>NC_134401.1:154804348-155428297 GCF_050003625.1 Haematobia irritans | reverse complement strand
CGGATACCTTTGCACTTACTATGCCATCATTCATATCTATTGTAATCCAGGTCTGACTAAGACAATTGGACTTATAACTCAGAACTTTGTGCCTATAATTTCGCTGAAACTTTTGCGCCCACAAATCCCCCACTGAGACCTTCGCATTGCAAGCTCTTTCGCTGAGATGTTTGTGTTTCCAGTTCTCCCACTGAGATCTTAAGGTCTATAATTCCTGTGCTGAAACTTTCTGACCAAGAGCTCTCCACTGAAACATCGGGCCACAGTTTCCCTATTGACATCTTCGGACTGCCAGTCCCTTCGCAGAGATCTGTGGGTCTCCACTTCTTCCGCATAGGCATTCGTGTCTACGATTTCCGCCCACAGTTCTGGCACTGACGCATTCGAAGCAACTGTTTCAATACCGAGTCGAGATTATATTTCTGCCACTGAAACCTTCGGGCTGCCAGTTCTAGCACTGAGGAGCTTCGTTTTCCAACTCTCCTACTGTGATGTTTGGACTTATAATTGCGCAGATCAGATCTTCGGCCTGCACGTTCCAGCACTGAGGAACTTTGGTTTCCAACTTTCCCACTGCGACGTTTGGACTTCTAGCCTACAGTTAGTTCTCCACTGAGACAATTGGGGCCATAGTTCTCCCACTGATACCTTTGCACTTACTATGCCATCATTCATATCTATTGTAATCCAGATCACTGAGAAGGTTTGATTTCCAATTTTCTGACTAAGACAATTGGACTTATAACTGAGAACTTTGTGCCTATAATTTCGCTGAAACTTTTGCGCCCACAAATCCCCCACTGAGACCTTCGCATTGCCAGCTCTTTCGCTGAGATGTTTGTGTTTCCAGTTCTCCCACTGAGATCTTAAGGTCTATAATTCCTGTGCTGAAACTTTCTGACCAATAGCTCTCCACTGAAACATCGGGCCACTGTTTCCCTATTGACATCTTCGAACTGCCAGTCCCTTCGCAGAGATCTGTGGGTCTCCACTTCTTCCGCATAGGCATTCGTGTCTACGATTTCCGCCCACAGTTCTGGCACTGACGCATTCGAAGCAACTGTTTCAATACCGAGTCGAGATTATATTTTTGCCACTGAAACCTTCGGGCTGCCAGTTCTAGCACTGAGGAGCTTCGTTTTCCAATTCTCCTACTGTGATGTTTGGACTTATAATTGCGCAGATCAGATCTTCTGGCCTACAGTTCTCCACTGAGGCAGTTGGGGCCATAGTTCTCTCACTGAAACCTTTGCACTTACTATTTCATCATTCAGATCTATTGTAATCCAGATCTCAGATTAAAGTCTTGGGGCCTTAGTCATTCAGATCTACCCGCTGAGACCATCGGGCTTCCAATTCTATCACTGAGATCATTAGGTATCCAATTATCCAACTAAGATCTCTCAGCTTACAATTCCCACACTGAGAGATTCGGGGTTACAGTCCCTCTAGTGAGATTTGAGGTCTATAGTTCTGCTACTGAGATCTTTGTGCAGCTTGTTCTACATTGAGATCTTTGTGTCTGAAATTCTTTCACTGCGACCATTGGTACTAAAATTCATGCGCTCATACCTTCAGGCCTACATTTCACCCCACCAATACTTGGAGAAGTAAACATTCCACCGTTCAAATCGTCTGACTTACTATTTTGCTTTGGGCTTTAGAATCTACAGTTTCCCAACTGAGATCTGGGGGGGCCTACGATTACCGTATTGAGACCTTCGGGCCTACAGTTCCACAACGTTACTTTAGGGACTGTATTTCTTAAACTTGCTGGTTCGAGCCAACAATTCTCCTAATGAGACCCTCACGTCCACAGTTCTCCCACAGAGATCTTCAAGTCTATAATTTTCCCAATTAGATCTTTGTATCTATAGTTGTCCCACGGAAACATATGGGATTAAATTCCATTACTGAGATTTTTAAGGTCTCCAGTTCTTCATTTGAGAGTTTTGGGTCTACCAGTTATGCCAATAAGAGTTACAGTCCCCCCAGTCTGAGATCTTAATGCCGATAGCGTTAGAGATCTTCTAGTCTACAGTTACCCCACTGAGATTTTCGGTCTATAGTATTGCCATTACTTTCGAATATTTGTCTCGTTGATACTTTCAGGCTTCCTTTTCCATCATTCGTAGGTTCTTCTACCACAAAGATCTGTGGACCTACAATTCCCGCGCTAACACTTTCAGACCTAGAGATTTTTCCACTGCGATTATAGGGACTTTAGTTACCCCACTGAGACTTTTGAGTCTACAGTTCTCCCACAGAATTTCCAGCGCCATCATTGATACCTTTGAGTCTCCATTTCTCCCAATGAGACATTTGTGCTTAAAATTCCCTTTACGGGCACAGTTCAACCATTGAAAGAATCGAGGAAACAGATCCGCCACTGAAATCTACGGTTCCATAGTTCTTGCCAGGGTGACCTTTGAGATGCCAGTTCCTGCACTGAGATATGTTTGTCTCTTGTTCTTCCTCTGATGTCTGCGGTCTAATATTCTCCCACTAAGACCTTCAAACCTGAAATACTTGCACTGAGGCCTTTCGACTGCAAATTCTCTTAGTGAGTTGTTTTGGTTTCCACAAAAACCTTTGAGCCTACAACTCCCGCGCTGAGATCTTCGGGCCGCTGGGAAGCCACAGAGGTACAATGCAATTGAACAGTTCCGCCATGAGATCTACGGGTTCACAGTTCTCTCACTACCATCTTCGAGCCTAAAGTTCTCCCATTGAGACCTTTGAGCCTCAATTTGGGCACTGAAAGCTACGGGCCTATAGTTCCCCCATTCTGTACTTCGCGTCTGTAGTTCTCTCAATGAAATATTCATGCCTGCATATTTCCCAGTAAGATTTTGGGCCTTTGATTCCTCCATGAAGACATTTGGTATTCTAGATCCATCATTGAGACGTTTGATCTCCTGTTCTTCCTTTGCGACCTATAGTTCTCGCACTAAAACCTTTGGATCTAAAATTCTCCCACACAGACTTTCGAACTGCAAACTCTTTCAGTGAAATGTTTAGGTTTCCAGATTTACCATTGAGACGATTGAGCCTACAACTCCCGCTCTGAGATCTTCGGACCACTGGGGAGCCACAGTTATGCATTGCAATTTAACAGTTCCGCCACGGAGATTTTCGGGTCTACAGTTCTCCCACTAACATCTTCGTGTCCAAAGTTCTTCCGTTGATACCTTTGAGCCTAATTTGGGCACTTCGCGTGTGTAGTTCTCTCACTGACATTTCCGTGTCTAAATTTTACCTACAAAGATCTTCGGACCTATGGTTCTCTCAGAGAGACTTTTGGGATTCCAGGTCTAATACTGAGACATTTGGGTCCCTGTTCTTCCTCCGCGACCCTGGATCTTTAACACTCCCTTCGGACCTACAGTTATCCCACACAGACTTTCGGACTGCAAAATCTTTCAGTGCGATGTTTAGGTTACCAGATCTCCCATTGAGACGGTGAGCCTACAACTCCCGCGCTGAGATCTTCAGACCACTGGACAGTGATGCAATGCAATTTATCAGTTCCGCTACTGAGTTCCCGCGCTGAGGTCTTCGGACCGCTGAGAAGCCACAGTGGTACAATGCAATTCAACAGTTCCGCCATTGAGATCTTCGGGTCTACAGTTCTCCCACTAACATCTTCGAGCCCAAAGTTCTCCTATTGAGACCTTTGGGCATCAACTTGCACACAAAAAACTACGTGCCTGTAGTTCCCCCACTGGGAACTTCGCGTCTGTTGTTCTCTCACTGAAATCTCTATGCCTACACTTTTCTTACAAAAATCTTCGGACCTATAGTTCTCTTAGGGATTCCATGTCTATAGTTCTCGCACTAAGACCTTCGGACCTAAAGGTCTCCCACTGAGACCTTCGGACGGGCAGTTCTATGAGTGAGATACTTAGGTTTCCAGATCTCCCACTGAGACCTTTGACCTACAACTCCAGCACTCAGTGACAAGAGAGAGCAGTCTAAATTGAGAAAATAAAGGGCTGCCACTATAGCATACCCAACCTAACCTAACCTGCGGATCAACGGTTCCCCCCGCGGACAACTTCGAGACTATAGTTACCAATCCGCCAGTGAGGCCAGTGCTGGTTCAATGGAACAACAGATACCTACAATTTCATCATGGATACCATGGACCCCAAGCCACCGTGGTGCAATGGTTAGCATGCCCGCCTTGCATACACAAAAGGTCGTGGGTTCGATTCCTGCTACGACCGAACACCAAAGAGTTTTTCAGCGGTGGATTATCCCACCTCAATAATGCTGGTGACATTTCTGAGGGTTTCAAAGCTTCTCTAAGTGGTTTCACTGGAATGTGGAACGCCGTTCGGACTCGGCTATAAGTAATGCTGGTGACATTTCTGAGGGTTTCAAAGCTTCTCTAAGTGGTTTCATTGGAATGTGGAACGACGTTCGGGCTCGGCTATAAAAAGGAGGTCCCTTGTCACTGATCTTAACATGGAATCGGGCAGCACTCAGTGATAAGAGAGAAGTTCACCACTGTGGTATCACAATGGACTGAATAGTCTAAGTGAGCCTGATACATCGGGCTGCCACATAACCTAACCTAACCTATGGACCCCAAAGTCCCTCGGTGAGACCTGCAGGCCAACAGATCGCCACTGAAATCTTCGGGTCTCCCTCATACCAAGCCTCCTGAAAATCACCCAACTCCCAATTAACTGCAAACCAAAGGGAGTCTCCCGAGGCGACAGAATTTACCTTAACTTTGGTTTTTAAAACACTTTTGCTTCTAAAGGAAAAATTGAGTGAATTATTAATAGCAAATTTTTCTTTTTCACAAAATAAAATCTGCAGCATTTTTTTGTCCATTTAAAATTGTTAAATATTTAATAGCTTAAATGTAAATTTCCCTCCCCTCAATGTTAATGCTTATTCTCATAAAATTATAGAAACTACTATAATAATAAAAAAAAAAAACAATTATAAAAAATTCATTCATAACTCAGTCCTTATTACCATTTGCGGTTGTCGGAAGTGAACGTCACCAACTTTCTCCATTTGGCAAAAATTATAAATGAATTAAAAAAAGTTTTTCTCATACCCAAAGCTTAATAGATATGAATCAAATTGGGGACGTAGTAATTAAATGTAATGTCATAATCTCTTTATAGAATGTTTGTAAACGAAACGAGCGAATGATTTAAAAAGTCAAGGGGCAAGGCAATGTAGTTCTACTTGATAGTAAGTAGGAAGAAGTATTAAAGTTTTCACATTTCTCTTTTTAGCAAAGAAAGTAGAAAATGGAACGGAAATGTGTTCTTCATGGTGACAAAAAAAAAACGAAAGATTTTGTTCTTAATATTTCAGTAAATGACCAAAAAAAAATTATGGGGGTATAATTAAAAATTTTTGCAAAAATTTTCTAGAGAAATACAATTTTCGTTTTGTTTTGTTATTGTTGGTTTGGTTCTTTAATCATTGTTGTCGTTTTTGATTTCAGCTTAAAACCATGCATTGACTAAACTACAAATGTAGCTTAACCAACAAAGGAAAATAATGTTTGTCAAATTTATTTGGGCAAAGCCCTACAGACTGCAAGATGGTTGGATGGACGCACGTTTCGGAATTACCACATTCCTCATCAGCATCCTCTACTTGCATCAAAACTATCAACCAATTATCAGAATAAATTCAGCCAGTTCATTAAACCCAACAATGAACCACGCTTGAATGCATGGTTTTAAGCTGAAATCAAAAACAACAAGAATGAAATAAAATTTTGCAAAAAAATTCAAAAGAAATAAAATTTTGCAAAACTATTTCTATAGAAATAAAATTGTTCACGCATGCGGGGGTCCGAATGTCCCATGCCATATAAGAGCGACAATTTCCAATAATGGCATCCCTGCATGAGTGAACGTATGGCCGCCTTTAACCCTTTTGATTGTCGCCGTTGTCCCACATGAAATCCTCCTTTGACACCCAAGGAGAGGGAGAGAAAGAAAAGAAGTAAATGACTTAAGTAAAGTGTCAACCATCAGCGAGCGCGCATCAATTGCTCTATGCCAAGATTAAGTGTAAATAAAAGAAAACGCGAACAAAGGTTCGAATAGCAAAAGACACGGCGACAGTCAAAAATTTGATAGTGTTTTTGGATTATAAAATCGAGACATTGTGATCAGAATTAAAAGTTAATAAAACGAAACCATAATACATTTGAAAGCTAATATAAAGTGTTAAATTCAATAATATTGCCCCGTGAGGCCGGTCAAAGGTTTATTAACAACCAACTGAAAAGTGATTTGTGTGCTCCGGGAAAGGGAGTTAAAGAATAGAATCCCCTCTTCTGCCCCGAACAAGGCTAGTGACATTAGCGCTGCGTGATTAAACATAATACACTAGGGGAAAGTGCTAGTGAAAGGCCAGCTCCAAGTGTTGTTTGAGTAAGGCCGGAGAGTTGGGAATAGGCCCCAACATATGGTCCTTCGAGCCGGATAAAGTGTCTTTGTCTTTCTCGAAGCGAAAGACTTGGTTATAGTATATCTGACTCGACTGAAGATGGGATTGTTAGAAGAATATCTTGTTTTGTCCGATGAATATATTGCTTATGAGCAGACTTTGAAGCAATCAGAAAAGGTGCAACACAACGAATTGTCAATCGAGGCAGAACAACAGGAGGTTCAGGTTATGTACGCAGAATGGAAGGAGGTTTATAAAAAATGTATTGCTGACCCAGAATGCGAAAAGAAAGATAAGACCACAATAAGAAAAAAGAGGATAGAAGTTCATAGCGCATATATTAAATACATGGCTATAATTGGGAGCATTAAATCAAAAATAAAGGAAGATTTAGCTCCCCCAGTCCAGAAGTCGGGTAGTTCTATTGCTGTCCCACCATGCGATACAGAAATTTTTCAAGGTGATTATTTGAGCTGGCCCAGTTTTAGGGATTTGTTCACCGCCATATATGTCAACAATAAAAAGTTAAGTGCGGTAGAAAAATTATATCACCTTTTCCAAAAAACCACTGGCGAGGCAAGAGAGATAAATAGGCATATTCCTTTGACATCCGAAGGTTTTGAAATTGCGTGGGAAAACCTTCGTAATCAATATGAAAATAAACGCATCGTAATCAATAATCAATTGCGAACAATTTTTAATCTGCCTCAATGTGCGCAGGAGTGTTCCAGCGGTTTAAAGAAGCTACAGCGAGAAATTAACAACGCCATATCAGTTCTTAAATTGTATAAAATAGATATTGGTTCATGGGATCCGATATTTATATATCAATGTTCGTCAAAGTTGCCAAAGTTAACATTGTCTCTGTGGGAGCAATCGGTGGCTCAGAAAACGGAAATACCTAAATGGGAGGAACTTGATAAGTTCCTAACTGAAAGATTCCATGCGTTGGAAAGCGTATCGGACATTTATGGTCCACAAACGTCGAATTCTTCTCTGTCTCAGCGGCAGAAATACAGCAATTTTGACAAATCGAAAAATTTTAAAGTGCATCACACAAAGGTGAATGCCCAAAAATGTAATGTTTGTAAAGGAAATCATTTTTTGCGCTCTTGTCCCAAATTCATAAGTATGAATTATAAAAATAGAATTTCGATAATAAAGAGAGACAAATACTGTTTGAATTGTCTCACTCCGGGACATATGGTGGCTGAGTGCCACAGTCAGAAAACTTGTTCTGAATGTAGGCTGAAACATCATACGTTACTACACAGACCGAATCTCCCTCAAAACGGAAATAATAACCAAAGTGATAACGGTACAAGTGCACAATGTTAAACTTCTTGTTTCCTCCAAAGGAAACAAGAAGTTTAACAACTTTCGTTTAACATCACTCGAATTGACATCAGCTAGGAATCGTCTACTTTCACTGTCTCAAAAAATTCATTTTCCTCAGGAATATTCTGCTCTGTCTCAACGGAAGCAAATTGATTCTAAAAGCTCGCTCTTAACATTGACCCCGTTCATAGATAAATATCAGCTCATTCGTGCGAATGGCAGACTAGGATCAACTTTGTCGCTGTCGTATAGTGAACGACATCCAGTTATACTGTCTCATAGGAGTTGTTTTGCTAAACTCTATGTTCGGTTTATTCACAAGTTGACCCTACATGGGGGTCCTCAGCTCATGCTCGCTACTATACGCCTGGAATGTTGGATTTTGAGAGCAAAGAATGTAATAAGAACTTGCGTTCGGGATTGTAAAGATTGCGTGATAGCACGTAAAGCCAAGCAAGGGCAAATAATGGCTGCCCTTCCCCCCGAGAGGACAACGTACAACAGGCCTTTTACAAACACAGGTGTGGATTATGCGGGTCCATTCGACCTTAAGAATTTCTCGGGGCGAGGTTGTCGAATCACCAAATGTTATATCTGCCTCTTTGTCTGCTTCGCTACTAGGGCAATTCACCTCGAAGTAGTCAGCGATTTATCTACCCCGGCATTCATGGCAGCATTAACTAGATTTGTGTCCCGACGAGGCTGTCCCCATAAAATATTTTCCGACAATGGTCGTAATTTTGTGGGAGCCGCTAGAGAAATTAGAGCTAATTTTGCGAAGTCGCTGGCAGAACTTAAAACAGAAGCTGTTCTACGTTATGGCCACCAAAAGTTGGAGTGGCATTTCATACCTGCCTCGGCTCCTCACATGGGAGGTTTGTGGGAGGCAGGCGTGAAGAGTTGTAAAACGCATTTAAAGAAAATGTCTGGTCAGATTCGTCACACCTATGAAGAATTTAGTACCATATTAGCCTCAATTGAATCCTGTCTCAATTCGCGGCCGCTTACTCCTATGACTGAAAGTGTGGATGATTTTTCGGTATTGACCCCAGCTCACTTTCTAGTAGGCTCATCTTTACTGTCCCCAGCTGAACCGGAAGAAATTTCAAGCAAAATATCTCTTCAAAATCGTTGGAGTAGGCTCAAAATTGTACAGCAAGATTTCTGTCGCAGGTGGAAGTCAGATTATCTTAAAGAGCTTCACAAAAGAAATAAATGGCAGAGGCCCTTAGAAAATTTGAAAATAGGTGACATGGTTGTATTGCGCCAAGAACCGGGAGCCCCTAATGAGTGGCGTCTCGGTAGAGTCACTAAAGTGTATTCGGGCTCAGATGGTCAGGTTAGAGTTGTCGACGTGAAGACATCGTCTGGATCAATAACTCGTCCGGTGCATAAACTTGTTTTGTTGCCTCGATCAGAATAAATTTCCGCCATTGTCTGCCTCTTTTCCACACTGTCCCATGTCAACCTTTCTCCGGGCCAACACTAACGAAAATGATTTCTGTCTCTCTACAGTTATGGCTCAATATCAAGAGGAATACCGCTGCCTCATGTGCAACACAAGACACTCGCTGAAGCTGTGTAGACGCTTCTTATCACTGTCCCCATCGGAGAAAACACGCTATGTCCACCAGAACCGTGTGTGTGAGAATTGCTTAGCCTACTCACATGAAATTAATATGTGCAAGAGCGGGCCTTGCCGTATTTGTTGGTTTGGTCACCACACATTGCTGCACCCAGTGGATGCTCTAAAATATCAATGGGTAGATATGACAGCACTGGTGTTAATGCGGCGCTTGAAAAAGGAAGAGGAGTCTAAAGTGGTTCGCATTTTGATGGACCCTAATGCCCCAAGAATTATTTTGTGCCAAATAATCCATATTTGACGTTCGACTTCGAGGAAGAACCAAAACTTCCAATTGAATTCATCCTGACGGATCGCCACAACGAAGTCAGCACGTTGACAGCTATGTTAGAGCCGAGGTTTGTCCCATCGCCTTACACTCCTCTTCGCCCAGTTCGACCTGCGTCAGTATGGGATATGTACGGTCTTGAGGATGTAGCTGACTGCTCATTCTACTTGCCCAGCAATTGTGCTGTAATTTTGGGGCAGGATGTTGCCCAGCGAGTGTTTCTTGGCCTGCCTGAGAAAGAGAAGGATACACTATATATCCAGAATACTATTTTTGGATGGTCTTTTTTTGGAAGTATGGAGGTGGATCAAGAGGCTTGGGAGTCTACGACGAAGCATGATTCTCTTTATGTCCCTTAAGGACATGATAACGATTTACATTTACAGGTTTTTATGTCCCTTATTGTCTTGTTATACCAAATGAATTTGAAGTTTTGCTTTGCCCCTGGATGGGCTTGAGATATTATTTGAAATGGAACTTATGAATGCCCCCTGGAGGGGCTTTAATTATTTCGATTTATTGCTATAATGCCCAGAGTGGGTTTGGATTATATTGTTAACAAAAGATCTTATATTGTAATCATATTGATGAATTTATACTTTAGTTTAAGTATTTATTAGATATTTTGCACGGACAGTGCAAGGGGGGCGGTATGTTCACGCATGCGGGGGTCCGAATGTCCCATGCCATATAAGAGCGACAATTTCCAATAATGGCATCCCTGCATGAGTGAACGTATGGCCGCCTTTAACCCTTTTGATTGTCGCCGTTGTCCCACATGAAATCCTCCTTTGACACCCAAGGAGAGGGAGAGAAAGAAAAGAAGTAAATGACTTAAGTAAAGTGTCAACCATCAGCGAGCGCGCATCAATTGCTCTATGCCAAGATTAAGTGTAAATAAAAGAAAACGCGAACAAAGGTTCGAATAGCAAAAGACACGGCGACAGTCAAAAATTTGATAGTGTTTTTGGATTATAAAATCGAGACATTGTGATCAGAATTAAAAGTTAATAAAACGAAACCATAATACATTTGAAAGCTAATATAAAGTGTTAAATTCAATAATATTGCCCCGTGAGGCCGGTCAAAGGTTTATTAACAACCAACTGAAAAGTGATTTGTGTGCTCCGGGAAAGGGAGTTAAAGAATAGAATCCCCTCTTCTGCCCCGAACAAGGCTAGTGACATTAGCGCTGCGTGATTAAACATAATACACTAGGGGAAAGTGCTAGTGAAAGGCCAGCTCCAAGTGTTGTTTGAGTAAGGCCGGAGAGTTGGGAATAGGCCCCAACAAAAATTTTGACAAACTTTCTAAGAAATAAAAGATTTTTTATAGAAACAAAATTTTGCAAAGATTTTCTATAGAAATAAAATTTTGCAAAAAAGTAAAAAAAGTTTCTATAGAAATAAAATTTTGACAAAATTTTCTATAAGAATAAAATTTTGACAAAATTTTCTATAAGAATAAAATTTTGACAAAATTTTCTATAAGAATAAAATTTTGACAAAATTTTCTATAAGAATAAAATTTTGACAAAATTTTCTACAGACAAAATTTCCTACAGAAATAAAATTTTGGCGAAATTTTCTATAGAAATAAAATTTTGCAAAAATTTTCTATAGAAATAACATTTTGCAAGAATTTTCTACAGAAATAAAATTTTGAAAACATTTTCTATACAAATAAAACTTTTACTAAATTTTAAATTTAGTAATTTGTTTTTGACAAAGTTTTCTATACAAATAAAATAGAAATAAAATTTGGAAACATTTTCTATGTAGACAAAATTTTGCAAAAATTTTTCTAAAGAAATAACATTTTGCAAAAATTTTTATAAGAAATAAAATTTTGCAAAATTTTTCTATAGCAATAAAATTTGGCAAACATTTTCGATAGAAAGAAAATTTTGCAAAAATTTTATATAGAAATAAAATTTTACAAAATTTTTTGCAAAAATATTCTATAGAAATAAAATTTTGACAAAATTTTCCATAGAAACAAAATTTTGCAAAAATTTTCTATAGAAATAAAATTTTGCAAAAATTTTCTATAGAAATAAAGTTTTAACAAAATTTTGTATAGAAATAAAATTTTCTATAGTATACATAATTTTCACAAAAGTTTCTAAAGAAATCAAATCTTGACAAAATTTTTGTATAGAAATACAATTTTGCAAAAATTTTCTATAAAAATAAAATATTGCAAAAATTTTCTAGGTAAACAAAATTTTGCAAAAAGTTTTCTATAGAAATAAAATTTTGAAAAAATTTTCTATAGAAATAAAATTTGGCAAGCATTTTCGATAGAAATAAAATTTTGCAAACATTTTTCTAAGAAATAAAATTTTGCAAAAATTTTCTATAGCAATAAAATTTGGCAAACATTTTCGATAGAAATAAAATTTTGCAAAAAATTTCTATAGAAATAAAATTTTGACAAAATTGTTTGCAAAAATTTTCTATAGAAATAAAATTTTGACAAAATTTTCTATAGAAATAAAATTTTGACAAAATTTTCCAAAGAAACAAAATTTTGCAAAAATTTTCTACAGAAATAAAATTTTGCAAAAATTTTCTATAGAAATAAAATTGTGACAAAATTTTGCAAAAATTTTCTAGGTAAACAAAATTTTGCAAAAATTTTCTATAGAAATAAAATTTTGCACAAATTTTCTACAGAAATAAAAATTTGAAAAAATTTTCTATAAAAATAATATTTTGACAAAATTTTCTATAGAAATAAAATTTTTATTAAATTTTAAATTTAGTAATTTGTTTTTGACAAATTTTTCTATAAAAATAAAATAGAAATAAAATTTGGAAAGTTTTTATATGTAAACAAAATTTTGCAAAAATTTTTCTATAGAAATAAAATTTTGCAAAAATTTTTCTAAGAAATAAAATTTTGCAAAAATTTTTTCTAAGAAATAAAATTTTGCAAAAATTTTCTATAGCAATAAAATTTGGCAAATATTGTCGATAGAAATAAAATTTTGCAAACATTTTCTATAGAAATAAAATTTTGACAAAATTTTTTGCAAAAAATTTTCTATAGAAATAAAATTTTGACAAAATTTTCCATAGAAAAAAAATCTTGCAAAAATTTTCTATAGAAATAAAATTTTGCAAAAATTTTCTATAGAAATAAAATTTTGACAAAATTTTGTATAGAAGTAAAATTTTCTATAGACATATAATTTTCACAAAATTTTCTAAGGAAATAAAATTTTGCAAAAATTTTCTATAGAAATGAAATTTTGACAAAATTTTCTATAGAAATAAAAGTTTGACAAAATTTTCTATAGAAATAAAATTTTGCAAACATTTTCTATAGAAATAAAATTGTGCAAAAATTTTCTATAGAAATAAAATTTTGACAAAATTTTCTATAGAAATACAATTTTCTGTAGAAATACAATTTTCACAAAATTTTCTAAAGAAATAAAATCTTGATGAAATTTGTGTATAGGAATAAAATTTTGCAAAAATTTTCTATAAAGATAAAATATTGCAAAAATTTTCTAGGTAAACAAAATTTTGCAAAAATTTTTGCTATAGAAATAAAATTTTGCAAAAATTTTCTATAGAAATAAAATTTGGCAAACATTTTCGATAGAAATAAAATTTTGCAAACATTATCTATAGAAAAAAAAATTTTGACAAAATTTTCCATAGAAAAAAAATTTGACAAAATTTTCCATAGAAATAAAATTTTAACAAAATTTTCCATAGAAATAAAATTTTGCAAAAATTTTCTATACAAATAAAATTTTTATTTTTCGTGTTAGCCTGATACTGAAACTGGCGATTAACGTCCAAATACATTATATCTTAATTAACAATTATGTGAAGGTTTAAGTGTAGTTCACTTTGGCTTGAGTGAATTTCCCGGATTTATTCTCATAATTGGTTGATAGTTTTGCTGCACATAGAGGATGCTGATGAGGAATGTGGTAATTCCGAAACAGTTGTACATCCATTTTGCAGTTTATAGGGCTTTGCCCAAATAAATTTGACAAGCATACTTTTCATCTGTTGGTTAAGCTACACTTGTAGTTTAGTCAATGCATGGTTTTAAGCTGAAATCAAAAATAACAATAATTATTGATTAGAAACCAACAATAACAAACAAAACATATAAAATGTTGACAAAATTTTCCATGGAAATAAAATTTTGCAAACATTTTCTATAGATTGTTGACAAAATTTTCTAGAGACAAAATTTTCTACAGAAGTAAAATTTTGACAAAAATTTCTACAGAAATAAAATTTTGACAAAATTGTCTATAGAAATAAAATTTTGCAAAAATTTTCTATAGAAATAAAATTTTGACACAATTTTCTATAAAAAGAAAATTTTGACAAAATTTTCTATAGAAATAAAATTTATACAAAATTTTCTATAAAAATAAAATTTTTGCAAAAATTTTCTATAAAAATAAAATTTTTGCAAAAATTTTCTATAGAAATAAAATTTTGACAAAATTTTGTATAGAAATAAAATTTTCTATAGAAATATAATTTTCACAAAATTTTCTAACGAAATAAAATATTAACAAAATTTTTGTATAGAAATAAAATTTTGCAAAAATTTTCTATAAAAATAAAATATTGCAAAAATTTTGCAGAAATTTTTCTATTCTAATTTTTTTTGGCTAAATTTTCTACAGAAATAAAATTTTCAATAGAAATAAAATTTTGCAAACATTTTCTATAGAAATAAAATTTTGCAAAAATTTTCTATAGAAATAAACTTTTGAAAAAAAATTTTATAGAAATAAAATTTTGACAAAATTTTCTATAGAAATAAAACTTTGACAAAATTTTCTATAGAAATAAAATTTGCAAACATTTTCGATAGAAATAAAATTTTGCAAAAATTTTTTATAGAAATAAAATTTTGCAAAAATTTTCTATAGAAATAAATTTTTCCAAAATTTTTCTTAATAAATAAAATTTTGAATAAGTTTTCTATAGTAATAAATTTTGACAAAATTTTCTATAGAAATAAAATTTTTACAAAATTTAATATAAAACTAAAATTGTGGCAAAAATTTTCTATAGAAATAAAATTTTGTGTAGAAATAAAATTTTCTGTAGAAATATAATGTTCACAAAATTTTCTAAAGAAATAAAATCTTGACAAAATTTTTGTACAGATATAAAATTTTACAAACATTTTCTATAAAAATAAAATATTGCAAAAATTTTCTTTGTAAACAAAATTTTGTAAAAGATTGTCCATAGAAATAAAATTTTGACAAAATTTTCCATGGAAATAAAATTTTGCAAAAATGTTCTATACAAATAAAATTTTGACAAAAAATTTTCTATAGAAATAAAATTTTGACAAAATTTTCCATAGAAATGAAAGTTTGGCAAACATTTTTATAGAAATAAAATTTTGACAAAAAAATTTTATAGAAATAAAATGTTGGCATAATTTTCTACAGAAATACAATTTTGACAAAATTTTCTATAGAAATTAAATTTTAACAAAATTTTCCATAGAAATAAAATTTTCCAAAAATGTTTTTATACAAATAAAATAATCAAGATTATCCTTTGTCATCGATTAAGTATTTAATTTTCACGATTTGATGTTAAAAAATCCCTTTTTATGCAACAGTAATACCCATCAGCAGCTATTTTCCCTTTTGCTATATCTCATTAATCACAATTCCAGCTATTAAGTCTGCCAACATCAAAGTTTACTAGTCTGCTTAAGTTAATCCTTTTCTAGCTTAGAACTCATTAACTTTAGACATTCCACCTACTACTTTGTTATATATT
This sequence comes from Haematobia irritans, assembly GCF_050003625.1. Classification (NCBI taxonomy): domain Eukaryota; kingdom Metazoa; phylum Arthropoda; class Insecta; order Diptera; family Muscidae; genus Haematobia; species Haematobia irritans. The sequence goes on along the minus strand of NC_134401.1, from coordinate 155,412,819 downwards.
TTGTTGTTGGAAATAACTATGCTATTAATCAAATATAATCACTTTATTATGCAGGTATAAAACAGAGAAGAAATGTCAACCCCACGCTTCCTGTATTCACCCAACCAACCATCCATCCATCCATCCATCTTTCCTTTATATATCAATTACCAGGAAAATTTATGTTAATTTTATTAAAATGTTTCACATCATCTCTATTTATTTACTTTGCTTTATTTCCTTGTAGTCTCTTTATTTCTTCATGTTTATTTTCGTTGGTTTATTGTGTTCGTTGAGCAATGAAGCAATGTAGCATCTCTAAATAACATTAAATCCTTTAAATTCTGTTAACACCTCATAATACTAATGGATGTGTTTATACACACCCACACAAACATACGAACATATGTATATGTAGAAATATGTGATTATGGATCTGTGAAAGAGATTCCTTCTGAAAACTCAAATTTATTTGCATATTGTTAGGCGAATGCGATAGGGTTACCATATCTATTAATTTTTTTTTTTGGAAGTAGTAAAAATGACGTCCATTATTTTAGCATTAAATTTAAGCAAGTTTACCATTATAAATACATTGAAAAAAAAATGAGATTTGATCTTTGGGATATTGCTACAAATGAGATTTTTGATCAGAGATATTAACAATTATTTTTTTTGTCTATTTTTGACTATATTATCAAAGGGAAAAATTATATACATTTTTAAAAATATTTCCAATATTTTGGATGTAAAGTATCTCCAATGCTTATTATTTATCGTCTTTAGACAATTGTTCTGAAGAATTTGCAACTATTTCAAGTGCGACTTTGCGCTCTGCACCAAATTGGGCACGCACATGTGATAGTTGGTTTTATTACATTTTTGAATAGCAGATTATTATTTTCGTAAGTGAGAGCCATTAATTGAGTTCACTAAAAAAACCTTAAATATATATATTTCACAAAAGCCAATTTAATTGTGTCCTAGTTCAGGGATTTATTCGGTTTTAAGAAAGTTTTGTTGAATTTTATAATTAGAGAAACAGAAATAAAATGTTGACAACATTTTCAATAGAAATAATAATTTTGACAAAATATTCTATGAAAATAAAATTTGGCAAAATTTTCTATAGAAATAAAATTTTATGTTTTTTGTTGATATTGTTGACCTTTTATTTTAATTTTTATGATTTTTATCTCATAATCTCGGCTGTAGGTCTATAAATTAAACTCGAAATTGTTGGTTTCTAGTTTTTTATTTTCCGATATTTCGGTTGACTTCGTCAGACCGTTTTCAAGGCTACAAATTACAAAATTAAACAAAAGTTAATTACAAAATTCACAAATTAAAGTCAAACTATTGTCATTTACATTTTATCCGATGTCTTGTTACTTCGCTGTCTTGTTTTCTACTGGTGATCACTTTCTCCTGTGTTTTTGTATCGTATGTCGATATATTCTCGCGCAGTTCTCAATATCTTTTTTATAGTTTATTCTCTCGTTAGTGGGAGTGTTAATTATGTGTAACAAAATTTTGACAAAATGTTCCACAGAAATAAAGTTTTTACAAAATATTCTATGGAAATAAAATTTTGACAAAATTTTTTATAGAAATTAAATTATGACAAAATTTTCTAGAAAAATAAAATTTTGACAAAATTTTCTAGAAAAATAAAATTTTGACAAAATTTTCTAGAAAAATAAAATTTTGACAAAATTTTCTAGAAAAATAAAATATTGACAAAATTGTCTATAGAAATAAAATTTTGACAAAATGTTATAGAAAAATAAAATTTTGACAAAATTTTCTCGAAAATTAAAATTTTGACAAAATTTTCTAGAAAAATAAAATTTTGACAAAATTTTCTAGAAAAATAAAATATTGACAAAATTGTCTAAAGAAATAAAATTTTGACAAAATGTTCTAGAAAAATAAAATTTTGACACAATTTTCTATAGAAATAAAATTTTTACAAAATCTTCTATAGAAATAAAATGTGGACAAAATTTTCTATAGAAATAAAATTGTGAGAAAATTTCTCTACAAATAAAATTTTTCAAAAATTTTCTCTAAAATTTTAAAATTTTTCAAAAATTTTCTATAGAAATAAAATTTTCAAAAATTTTCTATTGAAGCAAAATTTTAGGAAACTTTTCTAAAGAAATCAAATTTTTACAAAATTTTCTACAGAAAATCAAAATATTCTATGAAAATAACATTTGGCAAAATTTTCTATAGAAATAAAGTTTTTACAAAATATTCTATAAAAATAAAATTTTTTGGCAAAATTGTCTATAGGCATAAAATTTTGACAAAATTTTGTATAGGAATAAAATTTTGACAAACTTTTCTATAGGAATAAAATTTTGACAAAATTTTCTATAGGAATAAAATTTTGACAAAATTTTCTATAGGAATAAAATTTTGACAAAATTTTCTATAGGAATAAAATCTTGACAATATTTTCTATAGAAATTAAATTGTGACAAAATTTTCTAGAAAAATAAAATTTTGACAAAACTTTCTAGAAAAATAAAAAATTGACAAAATTGTCTATAGAAATAAAATTTTGACAAAATGTTATAGAAAAATAAAATTTTGACAAAATTTTCTCGAAAATTAAAATTTTGCCAAAATTTTCTAGAAAAATAAAATTTTGACAAAATTTTCTTGAAAAATCAAATATTGACAAAATTGTCTATAGAAATAAAATTTTGACAAAATGTTCTAGAAAAATAAAATTTTGACAAAATTTTGTAGGCAAATAAAATTTTGACAAAATTTTCTAGAAAAATAAAATCTTGACAAAATTTTCTATAGAAATAAAGTTGTTACAAAATCTTCTATAGAAATAAAATGTCGACAAAATTTTCTATAGAAATGAAATTTTTCAAAAATTTTCTCTAAAATTTTAAAATGTCTCAAAAATTTTCTATAGAAATAAAATTTTAAAAAATTTTCTATTGAAGCAAAATTTTAGGAAACTTTTCTAAAGAAATCAAATTTTTACAAAATTTTCTACAGAAATATAATTTAAAAAACATATGCACTAACTCATAATACCCTGTTCCACAATGTGGCGCAGGGTATAAACAATTCTAAAGAAATAAAATTTTGACACAATTGTCTACAGAAGTAAAATAATGACACAATCTTCTATAGAAATAAATTTTGGAAAACATTTTCTACAGAATTAAAATTTTGATAAAATTTTCTATAGAAATAAAATTTTGACAAAATTTTCTATAGAAATAAAATTGTGATAAAATTTTCTACAGAAATAAAATTTTGAAAACATTTTCTAAAGCAATCAAATTTTTATAAATTTTCTATAGAAATAAAATTTTTACAAAATATTATAGAAAAAAACAATTGTCTATAGAAATAAAATTTTCAAAAAAAATTGCTATAGAACTAAATATTGACATAATTTTCTATGGAAATCAAATGTTGTCAAAAGTTTCTATAGAAAAAAATTTGTCAAAATTTCTTATAGAAATAAAATTTTGGCAAAATTATTCATAGAAATAAAATTTTGACAAAATTTTCCATATAAATAAAATTTCGAGAAAATTTTCTATAGAAATAAGATTTTGACAAAATTTAGAAATAAAATTTTAATCAAATTGTTTGTAGAAATTTAATTTTAATAAATTTTTTATAGAAATAAAATATTGACAAAATTTTCTATAGGAATAAAATTTTGACAAAATTTTCTATAGGAATAAAATTTTGACAAAATTTTTTTATAGGAATAAAATTTTGACAAAATTTTCTAGAGAAATAAAATTTTGACAAAAATTTTCTAGAGAAATAAAATTTTCTATAGAAATAAAATTTTGACGAAATTTTCTATAGAAATGCAATTTTTACAAAATTTTCTATAGAAATAAAATTTTGACAACATTTTCTATAGAAATAAAGTTTTCACAAAATCTTCTATAGAAATAAAATGTTGACAAAATTTTCTATAGGAATTTTTCAAAAATTTTCACTAGAAATCAAATTTTTACAAAATTTTCTACAGAAATAAAATTTAAAAAAAATTCTATAGAAATAAAATTTTGACACAATTGTCTACAGAAATAAGATTTTGACAAAATTTTCTATAGAAATAAAATTGTGACAAAATTTTCTACAAAAATAAAATTTTGAAAACATATTCTAAAGCAATCAAATTTTTATAAAATTTTCTATAGAAATGAAATTTTGACAAAATTTTATATAAAAAAGAAAAACAATTGTCTATAGAAATAAAATTTTCAAAAAAAAAAAAATACTATAGAACTAAATAGTGACATAATTTTCTATGGAAATCAAATATTGACAAAAGTTTCTATTGAAAAAATTTTGACAAAATTTCCAATAGAAATAAAATTTTGGTAAAATTATTCATAGAAATAAAATTTTGACAGAATTTTCTGTATAAATAAAATTTTGAGAAAATTTTCTATAGAAATAAGAATTTGACAAAATTTAGAAATAAAATTTTGATCAAATTTTTTATAGAAATAAAATTTTAATAAAATTTTTTATAAAAATAAAATATTGACAAAATTTTCTATAGAAATAAAATTGTGAGAAAATTTTCTATAGAAATAAAGTTTTGAGAAAATTTTGACAAAATTTCCTATGGAAATAAAATTTTGCAAAATTTTCTATACAAATAAAATTGTGAGAAAATTTGGCAAAATTATTTATAGAAATAAAATTTTGACAACATTGTCTATAGAAATAAAGTTTTTATTAAATTTATTATAGAAATAAAATTTTGATAAAATTTTCCATAAAAATAAAATTGGGAGAAAATTTTCTATAGAAATAAAATTTTGAGAAAATTTCTATAGAAATAAAATTTTTAGAAAATTTCTATAGAAATAAAATTTTTAGAAAATTTTCTACAGAAATAAAATGTTTCATATATGCAAATTCATTATGAGTAGCTTGTCCGATTTTGTACAAGTGATAACTTTCCCTTGTTGGTGCAATTTAAAATAGTTAAAACATTTAAACTTCGACACATTTATAATTCAAGAAATATTTATACACCCAAAAATGGGAGGTATCATTCATTCATTCGAAAAAAAAAAACATTTTATTCATACTAACCACAAAAATTTGATCAAAAGTTTGAAAATAAAATTTTTTGATAGATTTGTGGTATTTTTTTTTTAATATTTGTAGATTATTGTTGACACGAGTGGCGTTCCTCAACTAAAACTAGAAAAAAATAGAAATTTCTCGTTATCTGGCAACTCTGCTGAGTTACCTAAGGCAATGATTCTGGCACCAACATCACTGCCATTATCATTAACACCAAAAACACACCAAATGGCACGCTTGTGGTTATTTGACAATTGTGCGTGTTTTTGCAACATTGTTTATTTTATGATGTTGTATGTGGAACAACAACAACAACTATAACAAACCACAAACCAGCAACTAGAAACATGACCAACAATAACCAACCAACAGCCAGTGTTAGGCACCCGGTAAAACCATGGCAACAATAATAGCCATGAGAATGCAATCACAACAACGAAATTGCCGGGGCAAACCTTTAACCCACTGTGTTGGACTCGATTGATGTTTGAGAGCAAAGCTTAAATGTCATACCAGTGACAACATATGGTGTTGTGTATTGGGCGGGGGTGTGTACCATATAGTTTGTTTATAGGTGTTTCTAAATATATCAAAGGTTCTCTAGATGCGTGTGTGTGTGTGGGTGAGTGCATGTTTGGGATCTATGGTGAATATGGTCACATATGCCACAGAGTCTCTATTTGATTCTCATTACATTTTGAGGTGCATTGGTGGTTTTCGTGTTGGGCACTTTGATGGATAGGCATACTGTGTGAATGCATTGAGTTCATATATACACAACAACAACATCTTAGCATATGCATCAACAACAACAACTGTAGCATAACCAAAACAGCACTAACGAGCAAACAAACAACCAGCAACTGTGACAACATAACAGATCAATGCAATCAGTAAATATTTCTTCAAACTCTCAGAGCCCTTAGCAGTTATGTTATTCTCCCCGGAAACTGAAAATCAAACAGATATAGATTTCAGTATTTCAAATATTTACAAGTGGATTAAAATTTACAATAGATTTATCGTATTGACATCGCATTATTTATTATTGCCTGAGTGATAAAACTTCAAAAGAAGACGGTGCTTCTCCGGGAATGGGTCAAAATAGTGTCAAGCCACTTTCGTACAGCATGCTAGGGCTTTATCGGCCGTCTGAAGGCCATAATATTGGTGCAAACGTAACCATTAACCATTGCAAAGGTTATCATTTGGTAGATTTCCAGTAATGCAAGAGGTAACCAGTATTGTTAAATATTATTCGAGCTTTTAGGTCAAATCTCATTTTGAAAAATAATATTTTTACAGAAAATTTTGTCAAAATTTTATTTCTATAGAAAATTGTGTACAAATTTTATTTCTATAGAAAATTTTTGCAAAATTTTATTTCTATAGAAAATTTTGTCAAAATCGTATTTAAAAAAAATTTGTCAACATTTATTTCTATAGAAAAATTTATCTAAATGTTATTTCTATAAAAACTTTTGTCAAAATATTTTATTTCTATATCAAATTGTGTCAAATTTTAATTCCATAGAAAATTTTGTTAAAATTTTATTTCTATAGAAAATTTTGTCAAAATTTTATTTCTATAGAAAATTTTGTCAAAATTTTATTTCTGTTGAAAATTAGTATTGTTAAATATTATTCGAGCTTTTAGGTCAAATCTTATTTTGAAAAATATTATTTTTATAGAAAATTTTGTCAAAATTGTATTTCTATAGAAATTTTGTCAAAACTTTATTTATATAGAAAATTTTGTACAAATTTTATTTCTATAGAAAAATTTGTCAAAATGTTATTTCTATCAAAACTTTTGTTAAAATATTTTATTTCTATATGAAATCGTGTCAAATTTTAATTCCATAGAAAATTTTGTTAAAATTTTATTTCTATAGAAAATTTTGTCAAAATTTTATTTCTCTAGAAAATTTTGTCAAAACTTTATTTCCATAGAAAATTTTGTTAAAATTGTATTTCTATAGAAAATTTTGTCAAATTTTTATTGATGTAGAAAATTTTGTCAAAATTTTATTTTTATAGGAAATTTTGTCTAGCTTTTATTTCTATAGAGAATTTTGTCAAAATTTTATTTCTATAGAAATTTTTGTCAAACTTGTATTTCTCTAGAAAATTTTGTCAAACTTCTATTTCCATAAAAAGTTTTATAAAATTTCATTTCTGTAGAAAAGTGTGTCAGCAGCTTATTTGTATAGGAAATTTTGTCAAAATTTTATTTCAATAAAAAGTTTTGTCAAAATTGTATATCTTTGTCAAAATTTTATTTCTATCCAAAATTTTTCCAATATTTTATTTCCATAGAAAATTTTGTCAAACGTTTATTTCTATAGAAAATTGTATTAAAATTTGATTACTATCGTAAAATTTGTCAAAATTTTGTTATTATCGTAAATTTTGTCAAAATTTTATTTCCATCGAAAATTTTGTAAATATTTTATTTGTATAGAAAATTTTGTAAAAATTTCTATAGAAACTGTATCAAAATTTGATTACTATCGTAAATTTTGCCAAAACTTTATTTCTCTAGAAAATTTTGTCAAAACTTTATTTCCATAGAAAATTTTGTTAAAATTGTATTTCTATAGAAAATTTTGTCAAATTTTTATTGATGTAGAAAATTTTGTCAAAATTTTATTTTTATAGGAAATTTTGTCTAGCTTTTATTTCAATAGAAAGTTTTTTCAAAATTCTATTTCTATAGAAAATTTTGTCAAATTTTTATTTCTATAAAGAATTTTGTCAAACGTTTATTTCTATAGAAAATGTTGTCAAAATTTTATTTCTATAAAAATTTTGTCAAAGTTTTATTTCTATAGAAAATTTTGTCAAAAATTTATTTCTATAGAAAATTTTGTCAAAATTGTATTTCTATAGAAAATTTTGTCAAAATTTTATTTCTATAGAAAATTTTGTCAAAAATTTATTTCTACAAAAAATTTTTTTCACAGTTTTAGTTTTATAAGAAATTTTGTCAAATAAATGGTTTCTATTGAAAATTTTGTCAAATTTTATTTCCATATAAAATTTTGTTAAAATTTTATATCTATCAAAAATTTTGTCAAAATTCTATTTCCATAGAAAATTTTGTCAAAATTCTATTTCTATAGAAAATTTTGTTAAAATTTTATTTCTATAGAAAATTTTGTCAAAATTTTTTTTCTATATAAAATTTTGTCAAAATTGTATATCTATCAAAAATTTTGTCAACATTTTATTTCTATAAAAATTTTTATTTTGATAGAAAATTTGGTCAAAATTTAATTTCGATAGAAAATTTTGTCAACATTTTATTTCTATAGAAAAATTTTGTCAAAATTTTATTTCTATCTAAAATATTGCCAAAATTTTATATCTATAGAAAATTTTGTCAAAATTTTATTTCTATAGAAAATTTTGTCAAAATTTTATATCTTCTAAAATTTTGTCAAAATTTTAATTCTATCTAAAATTTTGCCAAGATTTGATTTCTATAGAAAATGTTTGTCAAAATTTGATTTCTATAGAAAATTTTGTTAATATTTGATGTCTATAGAAAATGTTGTCAAAATTTTATTTCTATCTAAAATTTTGTCAAAATTTTATTTCTATCTAAAATTTTGCCAAAATTTTATTTCTATAGAAAATTTTGTCAAAATTTTATTTCTATAGAAATTTTTGTCAAACTTGTATTTCTATAGAAAATTTTGTCAAACTTCTATTTCCATAAAAAATTTTATAAAATTTCATTTCTGTAGAAAAATGTATCAGAAGTTTATTTGTATAGAAAATTTTGTCAAAATTTTATTTCAATAAAAATATTTTATTTCTATATCAAATTGTGTCAAATTTTAATTCAATAGAAAATTTTGTTAAAATTTTATTTCTATAGAAAATTTTGTCAAAATTTTATTTGTATAGAAAATGTTGTCAAAATTTTATTTGTATAGAAAATTTTGTCAAAATTTTATTTCTGTGGAGAATTTTGTCAAAACTCTATTCCTATAGAAAATTTTGTCAAAACTTTATTTCTATTGAAAATTTTGTCAAATTTTTATTGATGTAGAAAATTTTGTCAAAATTTTATTTTTATAGGAAATTTTGTCTAGCTTTTATTACTATAAATAATTTTGTCAAAATTCTATATCTATAAAGAATTTTGTCAAACTTTTATTTCTGAAGAAAATTTTATCAAAATTTTATTTCTATAAAAATTTTGTCAAAGTTTTATTTTTATAAAAATTTTTGTCAACATTTTATATCAATAGAAAATTTTTTCAAAATTCTATTTCTATAGAAAATTTTGTCAAATTTTTATTTCTATAAAGAATTTTGTCAAACGTTTATTTCTATAGAAAATGTTGTCAAAATTTTATTTCTATACAAATTTTGTCAAAGTTTTATTTCTATAGAAAATTTTGTCAAAAATTTATTTCTATAGAAAATTTTGTCAAAATTGTATTTCTATAGAAAATTTTGTCAAAATTTTATTTCTATAGAAAATTTTGTCAAAAATTTATTTCTACAAAAATTTTTTTTCAAAGTTTTAGTTTTATAAGAAATTTTGTCAAATAAATGGTTTCTATTGAAAATTTTGTCAAATTTTATTTCCATATAAAATTTTGTTAAAATTTTATATCTATCAAAAATTTTGTCAAAATTCTATTTCCATAGAAAATTTTGTCAAAATTGTATATCTATCAAAAATTTTGTCAACATTTTATTTCTATAAAAATTTTTATTTTGATAGAAAATTTGGTCAAAATTTAATTTCGATAGAAAATTTTGTCAACATTTTATTTCTATAGAAAAATTTTGTCAAAATTTTATTTCTATCTAAAATATTGCCAAAATTTTATATCTATAGAAAATTTTGTCAAAATTTTATTTCTATAGAAAATTTTGTCAAAATTTTATATCTTCTAAAATTTTGTCAAAATTTTACTTCTATCTAAAATTTTGCCAAGATTTGATTTCTATAGAAAATGTTTGTCAAAATCTGATTTCTATAGAAAATTTTGTTAAAATTTGATGTCTATAGAAAATGTTGTCAAAATTTTATTTCTATCTAAAATTTTGCCAAAATTTTATTTCTATAGAAAATTTTGTCAAAATTTTATTTCCATCTAAAATTTTGCCAAAATTTGATTTCTATAGAAAATTTTTGTCAAAATTTGATTTCTATAGAAAATTTTGTTAAAATTTGATTTCTATAGAAAATTTTCTCAAAATTTGATTTATATAGAAAATTTTTTCATAATTTTATTTCTTCTAAAATTTTGTCAAAATTTTATTTCTATCTAAACTTTTGTCAAAATTTGATTTCTATAGAAAATTTTGTGAAAATTTAATTTCGATAGAAAATTTTGTCAACATTTCATTTCTATAGAAAATTTTGTCGAAATTTAATTTCGATAGAAAATTTTGTCAACATTTTATTTCTATAGAAAATTTTGTGACACTTTTATTTCTATAGAAAATTTTGTCAAAATTTTATTTCTATCAAAAATGTTGTCAAAGTTTTATTTCTATAGAAAATTTTTTCAAAATTTAGTTTTTATAGCAATTTGTTCAAAATTTTATTTCTATAGAAAATTTTGTCAAAATTTTATTTCCATCGAAAATTTTGTCAAATCTACCAAAATTCTACCAATCTACTAGGCAGTACAAAATTAGCCATTTTTGGTAAAATTTTACCAGCTGTGGCAACCGTGGTTACATCACTCATATTTATTCTCTTTTCTGGTTTTTAATTTTGTGGGAAAATTCTTAGCCTTACAATGCATTTAAAACTTTACATTAATTTTGTTGTCCACAATATTAGTATGTGGGTTGTTCTTCATTTCGGTATGTTTATGGCTTGAGTCCTCTCAAGTATTTTTTTAAGTTGTTTTTGGAGATGGTTGTTATTTTTTCAAAAGGAATGAATGCCACATTTGTTGAGCGTAAATGAAAGAGGCCAATGTTAATTAGGTCCAATGACTAAAAAAATACTAAAGGCAAAATAAAGTTTCAGTGGAAAAGTTTTTTGTTTTTTTTTTTTCGATTGTGTGGGAAAGATTGCAATGTTCACATCATTTGTTTTCGTGTTTTCGCTTTGAGGCTAAATTTTCGTTGTCCTTTTTTTATGATTATGTATTGAAAAGAAAACAATCGACAAATTAGTTTTTGCATAAAAAATTTTAATTTAAGAGATTTTTGGTTTGGTGCAAAAGTGGAAGATAAATGTCGAATTCATTAGCACAACCACAAGCGCCCTTTTTAAAGGCATTAACAGAGCACTGTTAAGCGTTAAAAGAGAATTGTTAAGCGCTAACCAATGTGATATTCATTTTTTTGATCACTAGGAAAAATATTAAATGGGCTTCCTCAACAATTTACTTGATCTAAAATATATATTGGTTTGAAGCACTCACTGTTGGCATTGTCACTCACTGCTGCATTCAACCGTATGTATGTCTCATAATTTTGCAGAAAATTGAGTTTTTCTGTATAATTTCTGGAGAGGCTGGCTCCTGTGACCAGTGGCATTTGGACAATTATCCCACCATGATCTATAGACATCTGAAAGCAGATTCCTTAAAAATTATTTTTTACGTCGATAGAGCTCTGCATAGTATATAGAACGTGGTGGGACAAATATCCATACGGCCACCCGACACTGAAAATAAGTCCGTATTTACACTTACGATAATGTATTTTATTGCAAAAATTGTATTATTTTGTCGAAATTTTCCACATCCCAATGGTTTTTTTAAGATTATAAAATATCTCAAGTATTTTATAAACTAAACGTGGTATAAAGTTCAATATGAAGACTGTGTGGTTAAAATGGTCATGGTTTGGCGCCAATGTTTCGTTTTTTACTTTTAGTTAATTTTTTCTTCTATGAGAACCATGACATATTTTAGATCAAATAAATTGGTGAGTAAGTCAATTAAATATTTTCCCTGGTGCTCAAAAAATTAATCTCTCATTGGTTAGCACAGAAAATTGCTCTGTTAGCTCTGTACAGTTCTCTGTTAACGTTCTTATAAAGCTATGTTAACTAATTAACAGAGCTCTGCTAAAAAGCTGGTTTTATCTGTGCTAACTAAATTCGGAATTTATCTTCAACCACGTGAAGGGTGGCACAGTGTGTGAGCGAATGCGACCTTTTTGTCGTTGAATCGAAGGATTATGGGGAACATTTCGATATATCGACAAAATCTGTAAACCACTATGTCACACCTTGGCATATTCATTTTCTTCACATTTTTCTATATATAATTATTATTTTACTTTGAATTCAGTTTTGTAATAAATATATTTTTGTTAATTTTTTATCATTTTTAATTAATTTTATTTTTTTTTTTTTTATTTTCGGTATTTGGATACTTTCCACAATATCAGGTGAGTATTTGGTTTAATTTTTAAGATCAAAACAAAAATTTCTCTTGTCTTTAATATTCGTACAAGGTTTTATTTTAAAACTATTTGACATATCTAACATTTGACAATTAGGAACTATAAAAATAAAAAAGAAATATAAAATATAAATATAAAAATCGAATCATATACATTTTAACAACGGATTAAAATTATTATTATTCAAATTCACTACAAAAATGGGGAAAAATATTGCAGTCACAGGAATAAAATCTGTGTACAATACTCAAGAATAACTGAGAAAATTTCTTTGACCAAACCTGGACTTCGTGCCACCCAAGCGACATAATCGTTTCTTTTTTGATGGTTGAAGTTACCTCTCGAAAAGTTGATCCTAATTTTTCAACAATATCTTGTGAAATACAAAATTTGTAGAGCAAGGCCTAAATCGGGAATAAGAGCGTCGGTCATATACGACTCAATGTCATTTTTATTTGCTCTACATATTTTTGAAATTAAAACAAAATCTTGTGATTTGAAAAATTTGTACAGCAAGACCTAAATCGGGAATATGAGCGTCGACCATGTAAGACTCTATGCCAATTTCCTTTGTTCTATATATTTTTGAAATTTAAGAACGAAAAATCTTGCGATATGAAAAATTTGTAGAGCGAGACCTAAATTGGGAATGAGAGCGTCGGCTATGTACGACTCAATGCCAATTTTATTTGCTCTACATATTTTTGAAAGTACAAAAAAAAATCTTGTGATATGAAAAATTTTATAGAGCAAGACCTAAATCGGGAATATGAGCGACATAATCGTTTTTTATGGTTAAAGTTACCTCTTGAAGAGTTGATCCTAATTGTTCAACAAGATCGTGAAAATTTATAGAGCAAGACCTAAATCGGTAATATGAGCGTCGCCTTAGTAAAACTCAGTGCCGTTCTGACTTGCTTTAAATATTTTTAATTTTTAAAAACAAATATTAAAGCGAGGATGTCTGACATACTTAATAAAAACCGACATATTATGCTCTAAATAATCCATCTTCCCTCATTTGCATTGCCCTAATGCCACTTTTCCACTAATGAAATAAAACAAAAATCCTCAAAAAACATTTTTAATTTTAAAAGAAAATCTCCCTAGTAGACCTGTATAAATTTAAGACTTTGAAATTCGCATCTGCCAGTTATATGCAAAAATTTGTAAAGCAAGGCCTAAACCAGGAATATAAGCGTCGCCTCTGCAGGACTCAAAAATGGCCTGGTTAGATTAATATTTTTAAGAGTTAAGATTTACGACTTTGTAAATCACATCTGCAAACAATTTCAAAAGACCTAAAACGGGAATATGAGCGTCGTCTTAATAGAACTCATTGTCTTTTCTTACTTGCTTTAAACATTGAGGAATTTTATAAAAAATATTGCAATAATAACCTCTTACAAACTCTTTAAAGATAAAATCATAAATATTATGCCCTCCCACTTCTCCCATTGGCGTTGTCCTATTGCCACTTTGTATATTTCAAAAATCATGCAACATAGTTTCTCAGAAATTTAAACAAAAAGTCTTCAGAGAAAAAAAGTTTGCATTCATTCTGGGACAAGGAACAAATTCTTGTTGTTGGAGTGCATGATGCATTGGTCCTTGATAGCTGAATGTTTTTTTTTATTCTCCCCATTCTGTCAGTAACACATGTGGGAGTTTTATTTCTCTGACTCTTCTAGAAATTACTTTTCCCTAAGTAACTCATGTCCTTTATTGACTTGACAAACTGTTTGCCAACCAAGTTCCCAGGGATGGATGTCTCTGTCATTTTCAATGAAAAAAAACACACAAAAAAGGTGCCAGTCATGTTATTTGCTTGGCCTCCATCGAACAAAAAATCTCAGTTTATCATGGAAAGGAAGAGCTAGGCAAAGAGCCAGTTGAAGTAAGTATTTGGGGAATATTTACTCCCTCTGGCTTGAAGACATGACAAGCCCCTTTGGAACTTGAATGGTGTGACATAGCGTCATAACTAAATGCTTGAATGCCTGAGGAATGGTGAGAAGCGGTCGACCAAATGAATGGTCTACCGCTGCACATTTGCGTCTTTTGTGATGCCTGTTGACACATATGCGACACCATGTCGTCTTAGCTACGCTACGCTTTTTCCATACCTAATGAAGATGTGCTCGATTCCCCAACAAACGCCGGTATATCATTCACAATAAGCCGGGGGCTTTTCACAAAGTTTGTGGTGACATTTTTACTTGCTTTTTTTCGGAGGGGTATATTTTATTATAAAAGAACTAAGTGGGGGCCTTTTTATGGGCCTTTCTTGGTCTGATAGCAGTCATTTTGAGGAAGGGAAAAATAAATAAATAGAAATAAAATTTTGAGAAAATTTGAGATAGAAATAAAATTTTGACAAACTTTTAGATAGAAATAAAATTTTGCCAACATTTTAGATAGAAATAAAATTTTGCCAAAATTGTAGATAGAAATAAAATTTTGACAAAATTGTAGATAGAAATAAAATTTTGATAACATTTTTCTATAGAAATAAAATGTTGACAAAATTTTCAATAGAAATAAAATGTTGACAAAATTTTCTATAGAAATCAAAATTTGACAAAATTTTAGATAGAAATAAAATTTTGCCAAAATTTTAGACAGAAAAAAAATTTTGCCAAAAGTTTAGATAGAAATAAAATTTTGACAAAATTTTTCTATAGAAATAAAATTTTGATAAAATTTTTCTATAGAAATAAAATGTTGACAAAATTTTCTATTGAAATAAAATGTTAACAAAATTGTCTGTCGAAATTAAATTTTGACCAAATTTTCTATAGAAATAAAATTTTGACAAAAAATTCTATAGAAATAAACTTGTGACAAAATTTTCGATAAAAATAAAATGATGACAAAATTTTCTATAGAAATTAAATATTGAAATAACTATTTCTATAGAAATCAAACTTTCACAAAATTTTCTATAGAAATAAAATTTTAACAAAATTTTCTATAAAACCAGAGTTTTGATAAAACTTTGTAAAGAAATAAAATTTTAACAACATTTTTTATAGAAATAAAATTTTCACAAAATTTTAGATAAAAATAAAATTTTGACAAAATTTTCTAATTTTGACAAAATTTTGTTATAGAAATAAAATTTTGACAATATTTTAGTTCTATAGAACTAGAATTTTGATATAGTTTTCTATAGAACTAGAATTTCGATAAAATTTTGACAAAATTTTAGATAAAAATAAAATTTTGATAAAATTTTTCTATAGAAATAAAATGCTGACAAAATTTTCTACCGAAATTAAATTTTGACCAAATTTTCTATCGAAATTAAATTTTTAACCAAATTTTCTATAGAAATAAAATTTTCACAAAATTTTCTATGGAAACACAATTTTTACAAAATTTTTCTATACACACAAAAAAATTTCTTTCTGATTCAATCACGAAATTAATTGATCCAATTAATTTTTAATTGAAATGTCTTCAATCACAAAATGATGGTATCAATTAAAAAAATTAATTGAAGGGTAATTGATCCAATTAAAAAATTAATTGATGTTATTATTTTTGTGATTGATTTTTGTTTCAATTAAAAAATTTGTTGAATCAATTACATTTTTAATTGAATATCTTTTAAAACTCAATTAAAATTTTAATTGCAAAAATTTTCGTGAAATTTGTGTGTAGAAATAAAATGTTGACAAAGTTGTCTATGGAAATTAAATTTTGACCAAATTGTCTATAGAAATAAACTTTTTACAAAATTTTCTATAGAAATAAAATTTTCACAAATCAAAATTTGACAAAATTTTAGATAGAAATAAAATTTTTCCAAAATTTTAGATAGAAAAAGAATTTTTGCCAAAATTGTTGGTAGAAGAAAATGTTGACAAAATTTTTCTATAGAAATAAAATGTTGACAAAATTTTTCTATAGGAATAAAATTTTGACAAAATTTTCTATAGAAAAAACATTTTGACAAAATTTTCTATAGAAATAAAATTTGGACAAAATTTTCCACAGAACTAAATTTTTGACAAATTTTTCAGAAATTAAATTTTGACAAAGTTTTGTACCGAAATAAAATTTGACAAAATTTTTTATAGCAATAAAATTTTGACAAAATTTTCTATAGATATAAAATTTGAAAAGAATTTTTCTATAGAACTAGAATTTTGATAAAAAAAAATTCTACTGAATTGAAATTTTGACAAAATTTTCTATAGGACTAGAATTTTGACAAAATTTTCTATAGAAATAACATTTTCACAAAATTTTCTATAGAAATAAAATTTTCACAAAATTTTCTATAGAAATATTTTTTTACAAAATTTTGCTATTGAAAAATTTTAATAAAATTTTTCTATAGAATAAAATAATAAATAAAATGTTGACAAAATTGTCTATCCAAATTAAATTTTGACCAAATTTTAGAAAGAAATAAAATTTTGCCAAAATTTTATGTAGAAATTAAATTTTGACCAAATTTTAGATAGAAATAAAATTTTGCCAAAATTTTATGTAGAAACAAAATTTTGCCAAAATTGTAGATAGAAGAAAATTTTGACAAAATTTTTCTATAAAAATAAAATGTTGACAAATTTTTCTATAGGAATAAAATTTTGACAAAATTTTCTATAGAAATAAAATTTTGACAAAATTTTCTATAGAAATAAAATTTTGACAAAATTTTCTATAGAAATAAAATTTTGACAAAATTTTTTATAGAAATAGAATTTTGACAAAATTTTCTATCGAAATTAAATTTTTATCAAATTTTCTAGAGAAATAATTATAATTATAATAACTAATTTTCACAAACATTTCTATAGAAATAAAATTTTCACAAAATTTTCTATAGAAATAAAATTTTGTAGAATTTTCTATAAAAACAAAATTTGGATAGAATTTTCTATAGAACTAGAATTTTTTCTATAGAAATCAAAATTTGACAAAATTTTAGATAGAAATAAAATTTTGCCAAAATTTTAGACAGAAATAAAATTTTGCCAAAAGTTTAGATAGAAATAAAATTTTGACAAAATTTTTCTATAGAAATAAAATTTTGATAAAATTTTTCTATAGAAATAAAATGTTGACAAAATTTTCTATTGAAATAAAATGTTAACAAAATTGTCTGTCGAAATTAAATTTTGACCAAATTTTCTATAGAAATAAAATTTTGACAAAAAATTCTATAGAAATAAACTTGTGACAAAATTTTCGATAAAAATAAAATGATGACAAAATTTTCTATAGAAATTAAATATTGAAATAACTATTTCTATAGAAATCAAACTTTCACAAAATTTTCTATAGAAATAAAATTTTAACAAAATTTTCTATAAAACCAGAGTTTTGATAAAACTTTGTAAAGAAATAAAATTTTAACAACATTTTTTATAGAAATAAAATTTTCACAAAATTTTAGATAAAAATAAAATTTTGACAAAATTTTCTAATTTTGACAAAATTTTGTTATAGAAATAAAATTTTGACAATATTTTAGTTCTATAGAACTAGAATTTTGATATAGTTTTCTATAGAACTAGAATTTCGATAAAATTTTGACAAAATTTTAGATAAAAATAAAATTTTGATAAAATTTTTCTATAGAAATAAAATGCTGACAAAATTTTCTACCGAAATTAAATTTTGACCAAATTTTCTATCGAAATTAAATTTTTAACCAAATTTTCTATAGAAATAAAATTTTCACAAAATTTTCTATGGAAACACAATTTTTACAAAATTTTTCTATACACACAAAAAAATTTCTTTCTGATTCAATCACGAAATTAATTGATCCAATTAATTTTTAATTGAAATGTGTTCAATCACAAAATGATGGTATCAATTAAAAAAATTAATTGAAGGGTAATTGATCCAATTAAAAAATTAATTGATGTTATTATTTTTGTGATTGATTTTTGTTTCAATTAAAAAATTTGTTGAATCAATTACATTTTTAATTGAATATCTTTTAAAACTCAATTAAAATTTTAATTGCAAAAATTTTCGTGAAATTTGTGTGTAGAAATAAAATGTTGACAAAGTTGTCTATGGAAATTAAATTTTGACCAAATTGTCTATAGAAATAAACTTTTTACAAAATTTTCTATAGAAATAAAATTTTCACAAATCAAAATTTGACAAAATTTTAGATAGAAATAAAATTTTTCCAAAATTTTAGATAGAAAAAGAATTTTTGCCAAAATTGTTGGTAGAAGAAAATGTTGACAAAATTTTTCTATAGAAATAAAATGTTGACAAAATTTTTCTATAGGAATAAAATTTTGACAAAATTTTCTATAGAAATAACATTTTGACAAAATTTTCTATAGAAATAAAATTTGGACAAAATTTTCCACAGAACTAAATTTTTGACAAATTTTTCAGAAAATAAATTTTGACAAAGTTTTGTACCGAAATAAAATTTGACAAAATTTTTTATAGCAATAAAATTTTGACAAAATTTTCTATAGATATAAAATTTGAAAAGAATTTTTCTATAGAACTAGAATTTTGATAAAAAGAAATTCTACTGAATTGAAATTTTGACAAAATTTTCTATAGGACTAGAATTTTGACAAAATTTTCTATAGAAATAACATTTTCACAAAATTTTCTATAGAAATAAAATTTTCACAAAATTTTCTATAGAAATATTTTTTTACAAAATTTTGCTATTGAAAAATTTTAATAAAATTTTTCTATAGAATAAAATAATAAATAAAATGTTGACAAAATTGTCTATCCAAATTAAATTTTGACCAAATTTTAGAAAGAAATAAAATTTTGCCAAAATTTTATGTAGAAATTAAATTTTGACCAAATTTTAGATAGAAATAAAATTTTGCCAAAATTTTATGTAGAAACAAAATTTTGCCAAAATTGTAGATAGAAGAAAATTTTGACAAAATTTTTCTATAAAAATAAAATGTTGACAAATTTTTCTATAGGAATAAAATTTTGACAAAATTTTCTATAGAAATAAAATTTTGACAAAATTTTCTATAGAAATAAAATTTTGACAAAATTTTCTATAGAAATAAAATTTTGACAAAATTTTTTATAGAAATAGAATTTTGACAAAATTTTCTATCGAAATTAAATTTTTATCAAATTTTCTAGAGAAATAATTATAATTATAATAACTAATTTTCACAAACATTTCTATAGAAATAAAATTTTCACAAAATTTTCTATAGAAATAAAATTTTTTAGAATTTTCTATAAAAACAAAATTTGGATAGAATTTTCTATAGAACTAGAATTTTGATAAAAATTTTTTATTGAAATGAAATTTCAATAGAAATTTTGACAAAATTTTCTATTGATATAAAAAAAATTCCGTTGATAAAATTTTCTATTGAAATAAAATTTTGACAAAATTTTCCACAGAACTAAAATTTTGACAAAATTTTCTATAGAAATAAATTTTTTTCAAAATTTTTCTATAGAAAAATTTTATTAAAATTTTTCTATTGAATAAAATAATAAATAAAATGTTGACAAAATTGTATATCGAAATTAAATATTGACCAAATTTTCTATAGAAATAAACTTTTGACAAAAATATAGAAATCTAATTTTCACAAATCAAAATTTGACAAAATTTTAGATAGAAATAAAATTTTGCCAAAATTTTAGATAGAAATAAAATTTTGCCAAAATTTTAGGTAGAAATAAAATTTTACCAAAATTGTAGATAGAAGAAAATGTTGACAAAATTTTTCTATAAAAATAAAATGTTGATAAAATTTTCTATAGGAATAAAATTTTGACAAAATTTTCTATAGAAATAAAATTTTGACAAAATTTTAGATAGAAATAAAATTTTGACAAAATTTTAGATAGAAATAAAATTTTGACAAAATTTTTTCTATAGAAATAAAATGTTGACAAAATTTTCAATAGAAATAAAATTTTGACAAAATTTTTTCTATAGAAATAAAATGTTGACAAAATTTTCTATAGAAATAAAATTTTGACAAAATTTTCTATAGGAATAAAATTTTGACAAAATTTTCTATAGAAATAAAATTTTGACCAAATTTTCTATAGAAATAAAATATTGAAATAACTATTTCTATAGAAATCAAACTTTCCCAAATTTTCTATAGAAATAAAATTTTAACAAAATTTTCTATAGAAATAAAATTTTCTATAGAAATAAAATTTTTCTATAGAAAAATTTTATGAAAATTTTTCTATAGAAATAATAGAATAAAATGTTGACAAAGTTGCCTATCGAAATTAAATTTTGACCAAATTGTCTATAGAAATAAACTTTTTTGATAGAAATAAATTTTTTTTTGACAAAATTTTGTTATAGAAAAAAAAATTTTGACAACATTTTCTCTAGAAATCAAATTTTCACAAAATTTTCTGTAGAAATAAAATTTTGACAAAATTTTAGATAAAAATAAAATTTTGATAAAATTTTTCTATATAAATAAAGTGCTGACAAAATTTTCTATCGAAATTAAATTTTGACCAAATTTTCTATCAAAATTAAAGTTTGACCAAATTTTCTATCGAAATTAAATTTTGACCAAATTTTCTACCGAAATAATTATAATAAATAATTTTCACAAACATTTCTATAGAAATAAAATTTTGGCAAAAATTTCTATAAAAAAAATTGACCAAATTTTCTATAAAAATGCAAATTTGACAAAAGTTTCTATAGAAATAAAAAGTTGACAAAATTTTCATTTCAATAGAAATTTTTTTGCTAATCAGATGTGAGTTTGTGTGAGACTATATTCACTATATAAAGGCCTTTGCTTCGACATAACCTTCGCAAACATCTCTCCTTAATTTTCTAGGGAATTTTCTTGAAGTATTAAAGGTATTCTTGTTGGTATAAAACTGAAGTTATTTACTTTTTAGTTTGGTGGTTGTTTATTGTTCTTTGGGCTTCGTGTGCTGTGGTCTTGTACTACTGCATTGCTGCATGAGTAGAATTTTTCTTGGGAAATTTTAGATCCAATGAGCTATATGGCTCTTCTTGGCTTGGAAAATTCTTTGTGACACAATAAGAAATTTTTGTTGCTCCCCCCACATCCCACTCAAAATAAAAACAGAATGCATTTCATTAAAACGAAATTGCAATCCTTGGAAAGAGCTAAAGTTATCCTTTGACACTATATACTTTGTTCAAAAGGACTAAATTCATGGCATTATAATGAACTTTAATTTTGTTGCAATTCAGTTTGCCCACAAGGACCGCAACATCATCATCTTGTTGCTGCCGTTTGTCTCTTCCATTTTAGTCTTTCTTTTTATTCTCCATAAGTGGCTTGTCAAAAGTGCAATCGCGTGGATTTGTTCCCATTTTTATTGTTCTGCCATAGTTTTGTGGCACTTGGAGGTTACCAATTGTCTTTGTAGCAATGCCAAGAGTTTTTTTTGTGAGTTTGTTTCTTTTTTATATCCTTTTTTGCTGTCAAAACACCAAAAAAATATTGGAAAACTAAACTGAATCCTGCTAGCACTTTGAACTTGTTGAGACTTCAATTTGCTTTAAAATGCTTACAAAGTGGCATTGCTATGGCTTGGTTAGATGGCATAACATTGGTTTTAACCGGTTGTCGGAAAGCTTTATAGCCTGGTTCGTGATATATTGCAGATGTGGGGGTGGTCGTTTAGATATTGGTTGCTTTGGGATTTATTTGCAAAGCATAAGGCTTTGTTTTAGGAAAAAATAAAAGAGGATTCTAATAGAAAGCCTCAATGAAAGGCAATGATTTTTTTGAGGTTGTTACATCCTTGATTTATTTTTTTTAATTAATAAAACATTTTCTACTTTAAAGTTTCTGTTATAATTTTAATTTTAAACTGCCATATTGTTCTTCGTAAGCAGCTTTATAGGAAGAGGATAAACATTGTAGTAGCACAGGATACAATTGTAACAAAAAAATTTAGTAAATGAGATTTGTATTCCATTGGCAGCGCAAATTAAAAATGAAGGATTTTTTGAAATGTTTGAGAATTTATTCCAAAAACATTATAACAGTCTGATTAATTGCAACATTTTCCATCCCTACTTTTTCCCATCTCTTCCATTCGGATACCGAGAGGAAAAAACAACTCGGCTTTTGACCATCGTTGCCACTCGAACCAAAAATGATCTCACAAAACTTGGAGAAAATTTTATCAAAAAAACTACCAAACGAAACAAAAATCTTTGCAAATTTTTTTTTTCTTTAGAAAATTTAGTCAAAATTTTTTCGTTATAGAAAATTTTTGCAAAATTTTATTTCTATAGAAAATTTTTGCAAAATTTTATTTCTATAGAAAATTCTCTCAAAATTTTATTTCTATAGAAACTGTTCACAAAATTTCATTTCTATAGAAAAATTTTGCAAAATTGCATTTTTTAGAAAATTTTTGCAAAATTGTATTTTTAGAAAATTTTTGCAAAATTTTATTTCTTTAGAAAATTTCCTATTTCTATAGGAAATTTTGTCAAAATTTCATTTCTATAGAAAATTTCCTCAAAATTTTATTTCTGTAGAAAAATTTTGCAAAATGTTATTTCTATAGAAAATTTTATCAAAATTTTATTTCTATAAAAAAATTGTGCAAAATGTTATTGATAGAGAAAATTTTTGCAAAATGTTATTTCTACAGAATATTGTGAAAAATGTTATTTCTATAGAAAATTTTTCCAAAATTTTATTTCTATAGAAAATTTTCTCAAAATTTTTTTCTATAGAAAATTTTTGCAAAATTTTATTTCTATAGACAATTTTCTCGAAATGTTATTTCTATAGAAAATTTTCTCAAAATTTTATTTCTATAAAAAAATTTTTCAAAATTTTATTTCTATAGAAAATTTTATCAAAATTTTATTTCTATAAAAAAATTATGCAAAATTTTATTTCTATAAAAAAATTATGCAAAATTTTATTGCTAGAGAAATTTTATTTCTACAGAAAATTTTGTAAACATTTTATTTCTATAGAAAATTTTCTCAGAATGTTATTTCTATCGAAAATTTTCTTAAAATCTTATTTCTATAGAAAATTATCTCAAAATTTTATTTCTATAGAAAATTTTTGCAAAATTTTATTTCTATAGACAATTTTCTCACAATTTTATTTTTATAGAAAATTTTCTCAAAATTTTATTTCTTTTTTATTTTCTTAAAATCTTATTTCTATAGAAAATTATCTCAAAATTTTATTTCTATAGAAAATTTTTGCAAAATTTTATTTCTATAGACAATTTTCTTACAATTTTATTTTTATAGAAAATTTTCTCAAAATTTTATTTCTATAGAAAATTTGTGAAGTACCCGTTGATTGGAGAGGAATATTTTGCAAAATCTACAAGGTACTAGCGGGGGTTTATAGCAAGGCCTAATGGGTACTTGTGTTCAGAGCGAGGTCGAACATTATTCTGGATGTTGTATCAAGAGAATCTTCATTGCCAACTTAATGGTTACATTTCACAGAGCGATCTCCACACCCTGGGTTAGGTTAGGTGGCAGCCCGATGTATCATGGTCACTTAGACTATTCACTCCATTGTGATATCACATTGGTGAACTTCTCTCTTATCACTGAGTGCTGCCCGATTTCATGTTAATTTCAAAGGGACCTGCTATTTATAGCCGAGTCCGAACGGCGTTCCACATTGCAGTGAAACCACTTGGGGAAGCTTTGAAACCCTCAAAAATGTCACCACCATTACTGAGGTGGGATAAGCCACCACTGAAAAACTTTTTGGTGTTCGGTCGAAGCAGGAATCGAACCCATGACCTTGCACGGCGGGGCATGCTAACCATTGCACCACGATGGCTCCCAAACCCTACCATGGGATTAGAGGGACGCGAGACATTAACCTACAGCCATGAACATAGAATCGGGCAGCACTCATTGAAAATAGAGAAGTTCACCACCTGTGGTATCACTATGGACTGAAGTGATCCCAAAATATTGGGAAATAAAATTTTGACAAAATTTTCTATAAATACAATTTTGCCAAAATTTTCTATAGAAATAAAATTTTGATAAATTTTTCTATAGAAATAAAATTTTGACAATATTTTCTGTAGAAATAAAATTTTGACAAAATTTTCTAAAGAAATAAAATTTTGAAAAATTTTTCTACAGAAATACAATTTTGACAATTTTTTCTATAGAAATAAAATTTTGACAATATTTTTTATAGAAATAAAATTTTAACAATATTTTCTATAGAAATAAAATTTTGACAATATTTTCTATACAAATAAAATTTTGACAAAATTTCTTATAGAAATAAAATTTTGACAATATTTTCTATACAAATAAAATTACCTAAAGAAAATTACCTATAGAAATAAAATTTTGACAAAATTTTCTATGGAAATACAATTTTGACAAAATTTTCTATCGAAATACAATTTTGCAAAATGTTCTATAAAAATAAAATTTTGACGAAATTTTCTATAGAAATAAAATTTTGACAAAATTTTCTATAGAAATAAAATTTTGCAAACAATTTTCTATACAAATAAAATTTTGCAAACAATTTTCTATACAAATAAAATTTTGAAAAAATTTTCTATATATATAATATTTTAACAAAATTTCCTATAAAAATAAAATTTTGACAAAAGATTTTCTAAAGAAATAAACTTTTGACAAAGATTTTCTAAAGAAATAAAATTATCTATAGAAATAAAATTGTGCAAACAATTTTCTATACAAATAAAATTTTGAAAATTTTATCTATAAATATAATATTTTAACAAAATTTCCTATAAAAATAAAATTTTGACGAAATTTTCTATAGAAATAAAATTTTGTATAGAAATAAAATTTTGCACACGATTTTCTATAGAAATACAATTTTGCAAAAATTTTCTATAAATATAATATTTTAACAAAATTTCCTATAAATATAATATTTTAACAAAATTTCCTATAAAAATAAAATGTTGCCAAAATTTTCTATAGAAATAAAATTTTGACAAATTTTTCTATAGTAATAAAATTTTGACAAAATTGTCTATAGAAATAAAATTTTGACAAAGATTTTCTAAAGAAATAACTTTTTGACAAAGATTTTCTAAAGAAATAAATTTTTGACAAAATTGTCTATAGAAATAAAATTTTGACAAAAATTTTCTAAAGAAAAAAATTTTCTATAGTAATAAAATTGTGCAAACAATTTTATATACAAATAAAATTTTAAAACATTTTTCTAGAAATATAACATTTTAACAAAATTTCCTATAAAAATAAAATTTTGACGAAAATTTCTATAGAAATAAAATTTTGACAAAATTTTCTATAGAAATAAAATTTTGCAAACAATTTTCTATACAAATAAAATTTTGAAAAAAAATTTTATAAATAAGATATTTTAACAAAATTTCCTATAAAAATAAAATTATGACGAAATTTTCTATAGAAATAAAATTTTGACAAAATTTTCTATAGAAATAAAATTTTGATAAAATTTTCTATAGAAATAAAATTTTGACAAAAGACTTTCTAAAGAAATAAAATTTTAACAAAATTTTCTAAAGAAATAAAATTTTGACAAAGATTTTTAAAGAAATAAAATTGTCCATAGAAATAAAACTGTGCAAACAATTTTCTATACAAATAAAATTTTGAAAAATTTTTCTATAAATTTAATATTTTAACAAAATGTCCTATAAAAATAAAAATTTAACGAAATTTTCTATAGAAATAAAATTTTGACAAAATTTTCTATAGAAATACAATTTAGCAAACATTTTCTGTAGAAATAAAATTTTGCAAAAATTTTCTATAAATATAATATTTTAACAAAATTTCCTATAAAAATAAAATTTTGCCAAAATTTTCTATAGAAATAAAATTTTGACAAAATTTTCTATAGTAATAAAATTTTGACAAAATTTTCTATAGATATAAAATTTTGATAAAATTTTCTATAGGAATAAAATTTTGACAAAATTTTCTACAGAAATAAAATTTTGAATTTTGTGTTTGTTTTTTGATAAAAACAAATTTTGTTACCCAGGAGAAAACTCAAAGATATCATAACGAAATCCCAAACAGAATAACTGGAAAATAAACAGGCTTATTACATTTATATTTTATAATAGCAAAAAAAAGATTGTTACTCTAACAAACATTAGTGCTTAAAAAATACTTAAGGAGAGCTTAAATGATGACAGCGATGTGAGTTGCAACCACAATGGAATTAGCAATTATTCTCCTAATATTACCCTTTATGTGAACCACAAGTTTTTTATTGTTTTTTTTTTTTTTTTTTGCTTTAAAGTGTTTCAAATAAAATTTGAAAAGTAAAATATACCGCCCATTCTGTGTTGGTGGAAAGGAATAAAATGTCAAACCAGAAAACAAAAAACGAAAGATGATTTAAGATTTTGTGAAGGAGTTGCCTCAAAATTGTTTTATGATCATACTAAAGTGGTCGTAAAAAAGTATTTTGTTTTTAATGAAGGTTGGAGACACGAAAGAAAAAAAAAACAACACACAAAAAAAACAATCAAAGGCCTGCACACACTTAAATATTTGAGGGCAGACTCACACAATCACATAAAGAAAAAACAAAGACACATTCCAAATTTTATAAAGTAGTCTTCACAAAGAGCTTGCCCTAATCCCAAACATAGGAAGTTCACAGATTCCATTTGGCATCACTTGTTTTGGGGATAATTCATTGAGGCTGTTGTTATCCTGTCCCCATTTCAATTTTTTTTTCTTCTCAACACCATATGGGAGCATTAAAAGTAAAAGGTTTCATTAAAATATATCCTTGCCCCAAAATCTATTATCCTTCCACAAAACAAAAAGGTTTGTTTTTTGATGGTTCGTGTTATTAAATAACTTCAAATAATTTTTATTGAAGAAGAAACATTATCCTCGGCATTAGAACCTCTCCTGTGGTGTTGGGGGAGGATATGACTTTCCTATAGACCTAAAAGCTTGCACACCTTGTGTTTGGTTTTCTTAGGTAAACATGGAACCTGTGATCTCTAGCCAAAAGTTTTTCAATTTAGGGAATTGATGGGTCATTCGGAGGAGTACTCTTGTTTTGAAAAAAAAAAAAAACACCAAATCCAAGGTCATTTTGGATCAATGAAAATGTTGTAGAAATTATGGTCAAAGTGAAACTGAGACATAAGGGAATTGCATTTCATTTTCTCTTTGCTTCTTTTTCCCTACATACAGGAATAAAGTCCATGGAAGGAATTATAGATATTTAGTGCTTCTAAGTAGAAGGAATAAAAAGTCAAGAAAATGAATACACCATGCACTCAGACAGTAAACTTGAATTCATGTTGCGAGACATACTACTGAGCTTAGGGTTACCACTTGGCTTAC
Organism: Haematobia irritans; assembly: GCF_050003625.1. NCBI lineage: Eukaryota > Metazoa > Arthropoda > Insecta > Diptera > Muscidae > Haematobia > Haematobia irritans. Next base: position 155,385,014 of record NC_134401.1, on the reverse strand, counting down.
TTTGAGCTCCGTGTTACCACTTTTCCGCAGTGAGCTCAGTGCTAACACTTGCCTCTTTATTTCATACATGAATCTTTACTTCATTACACTGTACATGAACCGTTCTATAAATAACATTTTTACAAAATTTTCTCGAGAAATAAAATTGTAACAAATTTTTCTCTAGAAATAAAATGTAACAAAAATTTTGACAACATTTTCTATAGAATTTAGATTTTGGCTACATTTTCTATAGAAATAAATATTTTTGACTAAATTTTCTATAGAAATAAAATTTTGACAAAATTTTCTATATGAATATAATTTTGCAAAAAATTCTATAGAAATAAAATTTTGCAAAAGTTTTCTACAGAATTAAATTTTGAAAATTTTTCATAGAGATTAAATGTCGACAATATTTTCTATGGACATAAAATTTTGCCAAAATATTCTTTAGAAATAAAATTTTGCAAAAATATTCTTTAGAAATAAAATTTTGAAAAAATTTTCTATGGAAATAAAATTTTGCAAAAAATTTCAATAGAAATAAAATTTTGCAAAAATTTTCAATAGAAATAAAATTTCTATAAAATTTTCTATAGAAATAAAATGTTGACAAAATTTTCTATAGAAATAAAATTGTGACAAAAATTTCTATAGACCAAATTTTTTGACCCAATTTTCTAAAGAAATAGGATGTGCAATAATTTTCTATATAAATAAAATTTTGCACAAAATTTCTATAAAACTAAAATTTCGACAATATTTTATATATAGGAATACAATTTTGACAAAACTTTCTCTAGAAATAAAATTTTTACAAAATTTTCTATAAAACTAGAATTTTGACTAAATTTTCAATAGAAATAAAATTCTGACAACATTTTCTATAGAAATAAAATTTTGACAAAATTTTCTATGGAATTTAAATTTTGGCTACATTTTCTATAGAAATTAGATTTTGACTACACTTTCTATAGTAATACAATTTTGACAAAATTTTCTATATAATTATAATTTTGCAAAAAATTCTATAGAAATAAAATTTTGCAAAAGTTTTCTACGGAATTAAATTTTGAAAACTTTTCATAGAGATTAAATGTCGACAATAATTTCTACGGACATAAAATTTTGCAAAAATTTTCTATGGAAATAAAATTTTGCAAAAAATTTTTATAGAAGTAAAATTTTGCAAAAATTTTAAATAGAAATAAAATTTCGATAAAATTTTCTATAGAAATAAAATTTTAACAAAATGTTCTATAGACCAAATATTTGCCCCAATTTTCTATAGAAATAGGATGTGCAAAAATGTTCTATATAAATAAAATTTTGCAAAAAATTTTTATAAAACTAAAATTTTGACAATATTTTATATATAGGAATAAAATTTTGACAAAATTTTCTCTAGAAATAAAATTGTTACAAAATTTTCTATAAAAATAGAATTTTGACTAAATTTTCAACAGAAATAAAATGTTGACAAAAATTTTTATAGACATAAAATTTTGAAAAAAATTTTCTATAGAAATAAAATTTGGACAAAATTTCAACAAAAAAAAAAAAATAAATAAAATTGGACAAAATTTTCTATTGAAATAATGTTTTGACAAAGTTTTCTCTGGAAATAAAATTTTGTTAAAATTTTCTCAGGAAATATAATTTTGACAATATTTTCTATATGAATATAATTTTACAAAACATTCTATAGAAATAAAATTTTGCAAAAGTTTTCTATAGAAATAAAATTTTGAAAAATTTTTTTGTAGAAATAATATGTCGACAATATTTTCTATGGACATAAGATTTTGCAAAAATATTCTTTAGAAATAAAATTTTTTCACAAATTTGCTATGGGAATAAAATTTTGCAAAAATTTGCTATAGAAACTGAATTTTGCAAAAAATTTCTATAGAAACAAAAAAATTTTCTATTGAAATAAAATTTTGATAAAATATTCTATAGACCAAATTTTTTGACCCATTTTTCTATAGAAATAAGATTTGCAAAAATTTTCTGTAGAAATAAAATTTTGCAAAAAACTTCTATATAAATAAAATTTTGCCGAAAATTTCTATAAGACTAAAATTTCGACAATATTTTCTATAGAAATAAAATTTTGACAAAATTTTCTAGAGAAATATAATTTTGACAAAATTTTCTAGAGAAATAAAATTTTGAAAAAAATATCTACATAAATAAAATTTGTTTTTTATTGTTGGTTTGTTCTTTTATTGTCGTTTTGTCAAATTTATTTGGGCAACGCCTCAAAGACTGCAAGATGGTTGGATGGACAGTCCTTTCGGAATTACCACATTCCGCATCAGCATTCTCTACTTGCAGCAACACGATAAACCAATTATCAGCTTAAATTCGGGTAATTCACTAAACCCAATGTAAATTACACTCGAACCTTCCGAAAAAAGTTTTTCGATAGTAGGATTTTCCTAAGTTTTGTCTAAATATTTCAAACTTTGACACAATTTGGTATAGAAATAAATTTTGCAATAATTTTCTATAGAAATAAAATTTTACAAAAATTTTCTAAAACTTTCACAAAAGTTTGTATACAAAAAAATTTTTTAAAAATTTTCTATAGAAAAAAATTTCTGACAAAATTATCTATAGAAATAAAATTGTAACAAAACTTTCTATAGAAATACAATTTTAACAAAATTTTGCAAAAATTTTCTATAGAATTCAAATTTTGCAAAAATTTTCTATAGAAATAAAATTTTGCAAAAATTTTCCATAGAAATAAAATTCTGCAAAAATTTTCTATAGAAATAAAAATTTGCAAAAATTTTCTATAGAAATAAAAATTTGCAAAAATTTTCTATAGAAATAAAATTCTGCATAAATTTTCTATAGAAATAAAATTTTGCAAAAATTTTCTAGAGAAATAAAATTTTACAAAAATTTTCTATAGATTTTACAAAAATTTTCTATAGAAATAAAATTTTGCAAAAAAAATCTGTAAAAAATTTCTCACAAGATTATCTGTAGAAGTTAAATTGTAATAAAACCTTCTATAGAAATACAATTTTAACAAAATTTTGCAAAAATTTTCTATAGAATTCAAATTTTGCAAAAATTTTCTATACAAATCAAATTTTGCAAAAATTTTCTATAGAAATAAAATTTTACAAAAATTTTCTATAGAAAAAAAATTAGCAAAAATGTTCTATAGGAATAAAATTTGCACAACAAAATAATATTTAGACATAATTTTATAGAGAAATAAAATTTTGCCAAAATTGTCTTTACCAAAAAAAAAAAATTAAAAAAAATTCTGTAGAAACAAAATTTTGAACAATTTTTTATAGAAATAAAATTTTGACATAATTTCTATAGAAATCAAATTTGGCAAAAATTTTCAAATTTTACAAAAATTTTCTATAGAAATAAAATTGTGCAAACATTTTCTATAGACAAAAAATATTGCAAACATTTTCTATAGAAATCAAATTTTGCAAAAATTTTCTATAGAAAAAAAATTGCAAAAATGATCTATAGGAATAAAATTTGGACAAAGAAATAATATTTAGACATAATTTTATAGAGAAATAAAATTTTGCCAAAATTGTCTTTTCCAAAAAAAAAATTGAAAAAATTGTCTGTAGAAACAAAATTTTGATCTGTCTGTAGAAACAAAATTTTGACAAAATATCTATAGAAATTAATTTTGCAAAAATTTTCTATTGAAATCAAATTTTGCAAAAATTTTCCATAGATATAAAATTTTACAAAAATTTTCTATAGAAATAAAATTTGGCAAAAATTTTCTATACACAAAATAAAAATTTGCAAACATTTTCTATGGAAATCAAATTTTGCAAAAATTTTCTATAGAAAAAAAATCGCAAAAATGTTCTATAGGAATAAAATTTGGACAAAGAAATAATATTTAGACATAATTTTATAGAGAAATAAAATTTTGCCAAAATTGTCTTTACCAAGAAAACTTGAACAAATTTTCTGTAGAAACATAATTTTGAACAAGTTTTTATAGAAATTTTATCAAATTTTTTATAGAAATAAAATCTTGTCAAAATTTTTTAAAGAAATAAAATTTTGACAAAATTTATATAGAAATTAAATTTTGCAAAAATTGTCTATAGACAAACAATTTCGGAAAAATTGCCTATAGAAATAAAATTATGACATAATTTTATATAGAAATAAAATTTTGCAAAAAAATTCTATAGAAATAATATTTTAACAAAATTTTCTATAGAAATACAATTTTGCAAAAATTTTCTATAGAACTCATATTTTGCAAAAAATTTCTATAGAAATAACATTTTGCTAAAATTTTCTATAGACAAAAAAAATTGCAAAAATTTTCTATGGAAATCAAATTTTACAAAAATTTTCTATAGAAAAAAATATATAGGAATAAAATTTGGACAAAGAAATACTATTTAGACATAATTTTTTAGAGAAATAAAATTTTTCCAAAATTGTCTTTACCAAAAAAAAAACTTGAAAACATTTTCTGTAGAAGCAAAATTTTGAACAATTTTTTATAGAAATAAAATCTTGTCAAAATTTTTTATAGAAATAAAATCTTGTCAAAATTTTTTATAGAAATAATATTTTGACAAAATTTTTTATAGAAATAATATTTGGACAAAATTTCTATAAAAATTAAATTTTTCTATAGAAATTAAATTTAGACAAACTATTTTGGAAAAATTGTCTATAGAAATAAAATTTTGACATAATTTTATATAGAAATAAAATTTTGCAAAAAATTCTATAGAAATAAAATTTTAACAAAATTTTCTATAGAAAGAAAAGTTTGACAAATTTTTCTATAAATTTAACAACAAATGTTCTATAAATTAAACAACAACTATAAATTAAACCACTTTTTTTAAATTCGTTTTGTATGACACCTTTTGTGCCGCTTTTCTGAAATTGTCTGTTGTAATGGTTTAATAGAATTAGCGAGTATAGTTTGTGATTTAGAAAACAAAAAGCTTAAGCTATGGTTGGCTTAGCCATGGGTCCTAGTTTTTCAACTTCCCATTCATTTCGGAGTTCAACTTCCGATCCAAATAAATAACGTGTTTTCTCTTTAAGCGAGGTTTGCTGAATTAGCAAAATGTAAACATACAATCTTCCTAGTAGCTATATAATTGATTGGTTGGAGGTCTTCTCTTACAATTATCCTTCAATTTGTGCTATGTGCATGTTCTATGCCACATTAGAACTATTTCTATACTATAATTAAAAGTAAAATGCAATGAATTATTGTCAGCATGCATCCATCCATCTATCCATCCGTCTCCTTCATTCATCTAAATGCCATGAAACAATTTTTCAAAATTATTACTCTGTTTATAATGATGATGAACTGGTGGTACTATTTGATGGCATGACAATTGAGTTGTTGCTATATGCATCAGCAAAGCTATAATTATCACATTCAATGTAAGCTCTGTAATCAAATTTTCAAAATCGAATAAAAAAAAACGAACACTCACACACACATCGACACACTGGCATTGACACATCAGTATTGTGCGACAGCTTCAATTAAAAATGTCCTTCATTTACTACAACATGAGTTTGATGACAATACCAAACTTGAAACTTAAATCACAGGAAATGCACACACACACAAGCTCTCATACACACTCTACCAATCACATGCACTGCATGTGGCAATTTCCTGTGGCATAAATCTCTTATGATTCTTTCATAGAAAGTTGCAATTTGATTTTAGATATGATTTCAATTGCCTTTTGTGTGTTAGTGTTAAGAAGATAAGAAAAAAAAGCAAAAAATGTTTCTTTCAATTGGTTTCTAGTTTTAAGGGTTTTCGATTTCATGAAACTGGAAATTTCTCATGAACATCAATCATCCTCATCATCATCGTATCCATCATCACCATGTTCATCTTTTCTTAGACATTTCAAAGATGCATTTCAAAAAGAAAATGTCCTCATAGAAAGAATACACGTTGGAATCTTCATCATGGACTAATGTTAATCATATCTAACCAGTATGTTTGCTCATATGTGGTTGATAGTCCTCCAGATGCTAAAAGGATACTGCAACTTGAGAGAAACATTTATTATAAGTGGCATATAGTCTTGCAAATTGTGAAAAAGAACAGTAGAAGAAAACAAGTATATACCACTGTAAATTTCAGGCCAGGACTTTCTTTGTCAATTTCAGACAAAACAAGTAAATGCGGACTTAGGCTCGGCTGGGCCAAATCCTAAATACCCAGCGCGATGAATCATATAATATAATTGTTTCTTTTTAAAACTCTTCGTTATAGCCAGTTACTTGATAATATACAGAATTACAGGTGGATTTGATGACAGATACTCTGCCAAGCAAACATATGAACAAAAACATGAATCGCCAAATTGGGAGATTGGTCTATATGGGGGCTATATCAAAACATTAGCCGATTCGCACAATATTCTCCACACCTATTTACGGTGTGAATTGAATTATATGCAAATCTGACAAAAAATTTCGGTGTCTAGAAGCCCACGAAGTCAAATCGGGAGATCGGGCTATATGGGGGCTATATCAAAACGTGGACCGAATCACACCATATTCGCCACACCTATTTACGGACATCGAATGAATACCTCTAAATTTTTAATTTCAGGAAAATGGGATAAAAATTTCGATGTCTATAAGTTCAAAAACTCAAATCGAGAGATCGTTCAAAATTATATGGGGGGGGGGGTGGTGTTATATATCAAAATATGGGCCGATACACACCATATTCGGTGTACTCATTTTCTATAGAAATAACATTTTAGGAAAAATTTTTATAGAAATACAATTTTGACAAAATGCGCTTTAAAAATCTAAAGTTTGCAAAATTTTCTATAGAAATTCAATTTTAGCACAGTTTTTTTTTTCGAAATAAAATTTTGACAAAATTTTCAATAGCTATAAAATATTGAGAATATTTTCTAAAGAAATAAAATTTTGCAAAATTTTCTATACAAATAAAATATTGACAAAAATTTCTACAGAAATAAATTTTTGCACAAAATTTTTATAGAAATAAAATTTTAACAAAACTATCTATAGATAAAAATTTTTAATAAAATTTTCTATAGAAATAAATGTGTGACAAAATTTTCTATAGAAATAACAATTTTGACAAAATTTTCTATACAAAATAAAATTGACAAAATTTTCCACAGAAATTCAATTTTAACAAAATTATCTATAGATATAAATTTTTAACAAAATTTTCTATAAAAATAAAAGTGTGACAAAATTTTCTATAGAAAGAACAATTTTGACAATATATTCTATAAAAAAAATTTGGACAAAATTTACTATAGAAAATTTTGTCAAAATGTTTTCTATAGAAAATTTTGTCCAAATTTTTTTTTATAGAAAATATTGTCAAAATTGTTCTTTCTATGAAAATTTTATTCACAAAATAGTATCTCGATTGGTGGATTTTTGTCACTACTAAAAGTCGATATGACACACATCGAATGTTGGATAATAAGATCGATGAATTGATTTTAAAGACAACAAGTATATATGGCTGTAAGTTCGGCCAGGCCGAAGCTTATGTACTCTCCACCATGGATTGCGTAGAAACTTCTACTGAAGACTGTCATCCACAATCGAATTACTTGGGTTGTGGTAACACTTGCCGATGGCAAGGTCTCTTAAAACTTCCTAACACCGTAATATATACTACATAGTCCATACGTGGTATATATTAAACTAAAAAAGGCCGATTAAATACGTATATAATTAAGTTTAAAGTTTCTATGGAAATAAAATTTTGACAACATTTTCTATAGAAGTAAAATTTGGAAAAAAATTTCTATAGAAATAAAATTTGGAAAACATTTTGTATAGAAATAAAATTTGGAAAAAATTGATATGGACCAAGTTTTGTGTGATTGGGGATCGGCTTTATATAACTATAGACCGATGTGGACCAATTTTGGCATGGTTATTAGCGGCCTTATACTATGTTCCAAATTTACACCGGATCGGATGAATTTTGTTCCTACAACAAGCTCCGGAGGATCGATTTATCTGGGGATCGATTTATATGGGGGCTATATATAATTATGGACCGATATGGACCAATTCTTGCATGGTTGTTAGAGACCATATACTAACACCACGTACCAAATTACAACCGGATCGGATGAATTTTGCTCCTCTACGAGGCTCCGGAGGTCAAATCTGGGGATCGGCTTATATGGGGGCCATATATAATTATGGACCAATTTTGGCATGGTTATTAGAGACAATATATTAACACCACGTACCAAATTTCAATCGGATCGGATGACTTCTGCTCCTCTAAGAGGCTCCGGAGGTCAAATCTGGGGATCGGTTTATATAGGGGCTATATATAATTATGGACCAATGTGGACCAATTTTTGCGTGGTTGTTAGAGACCATATACTAACACCATGTACTAAATTTCAGCCGAATCGGATGAAATTTGCTTCTCTTAGAGCAATCGCAAGCCAAATTTGGGGGTCCGTTTATATGGGGGCTATACGTAAAAGTGGACCGATATGGCCCATTGGCAATACCATCTGACCTACATCAATAACAACTACTTGTGCCAAGTTTCAAGTCGATAGCTTGTTTCGTTCGGAAGTTAGCGTGATTTCAACAGACGTACGGACGGACGGACGGACATGTTCAGATCGACTCAGAATTTCACCACGACCCAGAATATATATACTTTATGGGGTCTTAGAGCAATATTTCGATGTGTTACAAACGGAATGACAAAGTTAATATACCCCCATCCTATGGTGGAGGGTATAAAAAATCGATTTTTCTTCTCAATTACTCGAATATTCCACCAACGTAAAATGGCGAATATGCACTATCCAGAGAGAATGGATTAGTCGAATTTGATTTTCGATTTTTTATTTTGACAAAAAATCCAATAGTAGGTTTTCGGTTATTCGATATCGATAAAAGATTTATTAATAGATCTTGGTTTCCGATTTTTATACCCTTCACCACTACTGTGGTACAGGGTATAATAAGTTTGTGCATTTGTATGTAACGCCAAGGAATAGTGGTCATAGACCCATCTTTTAGTATACCGATCGGCTTAGAATTAAATTCTGAGTCGATTTAGCGATGTCCGTCTGTCTGTCTGTCTGTCCGTCCGTCCATCCCTCTGTCTGTATATGTAATTTTGTGCACAAAGTACAGCTCGCAATTTAAGTCCGATCGTCCTCAAATTTGGCATAGGGCCGTTTCTTGGGACAGAGACAATCGCTAATGGGTTTGGAAAAAATCGGTTCAGATTTAGATATAGCTGCAATATATATTTATCCCCGATGTGGTCATAGTTAACGTGTTTATAAATTCCGTACATCCAAATATTTTATGAATCTCGAAAATCTTGCAAAATATCAGCCAAATCGGTTCAGATTTAGATATAGCTCCCATATATATCTTTCGTCCGATTTAGACTCATATGACCACAGAGGCCAAAGTTTACTACCGATCTTCGTGAAATTTTGCACAGAGGGTAGAATTGACATTCTACCAATGCTTGGTAAATTTGATTGAAATCGGTTCAAATTTAGATATAGCTCCCATATATATCTTTCGTCCGATTTGAACTTATATGGCCACAAAAGCCAGAGTTTTGCCGTGATTTGCTTCAAATTTTGCACAAGGGGTACGTTTAATAGTATCGTTAAGTGTGTCAAATTTTGTTAAAATCGGTTCAGATTTAGATATAGCTCACATATATATCTTTCGCCCGATTTGGACTTATATGGTTTCAAAAGCCAGAGTTTTGCCCTGACTTACTTCAAATTTTGCACAAGCGGTACTTTTTACGATACTATTGTATGTGCCAAATATGGTCAAAATCGATTCAGATTTAGATATAGCTCCCATATATATCTTTCGTCCGATTTGAACTTATATGGCCTCAAAATCCAGGGTTTTGCCGTGATTTGCTTCAAATTTCGCATAAGGAGTACGTTTAGTAGTATAGGTAATTGTGCCAAATTTGGTTGAAATCGGTTCAGATTTAGATATGGCTCCCATATATATCTCCCGTCCGATTTGCACTCATATGGCCAGGGGGGCCAAAGTTATACTCCCATTTACGTGAAATTTCGCATAGATAGCAGAATTATTATTCTAACAACTATACATGTCAAGTTTAGTCAAAATCGGTTCAGATTGTATATAGCTCCCATATATACGTACAACAAAGTTGGGGAAATATGGTAGACTGTTTCATATTTTAGATCCATTTTCAATGGGATTTTCCTCCAATTGACTGGATAGTTTCCACAGAGAATACAAATATGGCCAAAATTCTCACACTTTACACAAAATTCTGTGATGATTTCCCCATATCTTAGCCATATCCTACACACTGCAATGCCAAAATTTCCACATAACGGATGAGTTTTAAATAAGGCTCCAAGTCGCCCGACTAGACCAAATAATATATCACAACCCACACTTGACCACATATCTTGGCGAGATCTAACCAATATCCTTGTAAAATCGCCACTGCTGAGTAGCAAAAATTGTAAATATTACTCTAATTGTCCTATATCTCGAAAACATATGTATCGCCTGAAAAATCATAAATCTCTTTTGTACAATTGCATTAAAATTTCTCTCGCTTCATATTTCCCATATTTTTTACTAACATTGTGTTTCATCCCAGGGCGTTAGCCGATTTAAATTTTAATTCTAGAGTTTTTGTAGAAGTACAAAAAATTGTTTGCATTAAAAGTATTTGTATCTGGAAATGCCAACCTTTATATAGCTCCCAGCAAATTTTAAGTAGTTGAGATGGTAACACAAATGTTTGTCTACATAGTGGTGAAGGGTATAATATAGTCGGCTCCGCCCGACTTTAGACTTTACTTACTTGTTTTATATAAAGTCGAATGATAGACTTTCGATTTTTCTATCCATTAAGAGTCTATGAATCGATTTGATCAACATCGAAAGTTGATTTATCGATATCTAAAAAGGTCGAAAAATATTCAAAATTTCCGATTACTCGAATATTCCACCAACGTAAAATGGCAAATATTCACTATCCAGAGAGGATGGATTAGTCGAGTTTGATGTTCGATTTTTTTTTGACAAAAATTCAAAAAAATATTTTCGATATATCCAGGCAAGATTTATTGGTCGCACTTGATTTTCGATTTGTTGTTGTTTTTTTTGTTTTTTAAGCTCATTAGAGAATTTTCATCTTCTGTATCCATAGTATCTCCTTGTTGCAAATTTCAAAAAAAAAACTAAAATTTTGTGGGAACTTTTTAACGATTGCAAAAAAAACCTCTCTGAACCCACTGTGTCATCATTTCTCATTTCCTGCTTTCATGTTAGTTGGCTTGTCCAACGACGATGATGATGGTGATAGGATACTTGATAATGATAATACCACATATAAGAAATGACAGGAATGTCTAAATGTAGTAGTCATTCATTTTGACATTTTTGCTAGATTTCCGTTTTTTTCAGGGTCACTCCCATTGATGATGAAATGGATGCTGGAGTTCCATTTCTTGTGTTACACAAAAAAAGAGAACATTTTATAAATAATTTTTTTTTTCATATTAAATTTGCTTGAGGTCTTTAAATCAACACCTAATAGACGTGTACAAAAAAAACGAAATCAAACACCTTTTACTTGCCCTTTGGATTTTTTCTTTTCCTTTATGTGATTGTTTTCACCACTTGTCCATTTAAAGTCTCCACGTCAAGTAAAGAATAAAACAAAGGAAAAAGTTTTTGAATTTAATTGAATGTTCCATACATTTGACCAAAGTGTTTGTTAAAACGATTTTCCCCCAGAAAAAAAAAACAACAGAATCCTTCATCAGATCCCATCAGAATGGAGGGCCAAGTTTTCTCCCCGCCCAGAAATTGTCTTTATTTTGGGATTTCCTTTTTCTGTCAATTTTCTGGATAACTCTCATTCGCTTTTGATTTCTTTTTTTGGTTTTGCAAAATGTCTGCGATATTTGGATAGTATTGAGGTATGCCCTACTGTTTTTTTGGTTTCCCTTTACACTGAGTTGCCTGTTTATTTGTTGATGTCCTATTTAGTTTTTTTTTTTGTACTTCAATTGGAATTTCGTTTACTTTAAATCTTTATTGGTGGAAATGCTCGAGTATAAGTTGAGTCTTTCTGTGTATTAGTGTCTGTCCTTAATGCTTTGTAAACTGTTTTTTTCTCCATTGAACTGAATTCTTTTCACATATACGCAAGATGTTCATAAAAGGTCATCGGCCCATTGCCTATTTTCCCTTCAAACAAAAATGAAAAAAATAAAATAAATTTTTCCCCAAAGCTAAAAGGGGTAGGGGAAAGATCAAGTGTTTAATTTGAATGAAAGATGGGAGCGTATGCTAAAACGACAAATTAAATGTTTAACGAGATAATCATCAAAAAAGGTTGCCTTTGACAAAGGATAACAGCAAAAAAAAATATATATATCCAAAAGTAAGGACTTACTTCAATAAAAATAAATTATTTACTTTAAAAAGTGGGTTAAACTAAGATGGTAAATCTTAGACAAATGACTTAACGTGGGAAAAATTTATGGCAACAGATTAAAAAAAACGAGATCCCTGATAGAAATGAAAAAATAAAAATAAAATAAAACATAGATAAAAAACGAAAGCCCAAATTTATAAAAGGGACTAACACGTCACAAATCGATTTAAAAAAAATCGAAAGGTCAAAGATGACTTTGTTTTTTTTTACAAAAAAGAATTATAATATTAATTAGAATTAATTGAAATATTAATTAGAATTAATTGAAATTTTGAATTTTCTATATTAATGAAATTTTAACAAATTTTTCTATAGAAATTATTACAGTAATTATTCGATCTTATTGGACGGGAAAATTAAGGGAATTGATATTGTTAAGTTAAGGTGAGTACTAAGTCGAGTTTAGCCGCTAAAGTGAAAACTACATCAGTTAAAAAAGTCATAAAATTATACATACTTTGTTGCAAATTTTATTATTAACTTGATGGGGAATAGCCCAAAGCAAAATTTCACAATGTTTGTATTCCTTAAAATGGATTATTAAAGAAAAGTAATCCTAAAAAAATTACGATTTTAGCGGCTAAACTCGAACTTAGTACCCACCTTTATTGAAAAGAAAATGCCAGATACCCATCTCGCAAGCCTGACTATAGGTACATATATGTTTCAATGTCGGCCACTACACATTTTCATAGTCTTTAGCGAGATCTGGCCGGGTGTGATGATTTGAATAAGGTCTTTTATATTAATTCCTTATGAAATTTACATACGAGAATTATTCTTCCCAAAAATGTTCTATAGAAATAACATTTTAGCAAAATTTTCTATACAAATAAAATTTTTACAAAATTTTCTATAGAAATTTTGAAAAAAATTTCTTTAGAAATAAAATTTTAAGAAAAATTTTTTTATAGAAATACAATTTTTACAAAATTTTATAGAAATAAAATTTTGACAACATTTTCTATAGAAAGAAAATTTTGACAAAATTTTCCATAGAAATAAAAATCTTTACAAAATTTTCTATAGAAATAAAATGTTGACAATTTTCTATAGAAATAAAATCTTGACAAATTTTTCTATAGAAATAAAATTTTGAAAAAATGTAATTTGGACACAATGTTCCATAGAAATAAAATTTTAGCAAAATTTTTTATAGAAATTTTGAGAAAATTTTCTTTCGAAATACAAATTTGAGAACATTTTTTATAGAACTAAAATTTTGACAAAACTTTCTATAGAAATAAAATTTTGACAAAATTGTTTATAGAAATAAAATTGTGGCAAAATTTTTTATAGAAATTTTGAAAAAAAATTTCTTTAGAAATCAAATTTTGAGAAAATTTTTTTATAGAACTAAAGTTTTGACAAAACTTTCTATAGAAATAAAATTTTGCAAAAATTTTCTATAGAAATAAAATTTTGACAAAACTTTCTATAGAAATAAAATTTAGCAAAAATTTTCTATAGAAAGAAAATTTTGACAAAATTTTCCATAGAAATAAAAATTTTACAAAATTTTCTATAGAAATAAAATTTTTCTATAGAAAGAAAATGTTGACAAAATTTTCCATAGAAATAAACATTTTGACAAAATTTTCTATAGAAATAAAATTTTGATAATTTTCAATAGAAATAAAATCTTGACAAAATTTTCTACAGAAATAAAATTTTGAAAAAAATGTTTATAGAAAAAAAATTTGGACACAATGTTCCATAGAAATAAAATTTTAGCAAAAGCTTTTATAGAAATTTTGAGAAAATTTTCTTTCGAAATAAAAATTTGAGAACATTTTTTATAGAACTAAAATTTTGACAAAACTTTCTATAGAAATAAAATTTTGACAAAATTTTTTATAGAAATAAAATTGTGGCAAAATCTTCTACAAAATTAACATTTTGTCAAAATTTTTTTTCGAAAACATTTCTATAGAAATAAAACTCTGGCAACATTTTCTATAGAAATAAAATTTTGCAGCAATTTTCTATAGAAATAAAATTTTGCAGAAATTTTATATATAAATAAAATTTTGCAATAATTTTCTATAGAAAAAAAATTGTATTTGTTTTTTTATTTCAGCTTAAAACCATACATTGACTAAACTACAAGTGTATCTTAACCAACAGAGGAAGAGAATGTTTGTTTATAGAAATGAAATTTTGACCCAATTTTCAATAGAAATAAAATTTTTACAAAATGTTCCATAAAGAGTAAATTTTGCCAAAATTTTCTATAGAAATTAAATTTTGCCGTAAAATAAAATTTTGACAAAATTCACTCTTTATAAAACATTTTGTAAAAATTTTATTTCAACATCTTATTTCTAACGAAAATTTTATTAATATTTACTTTCTTAATAAAATATCACAGTATGTAGTCAATTTTGCTTCAATTTTCAAAGCTTTCCTATCAATCTGAAAATATCTTGCATTTATCTCTATTTCTATTATGATATTTGAAGTGTTATCTTATGAAAAGCATAAGGAATCTTGTTCACACCATATTTTAATTGAAATATCCTTAGTCATGGAATAGCAAACCTCTTTGACAAATTACTCATTCACACACACACAAAACTGCCACATGTCAAAGGTCATGTGATGTGGTAAAACTTTCGAAATCCTCTTATCTTCTTCGTTAAATTCATACAAACAAAAATCTATTTTCCTAAGGCTATTAGTCCTAATTGATCTTTTCTAGGAGTATGGTTGTCAGTCCTTTTGCTATCACAGCAATGTAGCCAAAGGTCTGATGTAGCTATCTCGCTGTCTGCCTAACTGTCTGATTGTATTTTGGCCGGTATGCATTTACATTTGATCCGTAATCGATTTGTTTAGAATTTTATTTAATTGGCAAATGCAAACCAAATGGAATAAATATTTGATTATGACCAACAACAACAACACCAATACCAACAAATAAAGGGATTTTTAATATTTAAGGCGATTAGTTTTTGAGGACAAGCTTTAGCTAATGGCTATAAATGATGGATGGGTTACATAGGCTGTTGGCCTTGTTGTTGGTAAAGAGAAATGACAAAAGGTGAAGGCCACACAAAAAAAGAGCTCAGAATCATTTATCAACATTTGTGATAAATGTAATGTGACCTTAATATCAATATAGAGTAGAGCTTAGTTTCTCAAACTCTCCCACACTCCCACTCTCTCTCCTATTCACTTATTATCTATGGTGAAGTTATATCTTAGTAACTCTCTCTCCCCCTCGTTTCAAACTCTTTCTCTTTTTTACTCTCATACTCTTAATATGTGTGTGTTTGTATGAATGTCTTTTTGATTTATTTGTTGAGTAAACAGAAATTATCTAAGAAACCCTAAAGATTAAAATCCCATCTTTATGCCTCCATCCTGGTATTAAACCAATGCCAATAAAGCGAAGACAATTTGATTTTCATCACTAAAACATTTATTACCGAAAAAATATTATAAATGATTTGTAAAGAAACCAAAAGCAAACAAAAGACCAAGGGATTTCCAACATAAAATATTGGAGGGGGGAGTATATTTCGGAGGTGGAGCAAGGTCTAAAAACCGACTCTTATTCCCTATGGTTTTATGGTGATATTCTGGTAGACATAAGCTTTTAGCCCCTTCACCCCCCACCACCACACCTTGTAATACATATTTATTTACTACTACCAAATCCTAAGAATTTGTATAAAGACCCTATGGCAGATGGTTTAGTAAATTTCTCTTTTACTATAGAACCATCAAAAGGACATTGATAAAATGATAAAGCGATAGCCATGGCTGAGTCAGGACCATCTTATGACAAACAATGCACACAAAAATGTCATGTTATCATAACCTCAGATATTGGTAGTAAAACTGAAACTAAATCTTAACGCCAGTCAAGCAAACAATGAATTTTCATTGATGTAGGGAGGGGGTTGGGGGGAGGTGGTGATGGACTTAGAACTATGAAAGGAATAGTGATGCTGTTGTCAGCACATGCCTGTCAAACCTAAATCACCGGTATCCAAAGAAAAACTAAGAGAACAAAAAAAATGAAAAGCGAAGCATTCATAAAAAATTATGCACATACCTCATTTAAAGGACTGACAAAAAAACTAGAACGAGATATACATACACCAAAGAAAAAATTCGATCATACTGGTTTTTTACAGATATTTTCGGAGGCCTAAGAATAGAAGGCATGGTGCTTTCACAAAAATTTTAGGCAAATATCTCATTTAAAGGACTGAAAAACTAGAACGAGATATATATAGGTTAGGTGGCAGCCCGGGCTCAGGCTCACTTAGACTATTCAGTCCATTGTGATACCACATTGGTGAACTACTCTCTTATCACTGAGTGCTGCCCGATTCCATGTTAAGCTCAATGGCCGAGTCCGAACGGCGTTCCACATTGCAGTGAAACCACTTAGAGAAGTTTTGAAACCCTCAGAAATGTCACCAGCATTACTGAGGTGGGATAATCCATTGCTGAAAAACTTTTTGGTGTTCGGTCGAAGCAGTAATCGAACCCACGACCTTGTGTATGCAAGGCGGGCATGCTAACCATTTCACCGCGGTGGCTCCCACGAGATATATATACATGCAAAAATATAATTAGATTAAATATTTTTCGGATATTGTTAGGGGCCTAAGAATAATAGGGTGGATCGAGCATTCACAAAAATTTTACGTCCATACATTGTTTAAAGGGCTAAAAAAAATTGAGCAAGACATAAACACAAACAAAAAATTGAATTAAATATTTTTAGACGGCAAAAATAATAGGGTGGATCTATGTTTTTTTATACCCACCTCCATAGAATGGTGATGGGGGAATAATAAATTTGTCATTCCGTTTATAACACATCGAAATATCGATTTCCGACTACATAAAGTATATATATTCTTGATCAGGGAGAAATTCTAAGACGATATAACCATGTCCGTCCGTCCAAACTCGTCTTTTGTTTGCCGGCACGTCAAGTTCGATATATCGGTTCAGGTTTTGATATAGTCCCCATATAAACCAATCTCTCGATTTGGGCTTATAGAAAACGGTAGTTTTTAACCAATTTGCCTGAAAATTGAAATCTAGAACAAGTATATACGGCCGTAAGTTGGGCCAGGCCGAAGCTTATGTACCCTCCAGCATGGATTGCGTAGAAACTTCTACTGAAGACTGTCATCCACAATCGAATTACTTGGGTTGCGGTAACACTTGCCGATGGCAAGGTATCTTAAAACTTCCTAACACCGTAATATATACCACATAGTCCATACGTTGTATATATTAAACTAAAAAAGGCCGATATAATTAAGTTTAAAGTTTTTATAGAAATAAAATTTTGACAAAATAAAATTTTGACAACATTTTCTATGGAAGTAAAATTTTGAAAAAATTTTCTATAGAAATAAAATTTGGAAAAAAAAATTCTATAGAAATAAAATTTTGACAAAATTTTCTATAGAAACAAAATTTTGATAAAATTTTCTATAGAAATAAAATTTTGACAAAATTTTCTAAAGAAATAAAATTTTGACAAAATTTTCTAAAGAAATAACATTTTGACAATGTTTTCTATAAAAATAAAATTTTGGTAGATTATTTTTGGCTCGAGTAGCAACCATGATTATGAACCGATATGGACCAATTTTTGTGTGATTGGGGATCGGTTATATATAACTATAGACCGATATGGACCATGGTTATAAGCGGCCTTATACTAACACCACGTTGCAAATTTTTAACCGGATCGGATGAATTTTGCTCCTCCAAGAGACTGCGGAGATCAAATCTGGGGAACGGTTTCTATGGGAGCTATATATAATTATGAACCGATATGGACCAATTCTTGCGTGTTTGTTAGAGACCACATTCTAACACCATGTTCCAAATTTCAACCGGATCGGATGAATTTAGCTCCTGCAAGAGGCTGCGGAGGACAAATCTGGGGATCGATTTATATGGGGGCTATATATAATTATGGACCGATATGGACCAATTCTTGCGTGTTTGTTAGAGACCACATTCTAACACCACGTTCCAAATTTCAGCCGGATCGGATGAATTTAGCTCCTGCAAGAGGCTCCGGAGGTCAACACTGGGGATCGCCTTATATGGGGGCTATATATTATTATGGACCAATATGGACCAATTTTGGCATGGTTATTAGAGACCATATACTAACACCACGTTCAAAATTTCAATCGGATCGGATGACTTTTGCTCCTCTAAGAGGCTCCGGAGGTCAAATCTGGGGATCGGTTTATATGGGGGCTATATATAATTATGGGCCGATTTCGACCAATTTTTGCATGGTCATTAGAGAACATATACCAACACCATGTACCAAATTTCAGCCGGATCGGATGAAATTTGCTTCTCTTAGAGCAATCGCAAGCCAAATTTGGGGGTCCGTTTATATGGGGGCTATATATTATTATGGACCGATAAGGACCAATTTTGGCATTGTTATTAGAGACAATATACTAACACCACGTTCCAAATTTCAATCGGATCGGATGACTTTTGCTCCTCTAAGAGGCTCCGGAGGTCAAATCTGGGGATCGGTTTATATGGGTGCTATATATAATTATGGGCCGATTTCGACCAATTTGTGCATGGTCATTAGAGAACATATACCAACACCATGTTCCAAATTTCAGCTGGATCGGATGCAATTTGGTTCTCTTAGAGGCTCCGCAAGCCAAATCGGGGGATCGGTTTATATGGGGGCTATATGTAAAGGGTGATTCTTTTGAGGTTAGGATTTTCATGCATTAGTATTTGACAGATCACGTGGGATTTCAGACATGGTGTCAAAGAGAAAGATGCTCAGTATGCTTTGACATTTCATCATGAATAGACTTACTAACGAGCCACAACGTCGAATTTTCAGTGAATGGGCCCTAGAAAAGTTGGCAGAAAATCCGCTTTTTTATCGACAAATTTTGTTCAGCGATGAGGCTCATTTCTGGTTGAATGGCTACGTAAATAAGCAAAATTGCCGCATTTGGAGTGAAGAGCAACCAGAAGCCGTTCAAGAACTGCCCATGCATCCCGAAAAATGCACTGTTTGGTGTGGTTTGTACGCTGGTGGAATCATTGGACCGTATTTTTTCAAAGATGCTGTTGGACGCAACGTTACGGTGAATGGCGATCGCTATCGTTCGATGCTAACAAACTTTTTGTTGCCAAAAATGGAAGAACTGAACTTAGTTGACATGTGGTTTCAACAAGATGGCGCTACATGCCACACAGCTCGCGATTCTATGGCCATTTTGAGGGAAAACTTCGGAGAACAATTCATCTCAAGAAATGGACCGGTAAGTTGGCCACCAAGATCATGCGATTTGACGCCTTTAGACTATTTTTTGTGGGGCTACGTCAAGTCTAAAGTCTACAGAAATAAGCCAGCAACTATTCCAGCTTTGGAAGACAACATTTCCGAAGAAATTCGGGCTATTCCGGCCGAAATGCTCGAAAAAGTTGCCCAAAATTGGACTTTCCGAATGGACCACCTAAGACGCAGCCGCGGTCAACTTTTAAATGAAATTATCTTCAAAAAGTAAATGTCATGGACCAATCTAACGTTTCAAATAAAGAACCGATGAGATTTTGCAAATTTTATGCGTTTTTTTTTAAAAAAAAAGTTATCAAGCTCTTAACAAATCACCCTTTAATTATGGACCGATATGGACCAATTTTTGCATGGTTGTTAGAGACCACATATATTAACACCACGTACCAAATTTCAGCCGGATCGGATGAAATTTGCTTCTCTTAGAGCAATCGAAAGCCAAATTTGGGGGTCCGTTTATATGGGGGCTATACGTAAAAGCGGACCGATATGGCCCATTTGCAATACCATCCGACCTACATCAATAACAACTACTTGTGATAAGTTTCAAGTCGATAGCTTGTTTCGTTCGGAAGTTAGCGTGATTTCAACAGACGGACGGACGGACGGACATGCTCAGATCGACTCAGAATTTCACCACGACCCAGAATATATATACTTATGGGGTCTTAGAGCAATATTTCGATGTGTTTCAAACGGAATGACAAAGTTAATATACCCCCCCCCCCCTATGGTGGAGGGTATAAAAAAAATTTAGAACCATAAAGACGTGTGCCGAAAATGATGAGTATCGATCCATGTTTTGATATAGCTCCCATATAGACCGATCTCTCGATTTTACTTCTTCAGCTTGTAGAATCCGTAGTTTCTATCCAATTTGCCTTAAATTGCAAATCTAGAGGTATTTTAGGATCATAGAGTGATGTGCCGCTAATGGTGATTATAGGTCCATGGTTTTGCATCTTGGGCTTCTAAAATACTACGTAGTTTTTATTTAATTTGCCTAAAATTGGTAATCAAGAGATATTTTAGGACCACAAATACATACACCGAAAATGGCGTGTATCGGTCATTTGTTTTGGTGTAGCCCCCAAATAGACCGATCTCCCGATTTACTTCTTAAGCTCAGGTTAATCGACTAAGTGAGTATCGATTCTTCTTTTTACACATAAGCGCCTAAATGTATGCAAATATTTTTACAAAGAATTTTTAGAAAAACAGGTTTATCGCATTGGTTAAAGAGATTAGCATTTAACGAATCTCGATCTATTTCTTTATCGGAGTTGTAGAACTTTTTTTGCCAATTTTTCAAAACAAATTTGCCACGTTTTAATACGAATGAAACTTTTCGTACCACCTTTTTTGATGATTTGAAATAATAGATTCATTAGAGGAGTCGGGCAGTTCAAAGATGGGTTGAAAGCATTTTTGATATCGAAGAAAAACTACCACACGTTTTGAATAAATCAGTGGTTTTCCAACCTTTTACATATGAGCGCCTAGAAGTATGCAAACTTTTCACAAGGAGGTTTTAGAAAAACATAAACAGATTTGCTTCAGTAATCTCTCAATTACAAGGAGTACCCTTGGTAGAAGCTCACTATATATGTCTCACCCGAGAGGGGGGTACTATTGAAGTCACTCTTTGTTAAATTCGCTTTAAATCGACACTTCAGTGAGGGATACAGTGAGATATTATACAAAAATTTTTAAAATAGTGATGCATACTTTGAGACATTACATATTTTGCGAATGAAAACATTTTGATTTGAGTAGTGAAAAGTGTACCCGATTGTTCTTAAAGCACCATAAGCAATCATAGCAGGATTCAGCATCAACATGTTCAACGAATATTATAGCTCATATGGAATTAAGAACAACATGGCACGAATTCTTAAATAAACGTGTCACAAAATTTAAAATATGCCATTTTGTAGAATAATAAAAAACTTGGCACAAAAAAAAAAAAAGTTCAAAATAAAGGTAGCCCAACTTTATCAAAAAGATGGCACAAAATGCAAAACACGTGGCATTTAGGACAGAACGGAAAAATTGGCTCATTGGTTGCAAATTACATAAGGATTTAATACAAAAAGTGCCACAACTTCACAAAAAAGGTGGGACCAAATGTAAAAAAACATTGCTTTGACACAGAAGTGTCATTGCATGAAAAAGTGGCAAATTTACCGCCAAGAGAAATACTGTCAGCTTGCCACAAATGGTCCATCGGATGAAAAAAATTACAAATTTGCCACTAAAGTGACACAAAAGTGAATCTGCCGCAATGCAGTGTTACTGGTATTCACTGTAACGAAAATAGTCCTTTGAGGTCATATAAGTCCATAAATACTACTAGGTACCACAGAATTTTTCTTTTAAATATTGTTGCATACTTTCAGGCGTGAATAGTATTATCATATCTAGTAGTGAAAATGTTCTTTTTGGATCCAGAAGTGGTGCAGAATTGGTCCAGAAGCGATGAATTTAACATGGGCTTGTCATATGTCGGATGTTCACCATTTCAGCCGTTGCACTGAGTTTGCATCACTTCTTAAGGTGTGATGCGAATTCAGTGTTTTGGATGTGAATTAAAAAATTTTGTTATGTTTTGCCAAAAACAAAAAATATTTGTGTACGATTTTTTTATTCTTAAATGCATTCATACGCTTGTCTGAAACGTTTAACCTCAAATATTTTCAAAAATTCGAAATTGTTCTAGAATGGATTTAGCATTTTTTTAAATAATTGTTACCATTTTATTAATTCTTACTCTGTTTTTAATCTATTTAAAAAAACTTTAAAATTACCCATTAAAATATAAAAAAAAGAAAATTATAAAAAATTAATTAAATGAACTTCCTGTGTAGTTAAAATAAATAACATCTTTGGGAGGACACTTGTGGAAATGCTTTTAACGTTGTGTCTTTACAAGAACTTCCATTTTTTTTGCTGGGAATATTTCTAACAAATATTACAATTTATATGAAATTAATAAAAAAAGTGGCACAACTACACCAAAAGATGGCACAAAATGTAAAAAACCTGTCATGTTTAGGTGCACAAAAAATGACGCAGACAATTTATTGCATGAAAAAAGGGTAAATTGACTCTAAAGTGGTGCAACGGCAAGACTGTAAGATTGCCACAAATTTGCCATAGGATGAACAAATTGCCACTAAAGTGATACAAGAGTAATATTTTCCTAACCCTAGGACCTAGGAATTTAATCTTTTTCGGCTATTTTATGTAAAAAAAAAATATTTTTTGTCTTCAATCACGAAATTAATTGATCCAATTAATTTTTTAATTGAAATGTCTTCAATCACACTCAGAAAAAAATTTTCACAAACAGTTTTTCAATTAAAGTCTTAATTGAGTTTTAAAAAATATTCAATTAAAAATTTAATTGATTCAACAAAATTTTTAATTGAAACAAAAATCTATCACAAAAATAATAGTATCAATTAATTTTTTAATTGGAGCAATTAATTTATTAATTGACTTTCAATTAATTTTTTAGTTCATACTATCATTTTCGTGATTGAAGATATTTCAATTAAAAAAATAATTGGATCAATTAATTTCATGATTGAATCAGATAAAATTTGTTTGTGTGCAGGAATGGAAGTATCTATTTACAAAATTAATTGGAAAATTTTTCGTTAAATATTTTTCTGTGTACCAATAGTCTTTCGTTCACTGTTTTCTTTTCAGTGTAGACACGTATTCATATTAGTGATATCCTTATATGAAATCGAAAGAGACTTGGTTGGCTGCAATCTAATTTTTCTCCCAAAAGTGAGACATGAAAAATTGCCTTGGCAGGTTCTTTTTTCCCATCAAACATTGCCAAGCAAGCATTTTATTTTCACAAACTGCCACCTTTGCAAATGTTTCATATTTGGCAATGTTTGTTTTTTGGTTGGAAATGGGGAATGAAGAAAAATATTAATGAAAGTCGTAACTTTTCTTTAAAAATGACAAAAAATAAAACAAGAAACAGAGGCTGGAAATATAAAATAATTGCAGGCCAAGAACATTCTTTGGCAGGACCAAAAATATTTGGCTTCAATCAATCATCGGTAGAAACTTGTCAACTTGGAAAAAAAACCAAATCCATAGGATTCATTCATTTCCCCTGTTTTAGTTTGAAAAACACCTGACGATTTATGGTCCTTGGTGGGTGAATTTGAAACATATGTGGATCTGTTTTTTGCTACGTATCCTAGATGAAGACATTTTCTTTTGATAAAACTAAGCCATACGATAATCTTATAATAAACTAAATAAATTGTCACGTATAAGAGAAATGGAAAAAACAGGATATAAGTAAACAAACATATGCATTTTCTTAAATCCTTTTGAGTGGTAATGTCAAGAAATTCATTGGAATTTTAAAAATGTTCATTACCATCTCTTTGATATCGAGCAATATGAACAATTTTAGCATTTGCTCTATAAATAATCCAAAGGATTTGCGAATTCTAGTTTCAAATCCTTGCAAATGCTTCACATCGTTTTGCAGTACCTTTTTGACACAGTGACATACTCAGAGCTTCGATGTGTGTGTGTGTGTGTGTATGGATGGGTGAAAATGTTTATAAATAATTTCTATGCTAAGATGACGAGGATATTTTTAAATAGAAAAGCAAATAGACAAACCGAATACTACACAGCATTGCTTATTTTAGTGTGCTCGGTATGTTCTAGTTTCCATTTGTTTAAATATGGTTGGCTTAGTTGGTTTTTAGCATTTGAATAAATGAAGAAAACACAAGTCTACACAAATCCAACTAATTGAAACATAATAAATGAAATTTAATATTAAATTTAATTTTAAATCAATTTTAAGTTAATATAAATTTATTTAAATAAATTTTGAATTTAATTTAA
This sequence comes from Haematobia irritans, assembly GCF_050003625.1. NCBI lineage: Eukaryota > Metazoa > Arthropoda > Insecta > Diptera > Muscidae > Haematobia > Haematobia irritans. The sequence goes on along the minus strand of NC_134401.1, from coordinate 155,360,265 downwards.
TATATTTTCTATAGAAATAAAATTTCCAAAAATTTTCTATAGAAATACAATTTTGCAAAAATGTTCTATAGAAATAAAATTTTGCAAAAATGTTCTATAATAACATTTTTCTATAGAAATAAAATTTTGACAAATTTTCTATGGAAATAAAATTTTTGACAAATTTTCTATGGAAATAAAATTTTGACAATATTTTCTATAAAAATAAAATTTTGACAAAATCTTCAATAAAAATAAAATTTTGACAAATTTTCTATGGAAATAAAATTTTGACAAAATTTTCTATAGAAATAAAATTTTGACAAAATTTTGTATAGAAATAAATTTTTCACAAAATTTTCTATAGTAATAAATTTTCTATAGAAATAAAATTTTGACAAAATTTTCTATAGAAATAAAATTTTGACAAAATTTTCTATAGAAATAAAAATTTGACAAAATTTTCTATATAAATAAATTTTTGACAAAATTTTTGTATAGAAATAAAATTTTAACAAAATTTTCTATAAATATAAAAGTTTGACAAAATTTTCTATAAAAATAAAAATTTGACAATATTTTCTATAGAAATAAAATTTTGCAAAAATTTTTTACAGAAATAAAATTTTGACAATATTTTCTATAGAAATAATATTTTGAAAATTTCTATGGAAATAAAATTTTTGACAAATTTTCTATGGAAATACAATTTTGACAAATTTCTATGGAAATAAAATTTTTGACAAATTTTCTACGGAAATAAAATTTTTGACAAATTTTCTATGGAAATAAAATTTTGACAATATTTTCTATAGAAATAATATTTTGAAAATTTCTATGGAAATAAAATTTTTGACAAATTTTCTATGGAAATACAATTTTGACAAATTTCTATGGAAATAAAATTTTGGACAAATTTTCTACGGAAATAAAATTTTTGACAAATTTTCTATGGAAATAAAATTTTGACAATATTTTCTATGGAAATAAAATTTTGACAAGATTTTCTATAGAAATAAAATTTTAACAAAATCTTTTATAGAAATAAAATTTTGCAAAAATTTTCTGCAGAACTAAAATTTTGACAATATTTTTTATAGAAATAAAATTTTGACAAAATTTTCCATAAAAAAAAATTTTTTGACAATTTTTCTATGGAAATAAAATTTTGACAAAATTTTCCATAGAAATAAAATTTTAACAAAATTTTCTATAGAAATAAAATTTTGCAAAAATTTTCTGCAGAACTGAAATTTTTACAATATTTTCTATAAAAATACAATTTTGACAATTTTTCCATGGAAATAAAATTTTTGACAAGTTTTCTATGGAAATAAATTTTTGACAATATTTTTTATAGAAATAAAATTTTAACAAAATTTTCCATAAAAATAAATTTTTGACAAATTTTTTATTGAAATAAAATTTTGACAATATTTTCTATAGAAATAAAATTTTAACAAAATTTTCCATAAAAATAAATTTTTGACAAAATTTTCTATAGAAATAAAATTTCTATAGAAATAAACTTTTGACAATATTTTCTATAGATATCAAATTTTGACAAAATTTTCTATAGAAATAAACTTTTGACAAAACTTTCTATAGAAATAAACTTTTGACAAAACTTTCTATAGAAATAAATTTTTCACAACATTTTTGTATGTAATTAAAATTTTAACACAATTTTCTATAGATATCAAATTTTGACAAAATTTTCTATAGATATAACATTTTGACAAAATTTTCTATAGCAATAAATTTTTGACAATATTTTCTATAGAAATAAAATTTTTACAAAATTTTCCATAAAAATAAATTTTTGACAAATTTTTTATTGAAATAAAATTTTGACAAAATTTTGTATAGAAATAAATTTTTGACAAAATTTTCTATAGAAATAAAATTTCTATAGAAACAAACTTTTGACAAAATTTTCTATAGAAATAAACTTTTGACAAAACTTTCTATAGAAATAAATTTTTCACAAAATGTTTGTATGTAAATAAAATTTTAACAAAATTTTCTAAAGATATCAAATTTTGACAAAATTGTCTATAGATATAACATTTTGACAAAATTTTCTATAGCGCTAAATTTTTGACAATATTTTCTATAGAAATAAAATTTGTACAAAATTTTCCATAAAAATAAATTTTTAACAAATATTTTATTGAAATAAAATGTTTACAAAATTTTGTATAGAAATAAATTTTTGACAAAATTTTCTATAGGAATAAAATTTCTATAGAAACAAACTTTTGACAAAATTTTCTATAGAAATAAACTTTTGACAAAACTTTCTATAGAAATAAATCTTTGACAAAATTTTCTATAGATATCAAATCTTGACAAAATTTTCTATAGAAATAAAATTTTGACAATATTTTCTATAGAAATACAATTTTGACAATATTTTCTATAGAAATAAAATTTTGACAAAATTTTCTATACAAATCAAATTTTGACAAAAGTTTCTATAGAAATAAATTTTTGACAAAATTTTCTAGAGAAATAAAATTTTGACAAAATTTTCTATAAAAATAAAATGTTGACAAATTTTCTATGGAAATAAAATTTTGCAAAAATTTTCTATAGAAATAAATTTTTGAAAAAAATTTCAATATTTTTAATCAATAAGTATCATATTTTCGGCTATAGGTCGATTAAAGAACATAGGATTGATGTTTTTATTTAATTTGTATTTCCAATATGTCGGTTGACTTCGTCACCGTTTTCAAGGCTGAAGTGAAACAAAAAACAGAAATTTTGAAAGTTAATTGCAAAAATCACGAACAAACCAAACCAAACAATAAATTATTTAACTACTATTCCTATTTACATTTATTCTGGTATGCACTGCTTCACACTCTGTTTTACACTGAATTTAAATAAAATTTTGCAATAAAATTTTCTATAGAAATAAACTGTTGACAAAATTTTCTATAGAAATAACATTTTGACAAAAATTTTGCATAGAAATAAAATTTTAACAAAATTTTCTATAGTAATAAAATTTTAACAAAATTTTCTATAGTAATAAAATTTTGACAAAATCGTTGCTATAGAAATAAAATTTTGACAAAATTTTCTATAAAAATAAAATTTTAACAATATTTTGCATAGAAATAAAATTTTAACAAAACTTTCTATGGAAATAAAATTTTGACAACATTTTCTATAGAAATAAAAATTTGACAAATTTTTTTATAGAAATAAAATTTTAACTACATTTTCTCTAGAAATAAAATTTTGACAAAATTTTTGTATGGAATAAAATTTTGACAAAAAATTTTTGACAAAATTACATAAACTTATGTTAAATTAAATGAAATTTCGAAGTCCTGTGTAATTGGCAAAAGTACATGGCACAGCATTTCGCTTCTATAGCCATTTGACACAACCATTGTCGTTGTCATGATCGTAGCTACGGTCGTGGTGATGTCAAACATTGTTTGCCCGTTATTTGCCCTGCCATTCATTATTTTGTATATACGTCTGTGTGTGTTTGTGTTTGTAAGTGCATTAGTAATACTCTCGTAGCTTTCAAATATTTTAATATCCATAAAATAAGTGTCAATTAGTTGTGTCAACTGTTACTGTTGTTGTTGTTGGTGTTGGCATTGCTTTCACTGAAAAATACGAACACTGGAGTGTCCTCTTGTGTAACGCCCCGAGGTTTGTATAATCACTCTTAACCAAAGGCAAACACATAAAAACACTCTTCCATACACTTTCATATATATTTGAGTCTCACACACTTTCGCATAGGCATAGAATGCATGAGACAATGAGAATTCACATAGAAGTCCACTCTGTTTAAACAACTCTCACTATCGCATACAGACATTTGGTGAAAATCTACAAAATGGTTTCAACATAATTGGGGTAATTCGCATACACGGACAAATGTTTACAGTAGACGTCCAATTATAATTACTTTTTTGTGAAGGAAAGTTAAACGGATACGGAAAAAGAACTGCAAGAGTAGAGACTATGTAAAGTTAATTATTGAAAAAAAAGAAATAAGAGGACATTGAATATGAATTTATCGAAGTTTCGATGAAAATCTGAAAAGAAAAGTTGTAAAGGGCTACACAGAAAAAAAATATAGAAACATTTTTCAAAATTTTATTTCTACAGAAAATTTGGCAAAATTATATTTCTATAAAAAAATTTGTCAAAATTGTATTTCTATAGAAAATTTTGTCAAAATTTTATTTCTATAGGATATATTGTCAAAATTTTATAACTATAGAAAACTTTGTCAAAATTTTATTTCTATAGAATATATTGTCAAAATTCTATTTCTATAAAATATATTGTCAAAATTTTATTTCTATAGAAAATTTTGTCAAAATTTTATTTCTATAGAAAATTTTGTCAAAATTTGATTTCCATAGAAAATTTTGTCAAAATTTGATTTCTATAGAAGATTGTGTCAATATTTTATTTCTATAGAATATATTGTCAAAATAATATTTCTCTAGAAAATTTTGTCAAAATTTTATTTCTATTGAAAATTTTTTGTAAAAATTTTATTTCTATAGAAAATTTTGTCAAAATTGTATTTCTATAGAAAATTTGGTCAAAATTGTATTTCTATAGAAAATTTGGTCAAAATTTTATTTCAATGGAAAATGTTGTCCAAATTTTATTTCTATTGAAAATTTGTTGTTAAAAGTTTTATTTCTATAGAAAATATTTTCAAAATTTTATTTCTACAGAAAAAATTGTCAAAATTTTATTTCTATAGAAAATTTGGTCAAAATTTTATTCCTATCGAAAATTTGGTCAAAATTTTATTTCTATAGAATATATTGTCAAAATTTTATTTCTATAGAAAATTTTGTTAAAATTTGATTTCTTTAGAATATATTGTAATTATTTTATTTCTACAGTAAATTTTGTCCAATTTTTATTTATATAGAAAATTTTGTTAAAATTTTAATTCTATAGAAAATTTTGTCAAAATTTTATTTCTATAGAAAATTTTGTCAAAATTTTATTTCAATGGAAAATGTTGTAAAAATTTTATTTCTATTGAAAATTTTTTGTTAAAAGTTTTATTTCTATAGAAAATATTTTCAAAATTTTATTTCTACAGAAAATATTGTCAAAATTTTATTTCTATAGAAAATGTGGTCAAAATTTTATTTCTATCGAAAATTTGGTCAAAATTTTATATCTATAGAATTTATTGTCAAAATTTTATTTTTATAGAAAATTTTGTCAAAATTTTATTTCTACAGCAAATATTGTCCAAATTTTATTTCTATGGAAAATTTTGTCCAATTTTGTCTATCGAAAATTGTGTGCAAATTTTATTTATTGCCAAAATTTTATTTCTCTAGAACGTTTTGTCAAAATTTTATTTCTATAGAAAATTTTGTTAAAATTGTATTTCTATACAAAATTTTTGTCAAAATGTTATTTCTATAGAAAATTCTGTTAAAATTTTATTTCTATAGAAAATTTTGTTAAAACTTTATTTCTATAGAAAATTTGGTCAAAATTTTATTTCAATGGAAAATGTTGTCAAAATGTTATTTCTATACAAAAATTTTGTAAAAAAAATTATTTCTATAAAAAAAAATTCTCAAAATTTTATTTCTATAGAAAATATTGCCAAAATTTTATTTCTCTAGAAAATTTTGTCAAAATTTTATTTCTATTGAAAATTTTTTGTTAAAAATTTTATTTCTCTAGAAAATTTTTTCAAAATTTTATTTCTACAGAAAATATTGTCAAAATTTTATTTCTATAGAAAATTTTGTCCAAGTTGTATTTCTATACAAAATTTTTAAAATTTTATTTCAAAGAAAATTTTGTCAAAATTTTATTTCTATAAAAAATTTTGTCAACATTTTTATTCCTAAAGAAATTTTGTCAACATTTATTTTCTATAGAACATTTTTAAAACTTTATTTCGAAGAAAATTTTGTAAAAATTTTATTTCTATAGAAAATATTGCCAAAAATTTTGTTTTTCTAGAACATTTTGTCAAAATTTTATTTCAATTGAAAATTTTTTGTCAAAATTTTATTTCTATAGAAAATGTGGTCAAAATTTTATTTCTATAGAAAATTTTGTTAAAATTGTATTTCTATACAAAATTTTTGTCAAAATGTTATTTCTATAGAAAATTCTGTTAAAATTTTATTTCTATAGAAAATTTTGTTAAAACTTTATTTCTATAGAAAATTTGGTCAAAATTTTATTTCAATGGAAAATGTTGTCAAAATGTTATTTCTATACAAAAATTTTGTAAAAAAAATTATTTCTATAAAAAAAAATTCTCAAAATTTTATTTCTATAGAAAATATTGCCAAAATTTTATTTCTCTAGAAAATTTTGTCAAAATTTTATTTCTATTGAAAATTTTTTGTAAAAATTTTATTTCTATAGAAAATTTTGTCAAAATTGTATTTCTATAGAAAATTTGGTCAAAATTGTATTTCTATAGAAAATTTGGTCAAAATTTTATTTCAATGGAAAATGTTGTCCAAATTTTATTTCTATTGAAAATTTGTTGTTAAAAGTTTTATTTCTATAGAAAATATTTTCAAAATTTTATTTCTACAGAAAAAATTGTCAAAATTTTATTTCTATAGAAAATTTGGTCAAAATTTTATTCCTATCGAAAATTTGGTCAAAATTTTATTTCTATAGAATATATTGTCAAAATTTTATTTCTATAGAAAATTTTGTTAAAATTTGATTTCTTTAGAATATATTGTAATTATTTTATTTCTACAGTAAATTTTGTCAAAATTTTATTTCTATAGAAAATTTTGTTAAAATTTTAATTCTATAGAAAATTTTGTCCAAATTTTATTTCTATAGAAAATTTTGTCAAAATTTTATTTCTATAGAATATATTGTCAAAATTTTATTTCTATAGAATATATTGTCAAAATTTTATTTCTATAGAAAATGTTGTAAAGATCTTATTTCAATAAAAAAAATTTTGTGAAAATTTTTATTTCCATACAAAAATTTTGTGTAAATTTTATTTCCATACAAACATTTTGTCAAAATTTTGTTTCTATACAAAAAGTTCTCAAAATTTAATTATACAATTATTTTTCGAGCTTTATGGACAGATATAGATTAAGGAACATGGTTAATAGAGCCATTGAAAAGAAAACGCCAGATACAAATCTATACACGCCTGGACTGTACATGTTTCGGTTCGGGCGAATGAACCTTTCCACAGCCTTTAGTATAGATCTGGCTGGGAGAGATAACTCAATTTTGGGCCCTTTATGCTAACCCCTTATGGAGAAAACATTGGGAAATTTCCTCTTACAAATTGAATCATCTTTTCTCCCACTGTACATCATCTTTCATATAACTTACAAGTCCCTTAATCTTATTTTTATTTCATTTTGTTACATAGTAATGCACCAACACGAAATTTATTTTTAGAAAGCCAATTTGTTAGAATTCATCTGAACAGTCGAACAATGCTTATTGTTTCTACAGTCAACTACAACAACATGTGACAACTTACAGAAACTGGTTTCCAGGATACAAAAACAATTCTAACGCGTACATTAGTCGTGTTTTTCCTAGTTTTTTTACGACGGGCTCATCTTTGCTTATTATATTTCATGTTAGCCTGATACCGAAACAGGCAATTGACGTCCAAATGCATTATATCTAAGGAACATGGTTAATAGACTCTATCTGTCCATAAAGCTCGAAAAATAATTGTATAATTAGATATAATGCATTTGGACGTCAATTGCCTGTTTCGGTATCAGGATAACATGAAATGTTTCTCAAAATTTTATTTCTATAGAAAATATTGCCAAAATTTTATTTCTTTAGAAAATTTTGTCAAAATTTTATTTCTATTGAACATTTTTTGTTAAAAATTTTATTTCTATAGAAAATTATTTCAAAATTTTATTTCTACAGAAAATATTGTTAAAATTTTATTTCTATAGAAAATTTTGTCAACATTTTTATTCCTAAAGAAATTTTGTCTATATTTTAATTCTTAAAGAAATTTTGTCAACATTTATTTTCTATAGAACATTTTTAAAATTTTATTTCAAAGAAAATTTTGTCAAAATTTTATTTCTATAGAAAATATTGCCAAAAATTTATTTCTCTAGAACATTTTGTCAAAATTTTATTTCAATTGAAAATTTTTTGTCAAAATTTTATTTCTATAGAAAATTTTGTCAAAAGTTTATTTCTATAGAAAATTGCTTCTAAGTCCATTTAACCCCTTGGTGTCCGTCCATTTATTTGTTTTTCGCAGGATTCCGGTTGCAATTATGAACAGATTTTGATGAAATTGGGTACAGAGTGTTCTTTTGGCACTGGGACGAACGCTATTAAATTTGGAAGACTTCGGAATAAAATTTAGATAGCTCCCATATATATGTATCGCCCGATTTTCCAATATTTTGTCATCATAGCCTCATATATAAACCGATCTTACTCAAATTTAGCAATAGGAAACCTTCTGTGGTATGAAACAGCCTTGCCAAATTTCATCGAAATCGGTTCAGATTTAAATATAGCTCCCATATAAATGTATCGCCCGATTTGCCCAAATTTGGCTATAAAATTCTTATTTAGTAACCGGTCTCTATCAAAGTTGTCAAAATCTAATATTCTTACTTACCATACCTGCAAAGAATCAACCAACTCGGTGCAAATTTAAATATCGCTCCCGTATACATAAATGTATCACCCAATTTTAAAAAATTTGCCGCTAATAACACTATTCTGGACCATACTGTTCGTTTGGGTTAATATCTTACCTCAAGAATTATTAAAATGCTTAGAAAAAACTCTTCTTCATTCTTTTCACTGGTCTTTCCTTTTTTTGGTTTTGTTAAACGAATAGTTTTTTTTTCGAAGTATCCCTTAACTTTTGATGCGATAATTGCTTGCCATATGTATGTTTTTGTCAATAAAATTTTGAATTTTACGACATATTGCATTTGTTTACTTTTGACACATATCACTTGCCACAGGGGAATAACTGACTTGAATATGAAAATTCATAACAAGGAATGCACAAAAAAAATCTCATTTTATCGGATTGTAAACAAATATGTGAAATATTAATGCAAAATCCAGTGATGTGAATAGGGAAAATACAAATATTGGAATGGACATTATAAACGAAATGATTGCAATGGACGGAAGCGGGTGGCGAAAATAAAAAAAAAAAACATATTTTTAGTGGGAAATGAATTCAGTTTTCGTTAGTACGATGAGAATTTCAAGAAAATGGGTTGGAATTAATACGGATTAGAGGAAAATGTAACCTTAAGAGTATGTAATCCTCGGAGAAAAAATTCTCTGCATATTTTCAGGCGTCACACTTATCTGCTTGCTAAGGCTTTGAGTTCAGAAGAAAAAATATCGATATTATAGTATTAGACGAGTTGCTACGATTTTATGTTAATGCGCCGATCACATCCGAAATTTTAGAAGAATCCGGCATAAAAATGTACGAAAATTATTGCTCTAAAAATAAAAGAGGAATTAAAAAGTGGCACAATATAGCAAAAAGGTGGCACAAAAATGTAAAAAGTATGACATTTAGTGGTACTAAAAAAAACATTGGCACAAAAGTGTCGATGGCAAAAAATGAAAAATTCACCACTAATGTGGCACAGTAACTCTGCTTGTTGGTACACTGAAAGAAATTTCCTGTTGCTAAGAAAAATGTCATTTAAAGGAAAATAAAAAATATGATCTTTGCTACGAAAAAAGAAAATACTTTACAAGAAAGAGGAATTTCTTTTCTTTTCTAAGAAAAATATTTGTTTCTTTAGGTGTATCTGGAAGCCACTATATCTAACCTAAGGCAAATTTTCTTTCCACCCAAACGAAATTTTAGACAAACAAATATCATTTCCCATTTCTTTTTTTACTCTGCATGGAAGTTTATTTGGAATAAAATTTTATATATTTTTTGTGATTTAGGGGATTTAAAAACAATTTTCTTTTCTGGCTAATTGCATCTTCCATCACATCTTTCTCGTTTCCACTTTTTTAGTTCTTAGCAACTTTTCCTGTAATACAAATAATGTAGAAGAAATTATTCGATTTTAGATTTTTTTTTTAAATTTTACCTTTCGCTTGGACAGAGATTCGAACCGCGGATCGCAACACACTATCCACACGACTACGTAGCTGTTATTGCAGTGTTCCCAGGGAAAATTTTCGTTTTACTCTACAAGGACAAACAATGTTCCCTACATTCCCAACAAAAGTTACCTAAAATTTTCCCTACAATATTTTTCGTTAAATTTAAACAAACTTTATAACACAAAAATGGTTCTATGTGTTTTATTATCATAAAACATGTGCTTTATTATAATAAATAAACAGTTGGTAGAATTTTAGCAAAAATATTACATTTTTTTTGTTTTGTAGATTGGTAGAATTCTTGTTGTTTATATAAAAATAAAATTTTGGAAAAAGTTTCTACAAAAAAAATTGAGAAATTTTTCTATAGAAATAAAATTTTGAGAAAAAATTTTATAGTAATAAAATTTTGACAAAATTTTTTATAGAAATAAAATTTTAACGAAATTTTGTATAGTAATAAAATTTTCTATAGAAATAAAATTTTGACAAAATTTTCTATAGAAATAAAAGGTTAACAAAATTTTTTATAGAAATAAAGTGTTAACAAAATTTTCTATAGTAATAAAATTTTGAAAAATTTTCTATAGAAATAAAATTTTGACAAAATTTTTTATAGAAATAAAATTTTGGCAAAATTTTCTATAGAAATAAAATTTTGACAAAATTTTCTGTAGAAATAAAATTTTAACAAAATTTCCTATAGAATTAAAATCTTGACAAAATTTTCTATAAAAGTAAAATTTTAGCGAAATTGTTTTTAGAAATAAAATTTCGTCAAAATTTTCTATTGAAATAAAATTTTGACAAAATTTTCTACAGAAATAAAATTTTGACAAAATTTTTTATAGAATTAAAATCTTGACAAAATTCTCTATAGAAATAAAATTTTAACAAAATTTTCTATAAATAAAATTTTGACGAAATTTTCTATAGAAATAAAATTTTCTAGCGTATATACTCCATATGCCAGTTAGGATCTTAACTGTCAAAAAATATTCAGTAAAAGTTAACCGGAGAGAAGATATTTCGAATTTACTTTCTGTTAACTGGCAGTTAAAGCCTATCGTAGCTACATGAAAATTACCATTATTATCATAAATAAACAGTTGGTAGAATTTTACCAAAAATATTATATTTTTGGTAGAATTGGTAGATTAGTAGAATTCTTGATGTTTATATAAAAATAAATTTTTGACAAAATTTTCTATAGAAATAAAGTTTTGACAAAATTTTCTATAGAAATAAAATTTTGACAAAATTTTCTATAGAAATAAAATTTTAACAAAATTTTCTATAGTAATAAAATTTTGAAAAATGTTCTATAGAAATAAAATTTTGACAAAATTTTCTATAGAAATAAAATTTTGACAAAATTTTCTACAGAATTAAAATTTTGACAAAATTGTCTATAGAAATATAATTTTGACAAAATTGTCTATAGAAATAAAATTTTGACAAAATTTTCTATAGAATTAAAATCTTGACAAAATTGTCTATAGAAATAATATTTACAAAATTCTCTATAGAAATAAAATTTTGACAAAATTTTCTATAAAAGTAAAATTTTAGCCAAATTGTTTTCAGAAATAAAATTTCGTCAAAAGTTTCTATTGAAATAAAATTTTGAAAAATTTTCTATAGAAATAAAATTTTGACAAAATTTTCTATAGAAATAAAATGTTGACAAAATTTTGTATAGAAATAAAATTTGAACAAAATTTTCTATAAATAAAATTTTGACAAAATTTTCTATAGAAATAAAATTTTGACAAAATTTTCTATAGAAATAACATTTTAACAAAGTTTTCTAGCGTATATACTCCATATGCCAGTTAGGATCTTAACTGTTAAAAATTTTCAGTAAAAGTTAACCGGAGAGAAGATATTTTGAATTTACTTTCTGTTAACTGACAGTTAAAGCCTAACGTAGCTACATGAAAATGGCCATTATTATCATAAATAAACAGTTGATAGAATTTTACCAAAAATATTATATTTTTGGTAGAAGTGGTAGATTAGTAGAATTTTTGATGTTTATATAAAAATAAAATTTTGAGAAAAAATTCTATAGTACTAAAATTTTGACAACGTTTTCTATACAAATACAATTTTTACAAAATTCTCTATAGAAATAAAATTTTTACAAAATTCTCTATAGACATAACATTTTGACAAAATTTTCAATAGAAATAAAATTTTGACAAAATTTTCAACAGAAATAAAATGTTCACAAAATTTTCTATAACAACTAAATTTTGGCCAAATTGTTTTTAGAAATAAAATTTTGACCGAATTTTCTACAGAAATAAAATTTTGACAAAATTGTCTATAGAAATAAAATTTTGACAAAATTTTCTATAGAAATAAAATTTTGACAAAATTTTCTATAGAAATAACATTTTAACAAAGTTTTCTAACGTATATACTCCATATGCCAGTTAGGATCTTAACTGTTAAAAATTTTCAGTAAAAGTTAACCGGAGAGAAGATATTTTGAATTTACTTTCCGTTAACTGACAGTTAAAGCCTAACGTAGCTATTTGAAAATGGCCGTTATTATCATAAATAAACAGTTGATAGAATTTTACCAAAAATATTATATTTTTGGTTGAATTTGTAGATTAGTAGAATTTTTGATGTTTATATAAAAATAAAATTTTGAGAAAAAATTCTATAGTACTAAAATTTTGACAACGTTTTCTATACAAATACAATTTTTACAAAATTCTCTATAGAAATAAAATTTTTACAAAATTCTCTATAGAAATAACATTTTGACAAAATTTTCAATAGAAATAAAATTTTGACAAAATTTTCAACAGAAATAAAATTTTCACACAATTTTCTATAACAACTAAATTTTGGCCAAATTGTTTTTAGAAATAAAATTTTGACCGAATTTTCTATAGAATTAAAATCTTGGCAAAATTTTCTATAGAAATAAAATTTTGACAAAATTTTCTATAGAATTAAAATCTTGACAAAATTGTCTATAGAAATAAAATTTTGACAAAATTTTCTAGCGTATATACTCCATATGCCAGTTAGGATCTTAACTGTCAAATATTTTTCAGTAAAAGTTAACCGGAGAGAAGATATTTGGAATTTACTTTCTGTTAACTGGCAGTTAAAGCTTAACGTAGCTACATGAAAAAGTACCGTTATTATCATAAATAAACAGTTGGTAGAATTTTACCAAAAATATTATATTTTTGGTAGAATTGGTAGATTAGTAGAATTCTTGATGTTTATATAAAAATAAATTTTTGAGAAAAAATCTATGGTACTAAAATTTTGAAAAAGTTTTCTATACAAATACAATTTTTACAAAATTCTCTATAGAATTAAATAGAAATAAAATTTTGGCCAAATTGTTTTTAGAAATAAAATTTTGACCGAAATTTCTATAGAAATAAAATTTTGACAAAATTGTATATAGAAATAAAATTTTCTATAGAAATAAAAGTTTGACCGAATTTTCTATAGAATTAAAATCTTGACCGAAATTTCTATAGAAATAAAATTTTGACAAAATTGTCTATGAAATAAAATTTGGACAAAATTTTCTATAGAAATTAAATTTTGACAAAATTTTCTATAGAAATAAAATGTTGACAAAATTTTCTATAGAAATAAAATGTTGATAAAATTTTCTATAGAAATAAAATTTTGACAAAATTTTCTATAGAAATAAAATTTTGACATAATTTTCTATAGAATTAAAATCTTGACAAAATTTTCTATAGAAACAAAATGTTGATAAAATTTTCTATAGAAATAAAATTTCGGCAAAGATTTTCTAAAGAAATAAAATTTTGACAGAGATTTTCTACAGAAATAAAATTTTGAGAAATTTTCTATAGAAATAAAATTTTTACAAAATTTTCTATAGAATTAAAATCTTGACAAAATATTCTATAGAAATAAAATTTTGACAAAATTTTCTATAGAAATAAATTTTGACAAAATTTTCTATAGTAATAAAATTTTGACAAAATTTTCTATAAAATCAAAATTTTGGCCTAATTGTTTTTAGAAATAAAATTTTGACCGAATTTTCTATAGAAATAATTTTTTTTCAAAATTCTCTATAGAATTAAAATCTTGACATAATTTTTTATAGAAATAAATTTTCTTCAAAATTCTCTATAGAAATAAAATTTTGACAAAATTTTCTATAGAAATAAATGTTTGACAAAATTTTCTATCGATAATTGGATCAACAATTATTTTTTGTATTACAAAAATAAAAATTTTTCAACAAAAAAATTGATGTTAAGAGTTTGAAATTTTCAAAAAACTCTAACAAAAAGAAAACGTTTTCGGTGCATGTTTCCCAAACATTTTTTTCTTTGCGTGTACCGCTGCTTATTGGTATTTACCACTAGACTATATTTCAATTAGTAATTCGAATTTTCTAAGGTTAGCCTTAGACATAATTATTATTTAGGTCTCTATAGACTAGAATTCTCCATCGTACCAGAGTTAATGGAATCTCTTATTTACCGCCTAATGCTACTCCCAAAGGTGCCAAGTCGTCAAATGGCAATTTATGAAAAATATTTTTGTAGAGTCTATTGAAACAAATCATCATTTCTTAGAACTATCATGAAGTATCCTGAGTCTTTCTAATATGAATTAAGTGTACGTGAGAGTAACTACTAGGGAGTAGGATTTTCTTTGTCGTGTAGTAAATGGGAAGAAAAAGCCACCAATATCTATTTGCCAGAAATTTCACACATTCTCTCGAACAGGTAGGTACACGGATGAAAAAGGCTGTTTTTCATATGTTTGGCTATAAACATTATATGTTTGGAACAAAATTTTTAAACACAATATTTTTGAGTGCAAGCATATAATGTTCATAAACTAGCATAACATGTTTGGGACATATATGTTAATATGTTAGAACATATTATGTTTGGGACATAAAATGTTTGTAAATATAAAATGTTTGGATGCAAACATATATTAATTTAGAAATAGCCTATAAACATATATGTGTTTAGTAGCTTGGAGCGCTATTTAACAGGGAGCGATATTGAATTAAGTTGGTGGTTGTTGCTTGTTATTACAAAATTAACATTTTATTTTTCCTTGGGCAATTGATCAGCTACTTCTTTGATCCTTACAAACTGTGTGGTCCGCTGTTCGAATCCCCGTCCGGCAAAAGGTAAAATTAAAATAAAAAAAATCATACAATTGAATAATTTCTTCTACAATGTTTGTATTACAGAAAAAGGTGCTAAGAACTAAAAAATCTCGTGGAAGTGAGAAAGATGTGGGGGAATATACAATTGGGCAGAAACAAAATTTTGAGCATTCAGGTCGAAAACCTATGTTGTTAGCACCTATATTACCTGTTTATTTTCATAATTCGTCATGATTGTAAATATATTAATAAATAACTAAAATTTTGAGCACAATATTGTTTGGGAGAATTTTTTTAAGCATATAATATTTTTGGGTGCAAAATGCTTCCAAACATATTATATGTTCACATAATAACATATTGTTTTTTGGAAGACAACATTATTGAATTTGGATGCAAAAATACAAAATGTTTGAAAGTTAGACTACCCAAACATATATTGTTTAGACTAATATGCTTTCAAACATATTATATATTGGAAGAGATCAAACATATAAATGTTTGGGCAATACCCAAAAATGTATATGCTTGAAGCAAAATATGTTTGGGAGTATATGTTACAGAAGCGATTTTTTGTGAGCGTGTACTCATAACACATACACACACGCACACACACTCCCATATTCTTAGTCCCTTAGGGCAGGATTGTTCATAGTACGAAGGCCTATTTATTACCTGTCTCATAAATCCATTATCATGTCCCTACTGTGCCAAGTAGTCATTTAAGCCATATGTTGTTGTTATTGCTCTTTTTTGGGGGGGGGGTTTGTTGTTCTTGTTGTTACTCTAATACTTTCTTGTTCGGTTTTCCTTTACCTTTAAAGCCAATGAAGATCTAGAGCATTTCTTAGGACGATTCGTTGGTTGGCTACCTGTTGCTTGGACCTTTTCCCAAAAAAATTTAGTCAGTTCATAGAAACACGTGATGAAGAAGTGACGCTTGTAAAGCCAGTGTACATTGAAAAGAGGATTTTTTGGGGGAGAAAAAAGTGTTAAAAAAACTGTATAAAAAATAATACTGGAATATAAAATGTTTTAGAAACTTTAAATAACAAATAATTTTGTGAAAGAAAAAATTGTTTGTTACATAAAAGAAAATAATTTTATAAAAAATTAATAATGGAATATAAAATATACTTGAAAATTAAAAAAATTATTTTAGTGAGAGAATAAACTGTTTTATGACATGAAAGAAAACAATTTTATAACGAAATTTATAATTGAATTCAATATGTATTAGAAACTTTAAATAAAAAACAATTTTAGTGAGAAAATAGAAAGTTTTTTTTTTACACAAAAGCAAATCATTTTACAAAAGATTAATAATACAAAATAAAAAATGTACTAAAAAATAAATACAAATTTTGTGAGAGAAAAAAGTGTTTCTTTTTTTTTGTTTTACATAAAAGAAAATAATTTCATAAAAAATTAATAATGTGGTATAAAATGTAATATTTTAAAAGAACGTCATGGAGAACTGACTCTTAAAAAATTTTGCATTAACAAAATTAGAAAATAGATATGCTTGTCATTTTTTTATATGTGTGGATGTGTAAGAAGAGTACAAGTGTTGTTGTGAAATAGAGAAAAAATTATATAAAAATAAAATAAAATATAGATATTCATAATCGAATAAAAATTTTATAATAAAATTTAATCAATATACTAAAACAAAAAAATATTTCAAATTATATGTAACAAAAAAAAAAATCAAAAAGTAATGTAATTTTGGAAATCTACAACGAATTTTGGTAATTACCATATGCTATGGTAAAACAAATGGTAGGTTTATTTATGAATACACATTTGTTTTTAATAATAATTATGAAGGGCTTAATTTTTCTCCGACCCACTAACATATACCCTCCTCTATGAAGTATAAAGGATATATTTAAAAAATTAAAAATTTAATTAAAACAATTAAAAATGGCTCATAGTTGAGCTAGTAGTCTATTTCCGGCCTGTTCTAGCTAGTAACATAAAATATTGCCTCTCTGATTGTAGTTGTGAATTTTGTTTGCATTAATTGAACTATTGTATTTATTAGTGTTGCCAGTATTGGGGTTTTCCCCCAAATTGGAGATATTTTTTCTTGGATGGGGACAAAAATTTTGAGTTGGGACCTTGGTGGGGAATCTCCATAAATTTGGGGATTTTTTTTTGTTGATTTTTTCGAAATCCGTTCAGTACTACATTTTCTACCACAGAGCCTATTTCTTTATTTATTTATTATTATTTTTTTTTTGTAGAAACTTGTCAATAATGTATTGGGAATTTTTTTATGAAGAATTTTGATTTACATTGGGGATTTTTGCGGACGAAAGCGTCCTAATTTGGTGAGAAAAGCCAGAAAAATACTGGCAACACTGCTATTTAGTATTGCCAGAGAGTATTAAGATAACAAGAGAACGAAACTGCCTCAGTAGGTGGCAGTCATGAGGAAATGTATCTAATGTCATGCAGTTTTTTTCGGCGTTTCTCTCAAATATCGTACAGTTTCAGTACTCTGCTGGCCTTATAAAACATAAGAAAAATATGATTTAGAACCTACTTTGTAGTAGCAAATGTTCTTTTTTATAAATGTTTTCATTCTATTAAATTTGAAATTATAACTGCCGATGCCTTAATAAAGAATTTATCAAAACAGCGCTTCGACCTCAAAGCTGCAGGCATTATACGGTTGACATTTGTTGTTTTTGTAGAAGAGAAATTTTCGTCCTCTTGTTTTCTTAATACTCTCTGGTATTGCCATAGACAAGTTAGAAGAAGACGTATTGTCATAGAAAACCGAAGCACCTGGGGACTCTGCCAACAAACTATCATGAAGTTTGCGTCGACGTGTCTCTCAAATGTACTGCCGTTTGCGTCGGAAAATATCATAACATATGTGTTTTTCATAAATTTCTGTATTGAAACCCAAAAAAGCAATACCAAAGCGATTAGCGATGTCAAAAAAAATTTTGACAAAATTTCCTTAGAAATAAAATTTTAACAAAATTTTCTATAGAAATAAAATTTAGGCAAAATATTCTATAGAAATAAAATTTTGACAAAATTTTCTATAGAAATAAAATTTTGACAAAAATTTCTATTGAAATAGAATTTTGCCAAAATTGTCTATAGAAATAGAATTTTGACACAATTTCCTATAGAAATAAATCCCCACAAAAATCCCCAAATTTTTGGAAATTCCCCACAACTTCCCCAAGTCCCCAACTCAGAAATTTGGTCCCCATTTACGAAAAAATATCCCCAATTTGGGAAAAATCCCCAATACTGGCAACACTGCTTATTATTCTCAATTATCTTTGGTATTGCTCTATTCTCGCTCTCGCACACTCTCTTCTAGCAGCACTCTCTTAAGTTCATTAATTGCTTGAGTTGACGTTGAATCCATGGATGGAAAATGCAGTACTAGTATTTTTATTTTGCACCTTTTGTGTATAAAGTTTTGAACCGATATCAGTTTTAATGGTACAATAAGTTTGACAAAATTTGACGAACTCATGGCTGCAGTATGTTTTTGTTGAAAAACAAACCGAAATTTAGAGAAAAGTACATTTTAGCTCAAAAAATAAAATTTTTGTAGTTTCTTAAAAATTGTATCTTACTTCCCAGCTATTTAGTATTGCTGTATTCTCATCTTAAATTCTCTCTCTCTCTCTTTCCTAGCAGCACTCTCTTAAGATCATTGCTTGTCTTGACGATCAGTTGCCACAATGAATTTTATTTCTTTAGAAAATTTTGACAAAACTTTAGTTTATTGGAAAAATTTGTCAAAATTTCATTTCTGTAAAAAATTTTGTCAAAATTTCGTTTCTTTAGAAAATTTTGTCAAAATTTCATTTCTATAGAAAATTTTGTCAAAATTTCATTTCTTTAGGAAATCTTGTCAACATTTCAGTTCTATAGAAAATTTAGCCAAAATTTTATTTTTATAGAAAAATTTGCCAAAATTTTATTTCTATAGAAAATTTGTCGAACTTTTATTTCTATAGATAGTTATAGCAAAATTGTATTTCAATATAAAATTTTTACAGATTTTTCTCCCCATACAAAAATTTTACATAATTTTGTATCTATATAAAATTTTTTTAATACCCTCCACCATAGGATATATTAACTTTGTCATTCCGTTTGTAACACATCGAAATATTTATCTAAGACCTATAAAGTATATATATTCTGGGTCGTGGTGAAATGCGGAGTCGATCTGAACATGTCCGTCCGTCTGTTTAAATCACGCTAACTTCCGAACGAAACAAGCTATCGACTTGAAACTTGGCACAAGTAGTTGTTATTGATGTAGGTCGGATGGTATTGCAAATGGGCCATATCGGTCCACTTTTACGTATAGCCCCCATATAAACGGACCCCAAAATTTGGCTTGCGAGGCCTCCAAGAGAAGCAAATTTCATCCGATCCGGCTGAAATTTGGTACATGGTGTTAGTCCGGTACCTTTTGGAGAAGCAAAATTCATCCGATCTGGTTTAAATTTGGTACGTGGTGGTAGTATATGATATTTAACAACCATGCCAAAAGTGGTCCATATCAGTCCATAATCATTTATAGCCCCCATGGTGGAGGGTACATAAGATTCGGCCTGGCCGAACTTACGTATATACTTGTTTGAAGTTTATTTCTGTACAAAATTTTGCCAAAATTTTGTTTCTATAGAAATGTTTGTAAAAATTTTATTTCAATAGAAAATTTTGTTAAAATGTAATTTCTACATAAAAATTTTGTCAAAATTTTATTTCTATAGAAAAATTTTTAAAAAATTTTGATTTGACGAAAATGGACCAATTTTAAAAATTAATACTTTTGTGTACCACTTTTGGTCCGATCGGAAAAAAATGGCAACCTGTTGACGACGAATCTCATAACTGTATTTCGAGACAGAAAGAGAACAAAGCAATTGAAATAATCTTGTGGTCTGTGTGAACCACAAATTTATAACTCCAAAATGTATAAATTTTGATTATTGACTTTTCGACGTTTTATCAAAAAAAAAAAAGTCGAAGAATCGAATTCGATGTTTTGTAATGTTCAAAATCCACTAATCGACCTTTTCATTTTTTGAAAATCAAGTCAAATTGACTAATAGACTTTTGATGTTGGTCACAATCGTGTTTGTATATGATTCCAAAATCTTAAATAGATTTTACAACTAGTCGTACTTTTTTTTTATTAAAAAAGTTGGTTTTCTCTAATTATACAATTATTTTTCGAGCTTTATGGACAGATATAGATTTTCTTTTAAATCTTCCAATGCGACTAAACGATCAATTGTAATAATATTACTGTAATATAGAAGACACCAACCGATAATAACTTTCCTTTTTAGGTGTTTTTTATGTTTAGCTCTTATTTTAGCAATCTCATCATAACAATTTGGCCCTTTACTGTCTCTTTAAACATCATCGGGCTGGCATGACTTAGCTTATTTGGTCAAAAAGTCCTCTACATCCGACATTCTATAAATTTGTCGAAAATGTAAAAACAAACCAACGAATGTATGGCCTCTAACACAACGTAAACCAGGGCAAAGCAAAATACAGTCAGCCTATCATCAACCAGAGCCCTAAAAGCTGCTTAGTCTATAGGAAAAGAGAAACAAGAGATCTACGAGACTTTGCAAGATATTTATCCCAGTCATTAAGGCGGTGGGGCGGGGAAGGCAACCTGAATGATGAAGGTAACATTTGTGAAAAGCATTACCATTTTAATTAGCTCAAAATTATAAATGTTTTGGGATGTTTGATGGGTGTGTATTCGTGTGCGTGTGTTTGTTCTCCTCCTGTAGGCACATACAGATGTTGATAATTTACAAACATTCATAAGCCATTCATATGAACCTATGTACATTCTCAGGCATGTACTCTCCCTCTCTCTCTTACATTCTCATTTTCATACTCCTAAATTCACTTATTTGGAGAACTAAGATTAACCTTATTAAGTCCAAATAGGTAAAGTGGGCATTTGCAATAAAAGCAATTATGGCTTTCAAATGCTCCTAATGAGTCGTGTTGTCCTTTTTGTAAGAGGCCAGAGACGAGAAGGTCTTGTGTACTCCAGAGAACAGAGACATTTAGCTTTACATTTATATTTGCAATTATTCCAGAGTTTGTTTGTGAGAATCTTTAATGTTTTCGTTTTTTTTTATTACACCGACAAGGTCAGTACAATACTGTAAATGGGGGGAGAAGGTGTTAAAAGTCTATGTTGATATTATCCATTCTCTCTCCCTTCCACTCCCTTTAATACACTGGTAAACAGCAAATATTTGTTAATGAAATTTTCATCCATGCTCAAACGATGATGATGATGACCATCTATAGCTCAATAAATTTCGATTCGATTTGTTGAGGTGTCTCTATACTGGTATCAGCCACAGAATATAGCCAAACGCAACAAGGCAATAAATGTATAAATAAAATTTAATGCCAATTTTGTTTTCTTTAGAAACAAGACAACAAAGGACCAATGAAAAATGTAACAGAAAAATCACTGAAAGAATAACATTCAATAGTAATAAAAAGCTTTGTTTAGAGTTTGGGTTTGGGACTTTGGATAAGAATCCCACAGGGCAGCAAAAAATTGGGAAAGTCTCCATTTCCTTAAAGTGTCATAATGGTCAAATAACCAAAGTTTCAATCACAGTGAATTAAAATAAAATTAAAAAAAAAATTAAAATGAAATGATTTAAATTAAACTAAATTAAACTAAATTAAATTAAATTAAATTAAATTAAATTAAACTAAACTAAACTAAACTAAACTAAACTAAACTAAACTAAACTAAACTAAACTAAACTAAACTAAACTAAACTAAACTAAACTAAACTAAACTAAACTAAACTAAACTAAACTAAACTAAACTAAACTAAACTAAACTAAACTAAACTAAACTAAACTAAACTAAACTAAACTAAACTAAACTAAACTAAACTAAACTAAACTAAACTAAACTAAACTAAACTAAACTAAACTAAACTAAACTAAACTAAACTAAACTAAACTAAACTAAACTAAACTAAACTAAACTAAACTAAACTAAACTAAACTAAACTAAACTAAACTAAATTAAATTAAATTAAATTAAATTAAATTAAATTAAATTAAATTAAATTAAATTAAATTAAATTAAATTAAATTAAATTAAATTAAATTAAATTAAATTAAATTAAATTAAATTAAATTAAATTAAATTAAATTAAATTAAATTAAATTAAATTAAATTAAATTAAATTAAATTAAATTAAATTAAATTAAATTAAATTAAATTAAATTAAATTAAATTAAATTAAATTAAATTAAATTAAATTAAATTAAATTAAATTAAATTAAATTAAATTAAATTAAATTAAATTAAATTAAATTAAATTAAATTAAATTAAATTAAATTAAATTAAATTAAATTAAATTAAATTAAATTAAATTAAATTAAATTAAATTAAATTAAATTAAATTAAATTAAATTAAATTAAATTAAATTAAATTAAATTAAATTATGATATGATATGATATGATATGATATGATATGATATGATATGATATGATATGATATGATATGATATGATATGATATGATATGATATGATATGATATGATATGATATGATATGATATGATATGATATGATATGATATGATATGATATGATATGATATGATATGATATGATATGATATGATATGATATGATATGATATGATATGATATGATATGATATGATATGATATGATATGATATGATATGATATGATATGATATGATATGATATGATATGATATGATATGATATGATATGATATGATATGATATGATATGATATGATATGATATGATATGATATGATATGATATGATATGATATGATATGATATGATATGATATGATATGATATGATATGATATGATATGATATGATATGATATGATATGATATGATATGATATGATATGATATGATATGATATGATATGATATGATATGATATGATATGATATGATATGATATGATATGATATGATATGATATGATATGATATGATATGATATGATATGATATGATATGATATGATATGATATGATATGATATGATATGATATGATATGATATGATATGATATGATATGATATGATATGATATGATATGATATGATATGATATGATATGATATGATATGATATGATATGATATGATATGATATGATATGATATGATATGATATGATATGATATGATATGATATGATATGATATGATATGATATGATATGATATGATATGATATGATATGATATGATATGATATGATATGATATGATATGATATGATATGATATGATATGATATGATATGATATGATATGATATGATATGATATGATATGATATGATATGATATGATATGATATGATATGATATGATATGATATGATATGATATGATATGATATGATATGATATGATATGATATGATATGATATGATATGATATGATATGATATGATATGATATGATATGATATGATATGATATGATATGATATGATATGATATGATATGATATGATATGATATGATATGATATGATATGATATGATATGATATGATATGATATGATATGATATGATATGATATGATATGATATGATATGATATGATATGATATGATATGATATGATATGATATGATATGATATGATATGATATGATATGATATGATATGATATGATATGATATGATATGATATGGAATTAAATTAAATTTTCTAAAATCTCCCATAAAAATTGTAGGTCCCGTAAAATTCTCAACCCACAATCCTCCAAATTGTTGAGGGGAAATTTAGTCCCCCCGGTAAGAATTTTTTCTGAGTACGACAATGATACCCTTGAAAGTGGAGACCCATATTCCCTTGGTTCTTATGTTACTTGATCACTGTACTATCTAAAATTCTCCCTCACCATTAATTTTTAAATTATAGCCCATTCTAAACCACTGTCTTCCTTACGAAGAATTCTTTTCTAATGCCTCGTCCTTTCAGCCATAACAATCAAAATTAAGGTCTGAAAAGAAAAACAAATAAACGACGAATCAACTTAAACACCCAAACACATCTAACCAACCAACCAACACTTGATTTCATTCTATTCATTGGACCCAAAACATGACAATTAAAACCAGGCTATGGGTGATTTGGGAGAAAGGCAGACACCAAAAGAATCATAGGCATTGTGTGTGTGGGTGTGTGAGTGTGTATCAAAGGCAATAAATGTTATAGTAACAAATTATAAACACTTTAAGGATATTGAAGAATATTTAATTACAAAACTTTTGGGAAATTCTCCTTTCTTTTTGGCAGCACGAACAAAGGTGTTTAGGACCTGCTATTGTTTTTCGCTTTAGCTTAGAGGTGACCTACGTTAAAGCAGTAGCTTTAGTTGTATGCCCTACATGCAATGAAGCGGACATTTGTGTCAGCACCAAGATTTGGTTTTGGTTTGGTCAATGTGGGTTTAACCCATAGACCGAGGAGCTCCTACAACCAAACAAAAAGGTCAAATAATTTACCTGAAGCATTTTCCTGTATGGGAGGTGTTCGTATGAGTATGTGTGTGCGTTTGGGTATAGAGCATTGGTTTACCATTAATCTTTGTTGGAAAACAGCCTAAAGGTATGCTAAGCAAACATAATGTTTGAAGTGACTACGTGTGGGTCAGTGTATGTGTGTGTGAGAGAGAGAGAGTGTGTTTTCTTTTTCGGTTGCGTGTATTCACAGGGTAACACAATTGAGTGTTAAATGGCCTATAGGTGTAAATGAATTGCCGTTGATTTTGGTAGTTATTATCCTTATCCCACTGCCATTACCTATTATAGGCCTGTAGAGAGAGTGAATGGGGGGCAAGATAGATACCATAAATGATTAATTCAATCTGGTATCGACTAAATTAGATTTCATTCGTATTGTTAGTAAATGGTCAGCAACAAGATGCTCCATAATTAATGAATTGCGTTTGGTTAAATCACCTGACACCACCTCATCTCATATTTTATATTTTGAGTTTTGTGAAAATAATGACTTTTTCCCCTGTGTTGGCAATTGGGCCATGTATGAAAGTTTCGAAAAATTAGATTTGATTTAGAGAGTGAGTCCTTTATTAAATTAAACAAACTTTGAAAAAAGTTATATTAGGGGTAGAGATAAATGGTCTTATCATAATCTCTTTACTGTAACTCCAGGAAATCTATTAAGGCCTGTGAAAATGTCAATTAATACATTGTCCAAAATTTTATTTCTATAGAAAATTTTGTCAAAATTTTATTTTTATAGAAACTTTTTGCAAAATTTTATTTCTATAGAAAATTTTGTCTTAATTTTATTCCTATAAAAATTTTGTCAAAATTGTATTTCTGTAGATAATTTTGTCAAATTTTTATTTCTATAGAAAATTTTGTCAAAATTTTATTGCTATAGAAAATTTTTGCAAAAATTTTATTTGTATAGAAAATTTTGCTCAAAAATTTATTTTTATAGAAAAGTTTGTCAAAATTTTTATTTCTAAAGAAATTTTTATCAAAATTTTATTTCTAAAAAAAATTTTGTCAAAATTGTATTTCTATAGAAAATTTTATGAAAATTTTATTTCTATAGAAAATTTTGTCAAAATTTTATTTCTATAGAAAATTTTGTTAAAATTTTATGTCTATAGAAAATTTTGTCAAAATTTTATTTCTATAGAAAATTTGTTAAACTTTTATTTCTATAGAAATTTTTTGCAAAATTTTATTTGTATAGAAAACTTTGCTCAAAAATTTATTTCTATAGAAAAGTTTGTCAAAATGTTTATTTCTAAAGAAAATTTTGTCAAAATTTTATTTCTAAAAAAATGTTGTCAAAATTTTATTTCTATAGAAAATATTGTCAAAATTTTATTTCTATAGAAAATGTTGTCTAAATTTTATTCCTATCAAAAATTTTGTCAAAATTTATTTCTATAGATAATTTTGTCAAAATTTTATTTCTATAAAAAATTTTGTCAAAATTTTATTTCTATAGAAAATTTTGTTAAAATTTTATTTCTATAAAAAATTTTTTTAAAATTTTATTTCTATAAAAAATTTTTGTAAAATTTTATTTCTATAGAAAATTTTGTTAAAATTTTATTTCTATAGAAAATTTTTGCAAAAATTTTATTTGTATAGAAAATTTTGCTCAAAAATTTATTTCTATAGAAAAGTTTGTCAAAATTTTTATTTCTAAAGAAAATTTTGTCAAAATTTTATTACTAAAAAAAATTTGTCAAAATTGTATTTCTATAGATAATTTTGTCAACATTTTATTTCTATAGAAAATTTTATAAAAAATTTATTTCTATAGAAAATTTTGTTAAAATTTACTTCTATTGAAAATTTTGTCAAAATTTTTATTTCTAAAGAAAATTTTGTCTAAAGTTTATTCCTATTAAAAATTTTGTCAAAATTGTATTTCTATAGATAATTTTGTCCAAATTTTATTTCTATAGAAAATTTTGTCAAAATTTTATTTCTATAGAAAATTTTGTTAAAATTTTATTTCTATAGAAAATTTTTGCAAAATTTTATTTCTATAGAAAATTTTGCTCAAAAATTTATTGCTATAGAAAATTTTGTTAAAATTTTATTTCTATAGAAAAAAATTGTATTTCTATAGAAAAAAATTTTGTTAAAATTTTATATATATATAGAAAATTTTGTTAAAATTTTATTTCTATCGAAAATGTTGTCAAAATTTTATGTCTATAGAAAATATTTCAAAATTTTATTTCTATAGAAAATTTAGTCAAAATTTTTATTCTTACAGATAATTTTTGAAGTACCTCTTAGTTGGATAGGAATATTTTGCAAAATCTACCAAACGATAAAGAATTCTACCAAACGCTAAAAAAAATCCACGATATTTGGTAGAATTCTACCAAATTTTGTCAAAATTTTATTTCTATAAAAAGTTTTGCAAAATTGTATTTCTATAGAAAATTTTGTCAAAATTTTATTTCTATAGAAAATTTTGTAGAAATTTTATTTCTATAGAAAATTATGCAAAAATTTTACTTCTATAGAAAATTTTGCCTAAATTTTATTTCTATAGAAAATTTTGTCAACATTTTTTTTCGATACAAAATTTTGCCAACATTTTGTTTTTATAGGAAATTTTTTTCAATATTTTATTTCTATAGAAAATTTTGTCAAAATTTTATTTCTATAGAAAATTTTTTTTTTATTTGTATAGAAAATTTAGTCAAAATTTTATTTGTAAAGAAAATTTTGTCAAAATTTTTATTCTAAAAGAAAATTTTGTGAAGTACCTATTAGTTGGAGAGAAATATTTTGCAAAATCTACCAAACGCTAAAAATGTTCTACATTTGGAGAATATAACTACCAACTGCGGCAACCGTGATCACAATCCGGAAATAAATCAATTGCAATTATCTCTGAACAACAAATACCTCGAACTTGAAATGAAAATGCCTTTACTATTATATCTAAACAAATATTGAATATCAAGAAAGAAGATTTTCGCTTTTCTTCTGTAGCCTCAGCCTAAAGTGACTGAAAATTGTATTTCCATAGAAAATTTTATTTCTATAGAAAATTTTGTGAAAATTTTAATTCTATAGAAAATTTTGTCAAAATCTTATTCTTATAGAAAATTTTGTCAAAATCTTATTTCTATAGAAAATGTTGTCAAAATTTTATTTCTATAGAACATTTTGTCAAAATTTTGTTTCTATAAAAATATTTATCAAAATTTTGTTTCTATAAAAAAAATTATCAAAATTTTATTTCTATAGAAAATTTTGCCAAAATTTTATTTCTATAAAAAATTTTGTTAAAATTTTATTTCGGTAGAAAATTTTGCCAACATTTTATTTCTATGGAAAATTTTGCCGAAATTTAATTTCTAAAGAAAATTTTGCCAAAATTTTATTCCTAAATTAAATTTTGTCAAAGCTTTATTTCCATAGAAAATGGTTTCAAAATTTTATTTCTATAGAAAATTTTGTCAAAATGGTATTTCTATAGGAGATTTTCTCAAAATTTTAATTCTATAGAAAATTTTTTTTTTTTTCAATAGAAAATGTGTCAAAATTGTTTTTTGTTAGTTTGAGAGGAATATTTTATAAAATGTACCAATTCTACCAACTGCGGCAACCGTGAACACAATTCGGAAATAAATCAATTAAAATTTTTTCTGACAAACAAATGCCTCGAACTTGAGATGAAAATTCATTTAATATTGTTTCTAAACAATTATTGAATATCAAGAAGGAGTAGTTTTGCTTTTCTTCTGGAACCTCAGCATAAAGTGACTGAAATACGTCTCTTAGTAGTAATAATTTTTATTGGCTTCTGATATATCTATGGTGGTTGTTTGACCAATAATACAGGCGACTAATTTTTGTAAACGGCTGTAGATCTACACATGGTGTAACTGTGTTGTCCTTTTGATCAATAAAAGTTCTAAGATTGGTATCTACCCTAGTGATAAATGTAAAATACTCCGCTTAGTAGTATCTTCTTATATGAGTTAGAGTCTCTTACATATAATTTCTCTATAATTTTAGAAAGTATGCCCAGGTGCTAAATCTTGATAATTAGTTTTATTTTTCCTGTTTAAAATAATTAATTCCTTTCCTTCACCTTCGTGTAATATCTTTTAAGCCCCCTTACCACCCATGGGCGTAGCCAGGGGAGGGCAAGACGGGCAGCTGCCCCCCCTAGAGCCGATCATTAATTTAAATATTTTTGTTTTTCAATGTTAGTTCAATTGTATATTGAACAGGTTTTTTTTCATATGAAAAAGACAACAAATTTAATAATTCGGTTGTGTGAACACGGCATTAATCCGACAATATACATCTGGTAACTCATTTTTTTTGTATTGTCATCATCATATGAATTGTGTAAAGTAGAAGAAGAAGAGTGATATAGTTCACATATAAGAATATTCGCAATGGATATTCGCAACTTCTTAAAAGGTAAACATATTTTTATTGAATAAAAAAGAAATTTTAATTCTAATATTTTCGACTTTAGTTAAACGTGACACACCGGAGAGCTCTCCTATAAAAAAGCCAACCCAGAAACCAGTGACTGAGGAAAATACTAATACGGAAAGCCCAGATGATTACATATGTGGTAAAGACATTGGGCATTGGCTTGGAAGAGCTGGTTTCATTTCGAAAAGCGATAAAATCAATTTGTTAAAAGACCACTGGACACCTCTACCAAACTACGACTTTGCCGCAGATGCAGAATTTCTTAAAAGGAAGTTTTTGCATAGATGGCTTAAGGATTATGCCCCGTGGCTTGTGTATTCAAAAAAAATGCAAGGAGCTTTGTGTCTATATTGCGTTCTTTTCCCGCCAAAAAATGTAAAAGGCGTTCTTGGATCGTTTGCTGTGAAACCTTTTACTCGATATCAACATATGCACGATAAGTGCCGGAGTCACGTTAGCAATAAGTGGCACATAGTATCTGCTCAGGAGGTGACTTAGTTCTAAAACAACACTTCGATACGGCAAATAAGAATGCAAAATATATGTCTCCACAAATTCAAAATCAATTAATACTTTACTGTGGTGAAGTTATTAAATCCCATATATTGAAAGATGCAAAGCTAGCGACCGCATATAGCATTCTAGCTGACGAAAGCGCAGATATTTCAGGAAAGGAACAATTATCCGTTGGAATACGTTTCTTTGATACAAAAACGCTAAAGATACGTGAAGAATTTTTAGGCTTTGTGGAGCTAGAAGCGATGGACGCAAAACTATAGCCTTAGCCATTGAATTTTTTTTTTTTTTTAAATGAAGGGTTGGATGAATTCAAATGTGTTGGTCAAGGATATGATGGGTGTGCCACAATGGCCAGAAAATTTGGTGGGGTACAAGCTCTTATTAAGCAAACTTATCCCAAAGCTTTATATTTTCACTGTGCGAGTCATAAGTTAAATTTAGTGATAAATGATTTAAACACGATACCAGAAGTTCATAACACCATATCCACTATAAAATATATTATAAATTTCTTCAGGGAGTCTTGCATGAGAAGGAAGTACGCACCAAATATTCCTCTTTTATCAGAAACTCGTTGGTCACATAAATACAAAAGTATTGGAATATTCAAAGACAAATTTGTGCAAATCGTCAAGGGGCTTGAAAGTCTTATAACAGAAGGAAATTCTTCGACACAAAAGACGGCATTTCAACTTCATAGTGCCGCTACCAAATCAGTATTCATAATATACGTTGTCATAGTAGCTGAATATTCGGCTATGTTAGAACCTGTAGCAAACGCTTTACAGTCAAAGAGCCTAGATTTAATACAATGTGCAAAACATATAGAAAGAATTGTGGGTACAGTGTCTTCTCATCGTAAAAATGTAGACTTGAAAATAAAAGAAATTTTGAATGAAGCTAATGAACTTGCCAGTGAAATTGGAATTGAAATAAATCAACCAAGAATAGTTGCCAAACTGAAACACAGAGCAAACCCACCTGCACTCAATTCTGAAGAGTATTGGAAAAGGTCGATATTAATTCCATACCTTGATTCATTGAATTCAGCCTTAAACCATAGATTTTCTGAAGAACATTCTCCAGCGTTTTCATTACATTTGCTGCATCCTTCAAACATGCTGAAACTAAGTGTTGCAGAATTTAAAAATGAATCAAAAAAGTTTTTGTTTTATTATTCTATAACTGGATTTGAACAGGAAGCAGAAATTTGGTATAACCTGGAAAGAAAAAAAATTGACAGCACAGGACTTGTCTAACTTGCAACTTTGTGATGTGTGGAAAGAAAGTGAAATGTTTTTTCCGTCCATACAAGAAGCTCTAAGTATTTCCTTAGCTCAACCATGTACTACCGCAACAATTGAAAGAACTATCAGCACATTACGTAGGGTTAAGACCTGGTTACGTTCTACAATGATAGAGTCAAGATTAAATGGTATTGAAATATAAATGAAATATGGTTGACTTATATACAATTAATTAATTTTTTATTTTTAATTTCCAGGGCTATGTCTTATGAGCGTACATAGAAAACTATTGATTGAAAATGAAGAAAAGTTCATTGAGGAAGTATTAAATCTATTCGCAGCCGACAAGAGAAGATTAATATTTTAAAAAATTATGATTTCAAAAAATTTTAGTGAAGTACTTTTCGTTGTTTTTTGTTAAAAAAGTGCCTTTTTTATTAAATAAAATATATGCTATAAGTATAAAACTTGTTCGTGTTTTACTATAAACCTTGCCCATCCCTGACCGCATTCCTAGCTACGCCCATGTTACCACCCATTCAAAAAAAAGTTGTGTAATTCTTTTAACGTAATTTATAAAATGTTTGTTTTTTTTTTTTTTGCAAAATTAATTCAAAGCTTTCTTTCTACTCCGTCTCTCATATGCTCTCTCAATTTATCCAAACCATAATGGTGTGTTAATGTCTTCGCAAGAAAATCATTTTGTTTTATTGCACTTTTTATTGGCTTTCTCTTAGATTTCCATCTGTGCTTTATCCCGTCTTCCTTTAATCGTCGTCGTCTTCTTCTTCTTCTACGTGTGCTATTGGATGGATATATATAGTCTAAACTGTAAGATTTCCGGCCTATATCAACATTTTCCCGTCGTTAAATTTTATTTCACTCCATTTCACAGTTTTTCTTCGTATCCCTTTTGATTGGCAAACATGTAGCCATGATATGATGTTTTCCTTTAAAAATTAAGGATATGATCTAGGATAAATGTAGAGTAGAAAACTGAAGTGAAGTAGAGTAGAGTGCTTGCTTGCTTGACTTGTCGTTGGGTTGGTTGGAAATATCTTAACGTCAACCACTTGAACATAATTTCTTTGTCTTATATGCTCGTTAGTTTGCCATTAAAGTTGATGCCAGGCTATTGCAGCAGGAAGTTAAGTACCAAAGAAGGGTCACTAAATGACTCTCTAGAGTATACAAATAATGCTTAAAATACACATATAAACTCATACACATTTACACAAGCACACTCACTCACCAGCACGCACGCACACACACGCCCAACCACATTCTCTTCTCGATCAATGGCATAGTACAAGGAGACATACTTAAATCTTAGCATATTATAAAGTCATATAAGAACACCATGAACACAATGATATGCACAAGCATACACCCACACACGCACACACAGTCGTATATGCAATAATGCCAAAAGTCACTAGTATGAGTTTGAGAGTCATCAAATCGACTTTTAGTCCAAATAATCAATGCTATTTATTTTTAGACTACTTAGTATATGAGAGAATCCAGAAGTTTTAAAGAGACCATGGAATTAAATTAAATTAAATTAAATTAAATTAAATTAAAATAAAATTAAATTAAATTAAATTAAATTAAATTAAATTAAATTAAATTAAATTAAATTAAATTAAATTAAATTAAATTAAATTAAATTAAATTAAATTAAATTAAATTAAATTAAATTAAATTAAATTAAATTCAATTAAATTAAATTAAATTAAATTAAATTAAATTAAATTAAATTAAATTAAATTAAATTAAATTAAATTAAATTAAATTAAATTAAATTAAATTAAATTAAATTAAATTAAATTAAATTAAATTAAATTAAATTAAATTAAATTAAATTAAATTAAATTAAATTAAATTAAATTAAATTAAATTAAATTAAATTAAATTAAATTAAATTAAATTAAATTAAATTAAATTAAATTAAATTAAATTAAATTAAATTAAATTAAATTAAATTAAATTAAATTAAATTAAATTAAATTAAATTAAATTAAATTAAATTAAATTAAATTAAATTAAATTAAATTAAATTAAATTAAATTAAATTAAATTAAATTAAATTAAATTAAATTAAATTAAATTAAATTAAATTAAATTAAATTAAATTAAATTAAATTAAATTAAATTAAATTAAATTAAATTAAATTAAATTAAATTAAATTAAATTAAATTAAATTAAATTAAATTAAATTAAATTAAATTAAATTAAATTAAATTAAATTAAATTAAATTAAATTAAATTAAATTAAATTAAATTAAATTAAATTAAATTAAATTAAATTAAATTAAATTAAATTAAATTAAATTAAATTAAATTAAATTAAATTAAATTAAATTAAATTAAATTAAATTAAATTAAATTAAATTAAATTAAATTAAATTAAATTAAATTAAATTAAATTAAATTAAATTAAATTAAATTAAATTAAATTAAATTAAATTAAATTAAATTAAATTAAATTAAATTAAATTAAATTAAATTAAATTAAATTAAATTAAATTAAATTAAATTAAATTAAATTAAATTAAATTAAATTAAATTAAATTAAATTAAATTAAATTAAATTAAATTAAATTAAATTAAATTAAATTAAATTAAATTAAATTAAATTAAATTAAATTAAATTAAATTAAATTAAATTAAATTAAATTAAATTAAATTAAATAAAATAAAATTAAATTAAATTAAATTAAATTAAATTAAATTAAATTAAATTATGATATGATATGATATGATATGATATGATATGATATGATATGATATGATATGATATGATATGATATGATATGATATGATATGATATGATATGATATGATATGATATGATATGATATGATATGATATGATATGATATGATATGATATGATATGATATGATATGATATGATATGATATGATATGATATGATATGATATGATATGATATGATATGATATGATATGATATGATATGATATGATATGATATGATATGATATGATATGATATGATATGATATGATATGATATGATATGATATGATATGATATGATATGATATGATATGATATGATATGATATGATATGATATGATATGATATGATATGATATGATATGATATGATATGATATGATATGATATGATATGATATGATATGATATGATATGATATGATATGATATGATATGATATGATATGATATGATATGATATGATATGATATGATATGATATGATATGATATGATATGATATGATATGATATGATATGATATGATATGATATGATATGATATGATATGATATGATATGATATGATATGATATGATATGATATGATATGATATGATATGATATGATATGATATGATATGATATGATATGATATGATATGATATGATATGATATGATATGATATGATATGATATGATATGATATGATATGATATGATATGATATGATATGATATGATATGATATGATATGATATGATATGATATGATATGATATGATATGATATGATATGATATGATATGATATGATATGATATGATATGATATGATATGATATGATATGATATGATATGATATGATATGATATGATATGATATGATATGATATGATATGATATGATATGATATGATATGATATGATATGATATGATATGATATGATATGATATGATATGATATGATATGATATGATATGATATGATATGATATGATATGATATGATATGATATGATATGATATGATATGATATGATATGATATGATATGATATGATATGATATGATATGATATGATATGATATGATATGATATGATATGATATGATATGATATGATATGATATGATATGATATGATATGATATGATATGATATGATATGATATATGATATGATATGATTATATGATATGATATGATATGATATGATATGATATGATATGATATGATATGATATGATATGATATGATATGATATGATATGATATGATATGATATGATATGATATGATATGATATGATATGATATGATATGATATGATATGATATGATATGATATGATATGATATGATATGATATGATATGATATGATATGATATGATATGATATGATATGATATGATATGATATGATATGATATGATATGATATGATATGATATGATATGATATGATATGATATGATATGATATGATATGATATGATATGATATGATATGATATGATATGATATGATATGATATGATATGATATGATATGATATGATATGATATGATATGATATGATATGATATGATATGATATGATATGATATGATATGATATGATATGATATGATATGATATGATATGATATGATATGATATGATATGATATGATATGATATGATATGATATGATATGATATGATATGATATGATATGATATGATATGATATGATATGATATGATATGATATGATATGATATGATATGATATGATATGATATGATATGATATGATATGATATGATATGATATGATATGATATGATATGATATGATATGATATGATATGATATGATATGATATGATATGATATGATATGATATGATATGATATGATATGATATGATATGATATGATATGATATGATATGATATGATATGATATGATATGATATGATATGATATGATATGATATGATATGATATGATATGATATGATATGATATGATATGATATGATATGATATGATATGATATGATATGATATGATATGATATGATATGATATGATATGATATGATATGATATGATATGATATGATATGATATGATATGATATGATATGATATGATATGATATGATATGATATGATATGATATGATATGATATGATATGATATGATATGATATGATATGATATGATATGATATGAAATAAAATAAAATAAAATAAAATGACGTATTCTAACTATATTCTCATGTGACTCCATTTATCTTCGCAACTTTCCCTTTTCCGCTTTGCCCATTTTAGATCCTTTGGACCAATGCATGCTTAGTGTCTATAAGCCAAATCCTTTTTTTTTTGTTTTTCCTATGTCCGTACTTCGAAATGCCCAAACACGAAAACCACCATTTCATCCACATGGAACCTTAGCACCCTAGCTCTAAACCCAATGTTGAATGGTAAGGAATGAAATAAGATTGTGTGGTGGCTTTAACAACAATTATTGTTAGATGAATAAGACTTTCAAGCTTGACCTTTTTTGTCGCACTCCCCCTCCCTCTTACCTAATTGAAATGAAAAGGAAAAGGACTTAAAAATAATGAAATTTTTTTGCAACTCATTTTTGTACTCCAATCCAAGGCCATTTCCAATCTCCTAAAAATACCCTCTATGACATCCCTATTCATCATAGAATCGCCTTGACTATGAATTTGACAATGATGATAAGGTATACAATTGCTTGAGCTCTTCGCATGACAGTTCTACTCCAACATGCAAGCGGGATTTCATTTTGATTTTGACGCCACAGGACTAAAGCCTCAGCCAACTATAAGAAGCAGGAGTATGAGTGTTAATCATTTGGAAGGTTTAGTTTTAGATTTTTGCTAAATGATAACAAAAACGAAAAGTACTGGCTTAACACGAGATCATTGGGTTTTATAGTAAACTAATGTGGATTTGATGTGTGTTGTCCAAGGACAATTGTAATACTCCAATGTAATAAAGGCATACGCAAAGGATTCCAAGGCATTTCGACACACGCTCGTAGATTTGTCGAATATTCTCATACAAACATGATGGAGAAGGATCATAAGCTTTATAGCATTTCTAGCTAAAATAAATTTGGGGGTCCGGGTGTTTTCCTTTAAATTACAGCTCTCCAATGATGACCATGGAGTCGAACTTATAGAGATTGGAATCACAGCTTCAAAGGACTCTGTGGGAGAATTGTAAACCAGAAGATGTCAGTTGTAAAACTGTACGGTGGGGGTCGGTGGGTGAATTGTACACCCACTGCAGGTCTCAAAGACGGAACAGGTCTCAAAGACGGACAGGTCTCAAAGACGGAACAGGTCTCAAAGACTGAACGAAGATCACAGTTGTGGTACCTTACGTCCAAAGGTCCTAGTGGCGAAGTTTCAGTGGTGGAACTGTGGAAGGGAAAGTCTCGGTGGTGGAACTGTGGGAAATCTAATGGTAGAAGCTGTCAGTAGTGAAAATGTAGCCTCGAAGTTTCGAGTGGTGAAACAATAGGCTCGAGGGTCTCGGTCGCAAAACTCTATATGCGAATGTCTCAGTTGTAAAACTGAATGACAGAAGTTTAAAGGGTTGACGCCTCAGTCCTAAGGATCTCAGTGTGAGAAATGTACACCAGAAGCTCACAGAAGCAGAACTGGAGGCCCTATTGTCTCAGCTGTGGTACCATACGTACAAAGGTGCTAGTGGCGGACTTTAAGGACCGGATATCTCAGTGTGGAAAATGTAGGAATGATGGTCGAAGGAACCCCAAAAGTCTTAGTGTTTGAACGGTAGGCCAAAAGGTTTCAGTGGTGGAAGCTTAGGGATGATTATCGTAGTGGTAGGAGCGGAAATCTTAGTGGTCTCGGAAGTTTCAGTGTTATTAACTTGTGTCCAAAGGTCCCACTTGGTGGAACAGTAGGACCAGAAGTCTCAGTCGTGACGACTCAGACCACGAAGTTTCAGTGGTATTACTGAAAAGGGCTCACAGTTCCCCCCTATATATCGCATCAGTAAAACTGTAAGCCCGGACGTCTAAGGATCTTACCCCCGAAGGTCTTAATGATAGGTTAGGTTAGGTTAGGTGGCAGCCCGATGTATCAGGCTCACTTAGACTATTCAGTCCATTGTGATACCACAGTGGTGAACCTCTCTCTTATCACTCAGTGCTGCCCGATTCCATGTTAAGCTCAATGACAAGGGACCTCCTTTTTATAGCCGAGTCCGAACGACGTTCCACATTCCAGTGAAACCTCTTAGAGAAGCGTTGAAACCCTCAGAAATGTCACCAGCATTACTGAGGTGGGATAATCCACCGCTGAAAAACTTTTAGGTGTTCGGTCGTAGCAGAAATCGAACCCACGACCTTGTGTATTCAAGGCGGGCATGCTAACCATTGCACCACGGTGGCTCCCCTTAGTGATGGAAATGTAAGCCAGATACTCCGAGAGTTGAAACTGTATGTCCGAAGGTCTTAGTGGTGGAACTGTAGATCGAAAGGCATCAGTGTTGGAAATTTAGGACCTAAGGACTCAGTAGATAGACTTTAGCCTCGAAGGTCTTGGCACTGGGACCGAAAATCTCAGTGAGGAAACTCTGGATCAAAGGTATGATTGGTGGAACCTTCGGCACCACGGTGTCTGTGGTGGAACTCTGGCAACAATCTCCTTATTAACATGCACGCCATGGCAACAAGCCGTCATTGGTCCAATACCAGAGTTGTTGAGTTGAAACTGTATGTCCGAAGGTCTTAGTGGTGGAACTGTAGATCGAAAGGCATCAGTTTTGAAAATTTAGGACCTAAAGACTCAGTAGATAGACTCTAGCCTCGAAGGTCTTGGTACTGGGGCCGAAGATCTCAGTGAGGAAACTTTGTATCAAAGGTATGATTGGTGGAACCTTCAGCACTACGGTGTCTGTGGTGGAACTCTGGCAACAATCTCCTTATTAACATGCACGCCTTGGCAACAAGCCGTCATTGGTCCAATACCAGAGTTGTTGAGTTGAAACTGTATGTCCGAAGGTCTTAGTGGTGGAACTGTAGATCGAAAGGCATCAGTGTTGGAAATTTAGGACCTAAGGACTCAGTAGATAGACGCTAGCCTCGAAGGTCTTGGCACAGGGACCGAAGATCTCAGTGAGGAAACTTTGGATCAAAGGTATGATTGGTGGAACCTTCGGCACTACGGTGTCTGTGGTGGAACTCTGGCAACAATCTCCTTATTAACATGCACGCCTTGGCAACAAGCCGTCATTGGTCCAATACCATTTTCGACCGAATACCAAAAGAACATTTTTCAGCGCTGGTTTACTGAAATCATCAGATCTAAAAACTTAACGTCAAAGGTCTTAGTGGTGGAACTAAAGACTAACTGGGGAAATATGTACTGGAAGGTGTGGGAACTCTTAAACTGTAGAAAGTGGTGGAACTGTAGTGCTGAAGATGTCATTGATAGAGCACTGGGAAGGATATGTCTCAGAAAATGGATCTTTAGGTCGGAGATTTCCAGTGGTAGAAATATTAGCCCCATGTTCTCAGTGCTTAATCTTTAGCCTCTAAGTTTCAGTCATGGAAATGTAGTCTCTTTGGTCTGAGTAACAAAACTCTAGACCCAAAGGTATCAATAGATGATGTATAGATCAGAAAATCTCATTGGTTGAACTAGAGGTCGGAGGGTCTCAGTATTGGAAATATTAAGCTGGAGGTGCTGTGATGCTAAAGTATGACGGACATCTTCAGATCTAAAACCTTAACCGCAAAGATTTTAGTAGCGGAACTGAAGGGAAGCAATGAAACTGAAGGCTGAAAAGTAATGGAACTCTAAGTTGGATGTTCACAGTGGTGAAACTATAGCCTCGAACGTGCCTGTGATTAAACTGTAGACACGAATGTGTGAGTGGTGGAACTATAGGCTCGAAAATCTCAGTTATGGACTTTTAAGGCAAATGATCTCATAATTGGCAAAAATTGGCCCGAAGTTCTCAGTGATTATTCTGTTGCCTCGAAGGCTCTAGGCTGGATAGTCTCAGAGATGGCACTCTAGGTCGGCGAGTCTCAGTGGTTTAAATATTGGCCCGAAGTTCTTAGTGGTTAATCTGTAGCTTCGAAGGTTCAGTCATGAGAATGTAGACGCGAAGGTCTCAGTAACGAAACTGTAGATTTCAATAGCTGAAGTATAGACCTAAAGGTCTAAGTGTTGGAACTCTCGGCCGGAGGGTCTCAGCGATGGCCCGGAGGGTCTCTGTGGTAGAAATATAGGCCTGAAGTCCTCAGATATAAAACCTTAACCCCAAAAGTTTTAGTGGTGGAAATGTTGGTAGGATGGTGCTGGAACCCTAGGCCGGATGTTCATGGTTTCTGTGGTTAAAAGGTGTGAGTGGTGGAACTATTGGCTCGAAAGTCTCAGTGGTTCAACTCTAGTACTGAAGATCTCATTGGTAAAATACTCGGATTGCCTCAGTGGTGGAAATATTGGCCCGAAGTTGTCAGTGGTTAATCTGTAGTCTCAATGGTTCAGTCTTAGAAATCTAGGCCCGGTCGAATAGCGGAAGTATAGGCTCGAAGGTCTCAGTGGTTGAACACAACACCGGAGGTTCTCGGTGTTGGAAATGTTGGTCCGAACCACTGATACCAGTGGTGGAAATGTAGACCTGGTGTCCTCAGATCTAAAACTTTAACCCCAATGGTCTTAGTGGAGGAATTTAAGGCCAGCAGTGGAACTGGTGGTGGAACTCTGGACCGCATGTTAACAGTAGTTGAAATGTTGGCCCAAACAATAAGCCCATAGGTCTCAGTGGTGGAATTGAAATTTTTGCAAAATTTTAATTCTATAGAAAATTTTTGCCAAAAATTATTTCTAAAGAAAATTTTGTTTCTATAGAAAGTTTTGCCAAAATTTTATTTCTATAGAAAATTTTGTAAATATTTTATTTCATAGAAAATTTTCTCAACATTTTTTTCTGAAGAAAATTTTCTCATTTTTATTTTTATACAAAATTTTTTTATTTCTATATAAAAATTTGTCAAAATTTTATTTCATAGCAAATTTTTTCAACATTTATTTCTATAGAAAATTTTGTCAAAATTTTATTTCTATAGAAAATTTTGCCAAATTTTATTTCTATTGAAAATTTTGTAAAAATTTTATTTCTATAGAATATATTTGTCAAAATGGTATTTTTATACAAAATTATGTCAAAATTTTAGTTCTATAGCAAAATTTGTCAAAATTGTATTTCTATTGAAAATATTGTCAAAATTTTATTTCTATAGAAAATTTTGTCGACATTTTATTTCATAGAAAATTTTTCTTTTCTATAGAAAATTTTGTCAACATTTTATTTCTATAGAAAATTTTGCCAAATTTTATTTATATTGAAAATTTTGTCAAAATTTTATTTTTATACAAAATTTTGTCAAAATTTTATTTCTTTAGAAAAATTTGTCAAAATTGTATTTCTATTGAAAATTTTGTCAAAATTTTATTTCTATTGAAAATTTTGTCAAAATTTTTTTTCATAGAAAATTTTGTCAACATTGTTTTTTATAGAAAATTTTTATTTCTATAAAAAATGTTGCCAAATTTTATTTCTATTGAAAATTTTGTCAAAATTTTATTTCTATAGAATATATATGTCAAAATTTTATTTCTATACTAGATTTTGTCAAAATTTTATTTCTATTGAAAATTTTGTGAAAATTTTATTTCGTAGAAAATTTTTGCAAAAAATTATTTCTAAAGAAAATTTTGACAAAATTTTATCTCTATAGAAATTTTTGCCAAAATTTTATTTCTATAGATAATTTGGTAAATATTTTATTTCATAGAAAATTTTCTCAACCTTTTTTTTCTGTAGAAAATTTTGTCATTTTTATTTTTATACAATTTTTTTTTATTTCTATAGAAAATTTTGTCAAAATTTTATTTCTATAGAAAAATTTGTCAAAATTGTATTTCTATTGAAAATTTTGCCAACATTGTTTTTCTATAGAAAATTAACAGCAGTTGAAATGTTGGCCCAAACAATAAGCCCAAAGGTCTCAGTGGTGCAATAGAAGTTTTTGCACAGTTTTTGTAAAATTTTAATTCTATAGAAAATTTTTGTAAAAAATTATTTCTAAAGAAAATTTTGTTTTTATAGAAAATTTTGCCGAAATTTTATTTTTATAGAAAATTTTGTAAATATTTTATTTCATAGAAATTTTTCTCAACATTTTTTTTCTGTAGAAAATTTTGTCATTTTTATTTTTATACAAAAATTTTTTATTTCTATAGAAAAGTTTGACAAAATTTTATTTCTATTGAAAATTTTGTCAAAATTGTATTTCTATAGAAAATTTTGTCAACATATTTTTTCTATAGAAAATTTTGTCAACATTTTATTTCTATTGAAAATTTTGTAAAAATTTTATTTCTATAGAATATATTTGTCAAAATGGTATTTTTATACAAAATTATGTCAAAATTTTAGTTCTATAGAAAAATTTGTCAAAATTGTATTTCTATTGAAAATATTGTCAAAATTTTATTTCTATAGAAAATTTTGTCGACATTTTATTTCATAGAAAATTTTTCTTTTCTATAGAAAATTTTGTCAACATTTTATTTCTATAGAAAATTTTGCCAAATTTTATTTCTATTGAAAATTTTGTCAAAATTTTATTTTTATACAAAATTTTGTCAAAATTTTATTTCTTTAGAAAAATTTGTCAAAATTGTATTTCTATTGAAAATTTTGTCAAGATTGTATTTCTATGGAAAATTTTGTCAAAATTTTACTTCATAGAAAATTTTGTCAACATTGTTTTTTTTATAGAAAACATTTTATTTCTATAAAAAATGTTGCCAAATTTTATTTCTATTGAAAATTTTGTCAAAATTTTATTTCTATAGAATATATATGTCAAAGTTTTATTTATATACAAGATTTTGTCAAAATTTTATTTCTATTGAAAATTTTATGAAAATTTTATTTCGTAGAAAATTTTTGCAAAAAATTATTTCTAAAGAAAATTTTGACAAAATTTTATTTCTATAGAAATTTTTGCCAAAATTTTATTTCTATAGATAATTTTGTAAATATTTTATTTTATAGAAAATTTTCTCAACCTTTTTTTTCTGTAGAAAATTTTGTCATTTTTATTTTTATACAATTTTTTTTTATTTCTATAGAAAATTTTGTCAAAATTTTATTTCTATAGAAAAATTTGTCAAAATTGTATTTCTATTGAAAATTTTGCCAACATTGTTTTTCTATAGAAAATTTTTCCAACATTTTTTTTCTATAGAAAATTTGCCAAGTTTTATTTCTATTGAAAATTTTGTCAAAATTTTATTTCTATAGAAAAATTTTTCAAAATTGTATTTCTATTGAAAATTTTGTCAAAATTTTATTTCTATAGAAAATTTTGCCAAAATTTTATTTCATAGAATATATTGTCAACATTTTATTTCTATAGAAAATTTTGTCAAAATTTTATTTCTATGGACAATTTTGCCTAATTTTATTTCTATTGAAAATTTTGTCAAAATTTTATTTCTATAGAATATATTTGTCAAAATTTTATTTTTATACAAAATGTTTTCAAAATTTTATTTCTATAGAAAATTTTGTCAACATTTTGACAAAATATTATTTCTATAGAAAATTTGCCAAAATTGTATTTCTATTGAAAATTTTGTCAACATTTTTTTCTATGGAAAATTTTGTCAACATTTTATTTCTATAGAAAATTTTGCCAAATTTTATTTCTATTGAAAATTTTGTCAAAATTTTATTTCTATAAAAAAATTTGTCAAAATTGTATTTCTATTGAAAATTCTGTCAACATTTTATTTCTATAAAAAATTTTGCCAAAATTTTATTTCATAGAAAATTTTGTCAACATTTTTTTTTCTATAGAAAATTTTGCCAGATCCATTGTCAAAATTTTGCAGTAATTAACCAAAGTAACACATAATCTGTATTGAAACACACACACACACACTCATAGCCATCTCTATTACAATAAGTAGAAAATTTCTCCACAATTTCAATTTGAAAGTTTGGCAAAAATATTTGCATAAAATTCATTTCGGTCTTGTAGATTTTCTTACCACAACTACATTCTACCAAAACCAAAGACCAAAGAAAAACTTTACCCATCTACGGGCATGAAACCATTATGGCTTATAATAAACTAACTGTGTTAATAATGACCAAATATTATATCTGAGTATGAGAGAGAGAGAGGGGAGCTTATAACTTCCCCTGCCGCTACTCGAGAAACATTTTCTAACAATCCAAATTTAATATAAACACGATAAAGCAACCAATTCAATTTCTATGGCAACACTGATATGCAAACTATTGCTTTACCAATCTGATGAAGACAATAACCAAAGGAAGGAGAAGAAGAAGAAGTTTCGTTGAGGCTATGTTTAAGCATCAAACTGACTGCATAATTAAATAAACTATTTTGGCAAATCGTTTTCAGGGTTGCTCTGCCTGGATGAATAGAGGATCCATATGCTACCACTACTTTTCATGACCAGACATTCATGTAGTCTCATTCACTTTAGTCCACAAAAGTTAAATAAAACAACTTTTCCTTTGCTCCAAAAATAACATGGGGAAAATTACTTTTTCGGCCTTGTCTGAAAATATTAGAGGTAGAGAGTGGGAGGGATAATGTAGGGTTTGAAATATTCTCTTCCAAAAATATACTTCTTTTAGTTGTACCCTATGACCAATTTTATAATATAACGTCAGGCAAAAATATTCGATGGAAATAAAATTTTGACAAAATTTTCTAAAGAAATAAAAATTTTTATAGAAATAAAATTTTGACCAACTTTTCTATAGAACAAACATTTTGACAAAATTTTCTATACAAATAAAATTTTGGGAAATTTTTCCATAGAAATAAAATTTTGACAAAATTTTCAATAGAAATAAAATTA
The DNA here is from genome assembly GCF_050003625.1 of Haematobia irritans. Classification (NCBI taxonomy): domain Eukaryota; kingdom Metazoa; phylum Arthropoda; class Insecta; order Diptera; family Muscidae; genus Haematobia; species Haematobia irritans. The sequence goes on along the minus strand of NC_134401.1, from coordinate 155,315,577 downwards.
GGCAAAATTTTCTAAAATTTTGCAAAAATTTTCTATTGAAATAAAATTTTGTTAAACATTTCTACAGGAATAAAATTTTGTTAAAATTTTCTATAGAAATAAAAGTTTGTTCAAATTTTCTATAGAAATAAAATGTAGACAAAATTTTTTATAGAAATAAAATTTTGATATAATTTTCTATAGAAATAAAATTTTGACAAAATTTTCTATAGAAATAAAATTTTGACAAAATTTCCTATAGAAATAAAATTTTGACAAAATTTTCTATAGAAATAAAATTTTGACAAAAATTTCTATAGAAACAAAATTTTTGCAAAAATGTTGTACGAAATAAAATTTTCACAAAATTTTCTAAAGAAATAAAATTTTGAAAAATTTTCCAGAGACATAAAGTTTAGAGAAAATTTTCTATAGGAATAAAATTTTGCAAACATTTTCTATTGAAATAAAATTTTGTTAAAATTTTCTATAGAAATAAAAGTTTGTTAAAATGTTCTATAGAAATAAAATTTTGCAAAAATTTTCTATAGAAATAAAATTTTTTTTAAAATTTTCTATAGAAATAAAATTTTGTTAAAATTTCCTATCGAAATAAAAGTTTGTTAACATTTTCTATAGAAATAAAATGTAGACAAAATTTTTTATAGAAATAAAATTTTAACAAAATTTTCTATAGAAATTAAACTTTGTTAAAATTTTCTATAGAAATAAAATTTTGAAAAATTTTTTGTAGATTTAAAATTTTAATTAAATTTTCCATAGAAATAAAATTTTGACAAAATTTTCTATAGAAATTAAATTTTGACAAAATTTTCTATAGAAATAACATTTTGACAAAATTTTCTATAGAAATAACATTTTGACAAAATTTCCTATAGAAATCAAATTTTGACAAAATTTTTTATAGAAATAAAATTTTGACAAAAATATTCTAAGAAATAAAATTTTCAAAAAAATTTTCACAAAATTTTCTACAGAAATAAAATTTTAAGAAAACTTTCTATAGAAACAAAATTTTGCAAACATTTTCTATTGAAATAAATGTTTGACAAAATTTTTGATAGAAATAAAGTTTTGACAAGATTTTCTATAGAAATAAAATTTGACAAAATTACTACCGAAATAAAATTTTCTATTGAAATAAAATTTTGCAAAAATTTTCTACAGATTTAAAATTTTAGCTAAATTTTCTATAGAAATAACATTTTGCAAAAATTTTCTAAGAAATAAAATTTTCACAAAATTTTCTATAGAAATAAAATTTTGAAAAATTTTCCAGAGACATAAAATTTTGAGAAAATTTTCTATAGAAATAAAATGTTGAGAAAATTTTCTATAGAAATAAAATTGTGATAAAATTACTACAGAAATAAAATGTTGACAACATTTTTTTATAGAAATAAAATTTTGACAAAAATTTCTAAAGAAATAAAATTTTGACAAGATTTTCTATAGAAATGAAATTGTGACAAAATTTTCTAAGAAATAAAATTTTCACAAAATTTTCAATAGAAATAAAATTTTGAAAAATTTTCCAGTGACATAAAATTTTGACAACATTTTCTATAAAAATAAAGTTTTGACAAGATTTTCTATAGAAAGAAAATTGTGACAAAATTACTACAGAAATAAAATTTTCTATAGTAATAAAATTTTGACAAAATTTCCTATAGAGATAAAATTTTGTTAAAATTTTCTATAGATTTAAAATTATAGAAAAGAAATTTTGACAAAATTTTCGATAGAAATACAATTTTCCCAAAATTTTCTAAGAAATAAAATGTTCACAAAATTTTCTGTAGAAATAAAATGTTCACAAAATTGTATAAGAAATAAAATTTTCATAAAATTTTCTATAGAAATAACATTTTGGCAAAATTTTCTATAGGCAACGTTTTTTATAGAAATAAAATTTTCACAAAATTGTATGAGAAATAAAATTTTCATAAAATTTTCTATAGAAATCAAATTTTGACGCAATTTTCTATATAAATAAAATTTTGTATAGAAATAAAATTTTGAAAAAAATGTCTATAAAAATAAAATATGGACAAGATTTTCGATAGAAATAAAATTGTGACAAAATTTTCTATAGAAATAAAATTTTGCAAAAAATTTCTATAGAAATAAAATTTTGCAAACATTTTCCATAGAAATAAAACTTTGTTAAAATTTTCGAAAGAACTAAAATGTTGACAAATTTTCTAAAGAAATAAAATTTTGACAAAATTTTCTAAAGAAATAAAATTTTGACAACATTTTCTGTAGAAATAAAATATGGCAAAATTTTTCTATAAAAATAAAATGTTGACAAAATGTTCTAAAGAAAAAAAATTTTGACAAAATTTTCTATAGAAATAAAATTTTGACAAAATTTTCTTTAAGAATAAAAGTTTGACAAAATTTTCTTTAAGAATAAAATGTTGACAAAAATTTTTCCAAAGAAATAAAATTAAAATTAAATCTCAGTAGCTTCGACAATTGGTTCAAACACATGCAAAAGTGTATAGATTTTAATGGGGAATAAGGAAAAATCATAAAGAATTTTTCGTTGATAAATATTAGTTTTTGTTCTCTATTCCCTAAAATATAAAAGGCAACCCACGAACAATTCTTATTTTTCAACCCAAGAAACCACGAAGTTCAATTTCTTAAAGTGTATTTGTATTATAACAATGTCATTCTTGACAAGGATTTTTTGATGATAAGCCCATTTAGCAATTGCACTTGTAAAAGCGAGAGAGAGAGAGAGAGAGACAGAGAAAGAGCGAGAGAATTCAATAGCAAATTTAAAGACCTTTATTTGAGTTGGACTACAACTACTACTACTTTAAAATTGTTTATTCTGCCTTCCCAAGCATAGTAGCCATCAATGCAGTTCTTTTATGGTCCCCTTCAATTGTTTCTCACAGAGAGTCGGGAAGAGAACTGATGGAGGAAATGCATGTCCTATTCCCTCCCACAATAAATTTCATAACAAAGCATGTTTTCTTTTACCACCCCTTCGCAATCTTCATTTGCCTTAGGCCTTCTTTTGCCCTGGCTACTAACTAATGGGCCTATATGGGATTCTAAAATGGCAAAAATGCACAGAGAGTAAAAGAGCGAAATGAGTGCAATGGCATTTTTGCAATTAATGCAGCACTTGAGACCAACTATAACAGCAAACTACCAACTACGCAAAAAAAAACAAAAAAACTACTAACAGCAACTACATTTAACTCCCGCGGCTATGTAAGAGACCTCATTCTCTTCTCCACCGCCTCCCCTCGCATATACTGTAATTGTTGCTACATTAGTCGAACAAAAGCAATTTATAACATTAACACGGATGCAAAGAGCAAAGAAGAAAAACAACAACATCTCAGTTAAATCCCGTTTAGCAATTGTTAAGCGGAAGTAGTTGTGGAAATGATTGTTGGTCTCCTGTTTATTTAGCTAGAGTAAACATTTTGCCCCATACGAGGATAAGTGAGATGATATGGGAATTCTAAGAAGAAAATAGAATAAAAATTAATTAACTAAATTCAGTTCATAACAAATAATGTAATTCGGAGATACCGGAGAGTTTTTGTGTCATGTCCCCAATATGCCACCAAAAGACCAAAAGAGCATTAATTTTTTAAAATTTTCAACTTCAAATAAATTCTTTTTTATTTGAAGTTGACCAGAAATATAAATGAAGTCGAAGACAGATGGGATATTCAGAGATATATTTTTTGTCTCAAGTCCCCAAAATGCCCTGGTAGATGGTCAAGGGAGCAAACATTTTTTACACATTTATACAAATATGAAGTCAATTTTTTAATTGAAAGTTAAATACAAATATTATGGAAACACGAAGACAGAAGTAAAATTCAGCGATATAATTTTCGCTACAAGTCCTCAAACTAGCACATGACCAAAATGCCACATTTTTGAAAATTTTAATTTTTTTCGAAAAATACCCACTTTGGGGACATTTGACACAAAAAATTGAATTTGATTTCTGGCTTCAATTTAATTTTTTATTGTTCTTATCTTCAAGAAATAAATGAAATTCTGCTAAATTTGAAAAGTTAGCAGAATTTCAATTATTTCTTGAAGATAAAAACAATAAAAAATTAAATTGGAGACAGAAATGAAATTCAATTTTTTGTGTGAAATGTCCCCAAAGTGGGAGGCTAAACTAGCAAACATTTTTAATTTTTTACAAATTTTTGAACACATAACATAAGTTTGAAAAATTTGGCAGAATTTATTTTTTTTTTTTGTTATTGGAAGCTAGCAACAAATATAAAGTCGACGGCTGAGGAGAAATTCAAAGATATAACTTATTTGTCATGTCCCCAAAGTTGGTCAAGAGAGCACAAATTTGAGAATTTGACATTTTTACAAATTTGTAAAATAAATTCCATTTTTTTAATTGAAATTTAAACACAATTATAAAAAAACTCGAAGTCAGAAGTAAATTTCAGGAATATAATTTTTGTTGCAAGTCCACAAAAAGTCCATCAAATGACCAAAAAAGCACATTTTTAAAAATTTTACAATTTGTAATTTTTTTTTTAATTATGTTAATTTTCCAAAATTAGCAGAAAAATAACACCAAATAAAAACTAAACCGAAGATAGAAATGAAATTCGATTTTTTGTGTCAAGTCCCCAATGTGAGAGGTCAAACTAGCAAAAATTTCACATTTTTACAAATTTTTGAAAAACAAAAAATTATTCAATTTTGACCCCCAAGATGGTCAAAAGAACAATGATTTAAAAATTTTAACTTTTTAATAATTTGTGTAAAAATGAAATAAATTTTCTAATAAAAACTTAACAAGTAATATAATACAAAATCGAAGGCATAGGAAACTTCAGAAATGCAATTTTTTCCAAGTCCCCAAATGACATGTCATGAAAAAGGCACAATTATAAAAAAAAATTAAATGTTTGGAAAAAATAACGTTAATTTTTCAAAATTAGTAGAATCTTATTGGGTTAGTTTAAAGATAACAACATTAAAAAAAAAAAACTAAATCAAAGTTAAAATATAAATTCTGAGATATAGTTTTTTGTGTCAAGTCCCCAAAATGCAACCAAGATGGTAAAACAACGAAAGTTTTAACGTTGTAAATTGTTTACAAATTTATGAGACAATAAAGTTAATTTCTTTTATTTGAAATTTAACAACAAATATAAAATTACATAAATCGATGGCAGAAGAAAGACTTGACATTTGTGTGTCAAGTCCCCAAAGTAACGGCACACCAGTCGAAAGAGCAAAATTTTCAATATTTTGCAAAATTTTGAAAAAAAAAACTTTTGTTTAGCTAGAAGGGGAAGTGTAATAAAACTAACATAAAACTCAATGCATGTCAAAAACTCCTTAATCCATTTTTATGTTGCTATCAAAAATATAACCAAAATGTAAAAATATTTTAAAAATATTTTTTAATAAATATAGCAGAATTTAATTTTTTCATTTATTAATATTTACTGTAATCAGCCCAAAAAAATAAAGGGAACAAACTTAAGAGATGTAATTTTCTTTGTTGGCCTTTATAAAATTGCTCATTTGGAAAATCTCAGAATTCAAAAAAATTAAAATAAAAAAGAAATAATACTTTGACGAAATTTTCTATAGAAAAAAATTTTGACAAAATTTTTGTATAGAAATAAAATGTTGACAAAATTTTCTATAGAAAAAAATGTTGACAAAATTTTCTATAGAAAAAAAATGTTGACAAAATTTTCTATAGAAAAAATGTGGACAAAATTTTCTAAAGAAATAAAATTTTGACAAAATTTTCTATAGAAATAAAATTTTGACAAAATTTTCCATAGAAATAAAATTATGACAAAATTTTTGTCTAGAAATAAAAATGTTGCAAAATTTTCTATAGAAATAAAATTTTGACAAAATTTTCTATAGAAATAAAATGTTGACAAAATTTTCTATAGAAATAAAATTTTGACAAAATTTCCAATAGAAATAAAATGTTGACAAAATTTTTGTATAGAAATAAAATTTTGACAAAATTTTCTATAGAAATAAAATTTTAACAAAATTTTCTATAGAAATAACATTGTGACAAAATTTTCTATAGAAATAAAATTATGACAAAATTTCAATAGAAATAAAATATCAAAAATATAACCAAAATGTAAAAACATTTTAAATTTTTTTTTTAATAAATATAGCAGAATTTAATTTTTTCATTCATTAATATGTACTGTAATCAGCCCAAAAAATAAAGGGAAAAAACTTAAGAGATGTTATTTTATTTGCTGTCCTTTATAAAATTGCTCCTTTAGAAAATCTCAGAATTCACAAAAATTAAAATAAAAGAGAAATAATATTTTGACAAAATTTTCTATAGAAACAAATTTTGACAAATGTCTATTTTCAATAGAAATAAAATGTTGACAAAATGTTTGTCTAGAAATTAAAATGTTGCAAAATTTTTGTATAGAAATAAAATTTTGAGAAAATTTTCTATAGAAAAAAATGTTGACAAAATTACCTATAGAAATAAAATTTTGACAAAATTTTCTATAGAAATAAAGTTTTGTCAAAATTTTCTATAGAAATAAAATTTTGACAAAACTTTCTATAGAAATAAAATTATGACAAAATTTTCAATAGAAATAAAATGTTGACAAAATTTTTGTATAGAAATAAAATTTTGACAAAATTTTCTATAAAAATAAAATTTTAACAACATTTTCTATAGAAATAACATTGTGACAAAATTTTCTATAGAAATAAAATTATGACAAAATTTCAATAGAAATAAAATATCAAAAATATAACCAAAATGTAAAAACATTTTAAAATTTTTTAAATAAATATAGCAGAATTTAATTTTTTCATTCATTAATATGTACTGTAATCAGCCCAAAAAATAAAGGGAAAAAACTTAAGAGATGTAATTTTATTTGCTGTCCTTTATAAAATTGCTCCTTTAGAAAATCTCAGAATTCACAAAAATTAAAATAAAAGAGAAATAATATTTTGACAAAATTTTCTATAGAAACAAATTTTGACAAATTTCTATTTTCAATAGAAATAAAATGTTGACAAAATTTTTGTCTAGAAATTAAAATGTTGCAACATTTTTGTATAGAAATAAAATTTTGAGAAAATTTTGTATAGAAAAAAATGTTGACAAAATTTCCTATAGAAATAAAATTTTGACAAAATTTTCTATAGAAATAAAATTATGACAAAATTTTCAATAGAAATAAATATTGACAAAATTTTTGTCTAGAAATTAAAATGTTGCAAAATTTTTGCATAGAAAAAAATGTTGACAAAATTTTCTGTAGAAATAAAATTTTGACAAAATTTTCTATAGAAATAAAATTTTGACAAAATATTCTATAGAAATAAAATTTTGGCAAAAATTTCTATAGAAATAAAATGTTGACAAAAGTTTCTATAGAAATAAAATGTTGACAAAATGTTTGTCTAGAAATTAAAATGTTGCAAAATCTTTGTATAGAAATAAAATTTTGACAAAATTTTCTATAGAAAAAAAAATGTTGACAAAATTTTCTATAGAAATAAAATTTGGACAAAATTTTCTATAGAAATAAAATGTTGACAAAATTTTCTATAGAAATAAAATTATGACAAAATTTTCTATAGAAACAAAATTATGACAAAATTTTCAATAGAAATAAAATGTTGACAAAATTTTTATATAGAAATAAAATGTTGACAAAATTTTTGTATAGAAATAAAATTTTGACAAAATGTTCTATAGAAATATAATTTTGACAAAATTTTCTATAGAAATAAAATTTTGAAAAAAATTTCTATAGAAATAAAATTTTGACCAAATTTTCTATAGAAATAAAATTATGACAAAATTTTCAATAGAAATAAAATGTTGACAAAATTTTCTATAGAAATAACATTTTGAAAAATTTTTCTATAGAAATAAAATTTAGACGAAACTTTCTAAAAAAATTTCAATATTTGTTTTTTTTTTTTTGAAAATTTTGTTTCTATTTCCTAATTTTGACAAAATTTTCTATAGATATAAAATGTTGACAAATTTTTCAATAGAAATAAAATTTTGACAAAATTTTCTATAGAAATGAAATTTTGACAAAATTTTCTATAGAAATGAAATTTTGACAAAATTTTCTATAGAAACGAAATTTTGACAAAATTTTCTATGGAAATAAAATTTTGTCAAAATTTTCTATAGAAATAAAATTTTGACAAAATTTTCTATAGAAATAAAATTTTGACAAAATTTTCCATAGAAATAAAATGTTGACAAAATTTTCTATAGAAATAAAATGATGACAACATTTGCAATAGAAATAAAATGTTGACAAAATTTTTGTCTAGAAAAAAATGTTGACAAAATTTTCTATAGAAATAAAATTATGACAAAATTTTCTATAGAAATAAAATTTTGACAAAATTGTCTATAGAAATAAAATTTTGACAAAATTTTCTATAGAAATAAATTATATCCCTATATTTGTGACCTTTTTTATTTTTATAAAAAACAAAACTAATTTAATTTTTTTCTTTTTATTTTCGGTATTTTGAAATTGTTACTAAATATAGGTGAGTTTTTATTTTTTGTGTTTTTAAGTTTATTATTGTAACTATAAAAATAGAGTTTAAGATTATAATTTCATATTTGCTGACTTTTCGAAACCTAACGCATTAGGTTCTAATTTGATTACACTGAAAAAAGAGTTTTCTTTTCTGAGGAACAAGGAATTTTACACAAGAAAAATTTTCTTTTGACGCAAAAGAAAATTCTTTAAAAATAAATAAAAATGTTTAGAAGCAATCGTTGAATAAATTATAATAAATTCGGATTTAGTTGTCTAAAATTTCGTTCCGAAACAAAATATTTTTTCTTTGGGTATTACCTTTCCCAACATTATTATACTACGCTGTCTTAATTCCACACTACGTATGGTATGAGGAATGTATAGAATTCTTGTGCAAAAAAATCATCATCATATGAAAAATCTGAATGCAAAATCATCAGCAGACATGAGAGTGAAGTCAACACATGAAGGAGAAAAAGAAGAACGCTTACATTGTTAACTTTCCATGTAACAGCAACGTTGCTTTATTTTTTGAACAAAAAAAACTCATGGCGTTTTTCAATTCTCCTCTAACAATGCAGGCAGCCAGGTCTTCTGCATTCTACAGATACCTCATCCGTTAAATGATTGTCTAATGGTGACGATAACGATTCTGACAATGATGGCGACACGTTGACGATGATAATGCAAGCGGACGGATGGATGACAATATTGTACTCCTCTCCCTTCCATGTGCAATGACAAATGGCGGACCACTTGATGTCGATGATGTCCATGGTATCCATGTTGACTGTTAGCTGACATGCCATTGGCATCAGAATATAGTGCAACTGTTTGATGTGCAAGAAATTTGTGAAATCTGCTTAAATGGTCGATGCGGTTAAATGAATGTTTCAGTTAATTAACATGTTACGAAAACTTGGTCCGTTCAGTCAAACTAGAACGGAAGCAAATCCCAATGATGACAATAACCAAGGATGAAAGTTGTAAAAGACACCAAAAATAAAAAAATCCTGCTACAGGCCAATGAATATACAAACAGAAAGTCCAAGAGCAAAGGGAGATTGAGAGCGGATGAGGCAACTAAATTGAAAGTAAAATGATTTTAACCATATCACCATGACATAAAGAAAAATCGAGACTAGTAGCCAACATTTATCTACCGGTTGGCAATCACTAGCAGTTAGTGTTGTGAAATTCTTTCTTTGTGAAACCAATTTTTTGGATTCCAGATGAGGTTAGCTTAGGTATAGCGTCAGTCTGGACTTAATAGTCAGGGTCATGACTATTCAGTCCATATTGATACTAAAGGGTGATACGGTCAAAATTTGGTCAAGGGAAAACGCGTGTAAATCGGTGAAATCGTTTATTTAAAAAATCAAATTAAATTTCTTTTTCAAGTTCAATTAGTATAAAATTCAGGAAAAATATTCAGTTAGGCTTTCGCTTTTCCAAATCCGAATTGCTGGGCCTCACGCTTGACACCTGCCATCAGATTTTGTACAGCCACCTTGTCCACCTTCTTCGCCGCAGAAAGCCAGTTTGCCTTGAACTGCTGCTCGTCCTTAGCAGTTTTTTGGTCTTCTTTAGGTTCCGCTTGACAATAGCCCAGTATTTCTCAATTGGGCGGAGCTCTGGCGTGTTGGGAGGGTTCTTGTCCTTGGGAACCAACTGCACGTTGTTGGCGGCGTAGCACTCCATGGCCTTTTTACCGTAATGGCAAGATGCCAAATCCGGCCAAAACAGTACGGAACAACCGTGTTTCTTCAGGAAAGGCAGCAGACGTTTATTCAAACACTCTTTCACGTAAATTTCTTGGTTGACAATCCCGGAAGCTATGAAAATGCTGCTTTTCAAGCCACAGGTACAGATGGCTTGCCAAACCAGATATTTCTTTGCGAACTTTGACAGTTTTATGTGCTTGAAAATATCTGCTACCTTTCCCCTTCCTTTTGCCGTATAAAACTCCTGTCCCGGAAGCTGCTTGTAGTCGGCTTTGACGTAGGTTTCGTCGTCCATTACCACGCAGTCAAACTTCGTCAGCATCGTCGTGTACAGCCTCCGGGATTGCGCTTTGGCCGTCGTATTTTGTTTATCATCGCGATTTGCAGTCACTACCTTCTTGTAAGTCGATAGTCCGGCTCGTTTTTTTGGCTCGATGCACGGTTGTAGACGATACACCCAGCTTATTGGCGGCATCTCGGAGAGATGAAACTACCGACAACTCTCTTTGTCGTCTCAGCGACTTCCGGTTTTCGATTTCCCCCCGATCCAGACTTCCTGGCTGTCGACAAACGTTCCCCAAACACTTTAATTACATTTGTAACGGTTGATTTGGCAACTTTTAGCGATTTTTCCAGCTTTGCGTGCGAGTAGCTCGGATTTTCGCGATGCGCGAACAAAATTTTGATACGCTGCTCTTCTTGCTTGGACGGCATTTTGACAACTGAAGAGTGAATTCCAAAATCAAAATAGGAGCAACATTCTACACACACACACCTTCAAAATGAGGGGTGTTTTTTAAATGCAAAATTGAAAGAAATACGCCAAGTTTATATTGACCAAATTTTGACCGTATCACCCTTTACACCGCGGCCATGCTAACCATTGCACTGCATTGGATCCCACTGACAAACATTTCCTTTCCGATTTCGATTGATGACGAAATCAGTATAACGACTTAAAATCCAAGAAATGAAAACCTGGCCCTAGAGATTATCGTTTTTCAAAATTCGTTTTCGATAACAAATCATCGATCAACTATCACTACATCAATTAACGATATTGGCAAAAAGGAGCGTCCAAAATTGTGATCGAATCCCTACAGACGATATTGCATTCACTGATTCAACGTCGGCAAGACCTTTTCTCTGCTATCCACTTATAAAACTAAGGAAATATCGATTACCAGCAATCGATATTATTTCCACAAAATTATCAAGTTTTGTTAATCGGCTTTCGATTGCTTTGAGTTGCCTCCGAATCTTCAGAAATGGTTTGGATTCCTAGGAATAAACTTAGAAATTATAACCTAACCTAACATAGATAAGTTAGGTTAGGCTAGGTTATAGAGGATGACACGAAACCGTAGAAAAGGAATTGGTTTCCACTTAAACCATATTGGTCCGTTGTGATTCCTTATAGATGCTTCTCTCTTTTTTCTCACCTTTCTTCCTCCGCCATGACTGATCCCATCACTTTTGCGATTTAAACGAGTTTCCTAAGTCTTCCATCCAAAAGCCTTGATAAAAGCATGATTTCAGATTGTAGTCCCGCACATCAGCCACATCCCTAACGGTGATATTCGTGTGCCTTCTTTATCCAGCACATCTGCCTCCTCATTAACCAAGATCTTTAAATGCTGCCTGACTTTCTATGAAGAAGCTGATATCGCTTCTGAATATCGGCCTCGTCAATAGGAGTTCTGCAGCTTTTGCAATGGCAAATACCTTTGCCTGAAAAATGTTGCATCCGCTGTCCATCTTATATGACTCTCTAATCCCCAAAATCTTCGCAGTAAATACCATTGCCAGTGCCTTCAAACATTTTCGATCCATCCTTATAAATGTTCAGATCTCCAAAATGTAGGCGGCTTTCTTGCATGAGCTCTATAATTTATATAATCGATTTCAACTTGCCCTCATATACATGCTGAGTCGCCATATAGTATGTCCTCATATCTTACCCAACAAGTTCTATGTGTCTGCAATCCGCGTTTCCAAGCGAGTCCAGGCTCTTCAATTTCATGAGTATCACCTTAGCTGTTTCAATATATGCTGATCAAGTTGTCTCATTGATCAAGTTTTCTCATTTTCTCATTCTGAAAAATGCTGCATCCGCTGTCCATCTTATATGACTCTCTAATCCCCAAACTCTTTGCAGTAAATACCATTGCCAGTGCCTTCAAACATTTTCGATCCATCCGTTCAGATCTGCAAAATGTAGGCGGCTTTCTTCCATGAGCTCTATACTTTATATAATCTATACTTTGTCAAATAAATAAGAGCCATCGTGTTTATTCTCTTGAATTTGTGCGATCACTCTAACCACATGGTCCTCAGTACTGCGTTTTCTCCCATTCCTTAGCTAGGGGAGTGCGATTATTCTAGCCACACGCTCCGCAATAACGCGCATTCTCCCATTCCTCAGCTAAGTGTATGCGATCACTCTAGCCACGTGTTCCCCGGACCATTTTCCTTAACTTCCTCAGCTAGGGTTGGTCAGTCATTCTAGCTACCTGTTCCTCATTACCGCTTTTTCTTCCATTCCTCAGCTAGGGGAGTACGATGACTCGCCGCGTGTTCCTCAATGCGGCACTTTCTACCATTTCTTAGCTATGGGTGTGCGATCACTCTAGTCAAGTACTTCCCTTCCTATTTCTTACGATTCCTCAGCTTGGATTGCTCGATCACTCTAGCCACCTGTTCTTTAGTCCCGTTTTTCTTCATTCCACAGTTAGAGGTGTGCGATCACCTTAGCCACGTATCCCTCAGTTCCAATTTCCCGCATAACTCAGCTAGGGATATGCGATCACTCTAGCCACATGTTCCTTAGTCCCGTCTTCACCTATTCCAGAGCTAGGGGTGTACAATCAATCTAGCCACGAGTTCCTCAGCACCGCGCCTTCCCCCATTGCTTAGCCACGTGGAGTGCAATCACTCTAGCCGAGTGTTCCTCAGTCCCGTTTTCCTGCATTCCACTCTATCCACCTGTCCCTCAGTCCCATTTTCCCGCATAGCTCTGCTAGGGGTGTGTGATCACTCTAGTCACATGTTCCTTAGTTCCGTCTTCACATATTCCACAGCTAGGGGTGTACGATCAATCTAGCCACAAGTTCCTCATCACCGCGTCTTCTCCTATTCCTCAGCCACGTGTTCCTCAATACCGCGTTTTCTCGCAGTCCTCAGCTAGGCGAGTGCGATTACACCAGCGGCATGTTTCCCAATACTTCACTTTCTTTCTCTTCTTCTGTCATTCCTCAGCGACGTGGTATACGATCACTCCAGACAGATGTTCCTCAGTCCCGTTTTCCTTCATTCCACAGCTAGGGGCGTACGATCACTCTAGCCACGAGTTTCTCAGGACCACGTTTTCTCCTATTCCTCAACCACGTGTTCCTTAATACCGCGTTTTCTCCCATTTCTCAGCTAGGGGTATGCTATCACATTAGCCTAGTGTTCCTCGGCCCCGTTTTCCTTCAATTCCTCAGCTAGGGTTGTTCGATCACTCTATCCACCTGTTCTTCAGTCCCGTTTTCATTCATTCTACAGCTAGGAGTGTGCGATCACTCTAGTCATGTGTTCCTCAGTCTCATTTTCCTGCATTACTCCGCTAGGAGTGTGCGATCACTTTATCTACGTGTAACATAGTCCGTCCGCTAGGGGTAGCTAAGGATGTGCAATCACGTGTTCATTTGTCCGTCGTTCGTCCACTAGATGGGTATCAAAACTCTAGCCACCATTTCGCTCTCCAGTAGCGTTATTTCCTTCCGTTCATCCCCTAGGGATGTGTGATCACCCCAGTAATACACATCCCAGATCGTCATCCATCCAGTGGAGTTTTGGGACCTCTCCAGTCATCTTCCAGCCCGAACGTCCTAGCCGCGTGTCCTTTAGTTACCCACCGGCAAGAATCAACCCCAGCCTTCCAATTGTGGACAACGGCGGGTCCACATCGTCGAAACATACTATACCCTAGGTTAGGTTAGGTGGCAGTCCGATGTATCAGGTTAACTTAGACTATTCAGTCCATTGTGATACCACAGTGGTGAACTTCTCTCTTATATACTCTACTTCACAGCCAGAAAATTTCGTGGACCGACGGGTTTGACCATTTTCGAAACCATTCTCATGAACCTCAGATTTACGAACGAATAAACTGGACTTCTTCTTTCCTCTATCTTAAAGTTATTATTTTTTTCTGTCATGCGCCTGGAAAATATATCCCAGCTAAAGATCGGGAAAACTAGTCCAAATCGACTTTGAGTCTCAAAAATCGATTTCGATTCCCTAAAATCGATTTCAATTCCCTAAAAAATTCATAAAATCGATATCGGCTCCCCAAACTCGATTATAATATCGCTACTTCCTACAGACGTTAGTTAATCGAACCAGAAATCCTAGAATCGACATAGGATCCTTAGAAGTAATTTCGATTCTCTAGAACAGTTATTGCCTATCTAGGATCAACATCGATTCCAAAGAATTCACTTTGATTCCTTGAAATGTTCTTCCAATTTCCGAAACTATTTCAATTACTTACAAACGTCATTCATTTGCAATAATAGAAATTACTTACCGAGATGCATGTCGATATCCAACATAGATTTCCTTATCAAAAAATCGACTTCGACTCTCTAAAATCGATTATTAAATCGTTTGTTACTTCCTACACAAATTTTCCACTTTAAAAACTATTTTGACTAACGGGTTTCTGAACCGTTTCTTCGGTTCCTAACATCACCAATACAAATTTGCAACTATGAAGTGGTCATGGCCAGGTGTGGAAAATGATATGGCAAAAATAATAGACCTTCATTCAAATATCTTTAGGACACCCAAAACTAAAGGAGAAAACAGAGAGCGAAAGAGAGAACTACAGAAAACTACATACAAACCAAGCAGCCAATACCAGTAGTTCCTAAATATTTAAGTCTTCAATATTGTAGTACTTCCAAACACTACAGTAGCAAGAACAACGACCACAACAACTAGGATAAGAACATGATAAACTAACACTATACCATCCATCGTCTATTACTCATTGCTGTGAATCAACTTTGAAATTCAATGCTAAACTGAAGGACTTCATTTGAATGGAACATTCATGATGCTTCATTTTTTATTCTCTGGCCATAGTAGGCATGCAATTTAAACTGGGAAACACCGCCCCAAATCCCACCTTCCATTTCGTAGAAGGATATCTATGCAGTCATAGTTTGCATTTGCGAAAATGGTTGTTATGGCAACCTACAAACCAAGAGTCACCATTATGGTTACACCGCAAACTTTGCCTGGTTTTTTCTTTTTGAAATACACCAGAAAATTCCAACTAAGTTTATCCTCTGGAGGAAAATGCAATGGATACTCCTTTTTAAGGTTTTTGTTTTTTTTTTTCGTTTTGCTTGCAACATGAAATCGAAATAATATGATCTAATTGGAATATCTTAAACAATAGCCTAGCCAAGAACAATGGCTTTGGGGGAGAGAAACCAATGAAAAATAATTAGAAAGTAAAATATAAATAAAAAACAAAATTAATTGAGATTAAATAATTAAAAGAAAAAACATTGAGAGATATTTAAATTCAAAAGAAAAAATCAGACCTTTGATAGGAACCGTAAACATGTAAAGTATTCAGGTTCAGGGAAAAGAGTAATATATAGAGCCCACAGACTAGAGAACACGAAAGGCAAGAACAAGATTGAAAAATCTTGACAAAATTTTCTATAGAAATAAAATTTTGACAATTTTTTCCATAGAATTAGAATTATGATAAAATTTTCTACAGATATTAAATTTTGACAAAATTTTCAATAGAAATAAAATTTTAACAAAATATTCTATATAAATAAAATTTTGACAAAATTTTCTATAGAAATTTGCCAAAATTTTCTATAGAAATAAAATTTTGACAAAATTGTATATAGAAATAAAAGTTTGACAAAAATTGCTATAAAGAAAATTTGACCAATTTTACATAAAAAAATGTGACCAAATTGTCTTAAAAAAATTTTACCAAATTTTCTATAAAAATACAAATTTGACAAAATTTTCTATAGGAATAAAATTTTGACAAAATTTTCTATAGTATTTCTATTTTACATAAAAAATTTGATCCAATTTTCTATAAAAAAATTTTACCAAATTTTCTATAAAAATACAAATTTGACAAAATTTTCTATAGAAATAAAATTTTGACAAAATTTTCTATAGAAGTAAAATTTTGACAAAATTTTCTATAGAAATAAAATGTTGACAAAACTTTCTATAGAAATAAAATTTTAACAAAATTTTCTATAGAAATAAAATTTTGAAAAAAAATGTTGACAAAACTTTCTATAGAAATAAAATTTTAACAACATTTTCTATAAAATAAAATTTTGAGACAATTTTCTATAGAAATAGAATTTTGACAAAATTTTCTATAAAAATTAAATTTTGACAAATTTTCCATAAAAATAAAATTTTGACAAATTTTTCTATAGAAATAAAATTTTTACAAATATTTCTATAAAAAAAAAATTTTACCAAATTTTCTATAAAAATGCAAATTTGACAAAACTTTCTAGAAAAATGCAAATTTGACAAAATTTTCTATAGAAATAAAATGTTGACAAAATTTTCTATAGAAATAAAATGTTGACAAAATTTTCTATAGAAATAAAATTTTGACAAAGTTTTCTATAGAAATAAAATTTTGACAAAATTTTCTATAGAAATAAATTTAAAAAAAACCTATAGAAATAAAATTAAAAAAAACTATACAAATAAAAATTTAAAAAAAATACACAATTTTGACAAAATTTTCTATAGAAAAAAAATTTTGGAAAAAAAATTTATAAAATTTTTACAAAATTTTCTATAGGAATATAATTTTGATTGAAATTGTCTATAGAAAAAAAAATTTGACAAAATTTTCTATAGAAATAAAATTTTGACAAAATTTTCTATAGAAATAAAATTTTGACAAAATTTTCAATAGAAATAAAATTTTGACAAATGTTCTATAGAAATAAAATTTTGACAAAATTTTCTATAGAAATAAAATTTTAACAAAATGTTGTATAGAAATAAAATTTTGAAAAAATTTTCTACAGAAACAGAATTTTGACAAAATTTTTGGCAAATAAAATTTTGACAACATTTTCTATAGAAATAAAATTTTGACAAATTTTCTATAAAAATAAAATTTTTACAAAATTTTCTATAAAAGTAAAATTTTGACAACATTTTCTATAGAAATAAAATTTTGACAAAATTTTCTATAAAAGTAAAATTTTGACAACATTTTCTATAGAAATAAAATTTTGACAAAATTTTCTATAGAAATAAAATTTGGACAAAAATTTCTATAAAAAAATTTGACCAAATTTTCTATAAAAATGCAAATTTGACAAAATTTTCTATAGAAATAAAATTTTGACAAAATTTCTATAGAATTAAAATTTTGACAAAATTTTCTATAGAAATGAAATTTTGACAAAATTTTCTATAGAAATAAAATTTTGATTCTATAGAAAGTTTTGTCAACATTTTATTTCTATAGAAAATTTTATCAAAATTTTATTTCTATAGAAAATTTTGTCAAATTTGTATTTTTATAGTATAGAAAAAAAATTTTGGAAAAAAAAATTATAAAATTTTTACAAAATTTTCTATAGGAATATAATTTTGACAAAATTTTCTATAGAAATAAAATTTTGAAAAAATTTTCTATAGAAATAAAAGTTTGACAAAAATTGCTATAAAGAAAATTTAACCAATTTTACATAAAAAAAATTGATCTATATATAGTAAAGTTTACTATAACAAAATTTTACCAAATTTTCTATACAAATACAAATTTTACCAAATTTTCTATAAAAATGCAAATTTGACAAAATTTTCTATAGAAATAAAATTTTGACAAAAAAAATTTTAACAAAATTAAATTTTAACAAAATTAAATTTTAACAAAATTTTCTATAGAAATAAAATTTTGAAAAAAAATGTTGACAAAACTTTCTATAGAAATAAAATTTTAACAACATTTTCTATAAAATAAAATTTTAAGACAATTTTCTATAGAAATAGAATTTTGACAAAATTTTCTATAAAAATTAAATTTTGACAAATTTTCCATAAAAATAAAATTTTGACAAATTTTTCTATAGAAATAAAATTTTTACAAAAATTTCTATAAAAAAAATTTTACCAAATTTTCTATAAAAATGCAAATTTGACAAAACTTTCTAGAAAAATGCAAATTTGACAAAATTTTCTATAGAAATAAAATTTTGACAAAATTTTCTATAGAAATAAAATGTTGACAAAATTTTCTGTAGAAATAAAATTTTGACAAAGTTTTCTATAGAAATAAAATTTTGACAAAATTTTCTATAGAAATAAATTTAAAAAAAACCTATAGAAATAAAATTAAAAAAAAAAACTATACAAATAAAAATTTAAAAAAAAATACACAATTTTGACAAAATTTTCTATAGAAAAAAAATGTTGGAAAAAAAAATTATAAAATTTTTACAAAATTTTCTATAGGAATATAATTTTGACAAAATTTTCTATAGAAATAAAATTTTGACAAAATTTTCTATAGAAATAAAAGTTTGACAAAAATTGCTATAAAGAAAATTTAACCAATTTTACATAAAAAAATTTGATCTATATATAGTAAAGTTTACTATAACAAAATTTTACCAAATTTTTCTATACAAATACAAATTTTACCAAATTTTCTATAAAAATGCAAATTTGACAAAATTTTCTATAGAAATAAAATTTTGACAAAATTGTCTATAGAAAAAAAATTTTGACAAAATTTTCTATAGAAATAAAATTTTGACAAAATTTTCTATAGAAATAAAATTTTGACAAAATTTTCAATAGAAATAAAATTTTGACAAATGTTCTATAGAAATAAAATTTTAACAAAATGTTGTATAGAAATAAAATTTTGAAAAAATTTTCTACAGAAACAGAATTTTGACAAAATTTTTGGCAAATAAAATTTTGACAACATTTTCTATAGAAATAAAATTTTGACAAATTTTCTATAAAAATAAAATTTTTACAAAATTTTCTATAAAAGTAAAATTTTGACAACATTTTCTATAGAAATAAAATTTTGACAAAATTTTCTATAAAAGTAAAATTTTGACAACATTTTCTATAGAAATAAAATTTTGACAAAATTTTCTATAGAAATAAAATTTGGACAAAAATTTCTATAAAAAAATTTGACCAAATTTTCTATAAAAATGCAAATTTGACAAAATTTTCTATAGAAATAAAATTTTGACAAAATTTCTATAGAATTAAAATTTTGACAAAATTTTCTATAGAAATGAAATTTTGACAAAATTTTCTATAGAAATAAAATTTTGATTCTATAGAAAGTTTTGTCAACATTTTATTTCTATAGAAAATTTTATCAAAATTTTATTTCTCTAGAAAATTTTGTCAAATTTGTATTTTTATAGTATAGAAAAAAAATTTTGGAAAAAAAAAATTATAAAATTTTTACAAAATTTTCTATAGGAATATAATTTTGACAAAATTTTCTATAGAAATAAAATTTTGAAAAAATTTTCTATAGAAATAAAAGTTTGTCAAAAATTGCTATAAAGAAAATTTAACCAATTTTACATAAAAAAAATTGATCTATATATAGTAAAGTTTACTATAACAAAATTTTACCAAATTTTCTATACAAATACAAATTTTACCAAATTTTCTATAAAAATGCAAATTTGACAAAATTTTCTATAGAAATAAAATTTTGACAAAAAAAATTTTAACAAAATTAAATTTTAACAAAATTAAATTTTAACAAAATTTTCTATAGAAATAAAATTTTGAAAAAAAATGTTGACAAAACTTTCTATAGAAATAAAATTTTAACAACATTTTCTATAAAATAAAATTTTGAGACAATTTTCTATAGAAATAGAATTTTGACAAAATTTTCTATAAAAATTAAATTTTGACAAATTTTCCATAAAAATAAAATTTTGACAAATTTTTCTATAGAAATAAAATTTTTACAAAAATTTCTATAAAAAAAATTTTACCAAATTTTCTATAAAAATGCAAATTTGACAAAACTTTCTATAAAAATGCAAATTTGACAAAATTTTCTATAGAAATAAAATTTTGACAAAATTTCTATAGAATTAAAATTTTGACAAAATTTTCTATAGAAATGAAATTTTGACAAAATTTTCTATAGAAATAAAATTTTGATTCTATAGAAAGTTTTGTCAACATTTTATTTCTATAGAAAATTTTATCAAAATTTTATTTCTATAGAAAATTTTGTCAAATTTGTATTTTTATAGTATAGAAAAAAAATTTTGGAAAAAAAAATTATAAAATTTTTACAAAATTTTCTATAGGAATATAATTTTGACAAAATTTTCTATAGAAATAAAATTTTGAAAAAATTTTCTATAGAAATAAAAGTTTGACAAAAATTGCTATAAAGAAAATTTAACCAATTTTACATAAAAAAAATTGATCTATATATAGTAAAGTTTACTATAACAAAATTTTACCAAATTTTCTATACAAATACAAATTTTACCAAATTTTCTATAAAAATGCAAATTTGACAAAATTTTCTATAGAAATAAAATTTTGACAAAAAAAATTTTAACAAAATTAAATTTTAACAAAATTAAATTTTAACAAAATTTTCTATAGAAATAAAATTTTGAAAAAAAATGTTGACAAAACTTTCTATAGAAATAAAATTTTAACAACATTTTCTATAAAATAAAATTTTAAGACAATTTTCTATAGAAATAGAATTTTGACAAAATTTTCTATAAAAATTAAATTTTGACAAATTTTCCATAAAAATAAAATTTTGACAAATTTTTCTATAGAAATAAAATTTTTACAAAAATTTCTATAAAAAAAATTTTACCAAATTTTCTATAAAAATGCAAATTTGACAAAACTTTCTAGAAAAATGCAAATTTGACAAAATTTTCTATAGAAATAAAATTTTGACAAAATTTTCTATAGAAATAAAATGTTGACAAAATTTTCTGTAGAAATAAAATTTTGACAAAGTTTTCTATAGAAATAAAATTTTGACAAAATTTTCTATAGAAATAAATTTAAAAAAAACCTATAGAAATAAAATTAAAAAAAAAAAACTATACAAATAAAAATTTAAAAAAAAATACACAATTTTGACAAAATTTTCTATAGAAAAAAAATGTTGGAAAAAAAAAATTATAAAATTTTTACAAAATTTTCTATAGGAATATAATTTTGACAAAATTTTCTATAGAAATAAAATTTTGACAAAATTTTCTATAGAAATAAAAGTTTGACAAAAATTGCTATAAAGAAAATTTAACCAATTTTACATAAAAAAATTTGATCTATATATAGTAAAGTTTACTATAACAAAATTTTACCAAATTTTTCTATACAAATACAAATTTTACCAAATTTTCTATAAAAATGCAAATTTGACAAAATTTTCTATAGAAATAAAATTTTGACAAAATTGTCTATAGAAAAAAAATTTTGACAAAATTTTCTATAGAAATAAAATTTTGACAAAATTTTCTATAGAAATAAAATTTTGACAAAATTTTCAATAGAAATAAAATTTTGACAAATGTTCTATAGAAATAAAATTTTAACAAAATGTTGTATAGAAATAAAATTTTGAAAAAATTTTCTACAGAAACAGAATTTTGACAAAATTTTTGGCAAATAAAATTTTGACAACATTTTCTATAGAAATAAAATTTTGACAAATTTTCTATAAAAATAAAATTTTTACAAAATTTTCTATAAAAGTAAAATTTTGACAACATTTTCTATAGAAATAAAATTTTGACAAAATTTTCTATAAAAGTAAAATTTTGACAACATTTTCTATAGAAATAAAATTTTGACAAAATTTTCTATAGAAATAAAATTTGGACAAAAATTTCTATAAAAAAATTTGACCAAATTTTCTATAAAAATGCAAATTTGACAAAATTTTCTATAGAAATAAAATTTTGACAAAATTTCTATAGAATTAAAATTTTGACAAAATTTTCTATAGAAATGAAATTTTGACAAAATTTTCTATAGAAATAAAATTTTGATTCTATAGAAAGTTTTGTCAACATTTTATTTCTATAGAAAATTTTATCAAAATTTTATTTCTATAGAAAATTTTGTCAAATTTGTATTTTTATAGTATAGAAAAAAAATTTTGGAAAAAAAAAATTATAAAATTTTTACAAAATTTTCTATAGGAATATAATTTTGACAAAATTTTCTATAGAAATAAAATTTTGAAAAAATTTTCTATAGAAATAAAAGTTTGTCAAAAATTGCTATAAAGAAAATTTAACCAATTTTACATAAAAAAAATTGATCTATATATAGTAAAGTTTACTATAACAAAATTTTACCAAATTTTCTATACAAATACAAATTTTACCAAATTTTCTATAAAAATGCAAATTTGACAAAATTTTCTATAGAAATAAAATTTTGACAAAAAAAATTTTAACAAAATTAAATTTTAACAAAATTAAATTTTAACAAAATTTTCTATAGAAATAAAATTTTGAAAAAAAATGTTGACAAAACTTTCTATAGAAATAAAATTTTAACAACATTTTCTATAAAATAAAATTTTGAGACAATTTTCTATAGAAATAGAATTTTGACAAAATTTTCTATAAAAATTAAATTTTGACAAATTTTCCATAAAAATAAAATTTTGACAAATTTTTCTATAGAAATAAAATTTTTACAAAAATTTCTATAAAAAAAATTTTACCAAATTTTCTATAAAAATGCAAATTTGACAAAACTTTCTAGAAAAATGCAAATTTGACAAAATTTTCTATAGAAATAAAATTTTGACAAAATTTTCTATAGAAATAAAATGTTGACAAAATTTTCTGTAGAAATAAAATTTTGACAAAGTTTTCTATAGAAATAAAATTTTGACAAAATTTTCTATAGAAATAAATTTAAAAAAAACCTATAGAAATAAAATTAAAAAAAAACTATACAAATAAAAATTTAAAAAAAAATACACAATTTTGACAAAATTTTCTATAGAAAAAAAATGTTGGAAAAAAAAAATTATAAAATTTTTACAAAATTTTCTATAGGAATATAATTTTGACAAAATTTTCTATAGAAATAAAATTTTGACAAAATTTTCTATAGAAATAAAAGTTTGACAAAAATTGCTATAAAGAAAATTTAACCAATTTTACATAAAAAAATTTGATCTATATATAGTAAAGTTTACTATAACAAAATTTTACCAAATTTTTCTATACAAATACAAATTTTACCAAATTTTCTATAAAAATGCAAATTTGACAAAATTTTCTATAGAAATAAAATTTTGACAAAATTGTCTATAGAAAAAAAATTTTGACAAAATTTTCTATAGAAATAAAATTTTGACAAAATTTTCTATAGAAATAAAATTTTGACAAAATTTTCAATAGAAATAAAATTTTGACAAATGTTCTATAGAAATAAAATTTTGACAAAATTTTCTATAGAAATAAAATTTTAACAAAATGTTGTATAGAAATAAAATTTTGAAAAAATTTTCTACAGAAACAGAATTTTGACAAAATTTTTGGCAAATAAAATTTTGACAACATTTTCTATAGAAATAAAATTTTGACAAATTTTCTATAAAAATAAAATTTTTACAAAATTTTCTATAAAAGTAAAATTTTGACAACATTTTCTATAGAAATAAAATTTTGACAAAATTTTCTATAAAAGTAAAATTTTGACAACATTTTCTATAGAAATAAAATTTTGACAAAATTTTCTATAGAAATAAAATTTGGACAAAAATTTCTATAAAAAAATTTGACCAAATTTTCTATAAAAATGCAAATTTGACAAAATTTTCTATAGAAATAAAATTTTGACAAAATATCTATAGAATTAAAATTTTGACAAAATTTTCTATAGAAATGAAATTTTGACAAAATTTTCTATAGAAATAAAATGTTGATTCTATAGAAAGTTTTGTCAACATTTTATTTCTATAGAAAATTTTATCAAAATTTTATTTCTATAGAAAATTTTGTCAAATTTGTATTTTTATAGAAAATTTGATAAAATTTTTTTATAGACAATTTGGTCAATTTGTTTATGTAAAATAGAAATACTATAGAAAATTTTGTCAAAATTTTATTTCTATAGAAAATGTTGTCAAATTTGTATTTTTATAGAAAATTTGGTAAAATTTTTTATAGAAAATTTGGTCAAATTTTTTATGTAAAATTGGTTAAATTTTCTTTGTTGCAATTTTTGTCAAACTTTTATTTCTATAGAAAATTTTGTGAACATTTTATTTCTATAGAAAATTTTGTCAAAATTTTATTTCTATACAAAATTTTATCAAAATTTTATTCATATTGAAAATGTGTTTATTTTTTTTTCTATAGAAAATTTTGTGAACATTTTATTTCTATAGAAAATTTTGGCAAATTTCTATAGAAAATTTTGTCAAAATTTTATTTCTATAAAAAATTTTGTCAAAATTTTATTTCTATAAAAAATTTTGTCAAAATTTTATTTCTATAGAAAATTTTGTCAAAATTTTTTATAGAAGTAAAATTTTGACAAAATTTTCAATAGAAGTAAAATGTTGACAAAATTTTCTATAGAAATAAAATTTTGACAAAATTTTCTATAGAAAAAAAATAAACACATTTTCAATATGAATACAATTTTGATAAAATTTTGTATAGAAATAAAATTTTGACAAAATTTTCTAAGAAATAAAATGTTCACAAAATTTTCTATAGAAATAAAAGTTTGACAAAAATTTCTATAAAAAAATTTGATCAGATTTTCTATAAAAATGCAAATTTGACATAATTTTCTATAGAAATAAAATGTTGACAAAATTTTCTATAGAAATAAAATGTTGACAAAATTTTCTATAGAAATAATATGTTGACAAAATTTTCTATAGAAATAGAATTTTGATAAAATTTTCTATAGAAATAAAATTTTTACAAAATTTTCTATATAAATTAAATTTTGACAAATTTTCTATAAAAATAAAATTTTGACAAAATTTTCTATATAAATTAAATTTTTCTATAAAAATAAAATGTTGACAAAATTTTCTATAAAAGTAAAATTTTGACAACATTTTCTATAGAAATAAAATTTTGACAAAATTTTCTATAGAAATAAAATGTTGACAAAATTTTCTATAGAAATAAAATTTTGACAAAATTTTTTATAGAAATAAAATTTTGAAAAATAATTTTCTCTTTAAAGGACCGTGTTTATCGATTGTATGGTGAATCGAACGGCGATCGTAGTTGAAAGACGGATCACTTTTCACCACGACAATGCGAGCACTCACACATCGGATCAAACAACTGCATTTTTGAGGACTCAAACCATCGATTTAATGGGTCTTCCGCCGTATAGCCCTGACTTGGCACTGAATGATTTTGTTTTTTTTTTTTGCAGTATGTTACGTAAAAATATAATAAGAGATCAAAGTTTTCACGACACCCGAAGAAGCGGTTAATGCGTTCAGAATGCAAATTTTGGAGATTTCTCAATCAGAGTGGTAAAAGTGCTTCGACAATTGATTCAAACGCATGCCAAAGTGGGGAACAGTTTGAAAAATAATAAAGCGATTTTCGAGTATTACTATTTTCTTTTGTTCTCTAATCCCGAAATATAAAAAGCAACCCTCGAATAATGTCCTCATCTTGGTTCTCACTATGCTCGTGCTCGCTTTCTACACCACCTAATTGACCTTGTCGAGCCTTGGGTTCCGGCGATGCTAACAATATCATTTACATCTGGAACTACTTTCACCTCAGAAGAACTTCACCGAGAAGAACTTATATGGGATATTCTTTTTGTCAGTGGCTAAATTTCGGAACTTATATGGCACATTATTTTTGTCAGTGGCTAACATTTTGGCCAAGAGAGTTTTTTTTGCTCTTGCTAACAACAAAAAAAAATCTGATTCAATGACGAAATTAATTGACCTAATTAATTTATAATTGAAATGTCTTCAATCACAGATATGAGTGTAGTAGCAATTAAACATTTAATTGAAAGTCAATTAAAAATTAAATGATCCAACAAAAAAATTACTTGATACTATTAATTTTTGTGATTGATTTTTGTTTCAATTAAAAAAACTTGTTGTTTTAATAATATTTTTAATTGAATATTTTTTAAGACTCAATTAAGAATTTAATTGGAAAAATGTTTGTGAAATTTTTTTTTGTGTTCTTGTAAAAATTCCCCACCCCCCATTGCATAATAGCAATTCTTCGTTACTCAATCATGGGACACCCTGCTTAAGAATATCATTATACAGGATCCAGTTATTTACTTAAATTGCAACAAAAAAATCTTAAAATATACAACAATGGGATTTTCTTATTGTAGAATGAATATGAAAAGCCAGGAACCCCAAACAGATCCCCTAAAATTTTAACAATTTTGAAAATTAATAACAATTTCCCACTAGCCTCCCCCCATAACCCGTAAAATAAAATCTTCATCACCGCTTTGGATGGTTATCAAGTGAAAATTGAAAATATAATAAAATTTCCAGCACACAAACACAATATCCACCTTAGGGCTCCATGTGAGCTGCTAAAGAGTATGCGTTTTCTGTTATTTTTCTTAATTTAATAACCACATTTTTGTTTCCCCCCTAACGGGGGAAAAATATAAAATTCAATTTTGTACCTTCTGTAAAAGCCAACAGCAATATCAGGATAAGAGGGTCCTTCCGCCAATAAACAAAACAGAGAGTAATACAAAAAAAATAAAAGAATAACATGTTAAACGTTTTTTTGTCTGTGGTGGCCCTAGTCGTCCATGTATAACAAAAACAACAACGACAACTTTGACAAAATGCCATCTAAAAACATATGAAATTGTTGCTTCCGTATTGTTTTCTCTCCACGCTTCTCCTCACCTGGGAAATGTGAGTACTGCTGGGCTAAAAGAGAAACCATTGGTTGTATTAAAACAAAAGATTGTGGAATCAATAAAAAAACGAGAAAAACAAAAAAACAACTCTTGTTGTTGTTGTTTTACAGCAATTTAGGAAAACTCATTCACTTACAATAGACAATGGTCCATTTCTATCAACATCACAAACAGCAACCAGCGCACCACTAACAAACAAGAGAGCCAAAGCATCAGCTACAGCAACAACAACAGCAGTAGTGGTAGTAGTACTAGCACCAATGACAATAGCTCTGGCCATGTGGCAGCAAACAATGATGATGAAAGCATATTGGAAGCAACAGCAACAGCATCATCATCAACATCAATATAATCATCATCATGACAGAAGATTGTTAGTGCCAGCAACAACGACAGCAGTAACATCAATTCTAACGAAATTCTCATCAATAACACACGCACACACACAATAATAATAACAACAACAAGAACAACTATTATTACTACTACAACTAAAAGCGAAAAGAATGAATTTAAACGTGACAATATCGTTGAAACTATCAAGTCCAGAGGAAAATTGTTCACATGACCCACCCACACGAACAACTATACACACTCAACAAAAAAGTGAACTCACCCAAAGTTGCCGGTATTGGGGATTTTTCTCCAAGATGGGAATATGGATGGGGACAAAAAACTACCAAACAAAAATATTTGTCAAAATTTTATTCTTTTTATTTTATTTTTCTTTTTGTCTATTTTCTAATTTGGAGAAAATTTTACAAAAAAAACTACCAAACAAAATAATTTGTCAAAATTTTGTTTCTATAGAAAATTTTATTTCCATACAAAAATTTTTTTTTCAAAATTTTATTTCTATAGAAAATTTTGTCGAAATTTCATTTCAATGGAAAATTTTGCCAAAATTTTATTTGTTTAGAAAAATTGTTGTCAACATTTTATATAGAAAATTTTATAAAAATTTTATTTCTATAAAAAATGTTGTCAAAATTTTATTTCTATAGAAAGTTTTGTCAAAATTTTATTTCTATAGAAAATTTTGTCAAGAATTTTTTTTCTATAGAAAATTTTGTCAAAATTTTATTTCTATAAATTTTTTGTTTGTCAAAAATTTATTTCTATAGAAAATTTTGTCAAAATTGTATTTCTATGGAAAATTTTGTCATAATTGTATTACTATAGAAAATTTTGTCCAAATTTTATTTCTATCGAAAATTTTGTCAAAATTTTATTTCTATAAAAAATTTTGTCAAATTTTTCTTCATATAGAAATTTTCTTCATATACAAATCAAAATTATATTTCTATAGAATTTTTTTTCAAAAATTCATTCCTATAAAAAATTTTGTCAAAATTTTACTCCTATAAAAAATTTTGTCAAAATTTTATTTCTGTAGAAAATTTTGTCAAAATTTTTTTCTATAGAAAATTTTGTCAAAATTTTATTTCTATAGAAAATTTTGTTAAAATTTTATTTCTATAGAAAATTTTGTCAAAATTTAATTTCTATAGAAAATTTTGTGAGAATTTTATTTCTAAAAAATTTTTGTCAAAATTTTATTTCTGTCGAAAATTTTGTCAAAATTTTATTTCTATAGAAAATTTTGTCAAAATTCTATTTCTATCAAAAATTTTGTGAATATTTTATTTCTATAGAAAATTTTGTCAAAATTTAATTTCTATAGAAAATTTTGCCAAAATTATATTTCTGTAGAAAATTTTGCCAAAATTTTATTTCTATAGAACATTTTGTTAAAATTTTATTTCTATAGAAAATTTTGTCAAAATTTTATTTCTATAAATAATTTTGTCAAAATTTTATTTCTATAAATAATTTTGTCAAAAATTTTATTTCTGTAGAAAATTTTGTCAAAATTATATTTCTATAGAAAATTTTGTCAAAATGTTATTTCTATAAAACATTTTGTCAAAATTTAATTTCTATAGAAAATTTTGCCAAAATTATATTTCTGTAGAAAATTTTGCCAAAATTTTATTTCTATAGAACATTTTGTCAAAATTTTATTTCTGTAGAAAATTTTGTCAAAATTTTATTTCTATAAATAATTTTGTCAAAATTTTATTTCTATAAATAATTTTGTCAAAATTTTATTTCTATAAATAATTATGTCAAAATTTTATTTCTATAAATAATTTTGTCAAAATTTTATTTCTATAAATAATTTTGTCAAAATTTTATTTATAGAAAATTTTGTCCAAATTTTATTTATAGAAAATTTTGTCAAAATTTTATTTATTGAAAATTTAGTCAAAATTATATTTCTATAGAATTTTTTTTTTAAATTTTATTTCTATAAAAAATTTTGTCAAAATTTTATTTCTATAGAAAATTTTGTCAAAATTTTATTTCTATAGAACATTTTGTCAAAATTTTATTTCTAAGAACATTTTGTCAAAATTGTATTACTATAGAAAATTTTGTCAAAATTTTATTTCTATAAAACATTTTGTCAAAATTGTATTACTATAGAAAATTTTGTCAAAATTTTATTTCTATAGAAAATTTTGTCAAAATTTTATTTCTATAAAAAATTTTGTCAAAATTTTATTTCTATAGCAAATTTTGTCAAAATTGTATTTCTATAGAAAATTTTGTCAAATTTTTTTTGTTTCTATAGCAAATTTTGTCGAAATTTCATTTCTATTGAAAATTTTGCCAAAATTTTATTTGTTTAGAAAAAATGTTGTCAACGTTAAAAAAGAAAATTTAATCAAAATTTTATTTCTATAAAAAAATGTTGTCATAATTTTATTTCTATAGAAAATTTTGTCAAAATTTTATTTCTATGGAAAATTTTGTCATAATTTTATTTTTATAGAAAATATTGTCAAAATTGTATTACTATAGAAAATTTTGTCAAAATTTTATTTCTATAGAAAATGTTATCAAAATTTTATTTCTATAACAAATGTTGTCGAAATTTTATTTCTATAAAAAATGTTGTCAAAATTTTATTTCTGTAGAAAATTTTGTCAAAATTTTATTTCTATAGAAAATTTTGTCAAGATTTTATTTCTATAGAAAATTTTTCCAAAATTTTATTTCTATAGGAAATTTTGTCAAAATTTTATTTCTACAGAATATTTTGTCAACATTTTATTTCTATAGAAAATTTGTGAAGCACCTCTTAGTTGAAGAGGAATTATTTGCAAATCTACCAAAACATCAAAAAGTCTACCAAACAGTAAAAAATCTACTTTTTTTTGGTAGAATTCTGCCAACCGTGAAAGCGAGCTGTCTATTTGATTAACAACTTCAAAAAAAGTAAAAAAAAGAAAACTTTGCTGCTCTTTATTATATGGCATACAACAAGGTGCAAAATGAGCATTTGGACCAAGAGTTTAAGCGCTCATTTATAATTTTACTCAGGTTGTCTAAAAATTGTTTCTATATTTGTGAAATCATTTCGTTAGGATTCGAGCCTAAATATATTCGCCTAATCAGTGTTCATCAATGATTTGGACAACATATCCCATAAATATAGAAATAATGATCCTCATTATTCACCGTCAAATTGATCTACCACCCAATTGTATTACTTGAATATTTAGAAGTAAATTTTCGTTGATAAATAAAGGGTGACTGAAATGTTTGGTAGATTGATAGAATTCTTGATATTTGGTTAGATTTGGCAAAATATTCCTCTCCAACTAAGAGGTACTTAAAATTTCCATAGAAATAAAATTTTGACAAAATTTTCTACAGAAATAAAATTTTGACAAAATTGTCTATACATATAAAATTTTGTCAACAGTTTCTATAGAAATAAAATTTTGACAAAATTCTCTATTGAAAAAAAATTTGACAAATTTTTCTATAGAAATAAAATATTGACAAAATCTTCTATAGAAATAAAATTTTGACAAAATTTTCTACAGAAAAAAAAATTGAGAAAATTTTCTACAGAAAAAAATTTACAAAATGTTCTAAAGAAATAAAATTTTCTAAAGAAATAAAATTGTGCCACAAATTTCTACAGAAATTTTAACAAAATTGTCAATAGAAATAAAATTTTGACAAAATTTTCTATAGAAATAAAATGTTGAAAAAATTTTCTATAGAAATAAAATTTTGGAAAATTTTTCTAAAGAAATAAAATTTTGACAAAATTTTCTATAGAAATAAAATTTTGTCATTATTTTCTACAGAAATAAAATTTTCTATAAATTCAATATCTTTCAAAATTTTGATTTTCGTGTAAGGGTGTACTATCAAAGTCCATATACCCAAAAAAATGTAGCTAATAGGAGAGATTATAATATATAAAATTGCAAATACTGACATTAAATAATAAAACATTTTTTTGAAGAAACAAACATTGTTTTTCTTAATAACCAAAAAAAAATTGATCAAAAACTTCAAAATAAGACTTTAAATTTTCTTCAAATTTTATTTTTTCCTCGAGTGACAACCTTGGTAGTGTTTCAAATTGTAGTTCGCTAGCTGGTATGAGAAATATTTTATATTTTTTTCCATTTTAGTGATTTTCTACAGCAAGCTATTTTTTTATAAAAAACTTGTTAAAAATTTATTTGGAATTATTGTAAGGATCTTTATTATAATTTCTTAGTTGGGGATTTTTGGGGCGAAATCGTTCCAATTTGGGGAGAAGAGTCAGAACAATACTGGCAACACTGAACCCACCCTTAATTTTAGAAAAAAAAATAACTCAACTATATTACAAAAGCCTACATGAAAAAATAAGTGATAATCGTTTTTAAAATCAAGTATTTAAAGACATGTCCTATTTTTGAACGCTTGTTTGCTTTGTAATCAAGATGCAAAAATATAACAAATTTAAAAACAATTTCATTAATTTTAATGTGATAATCTATCACTAAACACTTCAGAGTGTTTTCCATTTCTTACCCGCTGTTCGATTTCAATGTTTAATGGAAGCCCACATTCCTACTGTCCCTATCTACTATACAATAAACATAAATTCTAATTCTTAGTTGAGGTTCCTAAGTTTGTCATCTATTACACAAGCAATTACAATTAAAGCTCATAAACTTTAACTTACTGTCCTCAAGAGCGAAATTTTAGACAAACGAAATTCCCATTTCTTATAAAGTAATTTCTTTTAGGCCTAACAAACCCACATTTATGATATGGGACTCAACGATTGTCTCTAATTCTTTTTATTTGCTTGAAAGAAAATTCTTTAGCATCAAAAGAAAACTATGCTTGTCTAAAATTTCGTTCCTCGGAAAAGAAAACTCTTCTTTCAGTGTAGAATCTCATAGGATTTCAATGAAGGTTAAATCAAATTATGCGAATACTCAAAAAAAAATATATATATATATTTATCAAGTAAAACAACGAATCCTTCCTTAAAACAAATGTTTTGGATATACAAAAAAATATAACCAAAATTTTTTTTTCAATTGAAATTTTTATTTTAATTTGAAAAAAATAAATTAATAAAACCATATTCCTACTGTCCCTATCTATTATACTAGAAACTCAAACCCTGTTTAAGCCATACTGAATTGATATTTGCTGTGTGCGATGAGGTTGAGTCCTGTTGGAATGTCCATGGTCTGCGACCGAAATTCTTTTTCTGTCCAGGGTTCAATTGCTCACGAGCAAGTTTTCTGGTCATGACTCTTCGGACAATTTTTGGTCTTCTTACCATTTTTCTTTTCGAGGATAGATTAATGCTAAAAATACCAAATTAATAATTGCAAGAAGCCAAGAAAAATGCTAAATGAGAATTTTGCGGCTAAATACCACAAATAAATATTCTTTGTAGCTGAATGCAAAAATTCTAAAAAGGCCACACTGGTGTTTAGACAAACCTTTCAGTGTTATCAGAGTCAAACGCAGAGACAGACAATGACATGGCCATAGACATTAGTTTGGGCCATGGCCAATGGCATACGATTCCTAAAAACAAACCTCCCTACACATGCAAACATTCACTCTAACAAGACAGGACTAACTCAATCTCACATATACAAACATTTTGGGTGGGCCGATGGTGGAAAGAAAATAACAAGAAAAGCAAATTGAATGAAACACAAGTACAACATGCCATCGAAAACACCACTACACTCCCACTTGGTCATTGGTCGGGACATCAACATCATCACCGCTGTTCTCATCATCTTTTGCCCGCCAGTGACAGTGTCATATCAATGAGGACAGCAATAGCCACAATGACGGCTTTAGCGGTGGCATCCAACAGCAACAGGGGCTGTAACGCAAATGTGTAACGGATGGGAAGCAACACTTGGTATTACTGACAGCACCTAGCATTTTTTTTTGTATTTGCTAAAGTTTGGATGATTTTGTCTGCTTTAGGTACTAAGCATCATAGTAAAGCATTGGAGTCATTTTAGCCACAAGCGAATATCTGTCAAAGCAATGCCTTGAGAATCAAATAAAGAGCAGTTTTGCTTAAACGTAGCTAATCTAACTGAATTAAAATTTTTAGTCTAATAAGGATTGAATTTCATTTAATTAAAAATAACGAAAATTTTATTTAATTAGATTTTTTTCATTGAAGTAAGTAAATTTATATTAAAATGAATTGAATTAAAATAATTGTAATTAAAAATCAAATTAAAATAATTTTAATTAAAAATTAAATTAAATTGTTGTTTATTTTAAATTTAATTTAAATCAAATAAGGTCATTTCAAGTTTATTTGAAATAAGTAATTTATATATTTAATTAGATTTTTTTCATTGAAGTAAATAAATTTATATTAAAATGAATAGAATTAAAATAATTTTAATTAAAAATCAAATTAAAATAATTTTAATTTAAAATTAAATTAAATTATTGTTTATTTTAAATTCAATTTAAATTAAATAAGGTCAATTCAAATTTATTTGAAATAAGTAATTTATATCAAATTAAAAAAAAATTAATTAAAAATTCAATTAAATTATTATTTATTTTAAATTGAATTTAAATTAAATAAAGCCAATTAAAATTTATTTGAAATGACCAATTTATATTAAAATTAATTTAATAAATTTCGATTTAATTTAAATCGCTGATATTTAAGTTTAATTATTTTTAATTTAACTAATTTATTTCAAATACATTTGATTTAGTGTAATTAAATTTTAATTAAATTTAAAAGAACTTTAATTTGATTTTTAATTAAAGTTAGGAAATCTTTATACAAAATGATAAATATTTATTTATAAAGATGCTTTATTTAAATTAATTAACTCTAAATAAAAAAAAATGTATTAATTTTAAATTTAATTTAAATTAAATTGCGCTAATTCGATTTTTTTGAAATAAACGGTTTATATTAAAACTAATTTAATTAACTGAATTTAATTTAATTAATATTTTAATTATTTAAATCACTTATTTTCAATTATTAATTCTTTTAATTTAATTAATTTTCATTTAGATAATTTAGATAAAAATAATTTAAAATTTTGTAATTTAATATTAAAGTTGGATTAATTGAATTTAGATCTAATCATTTTATTTTAATTTAATATAACTCATTAACTCAAGTCAATTTAATTAACTTTGATATATATTTGGAAATATACAATTATTAAATAGTAAATTAATGTGCCAACATGCCTCTCAAAAGCCTTTCGACACTGAGACACATATAACTAAATTAATTATTGATAAATACAAAAATAATAAAAACAAGTATATACGGCCGTAAGTTCGACCAGGCCGAATCTTATCTACCCTCCACCATGGATTGCGTAGAAACTTCTACTAAAGAGTGTCATCAACAATCGAATTACTTGGGATGTGTGCCGATGGCAAGGTATCTTAAAACTCTTCTAAATTGTAAGTTAGTCCACACGGGGTATATATTAGACAAAAAAAAGGCAATTAAATACGAATATAATTCAGTTCTTGATTGGTATGTAACGGGGGAGTCTATAAATAGTTAGGAACCGATATAAACTCTTGCGTGGTAATTAGAGAGTCAGAAGAGAAATACGGGATTCACTTTATGTGGGGGCTAAATATCGAAAATACCGCATCGAATGAAATTTTCTCCTTCAAGAGGCTCCGGAAATCAAATCTGGGGATCGGTTTATATGGGGGCTATATATGATTATGGACCGATTTGGACCAATTTTCGCATGAATGTTAGAGGCCATATACTAACACCACGTTCCGAATTGCAAACGGATCGGATGAACTTTGCCTCTCAAAGAGGATTCGGAGGTCAAATCGGGGGATCGGTTTATATGGGGGCTATATATAATTATTGACCTATTTGGACCAATTTTTGCATGGTTGTTAGATACCGTATAATAACACCACGTACCGACTTTCAACCGGATCGAATGAAATTTGCTTCTCTTTGAGGCTCAGCAAGCCAAATCTGGGTATCGGTTTATATGGTGACTATATATAATTATGAACCGATATGGACCAATTTTTGCACGGTTGTTAAAGACCATATACCAATACCACGTATCAAATTTCAAGCGAATCGGATGAATTTTGCTCCTCTTAGAGGCTCCGCAAGCCAAATCTGGGCACCGGTTTATATGGGGGCTATATATAATTATGAACCGATGGGAACCAATTTTTGCATGGTTATTAGAGACCATATACTAACACCATGTACCAAATTTCAACCGAATCTGATGAATTTTGCTCCTCCAAGAGGCTCCGGATGTCAAATCTGGGGATCGCTTTATATAAGGGCTATATATAATTAAGGACCGATATGGACCAATTTTTGCATGGTTGTTAGAGACCATATACCACCATCATGTACCAAATTTCAGCCGGATCGGATGAAATTTTCTTCTCTTTGAGGCTCCGCAAGCCAAATCTGGGGATCGGTTTATATGGGGGCTATATATAATTATGGACCGATGTGGACCACTTTTTGCATGGTTGTTAGAGACCATATACTAACACCATGTACCAAATTTCAACTGGATCGGATGAAATTTGCTTCTCTTTGAAGCTCCGCAAGCCAAATCTGGGGATCGGTTTATATGGGGGCTATATATAATTATGGACCGATGTGGACTAATTTTTGCATGGTTGTTAGAGACCATATACTAACACCATGTACCAAATTTCAACCGGATCGGAAGAAATTTGCTTCTCTTTGAGGGTCCGCAAGCCAAATCTGAGCGTCGGCTTATATGGGGGCTATACGTAAAAGTGCTCCGATATGGCCCATTTTCAATACCATCCGACCTACATCCATAACAACTACTTGTGCCAAGTTTCCAGTCGATAGCTTGTTTCGTTGTTTCGGACGGACGAACGGACATGCTTAGATCCACTCAGAATTTCACCACGACCCAGAATATATACTTTATGGGGTCGTAGAGCTATATTTCGATGGGAATGACAAAGTTAATATACCCCCATCCTATGGTGGAGGGTATACACATTTTTTTCCCAAAAAAAAAAAAATAATATTATATTTAAGTTAACTGAATTTCAATCTTACCATTTCACTTTAATTTCAATGAATTTATTTAATTAAAGTCAATGTACTTAAATTTAATTAAACATTAAATTAATTATATAATATTTATTTTTATATTTATTTATATTTATTTTAAATTAAATCACGCTAATTCAAATTTACTTGAAATAAGTGTTATTAAGAAGAAAAAAAATAATTTATTTGATTTTATTGTAAATCGCTTATTTTTAACTTTTAATTTTTTAATCTAATTTAAATAATTGTAAATTTATATTCAAATTTGTATAAAATAAGTGATCTAAATAATTAGTTGTTTTGTATTTTAATTGCACTTAAATTTAAAATAAAAAAAATAAAATTTGATTAACATAAGCTAGTGTATCGTAATGTAATTAAAATTAAATAAAATTTAATTCAATTTGATTTTTAATTAAATTAAAAAAATTTAAATAGATTTCATTTGAGTAATTTATGTAAAATTATTACATTAACGGCCATTATCATGTAGCTCCGTTAGGCTTTAACTGTCAGTTAACAGAAAGTAAATTGCAAATAACTTCTCTCCAGTTAACTGTAACTGAAAAATTTTCGTCAGTTAAGTTCCTAACTAGCATATGGAATATATATGCAAGATGACAGCTTCGTTCATAATACGGTTTAAAAGTTGGTTAGTTAACGGAACACTAACAGAGCTTTATGAAAATGGGGGTAAATTGAAATAAATTTGTATTTAATTTAATTATAAATAAACTCTTTTTTTCTTATTCCATTTGTACAAAGATTTCCTTTCAAACAATCCTCTTCGGAATTACTTATCTATGAAATAATTTTATCTTGAGTAGAGACTTGAGCAAATATTGAGTAACAAAAGTTTTTGCAACAAAAAAAGCAATTTCAACCATAAAAAAAGCAAAACAAAAATGTTTCGTTTGTTTTTCAACAATAAACAATATAATTGGATGAGCATTAATTGTGGTTCCAATGTCAGAAGAATTGGTTTTTAAGAGATGTTCATGAAAATTTAATAAATTTCTAATGCTTCTTTTAAAATTAATTATATATTAAAGAGACAAATAAATTCATGGAAACAGTCCCAATGTATGTGACATCCAAAGGATACCTTTTTCAAAGAAATTTATTTCAAATGTTATATAAAGATTACTTTTATCGCAAGCAAAAATCAAAAAAACAACTTAAAGTGACCTTTTTCCCCATATATACTGTCGAATATAAATAAATTTATTTTACCCATATATAGGCTCGTTTTCTTTTTGGTTAGACATTTTACCTCTCAATACATACATCTGGTTTTATTTTGTTGAACTATAGGTAACCCTTTTAAATGTCAATAAATAACACTCACTCAAAATTTATAGATAGTCTAAAAAATTTAATCGACTTCCTAAAGCTTGAGGAAAATATCAAAGAGTATATGAAAAAATGTTGTTTTGTATTTTGGTATTTCAACAATTTATTATACCCTCCACCATAGAATGGGGGTATAATAACTTTGTCATTCCGTTTGTAACACATCGAAATATTGCTCTAAGACCCCATAAAGTATATATATTCTGGGTCGTGGTGAAGTTCTGAGTCGATCTGAGCATGTCCGTCCGTCCGTCTGTTGAAATCACGCTAACTTCCGAACGAAACAAGCTATCGACTTGAAACTTGGCACAAGTAGTTGTTATTGATGTAGGTCGGATGGTATTGCACATGGGCCATATCGGCCCACTTTTACGTATAGCCCTCATATAAGCCGACGCCCAGATTTGGCTTGCGGAGCCTCTAAAAGGAGCAAAATTGATCCGATCCGGTTTAAATTTGGTACGTCGTATTGGTCTCTAACAACCATGCAAAAATTGGCCCATATCGGTCCATAATTTTATAAAGCCTCCATATAAACCGATCCCCAGATTTGACCTCCGGAGCCTCTTAGAGGATCAAAATTCATCCGATCCGGTTGAAATTTGGTACGTGGTGTTATTATATGGTATCTAACACCCGTGCAAAAATTGGTCGAAATCGGTCCATAATTATATATAGCCCCCATATAAACCTATCCCCCGATTTGGCTTGCGTAGCCTCTAAGAGAAGCACATTTCATCCGATCCGGCTGAAATTTGGTGCATGGTGTTAGTATATGGTCTCTAATGACCATGCCAAAATTGGTCCACATCGGTCCATAATTATATATAGCCCCCATATAAACCGACCACCAGATTTGACTTCCGGAGCCTCTTAGGAGACCAAAATTCATCTGATTCAGTTGAAATTTGGTACGAGATGTTAGTGTATGGTATCCAACAATCATACAGTAATTTGTTCATATCAGTCCTTAATTATATATAGCCCCCCCCCATAAACCGATCACCAGATTTGACCTCCGGAGCCTCTTAGAAGACCAAAATTCATCTGATTTAGTTGAAATTTGGTACGTTATGTTAATATATGGCTTCAAACACCCGTGCAAAAATTAGTCGAAATCGGTCCATAATTATATATAGCCCCCATATAAACCGATCCCCCGATTTGACCTCCGGAGCCTCTTAGAAGACCAAAATTCATCTGATTCAGTTGAAATTTGGTACGTGGTGTTAATATAGGGCCTCAAACACCCATGCAAAAATTGGTCGAAATCGGTCCATAATTATATATAGCCCCCATATAAACCGATCCCCAGATTTGACCTCCGGAACCCCTTGGAAGAGCAAAATTCATCCGATCCGGCTGAAATTTGGTACATGGTGTTAGTATATGGTATCTAATGACCATGCAAAAATTGGTCCATATCGGTCCATAATTATATATAGCCCCCATATAAACCGATCCCCAGATTTGACCTCCGGAGCCCCTTGGAAGACCAAAATTCATCCGATCCGGCTGAAATTTGGTACATGGTGTTAGTATAAAATTGGTCCACATCGGTCCATTCATAATTATATATAGCCCCCATATAAACCAATCGCCAGATTTGACGTCCGGAGCCTCTTAGAAGACCAAAATTCATCTGAATCAGTTGAAATTTTGTACATACTGTTAGTATATGGTCTCTTATGACCATGTCAAAATTAGTCCACATCGGTCCATAATTATATATAGCCCCCATATAAACCGATCCCCAGATTTGACCTCCGGAGCCTCTTAGAAGACCAAAATTCATCTGATTCAGTTGAAATTTAGTACGTGATGTTAATATATGACCTCAAACACCCGTGCAAAAATTGGTCGAAATCGGTCCATAATTATATATAGCCCCCATATAAACCGATGACCCCATTTGGCTTGCGGAGCCTCTAAGAGAAGCAAATTTCATCCGATCCGGCTGAAATTTGGTGCATACTGTTAGTATATGGTCTCTAATGACCATGCCAAACTTGGTCCACATCGGTTCATAATTATATGTAGCCCCCATATAAACCGATCACCAGATTTGACCTTCCGAACCTCTTAGAAGACCAAAATTCATCTGATTCAGTTGAAATTTGGTACGTGATGTTAATATATGGCCTCAAACACCCATGCAAAAATTGATCGAAATCGGTCCATAATTATATATAGCCCCCTTATAAACCGATCCCCCGATTTGGCTTGCGGAACCTCTAAGAGAGGCAAATTTCATCCGATTCGGTTGAAATTTGGTACGTGATGTAAGTATATGGTATCCAACAACCATGCAGGAATTGGTTCATATCAGTCCATAATTATATATAGCCCCCATATAAACCGATTCCCAAATTTGACCTCCGATGCCTTTTGAAGAAGCAAAATTCATCCGATCTGGTTGAAATTTGGTACGTGGGGGTAGTATATGATATTTAACAATCATGCCAAAAGTGGTCCCCCATATAAACCGATCACGAGATTTGGTTTTGGAGCCTCTTGGAGGAGCAAATTTCATCCGAGTCAGTTGAAATTTGCTACATTGTGCTAGTATATGGCCGTTAACAACCATGCCTAACTAGGTCCATATCGGTCTATAGTTATATATAGCCCTCAGAAATTGGCCCATAACAAGTTCATAATTGTATATAGCCCCCATATAAGCGACCCCATATTTTAATTCTGGCTCTCTACGTACCGTGCAAAAGTGTCTAATATAAACCACGTATGGACTAACTCACAATTTAGAAAACGATGTTAAGAAGTTTTAAGATACCACGACCCAAGTAATTCGATTGTGGATGACAGTCTTTCGTAGAAGTTTCTACGCAATCCATGGTGGAGGGTACACACAACAACATGTTTTTCTGATTCAATCACGAAATTAATTGATCCACTTAATTGTTTAATTGAAATGTCTTCAATCACTGAAATGATAGAATCAATTAAAAAATTTATTGAAAGTCAATTAAAAATTAATTGATCCAATTAAAAAATTAATTGATACTATTAATTTTTGCGATTAATTTTTGTTTCAATTAAAAAAATTGTTGAATCGATTACATTTTTAATAGAATATTTTTTAAAACTCAATTAAAATTTTAATTGGAAAAATTTTCGTGAAATTTTTTTCTGCGTACATAAGATTCGGCCTGGCCGAACTTACGGCCATATATACTTGTTTTATTTTTTTATTTATTTTATAAAAATTTCTAACCAAAAGCCCCCAGTGACTAATTACTACAAAATATCAATTATTTATTGGATATTCGTTTATTAAAATTAATTTATTTTAGTTTTTTTTGAGTTCATTCATTTATCAGAAATTCTATTAAAATTAAAATAAAAATATATTTTTTTTCTCTTACCACCACAATGGATGTAAACTTCCAGCGGTTATGACACATTTTCATTTCATTAAAGACAAATGGCATCAGCAACAATTCATATCAAAAAAAGTCTCGCCGCCTCTAGAAATTGGGTTATGAGAGTTCTCCTCGCACAAAGGATTCTTAATCCACTTAGCATTAATTTCCATTGTCCTGGTACTTGACAATTGTACAATAATATATTAATATCCTTGTATTTTCTGTGCCTTTCTGTCTGCGTGTTTTGTTTTATTTGCTTGTACTGGTTATTATTATCAGTCCTCCTATGTCAACAGAAAAATACATATAACTACAAAACAAAAGAGAAAGAGATGGTAGAAAAACTTTTCTATTTTATTTAAATTATAAACAGAAAGCCTTTGGTTATTATAAAAGGCTGGGGAAACAGAAAATAGGGATGTCTATAAAAAGTTTCAGATTCATTTAAATTTAAAGTCATTTCCATTTTATAACAATTTTAATACGGACATTTTGGGTATGAAGTTTAAGAAATTGGTATTATTAAGTTATTGAAAAATATTATTTTCTATAAAAAAATTTAAGTTAATTTTTTATAAAACCAAATAAACGAAATTCAATTAATACCTAGAAGAATTTCTATTTTTTTAACCATTTAAATCACATCAGAATTTCCTAGGTGCAATCCCTTATTCTTACCATACATCTAAATCTAAATCCAATGAAAAGGGGACGCAAAGCTCCTGAGTTTACCCCAAGTTTAAAAGTTACACAAATATTTCCATTGTTCTTTCATCTTCCATTATTCCACAGATGAAGCCAATTGTCACTGGCTGAATGTAATTTTCTGTTTGCAGATACCTCACTTCTCCCCTCTAGCACTGTGAAGCAGCACCAGCACCTACATATATCCACGGCGTCTGTTTCTTAGTCTATTTCTCGTTAATAAAAGTTGTCTAGTTTGTTGTAGATTTATTTATTCAGTTGCTACTCTGTCTTATTTGTCTGTTTCTTTTCGTTTTTATTTGGTCCTATTTGCTTGTCTGATTAAAAGCAGATGGATCCTGGTTAGATTGAAATGCTTAAATTATTATTATTACAACATGATAAGGATCATAAGATTTTTTGAGTTTTGCTAGTAAATTGTAGTCGCAAAAATAGATTTATTATACAATAAAAACGAGAATTTAATAATGGTTTCGAAAATAATGGTGTGGTGAAACACAATTATTGTCAAATTTACACAGAAAAAAGAGTGTATCGTTGAATTCGTGATACATTTAAGAAATTTTTTTTGCAAAAAAAAAAAATACTTGGATTTAATCAATTTTATTTTCTTGTTGTTTTGTGGAAAGAATGACCTACTGGACGGTTAGGTACAGAGAATGAAGCCGCCCATTTTTGTTGGCAGCGCCTGATACTAATTTTTTGCCTCCGACGGTGGCGACTTGACGGCTAAGCCGATATAAATTTGTCTATTCGGCGGTGGACAATTATCCATTATAAAATCAATTTGAAGTTATCCGAATGCTAATGAGATTAGTTGTACAACTACTCTTACAATCACATTTACATTTCATTCAAATTTTCTGAGCTAATTTTTTGCAAAATTATTATAGCAATTTGATACTGACTGATTTTGGATGGAAAGTTAAATATTTTGAGAAAATACAAAAATTATTAATAAATTTTTCTAATTTAAATCAATATTTTTGATTAATTGACGGCTAATTTTGAGTCGAGATGAATCGACATATTCCGCGGCGCCTTCGACTGGCAAAAAGTGGTCGGCTTCATTCTCTGGTTAGGTATAATGTCACCCCGATATTTCAGGTTCACTTATGGCGATTTCGATTGGGGAAAAAAGTGCAACATTCTCGTAATTGATTGCCAAATATGAAGGACACTGTCATAAATTTTGGATCCTGTATCCTTCACAATATTATGAATTAATAATAACTTTGGAAAGACACTATCATTTGAGTGAAAATGTATTGAGGGAAAAAGTAGTGTAACACCAGGGCAACATATTTTTTGCGAAACGAAAACGCCTTTAGACTATTCAGTTCATTGCGATACCACAGTAGTAAACTTCTCTCTTATTACTGAGTGCTGCCCGATTCTATGTTAAACTTAATGACAAGGGACCTCCTTTTTATAGCCGAGTCCGAATGGCATTCCGAATTGCAGTGAAACCACTTAGAAAAGCTTTGAAAAAACTCAGAAATGTACTGTGGTGGAATAATCCACCACCGAAAACAATTTTGGTGTTTGGTCGGGGAGCTGGGTTCGAACCCTCGACCTTGTGTATGTCAGGTGGGCATACTAACCATTGCACCACGGTGGCTCAAGGATAGTTCATATGATCATGATTTTTTTAAAAAATTCGAATTCGAATGTATTGGAAAATGTTTTCGAAATTTGAGTGTAAATAAAAATTAAAATTAAATTTTAATAGAAAAATCGATATTCCTATAAAAATGAAATTTTGGCGTAATTTTCTACAGAAATCAATTTTCGATGAAATTATCTATTTTGACAAAATTTTTTATAGAAATACAATTTTCTGTAAAAATAAAATTTTGACAAAATTTTCTATAGAAATAAAATGTTGTTAAATTTTCTATAGAAAAAAAATTTTGACAAACTTTTGTATAGAAATTAAATTTTGACAAAATTTTCTATAGAAATGACATTTTGACAAAATTTTCTATAGAAATAAAATTTTGAAAAAATTTTCTACAGAAATAAAATTTTGAAAAAAATTTTCTATAGTTATAAAATTTTGACAAACTTGGAAATAAAATTTTGACAAAGTTTTTTATAGAAATAATATTTTGAGAAAATTTTCTAAAGAAATAAAATTTTGACAAAAATTTCTATAGAAATAAAATTTTGACAAATTTTTCGATAGAAAAGTTTGCAAACATTTTGTATAGAAATAAAATTTTGACAAAATTTTCTATAGAAATGAAATTTTGACAAAGTTTTCTATAGAAATAAAATTTCATTTTGTTTTGTTATTGTTGGTTTTTGTTCTTTAAGCATTGTTGTTGTTTTTTTGATCTCAGCTTTAAAACCATTGTGTTGACTATACTACAAAAGTAGCTTAACCAACAGAGGTAAAGAATGTTTGTCAAATTAATTTGGGCAAAGCCCTATAGACTGCAAGATGGTTGGATGGACGCACGTTTCGGAATTACCACATTCCTCATCAGCATCCTCTACTTGCAGTAAAATTATCAACCAATTATCAGAATAAATTCATGCAGTTCATTAAACCCAACAATGAACCACAATTGAACCTTCCGAAAAATTTTGACAAAATTTTCTATAGAAATAAAGTGTTGACAAGATGTTCTATAGAAATAAATTTTTGACAAAATTTTCTAT
The DNA here is from genome assembly GCF_050003625.1 of Haematobia irritans. Lineage (NCBI taxonomy): Eukaryota > Metazoa > Arthropoda > Insecta > Diptera > Muscidae > Haematobia > Haematobia irritans. The sequence goes on along the minus strand of NC_134401.1, from coordinate 155,270,759 downwards.
AGTCATAAAATTTTTACAAACTTTTCTATAGAAATAAAATGTTGACAAATTTTTTTATAGAAATAGTATTTTTACAAAATTTTCTTTAGAAAAAAAATATGACAAAATTTTCTTTAGAAAAAATGTTGACAACATTTTCTTTAGAAACAAAATTTTGACAAAATTTTCTGTATAAATAAAATTTTGACAAAATTTTTTATGGAAATAACATTTGTAAAAAATTTTCATTAGAAAAAAAATTGACAAAATTTTAGAAACAAATGTTGACAAAATTTTCTTTAGAAAAAAAATTTTGACAAAATTTTCTATAGAAATAAAATTTTGGCAAAATTTTCTTAGAAATAAAATTTTGACAAAATTTTCAATAGAAATAAAATGTTGACAAAATTTTCTATAGATATAAAATTTTGACAACATTTTCTATAGAAATAAAATTTTGACAAACTTTTCTATAGAAATAAAATTTTGACAAAATTTTTTATAGAAATAATACTTTGATAAAATTTTCTATAAAAATATAATTTTGACAAAATTTTCTATAGAAATAAAATGTTGACAAAATTTTCTTTAGAAAAAAAAATTTTACAAAATTTTCTGTTGAAATAAAATTTTGACAAATTTTTCTAAAGAAATAAAAGTTTACAAACATTTTCAATAGAAATGAAAGTTTGCAAGCGTTTTGTATAGAAATGAAAGTTTGACAAAATTTTGTATAAAAATTAAATTTTAACAAAATTTTCTATAGAAATGAAATTTTGACAAAATTTTCTATAGAAATAAAATTTTGACAAAATTTTCTATAGTCATAAAATTTTGACAAACTTTTCTATAGAATAAAAGTTTGACAATTTTTTTTATAGAAATAATATTTTGATAAAATTTTCTGTAGAAGTAAAATGTGGTAAAATTTTATATAGAAAATTTTTTATAGAAATGTATGTTCAACAAAATTTTGTATAGAACAAAAAAATTAAAATTTTGACAAAATTTTTTATGGAAATAATATTTGTAAAAAATTTGGTTTAGAAAAAAAAATTGACAAAATTTACTTAGATAAAAATGTTGATAACATTTTCGTTAGAAAAAAAATTTCTACAGAAATAAAATTTTGACAAAATTTTTTGATAGAAATGAAATTTTGACAACATTTTCTATAGAAATGAAATTTTGACAAAATTTTCTATAGAAATAAAATTTTGACAAAATTTTCTATAGTCATAAAATTTTGACAACTTTTCTATAGAAATAAAAGTTTTACAAATTTTTTTTATAGAAATAATATTTGGATAAAATTTTCTGTAGAAGTAAAATTTTGATAAAATTGGCTATAGAATTTTTTTTATAGAAATGTATGTTCAACAAAATTTTGTATAGAAAAAAAATTTTGACGAAAATTTCTATATAAATAACATTTCGATGAAATCTAATTTCTATAAAAATGTAATTTCAAAAATAATTCTATAGAAATAAAATTTCGATGAAATTTTCTATAATGGAAATGACGAAAATTTTCTATAAAAATATAATTTGTATGAAATTTTCTATAGAATTAAAATTTTCCATAGAAATAAAATGTTGGCGAAATTTTCTATGGAAATGAAATTTTAACCAAATTTTCTATAGAACTAAAATTTTGATTTTGCGCGAGAGTAAACTATAAATGAAATTTTCTATTGGCAAAATATAAAATTTTGATGACATTTTCTACTGAAATAAAATGCTAATGAAATTTTCTATAGATATAACATTTTTGGTGGAGTTTTATTAGCAATAACATATTCATGATATTTACTATAGAAATACAATTTTGACGAAATCTTCTATACAAATCAAATGTCCAACGCAATTTTCTAGACAAAAAATAATTTTCAATAGACTTAAAATTTCCAACAAGTTTTTCTAGAGATTATATCTACTCCATCTACGCAGACTTATTATACCCCTATCGTGATGAGTACAAATATATTAATGAAATGAGTAAATAAGTAATACAAAATGTTGCAGAAAATTTGTTCTCTCAAAAAAATTGCCGAAAAATAAATTTATAAGAATTTTTTTCAAATATTTATTGATTTATTTCAAAAAAAAATATATATTAAATTTTATTTTATTAAATTTAATATTAAAAAAATCAAAATTTATTTCTTAATAAACATTCATAAAAATTTATGTTTAAAATTTAGTACCCATAAAAAAGGTTTACTTGGTTCCAAAGAGTTTTGTATTGATTTTGGGCCAAAGAAGCGGCTCTTCTAATATAATCATTTTGATTTGAACATTTTTTATATTTTGTGAAAATTTTATTTCCTAGTAGTTGAGTAGTTTTGCATTTTTTCTTAATATTTTATCGCACTCAAAAACAAATTAGTTGGATTTACAAGGATATTCACATTGGGTGGTGTAATGGTTAGCATGCCCGCCTTGCATACACAAGGTCGTGGTGGATTATCCCAACTCAGTAATGCTGGTTACATTTTTGAGTGTTTCAAAGCTTCTCTAAGTGGTTTCACTGCAATGTGGAAGGCCGTTCGGACTCGGCTATAAAAAGGAGGTCCCTTGTCATTGAACTTAACGTAGTATCGGGCAGCACTCGGTGATAAAGAGAGAAGTTCACCAATGTGGTATCACAATGGACTGAATAGTCTAAGTGAGCCTGATATATCGGACTGCCACATAACCTAACCAGCCTTAGGGATTTTGGTATTGAATCAATGAAGTGGCTTCTCTAAAATAAACAATTAAAGTTTTTATTTAATTAAAAATTGTATAAAAACATATTTTGTCCACATTTCGGCCAAAGAAGCGGCAACTCTAAAGACTTTTATTAATCTATATAGCATTAAGCCTACGGTCTATAAAATTAAAAATTCTATATTATATATATTTCTATAGAAAATTTCATTGAAATTTACTTCTAAGAAAAATTTTATATCGGTAAGATATTTAATCAAAATTTTATTTCTAATTTCGAAGTCTAAGTAAATACATGGAAAAACACTTACCTCCCCACCTTGAAAATGGTTACCAAAGATTCTGCCAATTACATATCAATAATCCCCTACTTAACTCAATGAACATATCCTAATCCTAGTAGACACAAACACATTATCTATTGACGTGTCAGCCATGTCGGTGTGCTGCCACCTCACGATAATTGACTACTAAGAATTATTAGAATTTCTTGGAAACATTTATTGTGACATACAGCTCAATAACACCAGCCTGATTATTGTGTAATTTTCCTTTTGTCCTTTGCTTCTTAGCGTTTATAACGATTATGGTCCCTATGCATGCATTAGATGACTCATGAATCCATCAGCAAGGATTTCCATGAAATTGAAGTCTAAGACGAATATTTAATAATGCCATCAAGAAAATCTGTAATAATCCTGGTTTTTGTCTCTCTCTCTCTCTCTCTGAGGGCCCTCTTCTGTAAGTGTGCATGAACTAGCTGTGGAATTTTTCATTGACATAAACAAATTTACAGGTACACAAATCCATGGGAATTGTTTGTATAACTTCCCCTATGGATTTTCCCCCATGCCTTTTAGAATTTATTTGACTAAACCGCTTATTGTTATTACATTTTTTTTGTATAGAGACAGTCTTATGAGTTATTTTTGTATTGTGCATTCACTTCGATTGAATTCTTCGATTCTTTAATTTAAACAAAATATGAAAAACAATAAAAACAACTACAACGACATCATGGTTTTTATTGTTTATTGAAAAATATAAAAAGAAGAAAAATATTATTTTATAAATTAACATTGGCAAGCGTTAGAGTATGAAAGATGGTTGACTGGTTGTCATCGTCATTGTCCTTTTCAATTGCTTTTAGAATTGAACTCGGTGTATGAGAATTTTCATGGCTGATTCATACCGCATAGCATGCCTTATAGCGCACACAAATACGCAGTTCGAAATGACAGACACAAACGAAAACGTTTCATAATAACATTCGAAATGAATATTGTACAGGAAGGTCTACAGTACTGGGCAATAAAAGACCACAACATTAGAATAACTAAATAAAATAAAATTAAATTACTTAAAATCAAATAAATTAAATCAAACCAAATTAAATTGATATAAAATTCAAATTAAAAATAAAATTAAAATTAAAATTCAAATTATTATTATAATTATAATAATTATAATTATAAATATATAACTATAATTATAATTATAATTATTAAATTATTATTATAATTATAGTATAATAATAATTATAATTATATAATTATATTATTATATTATAATTATAAATTATAATAATAATAATTATCATAATTATATAAATTATAATTATAATTATAATTATAATGTTTCCAAGAAATTCTAATAATTCTTAGTAGTCAATTATCGTGAGGTGGCAGCACACCGACATGCCTGACACGTCAATAGATAATGTGTTTGTGTCTACTAGGATTAGGATATGTTCATTGAGTTAAGCTGGGGATTATTGATATGTAATTGGCAGAATCTTTGGTAACCATTCTCAAGGTGAGGAGCTAAGTGTTTTTCCATGTATTATGCAGACTTAGAAATTAGAAATAAAATTTTGATTAAATATCCTACCGATATAAAATTTTTCTTAGAAGTAAATTTCAATGAAATTTTCTATAGAAATATATATAATATAGAATTATTAATTTTATAGACCGTAGGCTTAATGCTATATAGATTAATAAAAGTCTTTAGAGTTGCCGCTTCTTTGGCCGAAATGTGGACAAAATATATTTTTATAAAATTTTTAATCAAATCAAAACTTTAATTATCTATTTTAGAGAAACCACCTCATTGATTCAATACCAAAATTCCTAAGGCTGGTGAACATCCTTAGGTTTGGTTAGGTTAGGTGGCAGCCCTAAAAATTAAAATTCAAATTATTATTATAATTATAATAATTATAATTATAAATATATAACTATAATTATAATTATAATTATTAAATTATTATTATAATTATAGTATAATAATAATTATAATTATATAATTATATTATTATATTATAATTATAAATTATAATAATAATAATTATCATAATTATATAAATTATAATTATAATTATAATAAAATTTTTTTCATAGAAAATTTTCTCAAAAATTTGTTTTTTTTTTAATTTGTTTAAAATTTGATGTTCATGGAAAAAAATCGTCAAAGTGGATTATTATAGAAAATATCTTCGAAATTCTTTTTCCTAGAAAAATATGTGGAAATTTAATTAATTAATTTAATTGTCAAAATGTCAAGTTTATAGAAAATTCTGTCAAAATTTGAAGTTTATAGAGAATTTCATCCAAATTTGATGTTATTGAAGATTACAATTATTATTGATTCGAGTGGTAGTAAAAACCTAGTGTCGGTCATTCTCTTGGATTTTTTTTAATTCTTCAAAATTCGTGTTTTCATAGAAAAATTTATGAAAATTAAATTTTCAAAGAAAATTTCGCTCATATTTGTAATTATAATTATAATTATAATTATAATTATAACTATAATTATAATTATAATTATTATTATTATTATAATTATTATTATTATAATTATTATAATTATACTTATAATTATAATTATAATTATATATTATATAATTATAATAATAATTTTAATTTGAATTTTATATCAATTTAATTATAATTATAATTATTATACAATTAAAATTATAATTAAAATTAAATTATAATTATAATTAAAATTAAAACCTAAATTAAAATTAAAACTAAAATTAAAATTATAAAATTATTATTAATATTAAAATTAAAATTGAAATAGAAATTAAAAATTAAAATTAAAATTAAAATAATAAAATTATAATTAATATTAATAGTAAAATTTAAATTAAAAATTAAAAGTAATAATACTCTGCTATTTTTGCCAACATTCCTATGTTATGTTATGTGTGGTTGCGTGTTATTTTTTTTTTTACTTTAAAGGAACCAAACGTCTACCACCGTCAATGTTGTCAGTGGCAACACTTTAAAACAAACACATTCAAAACACTCACATATACACTGCCATACATTCCATTTTGTACACATGGAAAACCAAATATCGGCAAATAACTTTTTTCCCTACAAAGGATAGCACGCACTCTTTAACTTAGCCAGTCGTCAGTCAAGACTCATAGTCCCAACGATTGGGTCTAAGAAAAAGTTCTGTATAAAAATGGGGGAAAATGGAAAAATCGACTAAAACTCAACTAAAATTCCAATAGAAGTAGTGTAGTGGTTCGTGAAAATAAGTTAGAAAAAAATGCCAGGACGAAAACAAAAAATACCAACAAACACACATACGCACTCTTGAAAATAGTAAACTAGAAATGGAATAATTTTATTTCAGTGCAATGGAGTATTCAACAGTAAAAAATTCACAGAAAGGAAAAAAATTTCTGCAAAAAAACACAAAAAATGGAAAAATGAAAGATTTCAAGTGTCACACACACTCACTGATTCACTCACCGTTTAGTTAGATTTCGAATCATACTCTTGGATGGATATTAGTTTTGGGTGTGAACATAAAGGCAAATGTCAACAAAAACGAGATGGACAATCGAACACGTTTTTGTGATAAATTTCCCCCCAAAAGAATTTCAATATGAAAAGTAAAGAGGGATATTCAGTTCTTGTTTTTTTTTTTTCATCCAGTGACATTGATCAAATATTAAAAAAAAAAGTCAAATACTAAAAAATCCATTTTCTTGTTTCCTCTTTTCTGGAAAATGCAGATTTAAAACCATGTTTAAATAAGTGCATCAAAAAAACAACAAGAATAAAATCCTATCAGTGAGCAAGTGAAAAAATTCATTCAAAATAACCGACCTTTTTTAAGAAGAAAAAAATAAAAAAAAAAAATGAAATAAACAAATTTAGCAAAATTTATATTCAAGTGAATGGAAATCAAATAAAAATCCCGAGAAAAAAATAAAATTTATTTAAAATAAAACGCAATACAAACAACAACGTTACAGAAATCCTAGGTAACATAACAGCGGAATAATGCTGACGTGTGTATGTCGACCGGTTTCTGGAAATCTACCAAAAATGCCACCCTCCGTTAGACCCAGCTCAAGGCAACGTTCATTTTATAACAACAACAACAACAATAGCACCAACAACGCCAGTATATTTCTCAATAATAATAATAATACAAATATCAACGACGACGACAACAACAACAATAACAACAACTATTGTAACAACGATGACAACAACAACAACTATAATAACAACCATATGGCTGTGGTAACAGCAGAACCCAAATTAAATGTAAGTCATTCAATGTTACTACCAATCACCACTAACATCCTCTCCCACTCTCTTGCTCTCGCCCTCACTCGTTCTCTCAAATCATTTAAAAAAATTTCTTTCCATTATTTTTTTGCATGGTTTCCGTTTTCTTTGAATGAGAATATACCCTTATATTGCCAATATACACAGGTGTTATCAGTGTTGCCAATTTGGTGCTTTTAGCACCAAATTTAGTGCTTTTTGATTTCTAAAAAGTACCAAATTGCCTTTTTGGTGCCTTTTCAAAAAAAGCACCAACTTGGTGCTTTCTGGCATTTTCATTTAGTGCTTTTTTATTTTGAACAGTATTAAGTTTAATTAATACAAAAATTTTGATTAGACTTTCAAGAGCCGAAGAAACTCAAATTTATTGCCAACTATAGAATTTGATTGTTATGAAGTTGGTATTGATTATTTTTTAATTAATATTGTTATTTAGGGTATTCTGTAGGAAAGTCGAACGATGAGTGGCGAATTTTTGAATTTGGTAAAGATGTCATTAAAAACGTTGTATTAAATTCACAAAAGCACGCAGAATTGGAATAAGCAATAGACTTCTTCCATATATTAATATTTTGAAAGTTGAAAAACATGACTGATCAAAATGAATTGGACGAAAGCATTAAAACTGATCAAAGTGTATACTTAAAAAGCGGTTCATAATGGTGAGTACTAAGTTCAAGTTTTGCCGCTAAAGTGAAAACTATATCAGTAAAAACGATATAAAATTATGCATATTTGCTGCAAATTTTATTATAATGGGGAATAGCCAAAAGCAAATTTTCACAAAGTTTGTATTCCTTAAAATGAATTATTAAAGAAAAGTAATTGTGAAGAAATGACTATTTTAGCAGCTACACTCGATATTAATACCCACCTTAACTTCTTAAAATTCAATTCATAATACATCTTCGGAAGTTTTTTTTTTTTTTTTTTTTTTTTTTTTTTTTTTTTTTTTTTTAGTAGAGCATTTAATTTTCGATTTTGTGGTGGAAGGTGGTATGTTAGAATTTATAATATATTTTTGGTGCTTTTTGGGCTTGGGGAGTTGGCAACACTGGGTGTTATATTTATTTTGTTGTTGTTGTTGCTATTGGTTTACTTTTATTTGTGTTGTCTGTCATGTATTTTCCCCATGTTTTTACTTTTCTGGAGGCGTCTGTATGTGCATGTGTGTGTTTTGTTTATGCAAGCTTAAGCACTAAGTTTTCTTCAATAAATTGTTTGAAAGTCTTTAAGGATTTAAGCCTAATTGCTTGCAGGCCTAAATTTATTGTAAACTTTTATTTATGATTTTCCTTCTTCATATGTGTTCATATTTTTAATTTTAATTTTTTTTGTTTTGAATAAATTATTACCAAGATTTATTAGCAAACATGTGTACATATTGGAGAGGGAGCAAATAAAGTGAAACAGTTGTTTTAAATTTTGTGCAAATTGCCACACAGGCTTGATTTAATGGCACCAAGGAACACTATGTATTGCTACGAACCATTGCGAGGTCAAGTGTTATGTATAACACTAATTAAAAAAAAACCATATGAAATATTAATTAACTGTATAAAATTGTTTTTCACAAAACTATTTTGTATATATAAATATTTAAATAATAATAACTTTATGTTATTTCCCTAAGAGAATATTAAAGAAAAAATTAAATGCATAAAATTGCTTTTCAGAAAACTATTTTGTTATATATAAATATATAAATTATAATAACTTTGTGCTATTTCCCTAAGAGAATATTAAAACAAGTAAGGAAAGTCTAAAGTCGGGCGGGGCCGACTATATTATACCCTGCACCACTTTGTAGATCTAAATTTTCGATACCATATCACATCTGTCAAATGTGTTGGGGGCTATATATAAAGGTTTGTCCCAAATACATACATTTAAATATCACTCGATCTGGACAGAATTTGATAGACTTCTACAAAATATATAGACTTAAAATTTAAGTCGGCTAATGCACTAGGGTGGAACACAATGTTAGTAAAAAAATATGGGAAACATATAAATCTGAAGCAATTTTAAGGAAATTTCGCAAAAGTTTATTTATGATTTATCGCTCGATATATATGCATTAGAGGTTTAAGAAAATTAGGGTCATTTTTTCAACTATTCGACTAAGCAGTGGCGATTTTACAAGGAAAATGTTGGTATTTTGACCATTTTTGTCGAAATCAGAAAAACATATATATGGGAGCTATATCTAAATCTGAACCGATTTCAACCAAATTTGGCACGCATAGCAACAATGCTAATTCTACTCCCTGTGCTAAATTTCAACTAAATCGGAGCAAAAAATTAGCCTCTGTGGTCATATGAGTGTAAATCGGGCGAAAGCTATATATGGGAGCTATATCTAAATCTGAACCGATTTCAACCAAATTTGGCACGCATAGCTACAATGCTCATTCTACTCCCTGTGCAAAATTTCAATTAAATCGGAGTAAAAGATTGGCCTCTGAGGTCATATGAGTGTAAATCGGGCGAAAGCTATATATGGGAGCTATATCTAAATCTGAACCGATTTCCACCAAATTTGACACGCATAGCTATAATGCTAATTCTACTCCCTGTGCAAAATTTCAACTAAATCGGAACAAAAAATTGGCCTCTGTGGACAAAGGAGTGTAAATCGGGCGAAAGCTATATATGGGAGCTATACCTAAATCTGAACCGATTTGGATGATATTTTGCAAGTTTTTCGAGACTCATAAAATATTGGGATGTACGGAATTTGAGGAAGATCGGTTGATATACACGCCAATTATGACCAGATCGGTGAAATATATATATGGCAGCTATATCTAAATCTGAACCGATTTTTTCCAAAATCAATAGGGATCGTCTTTGAGCGGAAACAGGACCCCATACCAAATTTTAGGACAATCGGACTAAAACTGCGAGCTGTACTTTGCACACAAAAATACATCAACAGACAGACAGACAGACAGACAGACAGACATCGCTAAATCGACTCAGAATTTAATTCTAAGACGATCGGTATACTAAACGATGGGTCTCAGACTTTTCCTTCTTGGCGTTACATACAAATGCACAAACTTATTATACCCTGTACCACAGTAGTGGTGAAGGGTATAAAAAATATATGAAACCCACATTATATAGCTAAGGCTATATTTTTTCTTTTCGATAATTTATTATCATAAGAATTAGAAACATAAAGTCATCAGATTTTTGTGAGTCGAATTTCAATGAATTTTTTTATGAAAATATAACTCACAAAAAATTGTTTAAAGAAATTTCTTCAAAAATTCATTTTGCTATATAAATTTCGTTGAAATTAGATTTTAATACAAAAATTTATCAAAATGGATTTTTATAGAAAATTTATTCTAAATTGACATTTCATATTTAGAAAATTTTGTGGAAATTAAATTTGCACAGAAAATTTCGTTTATAGAAATATTTGTCGAAATTTAATTTTTATTGAAAATTTCGTTCATATTTAGAAATTTAGAAATATATGTCGAAATTTAATTTTTATTGAAAAATTCGTTCATATTTATTCCACAAACTCTGGTAGTACAAATTTAGTGTCGGCCGCTTCAGCTAGGTATTTCTTGCCATGGCGGGCCGTGCGTTTACCGATCTATTTTTTGATCACACTATAAGTGTTCATTTTCAAGATTCAATCAGCCTTCTTATAGTCTAAGCAGTCATCCATATTCATACAAACAGCACTAAAGAGTTACCATAGTTTTGTTAGTTAAATTTTGTAGAAAATAGAATTTTTCGTAAACATTGGATTTTCATAGAAAATTTCGTAGCAATTGGATTTAAAAAAAAAAAATTCAAAAATTCGTTGTTTTTCATAGAAAAATTTGTAGAAATTAAATTTTAAAAGAAAATGTAGCCGAAGTTTGATATTTTTGGAAAATTTCGCCCATTTTTTAATCTGAACAAAAATATTTAAAAAATTTTATGTTTATTATTTTACGGAAATGTTTATCATAAGAATTAGAAATATAACATACTAGAAAGTCAGGAGATTTTTTAAGTCAAATTTTGATAATTTTTTTTGTAAAAAATACAATTTTGATAAAATGTGGCTCAAAAAAATTTTCCTAGAATTTTTTTTTTTTAATTTCATTAAAATTTGTGATGTTCATAGAAAAATATCGTCAAAGTGGATTGTTATAGAAAATATCTTCGAAATTCGTTTCATAGAAAAATATGTGGAAATTTAATTTAATTGTCAAAGTTTCAAGTTTATAGAAAATTCTGTCAAAATTTGAAGTTTATAGAGAATTTCGTTCAAATTTGATGTTATTGAAGATTGCAATTATTTTTGATTCCAGTGGTAGTAAAACTTTAGTGTCGGTCATTCTCTTGGATTTTTATACCCTCCACCATAGGATGGGGGGTATATTAACTTTGTCATTTCGTTTGTAACACATCGAAATATTGCTCTAAGACCCCATAAAGTATATATATTCTGGGTCGTGGTGAAATTCTGAGTCGATCTGAGCATGTCCGTCCGTCCGTCTGTTGAAATCACGCTAACTTCCGAACGACTTGACGACTTGAAACTTTTCACAAGTAGTTGTTATCGATATAGGTCGGATGGTATTGCAAATGGGCCATATCGGTCCACACATCGAAATATTGCTCGAAGACCCCATAAAGTATATATATTCTGGGTCGTGGTGAAATTCTGAGTCGATCTGAGCATGTACGTCCATCCGTCTGTTGAAATCACGCTAACTTCCGAACGAAACACTCTATCGACTTGAAACTTGGCACACGTAGTTGTTATCGATGTAGGTCGGATGGTATTGCAAATGGTCCATATCGGTCCACTCTAACGTATAGCCCCCATATAAACGGACCCCCAAATTTGGCTTGCAGACCCTCTAAGAGAAGCAAATTTCATCCGATCCGGCTGAAATTTGGTACATGGTGTTAGTATATGGTCTCTAACAACCATGCGAAAATTGGTTCACAATGGTCCATAATTATATATAGCCCCCATATAAGCCGATCCCCCGATTTGGTTTGCGGAGCCTCTAAGAGAAGCAAATTTCATCCGATCCGGCCGAAATTTGGTACATGGTGTTAGTATGTGGTCTCTAACAACCATGCGAAAATTGGTTCACATCGGTCCATAATTATATATAGCCCCCATATAAACCGATCCCCCGATTTGGTTTGCGGAGCCTCTAAGAGAAGCAAATTTCATTCGATCCGGCTGAAATTTGCTACATGGTGTTAGTATTTGGTCTCTAACAACCATGCAAAAATTGGTCCACATCGGTCCATAATTATATATAGCCCCCATATAAACCGATCACCAGATTTGACCTCCGGAGCCTCTTGGAAGACCAAAATTCATCTGATTCAGTTGAAATTTGGTACATGGTGTTAATATATGGCCTCAAACACCCATGCACAAATTGGTCGATATCGATCCATAATTATGTATATTGGCCCCATATAAGCCGATCCCCCGATTTGACCTCCGGAGCAGATTTGACCTTGGAAGAGCAAAATTCTTCCTATTCCGTTGAAATTTGGTACGTGAATTGGTTGCAGGAATTGGTTCCTATCAGTCCATAATTATATATAGCTCCCGTATAAACCGATCCCCCGATTTGGTTTGCGGAGCCTCTAAGAGAAGCAAATTTCATTCGATCCGGCTGAAATTTGCTACATGGTGTTAGTATATGGTCTCTAACAACCATGCAAAAATTGGTCGACATCGGTCCATAATTATATATAGCCCCCATATAAACCGATCGCCAGATTTGACCTCCGGTGCCTTTTGGAGAAGCAAAATTCATCCGATTTGGTTGAAATTTGGTACGTGGTGGTAGTATATGATATTTAACAACAATGCCAAAAGTGGTCCATATCAGTCCATAATCATATATAGCCCCCATATAAACCGATCCCGAGATTTGGTTTTGGATCCTCTTGGAGGAGCAAATTTCATCCGAGTCAGTTGAAATTTGGTACATTGTGCTAGTATATGGCCGTTAAAAACCATGCCTAACTAGGTCCATATTGGTCTATAGTTATATATAGCCCTCAGATAAATCGATCCCCAATCACACAAAAATTGGTCCATATCAAGCCTCCACATAAGCGACCCCATATTACAATTCTGGTAGAAGTTTCTACGCAATCCATGGTGGAGGGTACATAAGATTCGGCCTGGCCGAACTTACGGCCGTATATACTTGTTTTTATTTAACATATTTTCCGAAATTTTAGTTTCATCCAAATTAGGAACACAACACAACGCATTGGACTGTTACGACAGTTTTGTGATACAAATTTCGTTGAGATTTTTTGTGAGAATGCAATTTGGACAAAATTTGACTCACAAAAAGTTTTTCTTATAAAGTGTATCCAAAAATTGGACTGTCATTGAAAATATCGTCAATAGTGAATTTCTATAGATAAAATCTTCGAAATAGATTTGATTGATTTTCATAGAAAATTTCTTCAAAACTTTTAGAAATATGAAAATTTTATTTCTAAAAAGTTTAAATTGGATTTTCATAGAAAATTTCTTCGAAATTGGATGTTTATATAAAAATGAGTGAAAATTAAATTTATCGAAAATTTTGTCGAAATTTGTTTTGTATTTCGTTTATATTTGATTCTAAGAGAAATGTTTAGCAAAATTTTATTTTTATTTAGTTTTGTTTTTGAAATTTAATTTGTATAAGTTATAGTTATAAGATTTCGTTGAATTTTCCTTCATATTTACAATGACATTTTAATAATAATTTTAGTTCATAGAAAATTAGAATAAAATGTTCATGTTAATTTAATATGTAAAAATGTAATATTATTTATAATTAAATAATCATTACTGATATTTAAACAATATTTATGTGCAATTATTTTTAAATAATTTTTTTCAGAAAATAAACATACAAATTAAATTCCCAATTTAATTGTTTTTTTTCCTATTTTGAGTTTTTTGTTTTTTTTGTTTTCACCTACATTATGGAATTAAAATAAAAAATAAACAACGAAATTGGATTTTTGTTGTGACCAAAAAAGGAATGCTCCCTTAAATATAATTTATGATGGTATTTCTTTTATTTTTCCATTTATTTCAGCAAAAATTCCCCAATATTGTTGAGTTGCTGTTTTCAGTTATTCCCATTGAGGCTTTTAATTGGCTATTTCTAGCATCCATGTTACACTTGAGAGAATTTGTGTCATAAATTTCTCTAATATCATGCTGAAAATCTCCAAGTATGCCATGATTGTGGTTGGTCCTTCGATGTTTTCAGCACGAAGTAAAATGTTTTTGGGTTTTCCCTTTAATATTTTGCATTTTAATCGTTTTTTAAATAGGTTTCTGATTTTGGTTGTACTATTAGTCCTATTAGTTTCACATTTTTGTGTGTTTATTCTTACCTGAAAAACTTAAATTTGGTTTTGTATTTTCCTTTTGCTTTACAGGTGCCTGGCAGGCTGACGTCAGCCGAATTAAGGGCGATGGCACTACGTCAACAACAACAAATTGACTCCCAACACCAACTGCTGGCCACCAAAGAGCAACGTTTACGCTTTCTAAAACAGCAAGAGGTCCGTAATGCTGTGGCCAATGCCGAGGGTGAACGTTTGAGACGTTTACGCGAACGGGTCGAAGCTCAGGAATCAAAACTACGCCGATTGCGTGCATTACGGGGTCAAGTGGATTTACAAAAGACCTATAATGTTACCTTGAGTAAGTACATTTGGAAGTTCTTTTTTGTGTTTTTTATTTCTTTTCGGAGGTTGGTTCCAAAAAAAAAAACAAAAAAAAACTCCTTAGTTTATGAAATTTGTAGCTGGGGATCGCATGGGTCATCATTTGCATTTAAATGGAAAATAAAATGAAATACATGACAAAGACACGAAAATCTCCATGGAATTTTACTTGGGGATATGTGAGAAATGTCCAGAATATAATTCACTAATGGCTGAGTTTTCTGTGACATTATTATGGATATGTTAATAGGCAATTTTTTAAGGCTATTAGAATCATCGAAAATTATCGGAAATACTGAGCCAACGACATTCTAATAAGGTATCAATTTTTTTGCATGAAATTGAAGGCTTTAATTACCATAATTAGAATTATTCCATAAAGGTAAATTATAGCCTTTTTTCGCTAAGCTCTTGCCATTTTAATGCGAATTTTTTTTTTTATGTCGGTCCCATAGAAGCCCTCGGTTCAAATAATATAAAATTTAAATTCAGTAGCCTCTCTCTAGGAGCGAATATTGTTCGGCCGGACTAAAAGATGCACACAAAAAAATTCTTTCCACCGCAATGCAAAATTTGACAAAATTTTCTATAGAAATAAAATTTTGATAAAATGTTCTATATAAAAAAAATTTTTGACAAAATATTCTATAGAAATAAAATTTTGACAAAATTTTCTATAGAAATAAAATTTTGAAAAAAAAAATTCTGTAGAAATAAAATTTTGAAAAAAATTTTCTATAGAAATAAAATTTTGACAAAATATTCCATAGAAATAAAATTTTGACAAAATTGTCTATAGAAATAAAATTTCGACAAAAAATTCTATAGAAATAAAATTTTGAAAAAATTTTCTATAGAAATAAAATTTTGACAAAACTTTCTATAGAAATAAAATTTTGAAAAAAAAATTTCTGTAGAAATAAAATTTTAATAAAATTTTCTATAGACATACAATTTCGACAAAATTTTCTATAAAAATAAAATTTCTATAGAAATAAAATTTTGACAAAATTTTCTATAGAAATAAAATTATAATAAAATTTTCTATAGACATACAATTTCGACAAAATTTTCTATAGAAATAAACTTTTCTAAAGGCATACAATTTCGACAAAATTTTCTATAAAAATAAAAATTTGGCAAAATTTTCTATAGAAATAAAATTTTCTATAGAAATAAAATGTTAATAAAATTTTCTATAGACATACAATTTCGACAAAATTTTCTATAGAAATAAAATTTTGACAAAAATTTCTATAGAAATACAATTTTGACAAACTTTTCTATCGAAATAAAATTTTGACAAAATTTTCTATAAAAATTAAATTTTGACAAAACTTTCTATAGAAATAAAATTTTGACAAAATTTTCTATAGACATACAATTCCGACAAAATTTTTTATTTCGACAAAATTTTCTATAGAAATCAAATTTTGCCAAAACTTTTTATAGATATAAAATTTTGACAAAAATTGCTATAGAAATAAAATTTTGACTAAATTATCTATAGAAATAAAATTTTGACAATATTTTCTATAGAAATAAAACGTTGACATCATCATTTGATAGGACAATTTTGACAAAATTTTCTATAGAAATAAAATTTTAATAATATTTTATATAGAAATAAAATTTTGCCAAAACTTTTTATAGATATAAAATTTTGACAAAAATTCCTATAGAAATAAAATGTTGGCAAAATTGTCTATAGAAATAAAAATTTAACAAAATTTTTTATAGAAATAAAATTTTGTCAAAATTTTATATCTATAAAAAGTTTATATCTATAGAAATAAAATTTTGACAATATTTTCTATAGAAATAAAATGTTGGCATCATTTTTTATAGGAATACAATTTGACAAAATTTTCTATAGAAATTAAATTTTGAAAATATTTTCTTTAAAAATAAAATTTTGAAAAAATGTTTTATAGAAAAAATATTTCACAAAATTTTTTTATAGAAATAAAATCGTTCACAAAATTTTCTATAGCAATAAAATTTGGACAAATTTTTCTGTAGAACTAAAATTTCGACAAAATTTTCTAAGAACTAAAATTTTGACAAAATTTTCAAAGAACTAAAATTTTGACAAAATTTTCAAAGAACTAAAATTTTGACAAAATTTTCTAAGAAATAAAATTTTGACAAAATTTGGTATATAAATGAAATTTTGACAAAATTTTCATTAGAAATAAAATTTACAAAAATCCATTGAAAATATAAGTTTGACAAAATTTTTTTTTCATAAAAATGTTCTATTTTTTTTATACCCTCCACCATAGGATGGGGGTATATTAACTTTGTCATTCCGTTTGTAACATATCGAAATATTGCTCTAAGACCCCATAAAGTATATATATTCTGGGTCGTGGTGAAATTCTGAGTCGATCTGAGCATGTCTGTCCGTCCCTCCGTCCGTTTGTTGAAATCACGCTAACTTCCGAACGAAATAAGCTATCGACTTGAAACTTGGCACAAGTAGTTGTTATTGATGTAGGTCGGATGGTATTGCAAATGGGTCATATCGGTCCACTTTGACGTATAGCCCCCATATAAACGGACCCCCAAATTTGGCTTGCGGATCCTCTAAGAGAAGCAAATTTCATCCGATCCGGCTGAAATTTGGTACATGGTGCTAGTATATGGTCTCTAATGGCCATGCAAAAATTGGTCCATATCGATCCATAAGTATATATAGCCTCCATATAAACCGATCCCCCGATTTGGCTTGCCGAGCCTCTAAGAGAAGCAAATTTCATCCGATCCGGCTGAAATTTGGTACATGGTGTTAGTATATGGTCTCTAACAATCATGAAAAAATTGATCCATACGGTCCATAATTATATATAGCCCCCATATAAACCGTTCCCCAGATTTGGTTTTGGAGCCTCTTGGAGGAGCAAATTTCATTCGAGTTAGTTGAAATTTGGTACATTGTGCTAGTATGTGGCCGTTAACAACCATGCCTAACTAGGTCCATATCGGTCTATAGTTATATATAGCCCTCAGATAAATCGATACCCAATCACACAAAAATTGGGCCATATCAAGTTCATAACTGTATATAACCGCCATATAAGCGACCGCCATATTTCAATTCTGGCTCTCTTAGTACCGTGCAAAAGTCCATATCCATTCGTAATTATTTGTAGACTTACCTATACATACCTTTTTTGTCTAATATATACCACGTATGGACTAACTCACAATGTTAAGAAGTTTTAAGATACCGCAACCCAAGTAATTCAATTGTGGATCACAGTCTTTCGTAGAAGTTTCTACGCAATCCATGGTGGAGGGTACATAAGATTCGGCCTGGCTGAACTTACGGCCGTATATACTTGTTTTCAAGCTATGGCAAAAATATTGTAATAAATAAATTAATACTCTACAGTAAATTAATTTTTAAGCTGAAATGGAATTAGCAAACCATTTTGTATTGCTAAACATTTCTATTATCCTACTTTATCCCACGTTATTACATACATGTCTATTGTTTTCGTTTATAGCCGTTGTCATTAATTTCAAATTTTGTGCCTGATTATAATCATTATGGCTAGTTTAAGTTATTATCTACTCAATTTAATTTTATAATTTAATTTTTCACACAATCACATAGTCATCCAAGCATAAGGACCTAAACCAATTTAGGAAATGTGTGCAAAATATACGAAATACTCATGATTTTTAACTTAAAACACTCTCAAACACAAACACACAAGGAGTCTAAACTTGTGAACATTTGTGGGTGAAAACAAATTCTCCGCCAAACACACACACACCCACATATATATGCGAAGTGTTTACAATATGTTTGTTGGGGACCCTTAAATGAATTACATATGAGTCTTTGCATATTGAATTGGATAGAAATACGCGTGTGGGTGTGTGCGGTGTTAGAAGATTAACACCAACTGGATTTTAAAGAATTTTTAAAGGCCATTTCATCAACTATTAGCAAAATGTTAAATGATTTAAAGAAATTTATAATTTCACAGAAAAAAATATCACCGACATATTTCCAATTAAAAAGTTGATTAAAGTTGAAAACTTTTTTAATTACAAAAATGATTAATACAATTAACTTTTTCATCAAACTAGTAACAATAATCAATTATGTCAACGATTCAAAATTTTTTAATTGTTAATTAAAAAATTAATTTACACAAATAGCTTTTTAATCGAGCTGGGAAAACTAAGTCATTTTTTGTTTTTTTTTGTATTTTTTAATTAAAAATTTGTTTTAAATTATAAAACTAAAAACATTAAGCCAGTTGAAAAAGTAATTTATATAGCTATGTTTTTATTAAAAAATTATTTTAATTTTGCAATCAACATCAATTAAATTTTTAATTAAATCAATTAAAAAATTAAAAAAATTATTTGAAATTTGTTAATGAAATCAATTAATTTTTTGGTATTTTTTGATGCTCAATTAAAATGTGATTCATCATTTCGTTATTGAAGACATTTCAATTAAAAAATTAATGGGATCAATTAATTTCGTGATTGAATCAGAAAAAAATTTTATGTTAGTTCACTTATTTTTAAAACAGGGAAAACTCATATAATCGCATTTATACCATAAAAAATAGTGACAATTTGATTAAATTTGGATTAATTCTAATTATACCCTGCTCCACACTGTGGAACAGGGTATTATAAGTTAGTGCATATGTTTGCAACACCCAGAAGGAGACAAGATAGACACATGGTGTCTTTGGCAAAAATGCTCAGGGTGGGCTCTTGAGTCGATATAGCAATGTCCGTCTGTCCGTGAACACATTTTTGTAATCAAAGTCTAGGTCGCAGTTTTAGTCCAATCGACTTCAAATTTGGCACAAGGATGTGTTTTGGCTCAGAATAGATCCCTATTGATTTTGAAAGAAATCGGTTCAGATTTAGATATAGCTCCCATATATATATTTCGCCCGATATGGACTTATATGGCCCTAGAAGCCAGAGTTTTAACCTAATTTGCTTAAAATTTTGCACAAGAAGAACAATTAGTACTGCAGTCAAGTGTGCCCAATTTTATAGAAATCGGTTCAGATTTAGATATAGCTCCCATATATATCTTTCGCCCGATATGGACTAATACGGTCCCAGAAGCCAGAGTTTTATCCCAATTTGGTTGAAATTTTGCACAGGGAGTAGAATTAGCATTGTAGCTATGCGTGCCATATTTGGTTGAAATCGGTTCAGATTTAGATATATCTCCCATATATAGCTTTCGCCTGATTTACACTCATATGACCACAGAGGCCAATTTTTACCTCAGATTTAGTTGAAATTTTGCACAGGGAGTAGATTTAGCATTGTAGCTATGCGTGTCAAATTTGGTTGAAATCGGTTCAGATTTAGATATAGCTCCCATATATATCTTTCGCCCGATTTACACTCATATGACCACAGAGGCCAATTTTTAACTCCGATTTAGTTGAAATTTTGTACAGGGAGTAGAATAAGCATTGTTGCTATGCGTGCCAAATTTGGTTGAAATCGGTTCAGATTTAGATATAGCTCCTATATATATGTTTTTCTGATTTCGACAAAAATGGTCAAAATACCAACATTTTCCTTGTAAGATCGCCACTGCTTAGTCGAAAAGATGTAAAAATGACTCTAATTTTGGTAAACTTCTAATCGAGCGATAAATCATAAATAAACTTTTTCGAAGTTTCCTTAAAATTGCTTCAGATTTAAACGTTTCCAATATTTTTTTACTAAAATTGTGTTCCACCCTAGTGCATTAGCCGACTTAAATTTTGAGTCTATAGATTTTGTAGAAGTCTATCAAATTCTGTCCAGATCGAGTGATATTTAAATGTATGTATTTGGGACAAACCTTTATATATAGCCCCCAACATATTTGACGGATGTGATATGGTATCGAAAATTTAGATCTACAAAGTGGTGCAGGGTATAATATAGTCGGCCCCGCCCGACTTTAGACTTTCCTTACTTGTTTTTTTTTTTTTTAATTCTATTTTTTTTTTTTTGAGAACGAAAAATGCCGTACAATACAGTTGATTTGCTTTTGTTTGGAAATTTTTGTGTTTTCGACAAACGAAAGCCCAGAAAACAAAATAAAGGCAAATTAAAATTTCTACGGCGAGACGTCTATAATTTTCTAGGTCTATAAAAGAATTTCTTGGGTTAACATTTTTATTAAACAATGGGCAGATGAATTTTGAATTTAAATTTCTGCCATAAATTTCCCACAATTTAAAATTTAGTTAGCTTTTCATATAATTTTCCTCAAATTTCCTTATTTTCTATGAAAGTCTATTTAGTGTGGATTGGGTTCTAATCTATTACTCTTTTTCCACATGTCGCCCAAGGACACTCAACTATAATCACATCATTACCAAATTCTTGTGGTTACAACCAACGATAAAAAATATTTTCATTTGAATACA
Source organism: Haematobia irritans (assembly GCF_050003625.1). Classification (NCBI taxonomy): domain Eukaryota; kingdom Metazoa; phylum Arthropoda; class Insecta; order Diptera; family Muscidae; genus Haematobia; species Haematobia irritans. The sequence goes on along the minus strand of NC_134401.1, from coordinate 155,249,299 downwards.
AAAAAAAAATCAATTATTTCATATGCTGTTGAAGGACATAACGATATAATTTTTGGCATACATGTGAATGACACTTTTATCCTGAGGCACTAATGGAAATGAAAATGGATATAACATTTTGAGACCAAAAATCTCTGTGTAAAAAAACAAAAAAAAAAAACACAATACTAAAATGAAAAGACTTGTAATGTCCCAGCTTAAATGACACAGATACTATTAATTTCCACATTTCATCACAAACTCCAACAAGCATTCCCAAAGGGGAAAACAGTTTAGGAGGAGGTGATATGACTCCCACGTTTGTTTCTAAGTTAATTTCAAAAACAACAAAAACAAGGATTTCATATGGTCCTGAAAAGCTATTGAGCAAGGCAAAAAAATCGTATCAGAAATGTAGGAAAAAACGATATAATTGTATGTAGCAGCAGCCATGCATATTTAATGTAGGCAACGCACTAACATATATATAGGGGTGGATTATACCAAAAAATTTAGATAATTACTAAATGCTAATTTTTGCAAAATAAAATAATCTATGTTCAATTAAAAAAAAATTTTTTGTATGTTTTTATTAAATTGTGGATTTCCCACCCTAATATCCCCTTATAATAAAAACAAATTGAAAAGCAAAAAATTTAAGAAAAATTTTCCCACAAAACAAAAATCAATGAAAAATTCAATTCAATAAAACTCTAATATTTTGTATTAAATTTCAAAATTATTTTCCTCCCTAATGCAAGCTTACCACAATAAAGCCAATGAAAAAAACTCCATTCATGTCAACAAGTCCTATGCGACACTGATGTCTTTATATTGAACACACTATCAAAATTTGATGTGTAAAGGACAAACATATTCATAGTAGGCATGAGATAGTTACACAGCTAATATTGTCATCTGTATTAGTACACTCAGTCACATACATGGCATATGCAAACGATTCGAGTATACTTATATGCTATATGTTTCCTCTCAATAGGTAGTGGAAAACAAGAACTTTAACTGAATAGGCCACATAGTTGTATGAATTACACGATCTATATGTGTAAGTGCTTGTGGTGGGGTGGGGGCACCATTTGTTTTCTTCCTACATACTCACATATCCATGCATACATGCTGGCCATATCCACAAGGACACGTACATATATATGGAAATTTTTACTCAATTCCATTTGATTTTTGTTAAAGGTTCACTTTCCTCCATGACATTCAGATACCCAACACACAACAAAGAACCTATCAAAAGAGCATGAGTATATGTTTGAATTTATGCATATTGATATGAACTAACTAGCGTACAAAGTAGACTATGACAGTAGGACCTATCGATAGAATTTTGTGGCAAAACATAATATTATTTTCATAGACAATTTTGTCGAAATTTTATTCCGATGGAAAATTTCCTTGACATTTTAGTTATAAGAAAATTTCTATGAAATTTTATTTTCATCGAAAATTTTGTCGAAATTTTTCATAGACATTTTTTTTCGAAATTTGATTTCTATAGAAAATTTCAGCAAAATATTATTTCTATGGAAAATTTCGTTGAAATTTTTTTTCTATAGAAAATTTCGTCAAAATGTTATTTCTATAGAATATTTTGTCAAGATTTTATTTCTATAGAAAATTTTGTCAACATTTTATTTCTACAGAAAATTTTGTCAAAATTTTATTTCTATAGAAAATTTTGTCAACATTTTATTTATATGGGAAATATTGTCAAAATTTTATTTATATGTAAATTTTAGTCAAAATTTTATTTCTATAGAAAATTTCATCAACATCTTATTTCTATAGAAAATTTCGTCTAATTTTTATTTTCATAGAACATTTCGTCCAAATTTTATTTCTATAGAAAATATCGTTGAAATTTTGTTCCTATAGAAATATTTTTAAAAATTTTATTTCTATAGAAATATTTATCAAACTTTTATTATTATAGAAATTTTGTCAAAAATAAAGAAAATTTCGACAAGATTATAGTTACACCAAAATGTAATCTTTATACAAAATATTCTTATAAAAAAATTCGTCAAAAGTTTATTTCTATAGAAAATGTTTGTCAAAATTTTATTTCTATAAAAAATGTTGTCAAAATTTTATTTCTATAGAAAATGTTTGTCAAAATTTTATTTCTATAGAAAATTTTGTCAAAATTTTATTTCTATAGAAAATTTTGTCAAAGTTTTATTTATATAGAAATTTTTTTCAAAATTTTATTTCGTCAAAAGTTTATTTCTATAGAAAATTTCATTGAAATTTTTTTTTCTATAGAAACATTGGAATTTTATTTCTATAGAAAATTTTGTCAAAATTTTAGTTTTAAAGAAAATGTTGTAAAAATTTTATTTCTATAGAAAATTTTGTCAAAATTTTAGTTTTAAAGAAAATGTTGTCAAAATTTTATTTCTATAGAAAATTTCATCAACATCTTATTTCTATAGAAAATTTCGTTAAAATTTTCTTTCCTAAAAAAATTTTGTCAAAATGTTATTTCTATAGAAAATTTAATCGAAATTTTATTTTCAAACTTTTATTTCTATAGAAGATTTTGTAAACATTTTATTTCTATAGAAAATGTTGCCAAAATTTTATTTCTATAAAAAATTTTGTCAAAATTTTATTTCTATAGAAAATTTGGCAAAATTTTATTTTTAAAGAAAATTTTTTCAAAATTTTATTTCTATAGAAAATTTTGTCAAAATTGTATTTATATGGAAATTTTTGTCAAAATTTTATTTCTATAGAAAATTTCATCAACATCTTATTTCTACAGAAAATTTCGTCTAATTTTTATTTTCATAAAACATTTCGTCCAAATTTTATTTCAATAGAAAATATCGTTGAATTTATCTTTCCTAAGAAAATTTTGTCAAAATTCTATTTCTATAGAAAATTTTGTCAAAATGTTATTTCTATAAACAATTTTGTCAAAATTGTATTTCTATAAAAAATTTCGTTAAAATTTTATTTCTATAGAAAATGTTGTCAAAATGTTATTTCTATAGAAAATTTAATCAGAAATTTTATTGTCAAACTTTTATTTCTATAGAAAATGTTGTCAAAATTGTATTTATATGGAAAATTTTGTCAACATTTTATTTCTATAGAAAATTTCATCAACATCTTTTTTCTACAAAAAATTTCGCCTAATTTTTATTTTCATAGAACATTTCGTCCAAATTTTATTTCAATAGAAAATATCGTTGAATTTTTCTCTCCCAAGAAAATTTTGTCCAAATTTTATTTTTATGGAAAATTTGGCATAAGTGGTTTTTCATTAAAAATATCGTCAAAATTGTATTTCTATAGAAAATTTTGTCAAAATTTTATTTCTATAGAAAATTTTGTCAAAATGTTATTTCTATAGAAAATTTCGTTAAAATTTTACTTCTATAGAAAATGTCTCTTTAAGCTGAAATCAAAACAACAAAAATGAGTTTTTATTTCTATCGAAAAGTTCGTCGAAATTTTATTTCTATGGAGAATTTCGTCGAAATTTTATTTTTATTGAAAGTTTTGTCAAAATTTTATTTTCATAGAAAATTTCGCCGAAATTTTTATTTTCATGAAATTTGTTTTACAAAGAAAACTTCATTTAAATTTTATTTCTATAGAAAATGTTTTTTTGAAATTATATTTCTGTTAAAAAATTCATTGAATTTTTAATTCTATAGCAAATTTTGTCGAAATTTCATGGATGTTTTTGTCAAAATTTTATTTTTATAGAAAATTTCGTCGAAATTTTATTTCTGAAAAACATTTCGATAGAAAAACTTTTCTTTGAAATGACATTTTTTCGAAATTATGTTTATATAAAAAATTTCGTCAAAATTTTACTTCTATAGATAATTTCGTCGAAATTTTATTTTCATGGAAAATTTTGTCGAAATTTTATTTTTATGGAAATTTGTGTCAAAAATCATTTTTCATAGAAAATTTCGTCGATATTTGTTTTCATAGAAAATTTTGTCGAAGTTTTAATTCTGTAGAAAATTTCGTCAAAATTTTTAGTTCATAGAATTTTTGGCTAAACTGCAGTTTATGGATCCCTCACCGAATCCGTTGAATTTAATATATGTTATGTAGTTTGATGAACTTATTCTAACAAGGTAAATTTTTTCCCCGGAAATGCCCGGGTCTTGAGATATAGCCCTCCAAAGGGTCAATAAAAACTTGATATATTTCCTTTGTTTATTGTCCAATCTAAACTTAGTATGATATGAAAGCTTATTTAATAATTATTTATAAATATAAAATATAGTTTGGGAGATATAAATAAAAAAAGAAAATTTTTACCCTAATTTTTTGTTATTTTCGTTATATCTCAAAAAGTCTTCGATTATATCCTAAGATTTTTTTATACATAGTTTGAAAGCCTATACTCTGGCCTTCGATTGGTGTACAACATGGTCCACTTTATAGGTCCACTTTTAGCAAAGTTATTTGAGATTTTATACTAAACTACATAACATGTATTAATTTCAAGCAATTCGGTAAGGGGCCCATAAATGGCAGTTACTCCAAAATTTCTTTGAAATTTTAGTTCTTTAAAAAATTTTGTCTAAATTTTATTGTTATATAAAACTCCGTCAAAATTTTATTTTCATAGAAAATTACATCGAAATCATATTTTTTTTTAATTTCGTCGAAATTGAATTTTCATAAAAAATTTCATCGAAATTGTATTTTTATAGAAAATTTCATCGAAGCTGAATTTTCAAGGACAATTTCGGCAAAATTAGGGTTACACAGACAAATTTCTCAAAGTATAATTTTTATTGAAAATCATACGTCATTGTATATTCATAGAAAAATTATTTAATTTTTTTTTTTCATGGAAAATTTGGTCGAAGTTTTGTTTGATTTCCTCAAATCTTTTGTTGCATAGAAAATCTCGTTTAAATTTAATCTTCATAAAAACTTTCTTTAAGTTAGTTAGTTTTATAGGAAAGTTCTTTTAAATTTTATTTTCATAGAAAATTTCGCTGACATTTCATAGAAATTTTTATTTTCAAGGAAATTTTTTGTCGAAATTTTAGTTTCATTCGTCTAAATTGTATTTTTTATAAAAACTTTCCCTAAAATTTTATTTTCACAAAAAATGTTTTCAAAATTTAATTTTCATAAAAAAATAATTTCGCAAAAAATTTAATTTCTTCAAAATCCTGTTTTCATTGAAAATTTTGTCAAATTTTTATATTCATAGATAGACACATTTTAATTTCATACAAAATTTCGTAACAATTTTTTTTTCTTAAAAAAATTTCGTCAAAATTGCATTTCTTAAAAAACTTACGTCGAAACCGGGAAAATGGGGGTTAACTTATTTAATCTTATTTAGGATTTATTTAGGATTTCAATTTTTTAAATATGGTCCATTTAAATTTTTTCTAATTTTTCCCTAAGAAACTTAAATAATTTACACCAACAAAAAAACGTATCTCATGTTAAACCTCAGGGCAGTTGTAAATTACTCAAAATAGGCTTTTATGAAATATTTATACCACCTTCAAAACAAACTCTAGGCTCACACACATGACACTTTCTAATTAAATTTCCCTTGCCAAAAATAAATTTCCTTAAGATTTTTGACCAATTTAAATTTTTTGTTTGCTACACTTTTGGGGCCTTGGGCATTTCTGCAAATTCCCACAACATATTCATGTCAGAGGGGAGCGGAAGGTTATAAGCCCCCACATGATGTTCACAACATCTACAAGTACTTCAACATAAAGTTTGCAAGTAAATCCAGTACTTGCTTTGGCACGTTTCTGTTGTTAGCATTATTCTGTTGCTCTCACATAAGTAGTACCACAACAAAACAACAACAACAACGACAAACAGCAGAGTCCCAATAAGAGCAAAAAATGAAAATTACACCGAAAACACCTTTCACAACATGTTGAGGTAGGTGTGTACGTACTGGACTGGATGGAGGTGGTAGTGGTAAGTCTGTCATACATATGTTTTTGCTTTCTCTCCACATGAAATGCGAGTGTGGAAGAGAAGGAGAGTTCTAGATTACAAACATTGCTCCCCAATATTGGCCTTAAGTTGGTCAACACACAGCTACAACAACTATTGTATATTTGCTAAATTAGGAGAACCATTATTTGCAGTTAGAACCGAGAGTATGAATGAGCGAAAGTACTATGAGTGTATGTGCATGTAAGTGGATTACATATAATTACAGTGGGTTCAAAAGGATGGATGGCATTAAAAGATAAAATTACAAATACAATTTTGTATTTTTAAACAAAATTTGAAATATTTGAATATTTGAAAAAAGAAACTGTTAGATATTTGGAAGTCGTAGAAATTTGCCTTGCCTTAATTTACTTTCAAACACCATATTTTATTTTTTTTTATAATATCCAACATTCTCAAAGCAATGCGAAATTAATTCCAAGGAACACAAATTCAGTTTTATTAAAAAAAACTTTCAAAAATATTTCCCTGCCCTCAAGAACAACCAAACCTCCCCAAACCAGCCAATACAAAAAATTTGTCTTTGCCACAAAAATTTTCAGATTTGTGGCTTTTTTAATATCTCTACGTTTTCTTCACATTTCACTAACTGTTCACAACTGTCCATACTTTTTTGGCAGGCAACGATTTGGATTCCATACGAGCCCTTTTTAGTGAAAAAGAAAAAGAACTGAGTTTGGCTGTGGCCAAAGTAGAAGCACTCACCCGACAATTGGAAGATTTGAGACGTGACCGAAGATGCCCCATAAATTTGATAGCTGGTGGCAGTACAACTGGTCAACCACTACCGCCACAAGCATCAAGGGAATTGGAGAAGCTAAGAAGAGAACTGATGGTAAGTGATGCATGAATACCCAAATGAAAAGTGTTGACATTGTTTTATTAACAAACAAAAATCAAAATCTCAATTTACAGTATCGCAATCAATTGTCACTGCAACAAGATGCTCGACTTCATTTGCAACGAGAAGCCCTACAACAAAGACAGGCCGAATTGAGATCTGTCGATCAGAGAATTTATGAGCTACAGACAAGATTGCAACGAAAAAAGGCAGCCAATGTACAAACAAACCAACAGCAGCAGCAACAACTTCATCAACAAGCGAATATCAGTCCCAATCAGAACAATGCTGCCATCCCCCAACCTAGCCAACCGAATCAGCAGCAGCAACAACAACAACAACATTTAACAAATCATAATGCCTACAATGCCTCATCATCGGCGATTGTAGGCAGCAATGTTGTAGATGGGGGTGGTGGTGGTGGTGGAGGCAATTATCCACCCTCCACCCATTTAGCCCCAAAAACCGGAGTGGCTGCCCTCAAACAACAACTTCTGCAAAAGCAAGCCAATCAAGCTGCAAATGGCCAATCGGCAGTGGCTTCGTACAACAACAAATTCGCCAACATTATCAGCCGAGCCAATGAGAACCGCAATATGGCTCGAGGCAATGTGGCCGCTGTGGAGCCCTATATCCATACTCCTCAAAAATCCACCATAACCCCAACCTCCTCGTATTTGGGAAATATTCTTAAGCATGCGGCGGCCACGGCGAATACCAACCAACAAAATCAATTGATACAGGAACATGCCCATGCAAAACTTAACCTGGCTAGCCATCCTGCTGCCAATAGTGGGCAAGGTCATCTTTCGAATAGTGGTGGTGGTGGCAATAGTAGCAGTCCTAATTTCTTTATGGCCGAGAGTGATGAATCTAAATTGGCCAAGAAAATGTTGACGGCAGCCATAACCAGCAATAAAATGCATAGTACAGAGGCAGCTCCTCAGACGTCCTCGAGTTCGAGCGCGGAACCACCTCAACCACCAAAAGTGGATACTTCGCATCACATTTATGCCGAGGTAGGACCTAAGAAACGAGACCTTGTCAAAGAGGTAACATCCAGTCTGGAGGCTCAAACCATATCTCATACCACGAATAGCCCTCAGACTGCGACCAGTAAAATTCCCAAAAGCATTAGCACCACCACTTCTGCCTCTGCACTAATCAGCAAATTGAACAGTGCCGCCAATAGTAACCCCCATGGAGCAGCAGGTCCCACGCACATACCTCAAAGGGAGAAATCGGATTTGGAAAAGAAATCTGAGATAGCGGTGACAAGTGAAACTCTGCTGGAGAAGAATACACATCAGTTGACCGTTCACAGTATGCCTCTGGGGACAGCCAATAAATCAGTGGCTACGGGGGTATCCAATGCATTGGTGACTCCAGTCGCTAGTAGTGCTGAGCCAATGACCACCTCCTCGGTTAGTTCGAAATCTTCGAAGCCTCTGTTAGCCGGTAATCTAGCAGTACCTCTCCGCAAGCCCGTAAGCAGTGTGGCTCCTACTTCGGTTTCAAGCTCCATACCTAAAATGATTACCTACAGTCCAAAAGTTAACCGTGTGGCCCCCAATGTAGTTAGTTCATCGTTAGCCACCACTGTGTCATCGGCATCATCGTCCCATCTGGCTACTGCATCTACCACTACAACTGCCGCCTCAAATTCCTCAAATAATGATCGCCCAGCATTACCTCCTAAACCCCATAAAATGAGCGCTCACGATGGGGCGGCTGAAGTCGCCAGCAGTACGGTTTCCTCCAGCAAACGGACATCTACGGACCCAGCAATACCCTCCTCCAATACCACCTCTTCTGCCTCTAATTCGAATGCCTCAACCTTGCCCATACAAAATATTAACGATAATCTCCCCATAAAGGCCAAGCCTTTGACCATAAGAAAGCAACCGATGTCTGAGCAACCACGACTTAAATCCTCTACGAGCTTGGCTAAACCGTCCAATGGTCAGGTGAATCCACGAAAGAGTGATGTTAGCTCCACTAGTTACCTATTCAGTGAAAGAAGATCTTCACATCCCGAAGTGTCCTCGGAGACCAATAGTGAAGCCAATTCCACACCTCAGTACTCACCCAACCTAATGCAGCAACAGACCCAGCCAGCTCAACAATCTCCCCCTAACCAATCTCCGCAATCTCAATCTAGCCTCGATGAACCCGATCGCATGGATGTGACATCTGCTCAACCTGTCCCATCACAGGAGGATAAATCACCTGATAGTCTAAAACGTCGCCTTCGTAGCATGTCTGCCGGTGCCAACAGCAATTCTACATCGGGCAATGGTAAACCCAAATTAACTCGGCGAGTTAGCTTTGATCCCTTAGCCTTATTGCTAGATGCAAGCTTGGAAGGAGAATTGGAATTAGTTAAGAAAACTGCCATGCAAGTTGCCAATCCCAGTGCGGCCAACGATGAGGGAATCACTGCACTGCATAATGCCATTTGTGCGGGCCATATTGATATAGTCAAGTATGACCAACCTATCTGTCTCATTGTGCAAGAAGATCTTAATCGAATGTTCTGTTTGTTTTTAGATTCCTGGTCGAATTTGGATGTGATGTCAATGCCCAAGATTCTGATGGCTGGACACCTTTACATTGCGCTGCTAGTTGTAACAATTTAGCAATGGTTAAGTTTTTGGTAGAAAATGGAGCTTGCCTATTTGCGGCTACATTATCGGATCATGAAACACCTGCCGAGAAATGTGAAGAAGACGAAGAAGGTTTCGATGGATGTTCCGAATATTTATACAGTAAGTATTACAGATTTCAGATCCTCACTCAACTCAAGAAGATCCTCCAAGAAGGGTTCTCTTGAAAACCCTTCAACGAAGGAGTTGCAGGACTGATGAGAACACTAGCATGTCACCATAGCCTTTACGCAAAGTAACGTAAAATTCCAAGACCACTCTGAGAGTCTTTAGACAATTAGAGACTTTTTGTTTTTTGTCTAATTGTGAAAAATTAAAGATATATCATTCGCCAATGTCCAAATAGACAAAGCGAGCTATCAGTACGGGAAGTATGCAGTGTGAAGTTTGTGCCACATCTATTAGGTATCGAAATATGGCAAGTGATGTGAGAAGCCCATCTATTTTGACCATCTATACGAAATTCCCGAGAATTTAGAGAGGTTGTTGGTAAGATTCCTAGAGTTTCCAGCTGGTATAGCAACAATAATTTCTTCCTTGACAGGTGATTCTGAGGACGGATACGTTAAGATTCCCTTTAATCCCTCTGGTACCGTACCGAATAGGTGCGTGACTAATCTCATCTCTCTCTAGGAATACGTCTATCTATTCCAGAGACGTGTTGCGATCGACTGACCTTCTGATACGCTTCAGAGTTCGTGGGTCTCAAGGTCGCCTTTAATCCCTCTTAACTGCTATTACCGATTAGGAGTGTGAGTGATCTCTTCTCTCTATAGCAATTCGATTATCTTTTCATTAGACGTTTTGGTATCTTCCACTCAATACAATACTCGACTAGCAGGAACCCATGACATTCTGATCCGCTTCAGGTTTGGTGGGTCTCAAGGTCGATTTTAATCCCTCTTAACTTGTATTGCCAATTAGGTGGGTGAACGAATTCGTCTAACTCCCCTTTAAACGAGTGAGAATCTTCCACTCAGTACAATAATCGACTGATAGGAACTCATGACCTTCTAATCCGCTTCAGGGTTCTCAGGTCTCAAGGTCACCTGTAATCCCTGTTAACTGTTATTGCCGATTAGGTGCTCGAGTTATAAGAGAACCTCCTGACATCACTTGAGAGAGAGATCGCTGTTAAGACACCGGGTTTTAGCGAAGAGTACGCCGATCTTATCTCTGTCTCTCTCTCTCTGTCTCTCTCTCTCTGTCTCTCTCTCTCTCTCTCTCTCTCTGTCTCTCTCTCTTTGGGGATTTGTCTATCTTTTGAACAGTAGAGTACAATACTATATGATAGGAAACATAGAATTCTAAACTACTTCTGAGTGTGGCCAAGTCCAGGTCGCGGTTAGTCCCTCTTAACTGGTATCGCCGGTCAAACAGTGAGTGATAAGATGCCCCCTTAAATCAAAACCAATTAGGATATCTTTATCAGTGGATGTTCTCCAGGGATCAGTTCAGAGAGATAACCTGTTAATATATCCTACTTTAAAGTTAATGTATACAATATCTTCTCCACTGAGTTTGTTTGGCTAATTTTCCCTCCGCGTCAGCGAAGTATAATCTCTGCGAGACAACCTCCTTCCTCCGCGCCTGTGGGAAATCAATTTCGTTAGACACATGCCTTCTTCCCGTGCTATGAAGTAAAATTTTCGTCAGACAAACTGCTTCCCCTCCGCGTCTGCGGTTGGACTCGGCTATAAGAAGAAAGTCCCTTGAAAATGGAATCTGGCATCACTCAATGACAAGAGAGAAGTTCACCACTGTTGTATCACTATCAATAACGGACTGCCACAATATCAATAACGGACTGCCACAATATCTACTCTAACATAACCCCAGAGCACATTATCAGTGTCTTCTTCTGCTGAGCTACCAGCATGATAAAGTATTCCATCAATGTCAGTAATTTGGACTCATGCTTAAGATATTCACCCGGAACTTCGGCGACACTCAGGCCATTCTAGGAATATTTGGATTTTTTGCCTCTATGTGTCATTAAATGCTAGCACTTCAAATAATTGTCGCCAAATCGACTCATAGGAGTTCTGAATCGTCTCCTTATCTTTATCGCACATATTACCAACCTCGGCATTCAGGATCATGTTTCGGCTTTTCAAGTTTTGTGGAAACCAATAATATGAACACGGTTGCCACTCGAGCCATAAATAATCTACCAACATTTGGACAATTTTTCAAAATTTCATTCAGAATTTTTTTTTCAAAATTTTACTTCTATAGAAAAATTTTGTCAAAATTCTGTGGAAATTTCTGTGGAAAATTTACCAAAAATTTTATTTCTATAGAAAATTTTGTCAAAATTTTATTTCTATAGAAAATTTTGTCAACATTTTTATTTATAGAAAATTTTGTCAACATTTTATTTCTATAGAAAATTTTCTTAAAATTTTATTTCTATAGAAAATGTTGTCACAATTCTATTCCTATAGAAAATTTTGTTACAATTCTATTTCTATAGAAAATTTTGTCAAAATTTTATTTCCATAGGAAATTTTGTCAAAATGTTATTTCTATAGAAAATTTTGTCAACATTTTATTTCTATAGAAAATTTTGTCACAATTCTATTTCTATAGAAAATTTTGTCAAAATTTTATTTCTATAGAAAATTTTGTCAAAATTTTATTTCTATAGAAAATTTTGTCAAAATTTTTTTTTTCCATAGAAAATTTTGTCAACATTTCTTTTTATAAAAAATTTTGTCAACATTTTATTTCTATAGAAAATTTTCTTAAAATTTTATTTCTATAGAAAATTTTGTCACAATTCTATTTCTACAGAAAATTTTGTCAAAATTTCATTTCTATAGAAAAAAACAAAAATTTATTTCTATAAACAATTTTCTATAGAAAATTTTGTCAAAATTTTATTTCTATAGAAAATTTTATCAAAATTTTATTTCTATCGAAAATTTTGTCAATTTTTTTTCTATAGAAAATTTTGTCACAATTCTATTCCTATAGAAAATTTTGTCAAAATGTTATTTCCATAGAAAATCTTGTAAAAATTTAATTTCCATAGAAAATTTTCACAAAATTTTCTTAAAATTTTATTTCTATAGAAAATTTTGTCACAATTCTATTTCTATAGAAAAGTTTGTCAAAATTTTATTTTTATAGAAAAAATTAAAAATTTATTTCTATAAAAAATTTTCTATAGAAAATTTTGTCAAAATTTTAGTTCTATCGAAAATTTTGTCAATTTTTTTTATAGAAAATCAACATTTTATTTCTATTTAAAATTTTATTTCTATAGAAAATTTTGTCACAATTCTATTTCTAAAGAAAATTTTGTCAAAATTTTATTTCTATAGAAAATTTTGTCAAAATTTTATTTCTATCGAAAATTTTGTCAAAATTTTATTTCTATCGAAAATTTTGTCAATTTTTTTTTCTTTAGAAAATTTTGTCAAATTTTATTTCTATAGAAAATTTTCTTAAAATTTTATTTCTATAGAAAATGTTGTCAAAATTCTATTTCTATATTTATTCTAAATTCTAAATTTTATCAAAATTTTATTTCTATAGAAAATTTTTTCAAAATGTTATTTCTATAGAAAATTTTGTCAAAATTTAGTTTCCATAGAAAATTTTCACAAAATTTTATTTCTATAGAAAATTTTATCAAAATTTTATTTCTATGGGAAATTTTGTCAAAAATGATTTGATTGATTGATTTCAGCCTAAAACCATGCATTGACTAAACTACAAGTGTAGCTTAACCAACGAAGGAAAAGAATGTTTGTCAAATTTATTTGGGCAAAGTCCTATAGACTGCAAGATGGTTGGATGTAACTTGTAACTTGTAACTACACTTAGAAAATTTTCTTAAAATTTTATTTCTTTAGAAAATTTTGTTACAATTCTATTTCTATAGAAAATTTTGTCAAAATTTTTTATTTTTACAGAAATTTTTGTCAAAATTTTATTTCTTTTGAAAAATTTGTCGAAATTTTATTTCTATAGAAAATTTTGCGAAAAATTTATTTCTATAAAAAATTTTCTCAAAATTTTATTTCTATAGAAAATTTTGTCAAAAATTTATTTCTATAGAAAATTTTCTCAAAATTTTATTTGCATAGAAAATTTTCACAAAATTTTATTTCTATAGAAAATTTTCTCAAAATTTTATTTCTATAGAAAATCTTGTCAAAGTTTTATTTCTATTGAAAATTTTATCAAAATTTTAATTCTACCAACTGTGGTAACAGTGAATATGAAACCAGCTCCACAGAGATTATACTTTTTTCTAGGTTGCACTACAACGCTTACCTTGTTCTTCAAATATTCTATTTTATTAATTTATATTCGTTTTTTTTTTACCTTCCCATTTTCAGGTATCCAAGAGAAACTTGGCATACTTCATAGCGGTGAAGTGTATGCTGTATTCTCATATGAAGCCCAAAATAGCGATGAATTGACATTTAATGTCAATGATCGTCTCATCATTTTGCGGAAAGGCGATGATGCGGAAAGTGAATGGTGGTGGGCGAAAAATGAACAAAACGAAGAAGGCTATGTACCACGCAATCTGTTGGGAGTAAGTTAATATGATCTAATGGCAATTATTAATAAACTCAATAAAATCAAAATCTAATTAATTACATCGTTGCTAATTTCATTTTATTTTATTTTTTGCCCATACAGCTCTATCCCAGAGTGCCACCGCAGACCACAAATTATGCTGATTAGCAGTTAATACGATTTTGTGTATTGAAAAAGAAAGCAGGACGTCTCATACAGAAACGTTACATATCAAAGTTTTTGTAAATGTGGCCATCGGTGTGTGTGTGTGCGTGCGTGTGTTTGGCCATTCATTTGGCAACCCATGACAATTTTACCACATAACCCCACTTTTACACAACGACCATATCCACGACAAAAACCCAAATGAAAACAATGACCACGACAAAAACAAGGAAACGGAAGTGCATATGTCAAATCGTAATGGATATTTTTACTAATTATTTAATTACATAATCATCCTAAGGACCATAAACAAAATAAAATAAAAACCATAAAATTCTAAATAATAAAAAAAAAAACAAAATACAACACAAATATTTATAAAACAGACAACACATACATATGTGCATCAAAAAAAAATCATTTTTTTCTTCTTCATTACAAAGCATATATATATATAAAAAACAAACAATAAATAATTAGCTATAATACCAGAAGATTAACACCAATTTTTTTTTTGAAAAACTTATAAGCAAGAAAAAAAAACTTTTTTTTCATAAAAACAAAATAAAACAATAATATTGATAATAAGTTTGACTAAACAAAAATTGCATATAATAATACAAAAAAATAAAAATTTATTTATAAATATTTACTTATACATATATTTAACAAAAAATACCTGCATCCCTACATATGCATATATATTTTCACATATTCTAACCTAAGGCATACTTTATTATTATTATAAATAGGATTATTGTATATGTATATTTAATTGACTAATTAACTAATATAACCAATTGAAAATCATTGATTAATGTTAGCCTAAAAGAAAAATTAAAACTTTTCGAATTGATTGATTCCTTAGTAGCTAAGAAACTAATTAACTTGAATATGAATAAAACCGAATGCCTATGTTGAAAAGAAAATCAAAATTAAAATTTAAAATTGTTTCTATGTTGTTTTTTTTGCCTATTTGATGATTTTTTGGTTCATTTTTTTTTTTGTATAATCCTTTAACAACAAACTGCAACTCGAAATCAAAAACCACTATACTCAAAAAAAAAAATTAAAAAAAAAAATGTATCGAGATTGAAAAAGACACTTAATAAAAACCAGTACTTAAAAAAAATATTTAAACATTTCAAGAAAATAATTCAGCGTTTTATTTATTTGTTAAAAGGGCTTCGAAACTATAGCTTTATTTGGGTTCATCAAAAGGAGTCTCAAACTCTACTCTCACCTTCTCAATTCTCAAACTGTAAGCAATAGATGGAATAGCTTAAAAAAATATCGAGAATTTGTGGTTAGCGAATGTATTGAAATAATTTTCCACTTTTTAAAAATATAGTTTAAAACGGCTCTTAAACTATATACTCTTTTCAAGGGTTCTTTAAATATAAGTTAACCACAAGCACTACCAAACTCTACTCTCACCTTCTCAACTCTATAACTGTAAGTAGGAGAAGGAAAAATTTCAGAAAAAAAACATATCTAGAAGTTTCGGTTGGGGACAGCAATGAAATGGCTTTTCGACATTTTTGAAATTTGGAAAATTGAAATTTAAGAAAATTATTAAGTTTGTTTTTTACTTTTAAAAAGGCTTTTCAAACTATAGCCTCATATAGAGTGATCCCTTTAGATTCACCAAAAGGGCTCTCAAACTGTACACTCACCGTCTCAACTCTCAATCTATAGGCAGTAGATGGAAAAGCTTTCAGAAAAACAAAACATATATACAAGTTGTTTTTGGAATAGTTTGGAGAATCAACTCGAAATCAAAAAAATCATTATATTCAAAGAAAAATTAAAAAAAAAATATTAAGATTGAAAAGGACACTTAATAAAGACCAGTACTTAAAAAAAAGATTTAAACATTTCAAGCAAATAATTTGGCGTTTTATTTAGTTGTTAAAAAGGCTTTTAAACTATAACAAAGGTCATTTAACTATCGATTCACCAAAGAGGCTATCAAACCGTACACTCCGCTTCTCAGTGCTCAAAGTGTAAGTCATAGATGGAAAAGCTTTCTGAAAAAATATATCTAGAAGTTATGGTTAAGGATAGTAATGACAATCAAAAACATTAAAATCGTTTTTTCAGGAAAATCATGTAGAATTTTATTTAGTTGTTACAAGGCCTTTTAAACTATAGTCGCATTTAGAGGGATCTCAAACTACAGGTTCACCAAAAGGACAGGTTCACTCAAACTGTACGTTCACTTTCACAACTAAATCGAAAATGTCTCTGAACAAGTATGTTATTTGGGTTCATCAAGAGGAGTATCAAACTCTACTCTCACCTTCTCAATTCTCAAACTATAAGCAATAGATGGGAAAGCTTTCTGAAAAAGTATATCTAGAAGTTGTGGTTGAGGATTGCAATGAAATGGCTTTTCGACATTTTTGAAATTTGGAAAATAGATTTTAAGAAAATTATTAAGATTTTATTAACTTTTAAAATGGCTTTTCAAACTATATATGGGAGCTATATCTAAATCTGAACCGATTTCAACCAAATTTGGCACGCATAGCTACAATGCTAATTCTACTCTCTGTGCAAAATTTCAATTAAATCGGAGTAAAAAATTGGCCACTGTGGTCATATGAGTGTAAATCGGGCGAACGATATATATGGGAGCTATATCTAAATCTGAACCGATTTAACTAAAATTTGGCACACTTGTACTCCTAGTACTCCTACTTGTACTCAACCAAATTGGGGTAAAACTCTGGCTTCTGGGACCGTATTAGTCCATATCGGGCGAAAGATATATATGGGAGCTATATCTAAATCTGAACCGATTTCTTCCAAAATCAATAGGGTTCTATTCTGAGCCAAAACACATACTTGTGCCAAATTTGAAGTCGATTGGACTAAAACTGCGACCTAGACTTTGCTTACAACAATGTGTTCACGGACAGACGGATATGGCTATATCGACTCAGGAGCCCACCCTTAGCATTTTTGCCAAAGACACCATGTGTCTATCTCGTCTCCTTCTGGGTGTTGCAAACTATAATACCCTGTTGCACTAACTTATAATACCCTGTTCCACAGTGTGGCGCAGTTTATAAACATTAAAATCGATTTTTCAGGAAAATCATGTAGAGTTTTATTTATTTGTTACCAAGCCTTTTAAACTATAGTCGCATTTAGAGGGTTCTCAAACTACAGGTTCACTCAAACTGTACGTTCACTTTCACTACTAAATCGAAAATGTCTCTGAACAAGTATATCTAAGAGTTGTGGTTATGGATAATTCGTGGTATCAAAAATATGACTTTTCAATTTTTTTTTAAAAATTTCATAAAGCAGACTATCTATTTCGCCCTCCCACAAAACTCTCAAACTGTTCAATCATCTTTAGAGATCTGTAGATGAACGTGTATCGCTATTTCGACTCTTTGTAAAAGTTTAGATCTTATGCTAAAATCTAATCGGCTAATCGGATCTATTGATAAATGTTAGCCTAAAAGAAAAATTAAAACTTTTCGAATTGAGAGAAAAAAAATTGGTTCGTTTTTGTATAACCCTTTAACAACAAACAACAACTCGAAATCAAAAACGACTAAACTCGGAGAAAAATATTAAAAACGTAGGTATTGAGCTTGAAAAAGACACGTAATAAAAACCAGTACTTAAAAAATATTTAAACATTTCAAGAAAATAATTTTACGTTTTATTTAGTTGTTAAAAAGGCTTTTAAAACAATAGTCTCATATAGAGGGTTCTCAAACTATAAATTCACCAAAAAGGACTCTCAAACTATACGCTGACCTTCTCAACTCTCAAACTGTAAGCAGTATATGGGAAAGGTTTTTGTGGTTGGGGAAAATAATGAAATGACTTTTCGACCAATACAAATTTTGAAAATCGAATTATAAAGTAAATCGCGTTTTATTTTGTTGTTACCAGGTCTTTTAAACTATAGTCTCCTTTAGAGGGTTCTCTAACTATAGGTTCCCTAAACGATTCTCAAACTCTACGCAAACCTTCTTAACTCTCAAACTTTAAGCAGTAGATATGAAAGGTTTCTGAACAAGTATATCTAGAAATTGTGGTTGACTTTTCGACTTTTTAAAATTTTTAAAAATCGATTTGGGGTTTATTATAAAATAATTTGGGGTTTATTCAGTTAATACAAGGCCTTTTAAACGATAGCCTCTTTTAGAGGGTTCTCAAACTAGAGATTTACCACATGGGGCTTTCAAACTTTACGCTCACTTTCACATCTAGATCAAAAATGTCTCTGAACAAGTATAACTAAAACTTATAGTTAGGGATAGTTTGTAGAATCAAAAACATGACTTATCGCCTTTTAAAAATTTTGAAAATCGAATGTTCGACATTTGTAATTTATTTAAAAATAAACTTTCGATTTTGCCCACCTACATAACTTTCAAACTGTGCGATAGTTTTCAGAGCACTGAACGTATATTGATACACACAAACAAGTTGTTTTCTGATTCAATCAAAAAGTTAATAGATCCAATTAATTGTTTGATTGAAATGTCTTCAATTATAGAAATGATAGTATAAATTAAAAAATTAATTGATCCAATTAGAAAATTAAAATGATACTATTAATTTTTGTGATAGATTTTTGTTTCAATTAAAAAATTTATTGAATCAATTACATTTTTAATTGAATATTTTTTAAAACTTAATTAAGACTTTAACTGGAAAATTGTTCATGTTTTTTTTTTATATTTTATTTTTTGTAAAAGTTTAGGTTTTTTTTGCCATCTGGTGGATTGCCTTTGTTTCGAGTGTAGATTTAAAGCTAGAAAGCTTTGAAAATTGTTTTTTTTTTTTTTTTCAAAAAAGACACATATTTTGCTCGAATTCAATATCAAAATCCTTAAGGGATGATCAAAATCTTTGGATCCAAATAAACTTTGTTTTGAATGTAAGATCCTTTATTTATACGTCGGGAGCCACCGTGGTTCAGTGGTTAGCATGCCCGCTTTGCGTACACAAGATCGTAGGTTCAATTCCTGATTCGACCGAACACCAAAAAGTTTTTCAGCTGTGGGTTATCCCACCTCAGTAATGCTGGTGACATTTCTGAGTGTTTCAAAGCTTCTCTAAGTGGTTTCACTGCAATGTGGAGCGCCGTTCGGACTCGGCAATAAAAAGAAAGTCCCTTGTGATTGAGCTTAACATGGGCAGCACTCAGTGATAAGGGAGAAGTTCACCATTGCGGTATGAGAATGGACTGAATAGTCTAAGTGAGCCTGATACATCGCGCTGCCACCTAACCTAACCTAAGTCATAAAGGTCGCCTACGTTTCATGAAAATTTCATGATGATCCCCTGCAATAAATCAAGCAATCATTTTTACTACATGAACTCCCTCTACATAGAAAAACGGGGTTAACTGTTTCATAGCAAGAATGAACTATCTTGAACTAAATTATACTCCATATATGGAAATTTCCACAAAGCGTTGTTAAAACCAGGAAAATTTAATGCCCTTTTGTACTTTTTAACTACAACTCATGAAATTATAACTAAAATTAAAGAAAAAAATCATTGGCACCAAATCATGACCATTTCAACCATACAGTAGTTCATTCTTACTATTTTTTGGGAATCGTACGAAAATTTTCTTTTGCTTTAGTTCATATTGAACTTCAAAACAGAAAGGAGAAGGATTTCATTGGACTGTGGAAAATTTCGAAAAACGAATAATACAATTTAACTACAAGCAAATAATTTTGTTGCAGTAAAAAGAAGTTAAATTTAGCGTTAGTTTAACTACGAAATTTTTTTTTTCAGTATACGTTTCGTTTAAAACGGACATACAAACCTGAACTACCCTAATATCCTCATAAAATTTTTCACTACAACCCCATGTGTAGAAAAATTATGGTGTAATATAGTATGACTGACAGATAGTCCATCAAAAGCTATTCCGGGAATAGTTCAAGTACAACCTTCAAAAAAAAAAAAAAAAAAAAAACAACAACAATGTATCTTATATACCGATCATTACTTTCATGCGTTTTATTTGTTTATAATAAAGACAATTACATGTCATGACGATTTTGTTTTTACTTTTTAACGTTGATTAGCAAAAAGACTACCTCAGATTTTAAACAATTACATTGTAGTTGAAGTCTAGCCTGATTACATTCTAAAAATAATAGGTGATAGTTGTCTAGTAGGTGTCCATCATTTAACACTGGCTATACCGGCAATACTTTATAATATCGCACAAAAAGGCATCATTTATATTTTTTTTTTTCGTCATAGAATACAAGAATCGAAGAAAAAGAAAATTGAATATCGGAAAACTTAAAATTTATACAATGGTAAAGTAATATTGGAAAATTTTGTTAATAAACTAGTGAACGAATGAAAAGGACATGATCAACAGTAAAAATATTATGGTCTCCAATATAAATGAGTGTGTGTGTGTTTTGTTAACGAAAAGCAAATTTCCAAATAATATCCGATCTTCATCAATAATTTTGTGAATTCAACAAAGGGACGGACATCGCTGGATCGACTCAGAATTTCACCAGGGCCTATATCCACGATTGCCACAGTTGGTAGAATTGTAGCACAAATGGGAGATTTTTTACTGTTTGGTAGATTAGTAGAATTCTTTTGTTACAAAATACCTCTCCAAAAATTTTCTATAGAACTAAAATTTTGACAAAATATATTATAGGAATAAAATGTTAACAAAATTTTCTATAGAAATCAAATTTTTATATAATTTTTCTATAGAATTAAAATTTTGATAAAAATTTTTATAGAAATAAAATTTTGACAAAGTTTTCTATAGAAATATAATTTTGACAAAATTTTCTATAAAAATAAAATTTTGACAAAATTTTCTATAGAAATAAAACTTTTGCAAAATTTTCTATAGAAATAAAATTTTGGCAAAATTTTTAACAAAAATTTCTATGGAAATAAAATTGTTCTATAGAAATAAAATTTTGATAAAATGTTCCTATAGAAATAAAATTTTGATAAAATTTTTTATAGAAATAAAATTTTGACACAACTTTCTATAGAAATAGAATTTTGACAAAATTTTCTATAGAAATAACATTTTGACACAATTTTCTATAAAAATAAAATTTTGACAAAATTTTCTACAGAAATAAAATTTTGACATAATTTTCTATAGAAATAAAATTTTGACAAAATTTTCTATAGAAATAAAATTTTGACAAAGTATTTTATAGAAATAAAATTTTGACAAAATATTTTATAGAAATAAAATTCCGACAAAATTTTCTATAGAAATAAAATTTTGATAAAATTTTTCTATAAAATTAAAATTTTGATAAACATTTGTATAGAAATAAAATGTTGGCAAAATTTTCTATAGAAATAAAATTTTGGCAAATTTTTCAACAAAATTTTCTATAGAAATAAAATTTTGATAAAATTTTTCTATAGAAATAAAATTTTAATTCGAAATATTGGAAAGAATTAAAGTATAAAACACTAAGATTTTAGTTTGTTTTATTACAACATGACCTCAAGCCTTACAAAATCTACAAATAATTATACTAAAAGGTCAACCATACAACAACTACAAGAAATATAATTTTGACAAACTTTTATATAGATATAAAATGTTGACAAAATTTTCTATAGAAATTAAATTTTGACAAAATTTTCTATAAAAATAAAATGTTGACAAAATTTTATATAGAAATAAAATTTTGACAAAATTTTCTACAGAAATAAATTTGACAAAATTTTCTATAAAAATAAAATTTTGACAAAATTTCTATAGAAATAAAATTTTGACATAATTTTCTATAGAAATAAAATTTTGACAAAATTTTTTATAGAAATAAAATTTTCTATAGAAATTTTCTATAGAAAAGAAATTTTGTCAAAATTTTTAGTAGAAATAAAATTTTGACAAAATTTTCTATAGAAAGAAAACTTTGAGAAAATAAAATTTTCTATAGAAATAAAATTTTGACAAAATTTTTTATAGAAATAAAATTTCCTATAGAAATTTTCTATAGAAATAAAATTTTGACAAAATATTCTATAGAAATCAAATTTTGACAAAATTTTCTATAGAAATAAAATTTTTGCAAACTTTTCAACAAAATTTTCTATAGAAATAAAATTTTGATAAAATTTTTCTATAGAACTAATATTTTGATAAAATTTTTTATAGAAATAAAATTTTGACAAAATGTTGACAAAATTTTCTATAGAAATGAAATTTTGACAAAATTTTCTATAAAAATAAAATGTTGACAAAATTTTATATAGAAATAAAATTTTGACAAAATTTTCTATAAAAATAAAATTTTGACAAAATTTTTTATAGAAATAAAATTTTGACAAAATTTTCTATAGAAAAAAAAAATTGTCAAAATAAAATTTTAATAAAATTATCTATAGAAATAAAAGTTTGACAAAATTTTCTATAAAAATAAAATTTTGACAAAATTTTCTGTAGAAATAAAATTTTGGCAAAATTTTCTATAAAAATAAAATTGTGACAAAATTTTCTGTAGAAATAAAATTTTGACAAAATATTCTGTATAAATAAAATTTCGACAAAATTTTCTATTGAAATGAAATTTTAGCAGAATTTTCAATGGAAATAAAATGTTGTCAAAATTTTCTATAGAAATTAAATTTTGACAAAATTTTCTATAGAAATAAAATTTTAACAAAATTTTCTATAGAAATAAAATTTTGACAAAATTTTCTATAGAAATAAAATTTTGATAAAATATTCTATAAAAATAATATTTTGTTGAAGTAAGACTCAAGGAAAATGTATTTAAAGAATTAATCTTTAAATTTACAGAGATACATAATTTTATATTTAAAAATAAAAAAAGCTTCAAATATAGGCTAAGACTTGTTTTGAGGTTGTTGCATCGTTGTTTGAACGTTTTTTATGACGCCCCATGAATATTGTTTTATATAGGCCCGATGAAAATTATCCCCAAAACCTAAATGAAGTAGGACCCCAAAAATTTGATGGAATACAATAACAACAAATTTTTATGTTTGTTGTTTATTTTTTTTTTTGAGTAACTTCTTATTTTTTTTGGGGCCTGTTTGCGTTATGAAAATAAATCCCAATATCTAAAATAAGCCCCAAAACCCAAATGAAGTGGGGGTCCCAAACAAATTTTATAGAATGCAACAACTCCAAATTTGTTATTGTTGTCTTTTATGGAGTAACTTAATTTTTTTATGAAAATAGAATATTAAATCAAAATGAAAATGAATTTCAATTTCCTTTTTGGGATTTTGTTTACCTCTTCACATTTGGGGATTGGTGACAACTTTACACAATTTTTATCCGAATAGCCTTGCATCGCATCGCATTTTTAGCAAAATTTTCAATGGAAATAAAATTTTGTTAAAATTTTCTATGGAAATAAAATTTTGACAAAATTTTCTATAGAAATAAAATTTTGAAAAAATTTTCTATAAACATAATATTTTGACTTCGTTGAAGTAAGACTCAAGAAAAATGTATTTAAAGTATTAATATTTAAATTTACTGAGATACTTAATTTTATATTTAAAAATAAAAAAAGCTTCAAACATAGGCTAAGACATATTTTGAGGTTGTTGCATCTTTGTTTGAACGTTTTTTATGGCGCCCCATGAAATTTTTTTATATGGGCCCGATGAAAATTATCCCCAAAACCTAAATGAAGTGGGACCCCAAAAAATTTGATGGAATACAATAACACCAAATTTTTATGTTTGTTGTTTTTTTTCATATTATTTTGGGGGCCTGTTTGCATTATGAAAATAAATCCCAATATCTAAAATAAGCCCCAAAACCCAAATGAAGTGGGGGTCCCAAACAAATTTTATAAATGCAACAACACACACACATTTTTTCCGATTCAATCACAAAATTAATTGATCCAATTAATTTTTTATTTGATATATGTCCAATCACTAAAATGGTGGTATCAATCACAGTTTTAATTGGACATTTAAAATATACTTGATTAAAAAATTTATTGATTTCATTAGCAAATTTCAATTAATTTTTTAATTGATTCAATTAAAAATTTAATTAATGTTGATTGCAAAACTCGATTAAATTTTTCATTAAAAACTTTTTCAATTACTTTCTTATCTGATTAAGTGTTTTTAGTTTGATTAGAAAATTGAGTGTTTGAAATAAATTTTTAGTTGAAAATTAAAAAAAAATCCATCACTTTTTTAAGTGTCTTAGTTTTCCGACTTTGATTAAAAAGTTAATTGTATCAATTAAAATTTTAATTAAAAATGTTCAATCATTGACTTAATTAATTTAATGTTTCTATCTTGATTAAAGAGTTAATGTATCAATTAATTATATTTCATGTTAGCCTGATGCCGAAACAGGCAATTAACGTCCAAATGCATTATATCTAATTTTACAATTATTAATCAATTAATTTATTACTTGAAAAAATTTTCAACTTCAATCAACATTTTTATTGGAAATGTTTTGGTGATACGAAAAGTTTTCCAATTAAAATTTTAATTGAGTTTTACAAAATATTCAATTAAAAATTTAATTAACTCAACCAATCAAAAAACAAATCACAATAATTGATAGTATCAATTAATTTTTTAATTGGATCAATTATTATTTTAATTGATATTATTTTAATTGATTGAAGACATTTCAATTAACAAATTAATTGGACCAATTAATTTCGTGATTGAATCTGAAAAAAAAAATTTTTGGACTAACAAGATTCCAAAGACATGGACTAACATGATTACAAAATCAAGCATCGTAGTTAATTAAAAATTAATTGGTCAAATTGAATTATTAATTGATGTAATTACGTTTGGCTATTAATTTTTGTTTTGGTAAAAAATGGAATCAACTTGAATATTTTGTAAAATTCAATTTAAATTTTAATTTGAAAAATGTTGGTGATATTTTTTCTGTGTAGACAGATAGCTCCTTATTTATGATTATTTATATCATTATTTTAAAGTGGAACTATATTGGACCCGGAATGAATTCCAAGGTCCTATAGTAAGGTCAATATCCTTGGATCCAAGTATACTTTTTTGTTAGTGCAGAAGTTTAAATTAGCTTTTCGAAAATTGTCGATTAATATTTCATATTCGCTATTTCATAAAAGGACATTCATTTAATTTGCTCTCTTTCTTTCTCTTTTCATGCAAAAAGTTTACAAAACCTTGCATACAATTTGCTGTGGTCATCCCATTGCTATGGTTGATGTGCAGCTGCCCAACCAACACTGAAGGCTATCGAATATTGGCGGTTTTCTCATTTCCGGGTAAAAGTCATTACATGATGCATTCCGCTCTCATTAAGGAACTCACACAAAGAGGTCATCAGGTGACCATGGTTGCTTCATTCACATTGAAAAATCTGAATCTGGGTTATAATTATACGGAAATTCTAATTGAACCAGTTTATGATTTCTGGAGTGATGGTAAAGCAAAAAAAATGGATTGAAACGGACTTTTAATTTAAATTTGAAATTTTCAGTTATACCATTTCTAAAAGCTGATAATATTTTTGATCTTACCGCCATGGGTGTTGTGGATAGTCATTTTATGCTTGAAGTTATTGGTCGTACAACCACTGAACATGCCCTGAAACAACCTCAAGTTCAAGAATTGATCAATCATCCCCATCCCCGGGGTCAGTATGACTTACTATTGTGTGAGCAATTCTATCAGGAACCTTTTTTGGCATTATCCTATATCTATGATATACCCGTGGTGACTAGTGGTACATTGGGTTTTGAAAATCACATGAGTCAAATGATGGGTTTATTATCACCTTGGGCATTTGTTCCACACGGCTTTACCGACTACAGTGATCGTATGACTTTCAAAGAGCGTTTCTTGAATACGTACTACTCCCTTGCCGAAGATTTCCTAAGGGAATATCATTATTTCCCCCTAATGGATAAGATGGTACAGAAATATTTTGGACATTTAAATGGTAAGTAGATAAGCAGGAATTAGGTAAGTGAGAGACAGACAATTCAATTTATTTTTGTCGCTTGCTTATAAAATAAATTTTGTTAAATATTTAATATTCATTCAAATGAATTCATTCAATTTTCCTATAAATTTCATTTTCATGGTAAAAATTAAAAAATTAATTTAATTTTCATTAAAAAAAATTAGAATATTTTGCAGTTAAAACTTCGAGGTAATTTTAGTTTTATATAGTCAACATTAAAAAAAACATTCAATTTTTATTGCTAAATTAAGAATTAATATGTATTTTATTAATTTGCCAAAGTTTGATTTAAAAAAAAAAAAAAAAACAAGTATATACGGCCAGGCCGAATCTTATGTACCCTCCACCATGGATTGCGTAGAAACTTCTACGAAAGACTGTCATCCACAAATTTCAACTCACTCGGATGAAATGTACTCCTCCAAGAGGCTCCAAAACCAAATCTCGGGATCGGTTTATATGGGGGCTATAAATGATTATGGACTGATATGGACCACTTTTGGCATGGTTGTTAAATATCATATACTACCACCACGTACCAAATTTCAACCAGATCGGGTGACTTTTGCTTCTCCAAAAGGCACCGGAGGTCAAATCTGGCGATCGGTTTATATGGGAGCTATATATAATTATGGACTGATAGGAACCAATTCCTGCATGGTTGTTGGATACCATATACTAACATCACGTACCAAATTTCAACCGAATGGGAAGAATTTTGCTCTTCCAAGGTGGTCCGGAGGTCAAATCTGGGGATCGGTTTATATGGGGCCTATATATAATTATGGACCGATATCGACCAATTTTTGCATGGTCATTAGAGACCATATACTAACATCATGTACCAAATTTCAACCGAATGGGAAGAATTTTGCTGTTCCAAGGTGCTCCGGAGGTCAAATCTGGGGATCGGTTTATATGGGGGCTATATATAATTATGGACCGATGTGAACCAATTTTTGCATGGTTGTTAGAGACCATATACTAACACCATGTACCAAATTTCGGCCGGATCGGATGAAATTTGCTTCTCTTAGAGGCCTCGCAAGCCAAATTTGGCGGTCCGTTTATATGGGGGCTATATATAATTATGGACCGATGTGAACCAATTTTTGCATGGTCCTTAGAGACCGTATACTAACACCATGTACCAAATTTCAGCCGGATCGGATGAAATTTGCTTCTCTTAGAGGCTCCGCAAGCCAAATCGGGGGATCGGTTTATATGGGGGCTATATATAATTATGGACCGATGTGGACCACTTTTTGCATGGTTGTTAGGGACCACATACTAACACCATGTATCAAATTTCAGCCGGATCGGATGAAATTTGCTTCTATTAGAGGCTCCGCAAGCCAAATCGGGGGATCGGTTTATATGGGGGCTATACGTAAAAGTGTACCGATATGGCCCATTTGCAATACCGTCCGACCTACATCAATAACAACTACTTGTGCCAAGTTTCAAGTCGATAGCTTGTTTCGTTCGGAAGTTAGCGTGATTTCAACAGACGGACGGACGGACATGCTCAGATCGACTCAGAATTTCACCACGACCCAGAATATATATACTCTTAAATCAATATTTCGACGTGTTACAAACGGAATGACAAAGTTAATATACCCCCCATCCTATGGTGGAGGGTATAAAAAAAAATCGTAATTTAAATCCATATTTAATATTTTAATTTTCATCCAAGAATTCCTTTAAATGAATATGTATTTAACAATTTTGCCAAAAATTAGGTTTAAAAAGAAGGTTTCTTTAAATTTAATTTTCATGGTGAATTTATTTACAAAATTTTGGCAAAAATCAATTTAGTTTTCATAAAAAAATTAAAATATTTTGCAGTTAAACTTTCAAGGTAATTTTAGTTTATTAAAAACTTTATTTTTTTGTTGATAAATTAAGAAATAATATGTATTTTTCTACTTTGCCAAATTTTATTTTTTTTTTAAATTAGTAAGAATTTAAATTTCATTAACAATTTGGCGGCAATACGAGTTTCTTAAAAAAATATGGACAACATTTTATTAAATTTTCTAAAAAAAAAATCGATTTTTTAAAATATCAAAAAAATAAAATTTTTAGTTTTTATTGATAAATAATTTGAAACTGATTTATCTTACAAAATATCGTCGAACATTTTTAGCATATGTTAGCATGAATTAGGTAAATGAAAAATTGAACAAACATTTGGGAAAATTTTTTCATTTGTAAAATTTCACAAAAATTTCATGAAAAATTTGATAAGATACTATGAATTATTCGCATTTACAACTTCGAGGCAATTTTATATATATTTCATATTAAAAAATATTTTTTTATTTTTATTGATAAACTCTTTGAAAATATGGTCAGAACGAATTGTTTTTAATTAAATAAAAAATATTTGTTTTTATTTTTATTTATAACTTCTTTGAAAATATGGTCGAAAAGATTTTTTGTAAATTTAATTAGGAAAGTGAAAGCCTGCGAGAAATTAAAGAATATTTTTTGGAAATTTAAATTGAATTCCATTATTCTAATGTAATTTTGTCAATATTAAATTTGTCATTAAATTTTGTCAAAATTTGATTTTTAGAAAAAAGTAGAAATGAAAATTCCATTGAGTACTTTGTCGCAATTTCAGTGTCTTAAAAATATTGGAGAAAACATTTTTTTATTTAATTTTCTTTAAAAAGAATGAAGAATATTTAGCATTTACAACTTCGAGATTTTTATTTTTTATTAGGATAGTCTATACAAATGTTGTATCCAGTGCTAAAAGAAAACAGCCCTATTGACAAATTTAACAATAAAAATCTCTATTTTTTCTTTGAAATTCTTTGAAATTGATTTATCGTACGAAATGGAGTTTCATTTAAATATTTTACACATATGTAAAAGCATATTCGGCAAATGAAAGATTTTTTTTTGAAAATTAAATATATGTATTTTCATTTATCCAAAAATTCGTCAAAATAGTTATGTATTTCAAAATTTTATCAAAATTTGATTCTTATAAAAAAACTGGTTCTAGAAATTTAAATTTATTGAAGAGTTTTATCGTAATTTAGATTTCTTAAAAATATTGACGAAATGTAATTTAATTTTCATAAAAAATAGATTTTTTCTGCATTTAAAACTCCGAGGTATTTTTTTTAATAGTGAACAAATTTAATTTTTAATTTTTATTGATGCATTATTTGAAATTTATTTATCGCACAAAATTTCGTCGAATTGGTATTTTTCAATATTATTAAAGCGTGAAGTAAAAGACCGTAAAACTATAAACCAATATTTTTTTTCGAAATTTAAATTTACTTTCATTTCTCTAATATTTATCATATAGAATTTTATCAATATTTAATTTTCATTAAAGAATTCGCCAAAATTAGTATATAATCCATATTTTTGTCAAAATGTGATTTAAAAAAAGTTCATAGAAATTTAAATTTTATACAAAACTTATTCGCGATTGAAATTTTAAAAATATTGGCGAAATTTTAATTACATTTTCATAAAAAATTTTAGATTGTTTTTATTTTTGCATTTAAATCTTCGAAATTTGTATAATCTTAATATTAAAAAATATAATATTTAAATTTTTATCGATAGATTTAATGAAATTAATTCATCGTTTGAAAAATCGTGGAATTGGAATTTTGTTTTTAATTAAAGAATTTTTTTCAATTGTCGAATCTTTTTTTGATTCAAAATTTTGTCAATATTATATTGCCATCTAAAAATTCATTAAATTAATATGTACTTTATATTTTTATCAAAATTTGAATTTTATATGAATTTAATTTCAAGGAACATTTAATCAAAGTTTGACTTTCTTAAAAAATAGTGTGAAAATATTTTATTTAATTTTTTAATTTGCATACAAAACAAATGTTTATAGTGTTTTTTGGCATATAAAACTTCAAGATATTTTTATTTTTATATATTTCATATTAAAAACATTTTCGAAATGTAGTTTTTTTTAGTTTTTAGCATATGTAAGCGTGAATTAGGTAAGTGAAAAATCGTAAAAGTATCGATCCAAAAATTAATATATTTTTATACCGTCCACCATAGGATGGGGGTATATTAACTTTGTCATTCCGTTTGTAACACATCGAAATATTGCTCTAAGACCCCATAAAGTATATATATTCTGGGTCGTGGTGAAATTCTCAGTCGATCTGAGCATGTCCGTCCGTCCGTACGGCTGTTGAAATCACGCTAACTTCCGAACGAAAGAAGCTATCGACTTGAAACTTGGCACAAGTAGTTGTTATTGATGTCGGTCAGATGGTATTGCAAATGGGCCGTATCGGTTCACTTTTACGTATAGCCCCCATATAAACGAACCCCCAAATTTGGCTTGCAGATCCTCTAAGAGAACCAAATTTCATCCGATCCGGCTGAAATTTGGTACATGGTGTTTGTATATGGTCTCTAACATCTATGCAAAAATTGGTTCACATCGGTCAATAATTATATATAGCCCCCATATAAACCGATCCCCCGATTTGGCTTGCGGAGCCTCAAAAATAAGCAAATTTCATCCGATCCGGCTGAAATTTGGTACATGATGTTGGTATATGGTCTCTAACAACCATGCAAAAATTGGTTCACATCGGTCAATAATTATATATAGCCCCCATATAAACCGATCCCCCGATTTGGCTTCCGGAGCCTCTAAGAGAAGCAAATTTCATCCGATCCGGCTGAAATTTGGTACATGGTGTTTGTATATGGTCTCTAACAACCATGCAAAAATTGGTCCACATCGGTCCATAATTGTATATAGCCCCCATATAAACCGATCCCCAGATTTGGCTTGCGGAGCCTCTAAGAGAAGAAAATTTCATCTGATCCGGCTGAAATTTGGTACATGATGTTAGTATATGGTCTCTAACATCTATGCAAAAATTGGTCCACATCGGTCCATAATTATATATAGCCCCCATATAAACCGATCCCCAGATTTGGCTTGCGGAGCCTTTAAGAGAAGTAAATGTCATCCGATCAGCCTGAAATTTGATACATGGTGTTAGTATAGGTTCTCTAATAATTATGCAAAAAAAGGTCCACATCGGTCCATAATTATATATAGTCCCCATATAAACCGATCCCCAGATTTGACCTCCGGAGCCTCTTGGAAGACCAAAATTCATCTGATTCAGTTGAAATTTGATACGTGGTGTTAATATATGGCCTCAAACACCCATGCAAAAATTGGTCGAAATCGGTCCATAATTATATATAGCCCCCATATAAACCGATCCCTAAGTTTGACCTCCGGAGCCCCTTGGAAGAGCAAAATTCATCCGATTCGGTTGAAATTTGGTACGTGATGTTAGTATATGGTATCCAACAACCATGCAGGAATTGGTTCATATCAGTCCATAATTATATATAGCCGCCTATAAACCCATCCCCAGATGTGACCTCCGGTGGATAAGCAAAACTCATCCGATCTGATTGAAATTTAGTACGTGGTGTTAGTATATGGTCTCTAACAACCATGCAGGTATTGGTCCATATCAGTCCATAATTATATATAATCTCCATATAAACCGATTCCGAGATTTGGTTTTGGACCCTCTTGGAAGAGCAAATTTCATCCGAGTCAGTTGAAATTTGGTACATTGTGCTAGTATATGGCCGTTAACAACCATGCCTAACTACGTCCATATCGGTCTATAGTTATATATAGCTCTCCGATAAATCGATCCCAATCACACAAAAATAGGTCCATATCAAGTTCATAATTGTAGCCCCCATATTTCAATTCCGGCTCTCCACGTACAAAACTCCATAATTTCGAGGCAATTTGTATATATTTAATATTAAAAAAAATAAATTTTTATTGAAAAATTCTTTAAATTTGATTGATATCGTACAAAATTTCATAAAAATTTATTTTTTTTAACATTTTTGTAGAAAATAAATTATTATTTTTATTTTTCAGTCTTTTGTTTTCAATACACATCTTCTATGATGCTTATTGCAGATCTTATTGTACAATATATATCTATTATAGCTTAGATATAATTGCATATTTATTAGCCTATAATTACTAAGTTTTTTATGGTATTAAGGAAAGATAAACATATTGTCCAAAATGGTTGGGATGACAGCTGTTTGGGATTTTCACATTCCCCTCAATTTCCTATATTGGAAGATCTACTCATTTCAATAATTAGACTATATAACTAAGATGTTCCTCTATTTGTTTAGAACGAGTTTAACCAACATGTGAAAATAACGAAATTTAGTAGAGGCATTTTCACTTTCCCAACACAACATTCCAGTATATTGCAATTGGTAAACGATTTATTTTATAATTTAATGACATGCATATTTCCATAAGGTCATAAAAAATCAGTAATGATCATTTTATTTATTAGCCTATCATTAATTGTACTAAGGTACGTTTAGTACACTTCCCACAACAAAAACTTGAGCGCATATTGTAGATAATAAATTTATTTGGAAAAAAGTTTATTACTAATATTGATAAGAACTATAGAATATTTCTTTATAGAGATTTTTTTCGTGGAAAGGAAAATTCATTTATATTTAATAATTGTATTTGTTATTCCAATAATTTATAAAAATTTTCAATAAAATTGTATTTGAAACAATAATTGAAATATCTTTAAACCCCCTTCTCTTTTCATTGCAGTCTCTATACCACCAATATCGCAAATGGAAAAAAACATATCAGTCATGTTGCTCAATAGTCATTTACCATTGACATCAGCGATACCTCTTGTTCCCGGTATGATATCTGTTGGTGGAATGCATATTTATCCACCTAAGAAATTGCCTCAGGATATTCAGGATTTCGTGGACAATGCTGACCATGGAGTAATTTATTTTAGTTTAGGTAAATATATGTTCTCTTGTCATTCGCAATTAACCCTTTGGGGACTTAAGTTGCTTGTAAGCAGCGATACTGTTGAGATTTTCTTGAAAGTGGCACAAAAAGTATCACAAGCGAAAAAAAGTGGCACACGTTTATCGAAATAAAATTTTGATAAAATTTTCTATAAAAATAAAATTTTGACAAAATTTTCTATATAAATAAAATTTTGTCAAAAATTTCTATAGAAATAAAATATTGACAAAATTTTCTATTGAAATAAAATTTTGACAAAATTGTCTATAGAAATAAAATTTTGACAAAATTGTCTATACAAATAAAATTTTGACAAAATTTTCTATAGAAATAAAATTTTGACAAAATTTTCTATAGAAATAAAATTTTGACGAAATTTTCTATAGAAATAAAATTTTGACAAAATTTTCTAAAGAAATAAAATTTTGACAACATTTTCTATAAAAATAAAATTTTGACAAAATTTTCTATACAAATAAAATTTTGACAACATTTTCTATAGAAATAAAATTTTGACAAAATTTTCTATAGAAATAAAATTTTGACAAAATTTTCTATTGATATAAAATTTTGACAAAGTTTTCTATAGAAATAAAATTTTGACAAAATTTTCTATAGAAATAAAATTTTGACAAAATTTTCTGCAGAAATAAAATTTTGACAAAATTTTCTATAGAAATAAAATTTTGACAAAATTTTATTTCAATAGAAAATATTAATTTAAAGACTATTGTAAAAATATAATTCTATAGAAAATTTTGTCAAAATTTTATTTCTGCAGAAAATTTTGTCAAAATTTTATTTCTATAGAAAATTTTGACAAAATTTTATTTCTATAGAAACTTTTGTGAAAATTTTATTTCTATATAAAATTTTGACAAAATTTTCTATAGAAATAATATTTTGACAAAATTTTCTTTAGAAATAAAATCTTGACAAAATTTTCTATAGAAATAAAATTTTGACAAAATTTTCTGCAGAAATAAAATTTTGACAAAATTTTCTATAGAATTATACTTTTGCAATAGTCTTTAAAATAATATTATGTAATTTAAGTACCTTTTGGCTTTAAAAAATTTTTCTATTGAAATAAATTTTTGTCAAAATTTTATTTCTATAGAAAATTTTGACAAAATTTTATTTCTATAGAAAATTTTGTGAAAATTTTATTTCTATATAAAATTTTGACAAAATTTTCTAAAGAAATAAAATTTTGACAACATTTTCTATAGAAATAAAATTTTGACAAAATTTTCTATAGAATTAAAATTTTGACAAAATTTTCTATTGAAATAAAATTTTGACAAAGTTTTCTATAGAAATAAAATTTTGACAAAATTTTCTATAGAAATAAAATTTTGACAAAATTTTCTATAGAATTATACTTATACTTTTACAATAGTCTTTAAATTTATATTATGTAATTTAAGTACCTTTTGGCTTTGAAAAGTACATTTTTAATACAAAATTGGCGCAGAAGCGATAAATTTAACATGGAGATGTCCAGCATCCGTCCTATGACAAATCCAACAGCCGTTCCACTGAATTTGCATCACTTCTTAAGGTGTAATGCGAATTGAGTGTTTTGGTTGTGAATTAAGAAATTTTGTGATATTTTTACAACTAAATAATTTTTACATTTTTTTATGATTTTTGATGCATTCTAATGCTTGTCTGGAACATTTGACATCAAATATTTTCAAAAATTCGCAATTTTTCTTGAATAGATTTAGCATTTTATACGGCAAAATTTAAATAATTTGTACCATTTTATAAATTCTTAATCTGCCTTTATCGTATTTGAAATAAAAAAAAAATAATTTCCCACTAAAAATATGAAAAACTCGAGTTATAAAAAAATTGGCTAAAATTAACTTTCTGTGCTGTTAAAATAGAGAACATCTTTGGGAAAACATATTTGGAAGTGCTTTTAAAGTTGTGCCTTTAGAAGCACTTCCAATTTTGTTTGCTGGGATATTATCCACACGCAGAGAAGGAATATGATCACCTCAAACATGTTTCAAGAGCAAAATGTTATTTTTGTATGGTGACCATGTAACATGTTTGTCACTAAAATGTTATTTTCTCGTCAAATATAACCTGCTTGCCGAAATCAGAGACATGATTTCCGAGCAAATAACATGGTTGCGAAAACCATTACATGGTCACCACCCAAAAATAAAATTTTGCTCTTAAAACACGTTTGATGTGATCATATTCCTTCTCTTAGTACAGCTTTGCCAAAATGAATTTTTCCAAAATTGGACCAACATTTTTCCAAAATTGGACCAAAATTTGCTCCAGCGGACCATTTTTTTAAATTAAATTAATATCATTTAAAAATTAAAATTTTTTACTTCGATAGAAAATTTTGTAAAATTTTTATTTCTATAGAAACTTTTGTCAAAATTTTATTTCTATTGAAAATTTTGTCAAGATTTTATCTATAGAAAATTTTGTGGAAAATTTTATTTCTTTAGAAAATAAAATCGGACCACATTGGCAACCCTGATATTATCAGTGTATAATTTTTCCGCCTAAAGATATGCTTGAACAATTTTATATTGTAACAAACAGCATTGATCTTCTGAACAGGGTTTGCCAATTTGTTCCGATCGGACCAAAATTGGTCCATAAATCTATTAAATTTTAAATTTAAAATTTAAAATTTAAATTTTAAATTCTAAAAATGGTCGGACCAAATGGAATTTGATTGATTTTGGTCCATTTTCGTCAAATCGGTAATTTTTTAGAAAATTTTGAAAAATAAACTAAAATTTTAACAAAGTTTTCTATAGAAATAAAATTTTAACAAAGTTTTCTATAGAAATAAAATTTTGCCAAATTTCCTATAGAAATAAAATTTTTCCAAATTTCCTATAGAAATAAAATTTTGACGACATTTTCTATAGAAGCAAAATTTCAAATTGGTACGATGGTCGAATCAAATGGAATTTGATTGATTTTGGTCCATTTACGTCAACTCGGTAAGTTTTCAAAATTTTCTAATGAACTAAAATTTTAACAAAGTTTTCTATAGAAATAAAATTATGCCAAATTTCTTATAGAAATAAAATTTTTCCAAATTTCCTATAGAAATAAAATTTTGACGACATTTTCTATAGAAGTAAAATTTTCAAAAAAATTTCCAAAGAAATAAAATTTTGCGTAATTTTCTATAGAAATGAAAGTTCGACTAAATGTCCTATAGAAATTAAATTTTGGCAAAATTTTCAATAGAAACAATTTTCAAATGGACTAAAATTTTAACAAAGTTTTCTGTAGAAACAAAATTATGAAAAAATTTTCAACAGAAATAAAATTTTGTCAAAATTTTCTATAGAACTAAAATTTGGGCACAATTTTCTAATGAACTAAAATTTTAACAATGTTTTCTATAAAACAAAATTATGACAAAATTTTCTCCAGAAATAAAATTTTGACGACATTTTCTATAGAAATAAAATTTTGACAACATTTTCTATAGAAGTAAAATTGCGATAAAATATTTTGACGACATTTTCTATAGAAATAAAATTTTGACGACATTTTCTATAGAAGTAAAATTGCGATAAAATATTCTAAAGAAATAAAATTTTCACAAAATTTTCTATAGATAAAATCTGGACAAAATTGTCAATAGAAATAAAATTTTGACAAAATGTTCTATAGAAAAGAATTTTTGACAACATTTTCTATAGAAATAAATAGAAATAAAAATTATTAATAGAAATAAAAATTTAAAAAAATTTTCTATCGAAGTAAAATTTTGGAAAATTTTTTAATTTTTAAATGATATTAATTTAATTTGGAAAAGTGGTTCACTGGTATGAATTTTGGTACAATTTTGGAAAAATGTTGGTCAACATCCTTAAGGGAAGGTCAATATGTTTGAAGTCAATTAAAATTGTTTCTTTTTGAGTGTATTTTGTTTAAATTAATTGAAAAATGTATTGCTTCAATTAACTTACCCAACTTAACTTATCCAAGTATATTTTTTTTTAATATTTTCTTCTTCTCCGCAGGAAGCAATGTTCAATCCAAGGATATGCCTGAGGATAAACTAAAAATATTCCTCGATGTCTTTGCCTCAATGAAACAGAAAATCATTTGGAAGTATGAAGATGAAAATATTAAAAATCTTCCCAAAAATATTCTCATTAAAAAATGGCTACCACAAGCGGATATATTGGCCCATCCCAATGTCAAGGTATTCATAACACATGGTGGTCTCTTTGGCACCCAAGAGGGTGTCCATTATGGTATACCCATGTTGGGTATACCATTCTATTGTGATCAACATTTGAATTTACGAAAGGCAGTTAGAAATGGATATGCCATTAGTTTACATTTTCAATCGATAACTCATCGGATTCTCAAGGAATCGCTGGAGAAACTTATCTATGATCCTCGTTATAGTGAGGTTATTAAACGTTTCTCTAGAATTTTTCAAGATCGCCCAATGAATTCTCGTGATGTTGCTGTCTATTGGATTGAGTATGTGATAAGGCATAAAGGTGCTCCACAATTACGTTCAGCTGGTTTAGATTTAGCATGGTATCAATTCTATCTGTTGGATGTAATAGCTTTTGCCTTGGCTATCATAATGGTGGCTATTTTTATAGTCTTTAGCTTAGTACGAGCTATAGTGCGTTGTGTAAGTAGAAAGGGAAAGATTAAGCAAAATTAGGAATGTATTTTATAGATATATGTAAGTAAGATTATTGAGAATCTTATAAAATATTGTAGTGGTAAATATTGTTATTTTATTATTAAATTATAATTCGATTCTATAATAATAAAAAAATTAAATATCTTTATAAAATTATATTTTTTTAAATTATACACCATTGATAGGAGGAACATTAAGTTTAGGTCATTTGGTGCCAAACTACCCATTTAAAAGCCGAGTTATCGAACGAGCCGGAGTATCAACTTACAAGAAGGTAGTGACTCCAAATCGCGATGATAAACAAAATACGACGGCCAAAGCGCGATCCCGGAGGCTGTACACGACGATGCTGACGAAGTTTGACTGCGTGGTAATGGACGACGAAACCTACGTCAAAGCCGACTACAAGCAGCTTCCGGGACAGGAGTTTTATACGGCAAAAGGAAGGGGAAAGGTAGCAGATACTTTCAAGCACATAAAACTGTCAAAGTTCGCAAAGAAATATCTGGTTTGGCAAGCCATCTGTACCTGTGGCTTGAAAAGCAGCATTTTCATAGCTTCCGGGACTGTCAACCAAGAAATTTACGTGAAAGAGTGTTTGAATAAACGTCTGCTGCCCTTCCTGAAGAAACACGGTTGTTCCGTACTGTTTTGGCCCGATTTGGCATCTTGACATTACGGTAAAAAGGCCATGGAGTGGTACGCCGCAGGTGGTTCCCAAGGACAAGAGCCCTCCCAACACGCCAGAGCTCCACCCAATTGAGAAATACTGGGCTATTGTCAAGCGGAACCTAAAGAAGACCAAAAGTACTGCTAAGGACGAGCAGCAGTTCAAGGCAAACTGGCTTTCTGCGGCGAAGAAGGTGGACAAGGTGGCTGTACAAAATCTGATGGCAGATGTCAAGCGTGAGGCCCGGCAATTCGCATTTGGAAAAGCGAAAGCCTAACTGAATATTTTTCCTGAATTTTATACTAATTGAACTTGAAAAAGAAATTTAATTTGATTTTTCCCTTGACCAAATTTTGACCGTATCACCCTTTAGCAGCATTGTAGTGGTTTCACAATAGCTTCTGCGACGCATAACACGACACCGACGAATTGCATCCAATAAACACACAGAAGTAGGGTTCGGTCGGCGTAATCAACACCATCATCAACATCTTCTTCAGCACCACACAATCGCGAAAGTTAGATGTCATGCCCTTTGAGGGGGAAATAGAACACGTGACTAGAGTGATTACACACCTCTAGCTGTAGAATAGAAAAAAGGTGAGGAAGAAAAAGATAACACGTGACCAGAGTGGTCGCACACCTCCAGCTGTGGGATGGGAACAAATGAGGGGAAAAGAAACATGCGACTAAAGTGATCGCACAAATCTAGCTATGAGAGAAAAAATGAGGAGGAAATGTAGGAGCACGAGGCTAGAGCTATCAGATAGGAAAAGAGAAGGGAATGTAGGATCATGTGGCTAGAGTGTTCACACATCTCTAGATGTGGTAAAGATGAGGAGAAGTAAGAACACGTGATCGAACACTTCGAGCATAATTT
The DNA here is from genome assembly GCF_050003625.1 of Haematobia irritans. Lineage (NCBI taxonomy): Eukaryota > Metazoa > Arthropoda > Insecta > Diptera > Muscidae > Haematobia > Haematobia irritans. The sequence continues at coordinate 155,210,012 of NC_134401.1, read as the reverse complement.
TTTACTTTACCTTCGTTTTCCTCTTCAATATTCTAGAATTCCAACTATTTACTGAGATGCTCACTTACCTAGATGGTGTTACCTTCGTAGCTGCTGCTGGCAGACTGCCCCAGATCTCACACACTACCTGCCATTTATACTATTCCCCAGCATGCGTAATAGGTGATGATCACCTATTATGTTGTTGGTGTATAACGGCAGTTTGTTTACTCTAATTACTTACGCTAGTTTATAGAGGAAATAACTTTAAAATGATATTTAAAGTTCACTTTTCTAACGAAAAATTTAATTCATTATTATTATATTTTGATTATTCAATTTTATAATATGTAGTGGATGGAAACGAGGGCATCCGACTTCCAGCGTCACAGTGTAATCCTATTGGTTTGCCTGGCATTGCGATTTTTCATAGCCTTTTAATTGAACATATAGGATGTAAAGTCTAAAATTTTAATTAAATTAATTTGAATTATAGTAAATTTAATTAAATTTAACATATCTGCTATAATAATGTTGCTTAATAGTTTAATTAAAATTTTTTTGAATACAGAAAATAAAAAAATCCCTATGTCAAGTTCAACCTATAGTGTGTGTCTCGATTTAGGTATTTATCATATTCTTATGATACATTAATGGTCTCCACATTCATAATTAATCAAACCTTCAACCACACAGGTCCTGTAATTGCCATTCAACATATTCTTCCTAAATGAGAAAATCTGAAAATACTTTTCACAGCATGACATGTCAAATCTCACATCAATTTTCCTTCTAATTAACTTCAACCGACCAAAACGTGTGCAGCCAGGTATTGTCGTGACACATATCAAAAATAATGGCAATAATTGTTGGGAATTATGGACCATAATAGAAACTATGTTAGCCTTATATTTAGATTGTTCTACGGTAGGAGAAGACCATAAGCAACCATCCGGAAAATAGTATTTCATAAATGATGACATTAAGGTAAGGTGGTAAAAGTCATCAGGCATATAAGGACACTAGAAGGATAGTTGAACTAAAGAACTTAAGCCCTTACGTCACCTGGAAAAGGGCATGAAGACCAGTGACTGTTTTCTTTTCCTCTCCTACGAATTAAAGAAAGATCCATTTGTTTAGTTGCTACGAGATGTCACACACTGGGTTATGAGAAAAAGTTGTAGGCAAGGTGAGTATGCTATCTATGGACCCTTTAGGGCAAATTTGCCATTTTGGTTTCAAAAAAAAAAGTAGCGTTGCTACTTTTGTGTTTCAAAAAAAATCAATAATTACTCAGTATACAACCAGAATCAACATTATTTGGATGTCTGGATATGCCGGAATGAAAGTGATCCTAAAGGAAAATATACTGCCGATAAGAGTTAGGGCACAAAGGGATGTGATCCCCTAAAACATGTTTCTCGGAAATTTTGTATCTTAATATCTTATCTTATCTTATCTTATTAAGTGCCATACTTTTTAAATTTTTGTGCTACACCGAAAAAAATTTCCGTAGTTAAACTAACGCTATTTTTAACTTATTTTTATTGGAAAAAAATTATTTGTTGGTAGTTAAATTTTATTATTTTTTTTTTGAAATTTTCCGCAGGCAAATGAAATTTTCCTGTTTTTAAGTATGTGTCAAACATTTTATGAACTAAACGTGGGTATAAAGTTCAATGACCGTACACATGAGTTCAATATGAACTAACGCAAAACAAAATTTTCGTGCGATTCCCAAAAATAGTAAGAATGAACTACAGTATGGTTAAAATGGTCATTATTTGGCACAAATGATTTTATTCTTTACTTTTAGTTCATTTTTTCTTCTATGAGAGGGGGTAATTTCATGAGCTGTAGATAAAAAGTACAATAGGGCATTAAGTTTTCCTGGTTTTAACAACGCTTTGTGGAAATCTCAAAATGTGGAGTATAACTTAGTTCAATTTTCGTACGAGGTAGTTCATTCTTCCTGTGAAATAGTTTACTTTTTTTCTGTGTATAACAAATCGTATATTTCAGATATATTTATAATTTGTATTTTTTGTAATTAGTATTTAGATAGATATCGCCTGAAAGTATGCAAAGAAATTTTTCTATATTAGGTAAATCTAGCTGTTGCTATACATTGTCCCTCCCAAAAAGTATTTTTTTGCCCTGCGCTACACTATGGAACAGGGTCAGAATAGAACTCCATTGATTTTGGAAGAAATCGGTGTAGATTTAGATATAGCTTCCATATATATCTTTCGCCCGATTTACACTCATATGACCATGAAGCACGGTTGTCATAGTTGGTAGAATTCTATCAAAAATTTTAGATTTTTTACTGTTGGGTAGATTGGTAGAATTGTTTATGTTTTGGTAGATTTTGCAAAATATACCTTTCCAACTAAGAAGTACTTAGTAAATTTTCTATAGAAATAAATTTTTGACAAAAATTTCTATAGAAATAAAATTTTGACAAAATGTTCTTTTAAAGCTTAGGTTAGGTATAGTTGCAGCCCGATATTTAAGGCTCACTAAGACTATTCAGTCCACTGTGATCCCACAGTGATACCGAGGCAGAAAGGCGTAAATTTTCTATAAAAAATGTTGACAAAATTTTCTAAAGATATAAAATTTTGAGAACATTTTCTATAGAAATAAAATTTTAAGAACATTTTCTATAGAAATAAAATTTTGAGAAAATTTTGTATTTTAATAATATTTTGAGAAAATTTTACGTAGAAATAAAATTTTAAGAACAGTTTCTATAGAAATAAAATTTTGAGAAAATTTTCCATAGAAATAAAATATTGACAAAAATTTCTATAGAAATAAAATTATGAGAAACTATTCTATAGAAACAATATTTTGAGAAAAAATTCTATAGAAATAACATTTTGTCAAAATTTTCTATAGTAATAAAATTTTTCGCAAAATTTTCTATGTAAATAAAATTTTGACAAAATTTTCAATAGAAATAAAATTTTGACAAAATTTTCTATAGAAATAAAATTTGACAAAATTTTCTATAGAAATAAAATTTTGACAAAATTTTCTAGAGAAGTAAAATTTTGAGAAAATTTTCTGTAGAAATAAAATTTTGTACAAATTTTCTATAGAAATAAAATTTTGACAAAATTTTATATAGAAAAAAAATGACAAAATCTTCTATAGAAAAAAAAATTGACAAAATTGTCTATAGAAATAAAATTTTGACAAAATTTTCTATAGAAGTAAAATTTTGTAAAAATTTTCTATAGAAATAAAATTTTGACAAAATTTTATATAGAAATAAAATTATTACAAAATTTTTATAGACACAAAATGTTGAGAAAAATTTCTATAGAAATAAAATTTTGAGAACATTTTCTACAGCAATCACAATGGACTGTATAGTCTAAGTGAGGCTGAATCTTAATCGGGCTGCCACTTTAACCTTTCGACAGAAATAAAATTTTGACAAATTTTTCTATAGAAATAAACTTTTGACACAATTTTCAATAAAAATTTTACTTAGAAATAAAATTTTGAGAAATTTTTCCATAGAAATAAAGTTTTGACAAAATTTTCTATAGAAGTAACATTTTGAAAAAATTTTCCGTAGAAATAAAATTTTGTAAAAATTTTCTATAGAAATAAAACTTTGACACAATTTTCTATAGAAAAAAAATTTTGACAAAATTTTCTATAAAAATAAAAATTTGACAAAATTTTCTATAGAAGTAAAATTTTGAGAAAATTTTCTATAGAAATAAAATTTTGTAAAAAATTTCTATAGAAATAAAATTTTGACAAAATTTTCTATAGAAAAAAAAAAATTGACAAAATTGTCTATAGAAATAAAATTTTGAGAAAATTTTCTGTAGAAATAAAATTTTGTAAACATTTTCTATAGAAATAAAATTTTGACAAAATTTTTTATAGAAGTAAAATTTTGTGAAAATTTTCTGTAGAAATAAAATTTTGTAAAAATTTTCTATAGAAATAAAATTTTGACAAAATTTTCTATAGAAGTACAATTTTGAGAAAATTTTCTGTAGAAATAAAATTTTGAAAACATTTTTTATAGAAATAAAATTTCACATTGATCATTTATGATGCGCATTCGAGACTGCTGTTCTACGAAGTATATGGGCCTATCATTACCAAGCAAAATAAAGCGTCGCCAAAAAAAGTAGTGAAAATGTTCTTCTTGGATCCGGAAGTGGTGCAAAATTGACGCAGAAGCGATGAATTTAACATGGGCTTGTCATAGGACGAATGTCCACCATTTCAACAGCCGTTGCACTGAATTTGGGTGTGAATAAAGAAAATTTGTGATATTTATTATTTATTATTTAGTTGTCAAATTTTTTAAATTTGACAACTAAATAATTTTTAAATCTGCAACGTTTGACATCAAATATTTTAAAAAATTCGCAATTTTTCTAGAAAGGATTTAGCATTTTTTAGACAAAATTTAAATAAATAGCACTATTTTATTAATTCTTAATTAATTCTATTTTATTAATTCTAATAAACTTACTAGAAACAATAAATATTTAAAATTCCCATTAAAAATACGAAAAAAGGGAATTATAAAAAAGTGACTCAAATCCTGTGCAGTTAGAATAAAGAACAACTTTGGGAGGATATTTTTGGAAGTGCTTTAAAAGTTGTGCCTTTAGAATAACTTCCAAATTTTTTTTGCTGGGTACTCATTATTTATTATGATTTTATGGAAAGGAAAAAATATTGTCCAGAATGGGTGTGAAAACAGTTGTTTCGGATTTTCACATAATTATCAGTTCCCTTTATTGGACGATCTACTCATTTCAATTATTAGACTATATTGGTAAAGCTTTCTTGTATTGCAAAGGAAGAGACATGACGAAAAAAATCATTGACGCCAAATCATGGCCATTTTAACCGCACTCTAGTTCATTCATACTATTTTTGGGAATCATACGAATATTTTCTTCTACTTTAGTTCATATTGAACTTATTATGTGTGCGGTGTATGAACTCTGTACCCATGTTTAGTTCAGAAAATGTTTGAAACATACTTATAAAAGAGGAAAATTTCATAGAGTTGTGGAAAATATCGCAAAAACTAATAAAATTTAAATACAAACAAATAATTTAATAAGTTTAACCTTATTTTCGGTCTAGATTTTCTAGAAGTCTAATGGCCAGTTTCTCATCCTCCGATTAATTTTAACCGGTGGATAGACCTCCGGTTAGTAAAATTTTTGTATGGGATCAGCTGTTTTATCGACACGATAAATAATAACAAGACAATGAGAAACTGGCCCTAACAAAGTTTGTCCAGCACGAAGGATTTAAGATGGTATCGAAATGTAGAAAATGTAGTGGTGAATTATGGAATTAATGCCAAAACTTGTTAAGCATTTACATGTGACGCCTGAAGGTATGCTAAGAAAATTTTCTATATTCAGTAAACCTGGTTGTTTCTATACACTGACCATCTCAAAAAGTATTTTTCTATGAAGTGAAACTGAGGCAAATGCGTATGATAAATGTTACACAGTCAAAAAAATCAAACTGTTTGATGGAATCATTAAAAATCATTCTTTTGCAGAAGAAAACATGAATTGACTTGAGACGTCTGTACATTTCTTGGTGTATGAGATTATTCTTCTATTTTACCACTAGCAGTCGATAGATGGCGGTATATGTTCATAAATACAATACCTTTTATTGGTGGTTTAAGGTGGGTATTAAGTTCGAGTTTAGCCGCTAAAAACTTAATTTTTTACGATTACTTTTCTTTAATAATCCATTTTAAGGAATAAAAACTTTGGGAAAATTTGCTTTGGGCTTTTCCCCATCAAGTTATAATAAAATTTGCAACAAATACGTATAATTTCATGCGTTTTTCTTACTGATTTAGTTTTCACTTTAGCGATTTTAGCGGCTAAACTCGAACTTAATACTAGCCTTTAAGACAAAAAAAAAAACAAAATGTGTTTTCGTTTTAAAATTTAAAAAATCCGTTTTTACCTTTTTCCAAAATCCTCCAAGGCAAAGTTTTGATCAATAATCGAAACTTTAGGTCATTTAACAGCTCATAAAATCTTCAATGAGTTTTTATTTATTATAGAAACTTTATGAATTATCATGAAAATGTTCATTACCCATTACAGTGAAAGTTTTGAGATTTTTATGTGGTTGGTTACGAAATTGAAATTGACCATTGTAGTGGCAACGTACCGAGTAATATCCTTGAATAAATTTTCCATGAAGTTTGCACAAGTTTAAAATATGTGTAAGCAAACAGGAAAACAATCGGCAACAAAAACCAACTACTACTACAGCATACATATTTAAAATTTTAATTACTTCCAATTCTGTGGCTCGCTTACAGCATACACCTAGACCTTGCTTTGCGTCGCAGATACGTTCCAAAAAAAACACGACGCAAAGTGATTTATAAGTTTCCAAGGCAAACTATGCAAAGATTGGAGATAGATAATGACGCAACTTGGAAAATCTAACGACATAAAGTGAAAACTAGTACTCGTACTAATTCAACAGCGACGCAACTTCGAAACAACGGAAATAGAGGTCTAGGTGTACTATATTTACTCTATTCATATGCACACAACAACAGCAATAAAGTACTCGGTGACATGTTTCCCTTTTGATGGTTGTTTAGACGAGGTGATGGTTGTGGCCAGGCTTTCTCATACATAAATTCACAGAATTTCACACAATTTTCATTAATATTTTTATTTAGTGAAATACAAAATTACATTTTATACAAATTAAATATGTGATAATTATAAAATTGGATTTAATTGAAGAGATTTCAAAAATGTAATTAAAATTTTAATTTGGAAAATAAATATACGAATACATTAAGTAACGATTCTTTGACTTGATTTAGAAGAAAAATTACAAAATTATGATATGGTTCAGAGGGCAAAAGTTCACGGCATTTATTGTCTTCTCCAGATGGATGGTGATTTATTGACTGACCATAGTCATGGTCTTCTTGGTCTTTTTTTCCTTCTTCTCATGGGTGATGGTTACTTCCTCTGCAAAGAAACAACGGACGAAAAAGGGTAAATTTAGAAATGTATAAGAATTGAAGTGTTAAGAAATTTCAAATATTTGAATTTAGGCAGTTCGTCCACGATTTCAAAAGTCGAAAATCGATTTTATCAATATCGTCTAATGAATGATCGATAAAAAAATGGATAATCATAAAGTTGAAGCATCCATCTCTACATAGGGGCATAAATCGAAAACTGAATATTGTACTAATCGATTTCTTGTCAAAAACAGGTCGATAAATCTAATTCGATTAATTAATATTGCAAATCGATAATCTTCTATAGCAAATCGACTTTTTATGGGGGCCATATTTAAAGATATGGACGTAATGGGAATGAAAATATTAGAAAGTGGACCAAAAAAAAAGACTAAAGATCTACTGAAGGAGAATATGACATTAGTCAGGAGAGCCATGGAAACACTGCTTTGCCCTGCTTTTATAAGATAAAAAGTCCATAATATTTAGGGAAATAAATGATTCTGGACCTGGCCCAGATTGGAAATAGGGACTGGGATCCTTAAGTCTAGAAGATACGTGGTTAGCACTTCAAATAATAATGGATCATATGCTGTAAAACAAGAAGGCCACTACAGGGCAGTTTTTGATGCTGCTTAAACACGATAGGGAAGTTTCTACCATGCGAAATTAGTCGGCTCAATGGATGCCGCAGTGGTCCATCCTGGATAAAAGAAGGCCACTACAGGGCAGTGTTTGATGCTGCTTAAACACGACAGGGAATTTTCTGCACCCTTTTGAGGGAACGAAAAAACTTGGATTTATGGCTACACACCGAAAACCTCGGAAGGGTCGAATAAGTGGAATTCTTTCAATAGGAACGGGGATGGCTGCAGATATTAGTGACTCACAAGAAGTGTGTTGACTGCCTCAATAAGGATATAACGACTACGGGGTTGTAATATGCCGAACTATTGGTCCAATTCTACGCGTTCCACTTTGCATAGAAAAAAATGCAAGAACTTCGTCGAGGTTAAATTTGGCTTCTATCTGATGATTCGTTTCACTATCTTTTGTTTATTTCTCTAACTCATAAAAGTCACAAATATCGAGCGATTGAGGAGTATATATTGCGGGCCTCGAGAAACTGTCTTAAAACTTTAATTGTAGTAATATACCAAAATTAGTAAGCTGTTATCTAGACAATCAAATTCGTATCTTCCCTGAATTTCAATATTTAGACAATCAAGTTCGTATTTTCCCTGAATTTCTATAGAACCTCAAACAAATCATTATTCTCTACTCACCTTCAAACTTTTGTGGCAAAGTCTTGATGGTTTCAATTGTCTTGACGTTCTTCTCTCCAGGCTCAATGATTTCTTCTTCATACTCCTCAATGATTTCTTCTTCCTCACTATCATCGGGGTTGGAGCATGGTACGGGATCGTAAACAGTCTTTACAGCCTTCTTCACAATACCCTCGGCGGTGACGGTGGTATAATGATATTCAGTACCACCTTGGATCTTAATTGTTTCAACAGTTGTCACATCACCGGGATTTTCTCCAGGTACAACCTTCTTGGTACCGGAATCCGATTTCAATTTCTTGGTGGTGGTAATGTTCTTGTGTTTCTCAGCATCCTTCAAGGTCTTCTTGTAGGCTCTAATTTCCTCTTCGGTCAATTCACTTTCTTCTTCCTCATAAACGGTCTTGGAGGTGGTAATGGTCTTGCCAGATTCCAATTGAGTGCTGTAGATATATTCAATACCACCGGGTACTGTCTTGGTAGTCACCGAAGTGGTATCATTTTGAATAAAATCAGCTGGTGGTGGAGGAGCTTGGCTCTTAACCTTCTTGGTCTTCTTCTTTTTGTCAGTAGTGTTGGAACCATCAGTTACATTGGTAATGGACTTAATGGTCTGCTCAGTTTGCAAAGAGTTTTTACGCACAGTGCGATTGTGTTCTTCGGTGACTTCGAAGTTTTGTTTAATGCTGCGGGTCTCCTCAACGGTGGTGTTCTTGTTCATTTTTTGCACCAATTTACGGCTATCGGTGGAATCGGTCGATTCAATGGAAGCCTTACGAGTTGTAGTGATTTTCTTGGAGCCAGGTTGCTTGCCAGCAGGCTTGTGTTGAGCAGCATCAGGGAAGGGAGTACCCTCGGGTACAGCATCAAAGAAGGTTTTGGTCTTGACACTCTTGCTACCATCCTCATTGATGGTTGTGTAAACCTCCTCATAGCCACCTTCAATTTCACGGGTCAACATAGTGGTTCTCTCATCAATGCGAATTTCCTTGTTCATGCGGGTCTTAATGGTTTTCTTCATTTCCATTTGCTTCTTCATGTCTTCTTCACTCATGGGCTTAGGATCGTAGAAAGTTTGGGTCGAAGATTTCCAACCACCATTGGGCTGAGGAGTAGTGGTCTTTACAGAATAACCACCATCGACCTTGAAGTATTCAGTCTTGACTCCAGTCTTCTCGTCGATTACAACTTTGCCATCTTCAATATCAGCAGAGGTCAACATTTCTGCCATCACAACAAAAAACCAGGCAAAACCAATCGACCAATCGTGTATATTTAGAGTCAAGTGTAAAGTGTGTGGTGTATAGATAGTGGTAGTGGTGTGGTGTATAGGTGTTTGTAGGTGAATTAACAACAATTCACAATAGTAAATTGCATTGGGGAATATAAAGAAATTGTTTTGTGGTAAGAATCATTTGTATTTGATTTATATAAAGTGTTTCGGTGCAAGAGTTAAGAGAAGCTATAAAGCTGGCATTTAGTTTCAAATTGAAATAATTTTATTTACATGACATCAGGTTATCCTGCCTTTAACAAGATCCCCTTAAGCAGCGATCCCTCCTTCGTGATCTAAAGCCTTTTCAGTTAGTTTAAAGCAATCAAATTTTCTTCATTCAAAAATTCTAAATTATCTACATATTGTAAAAACAATTGATTATAATACAGTGTTTAATAAAACTAAAATGGTATGAGTATTTTTTGGATTTGTACTTTGTTTCATCTCTATCAAACATCGACGGGTGGAGGTATAAGATCAACTTCTAAATGTCCATATTTTACAAAAACCATGGGCATCCAACACATATAGTGTTTTAAAGATTTCATTAATTGCTATTTGAATCGTTGCGATACTTTTTGTTTTGTCGTTGTCCTCTGGTGTTTAGTGCCATTCACCCGTACGTTAGATGGCGCTGTTGTCGGTTGGCGCTGTTGCACGTTCGCAGTAGTAGAGTTGCCATTGCTTTGGTTAGTTGTTTGTGTTGAAGATTGTTGACGATTGATCGTAACAGCAGGGTTCCCTTTACTTTGATTAATTGGTTGAACTGAAGGTTGTTGGCGTTTAGCATCAGCAGCAACAACAGTATTGCCATTTCTTTGATTAGTTGGATTAGTAGAGCCTGGCAATTCTATTTTTTTTTATAGAAAATTGGCATGTTATTTTTGTAAGTTGTTGACAGTTGGGGATTATCATTTAATAAAAAAAAAACATGGGAAAAATAAACATTTATTAGTATTTGTTTAGCTTTTTGGGGTGAAGGATTTTAGAGTTTTATTTTGTGTTTAGTGTATAGGGGGTATTTGGGGGTGAGGCTGCAACAAAATGGAAATTTTTGTGAATTGTCAGTGTGAAAAAAATCAATAATAAATAAAAAATAAATAAAATAAAGTATTAAATTAAAAAAAAAATTATCAAAAAGTGCAACATTCTAGAGGTTTTGTAATTCTCTTGCCAGAATATAGATATCGATTGACAAGATGTAAAATATTTGAAGTTGAATGATCAAATTTGTGATAATCGTGAAAAAGGGACCATGGTATGTTGCCTTCATCCGAATTTGCAATTATTAAAAAAAAAGTAAATATAAAAATAATTAGGTTTTCCCTATAAAATACAAATATAACCGACTAATTGAACCTTCTGTGTAGGTAAACATTTAATTTCTTTTTATGGAAACTAAATTTTAGATCAAGGAAGTTTTCTATTGAATTAATAGGCCTGTTTTCTTTTAGTACTGAATGAACTATCCAGAACATCGCTGCACTGGAGATCTATCCAGAACATTTCGTTAGTGCAAACCTTTCACTTGGAAACATTTCCCAGAATTTTATAAAAATTACGCTTCTTTAATTCACAATAGCCTTTTATTGTGATTAATATGTCCAAATATAATGAAATTTAAATGTAATAAAATGTCATAAATAATTGCACTAGCAAATAATTGTTACTATTTGAACACTTTATGCATTAAAAATAAAGAATTTCGTTTATTTCCCATCTTCGTATTTAACTTTCCGATGGGTGGTAAAGTCCCTGTGGAAGTTTTTGACTATTTTTATTTAATAACTCTATAGTTTATCTGTTCTCAGTGTTTATGCATGAATAAAAGTCTACACACAGAAAAAAAAAATTCACCAAAATTTTTCCAATTAAAGTCTTAAATGAGTTTGAAAAATATTCAATTAAAAATTTAATTGATTCAAATTTTTTTTTTACTTTTTATATAAACAAAATTTTCTTTGAAACCAAAAAAGTTTTACAATCGATACAGGCGTGATCATAAATTCGTGTTTATACTTTATTAGTTTGTCTAAAATTTCGTTCCAGATAAAAGTAATTTTTCTTTGGGTGCAGATTATCTTTAGGACTGTTTTCGTATGCAACATTTGTATGAGCTATCCAGAACATCGTTACACTGGTGTTCTATCCAGAACATCTCATCAGTGCAAGTCGCGCCGATGTTGCCAGATTTTATTTTGATAAAGTGACGCTTCTTCGATTCACAATAGCACTATATTGTGACTAATTTAAAAAAAAAAAAAAACAATTCAAAGTGGTACAGTGTCATAAATAATCGCAGCAGTAAATATTTGTTACTAATTGTAGCATTTCATACATTAAAAATGCAAGATTTCACTTCTTTTCTGTGATTGTTTTTAAACAGCTGATAACAGTTATGCATATTTTTGGAGATGTCCTGGTTAAAAGAGTTCTCTGTTTTCTCCTTCACGGCTTAGGGTATCCAGTGCTAAAAGAAAACAGCCCTTTTGTTAAATGTTATTTTTTTTTTCTTTTAATACTGTATACCCACCCAAAAATAACATTTTGCTCTTAAAACATGTTTGAGGTGATCATATTCCTTCTCTGGGTGTACTTATACAGTGCAATATTTGAAACGCTTATGTCAGACATAACTTAACATTAATTGAAATGGATGCATACACTTACATGTTTACACTGAAAACACTTTTATTAATAATTAAGGAACTTGATCAACAGAGTCATTAAAATCAGTTTCTTAATTTTTTTTGTTCAAAAAGTTCAAATAATTGTTATGAATAAAATCATGCTGGACGTACATCACTCGTTTCCATTATCAGACTAACAGGACATGTAAAATATACAATTTATTAACTTAGAACAAATATAATAATAAAATTAAACAAAATAATCAATACATTAAAAATTAAAATAAAAAACAAATTATTTTGAAAAAAAATAGTTAATAAAAATTTTATTCCAGTTCTGTTTTTTTGTTTTTGGTTTAAACAAAATTATAAACAAGTTTTGGTAAAGAAACATTCACTCTATAAATAAGAAAAGAAATTTAAATGACATAAAAAAAGGACACGATGATAAGAAAATTCAGTCTCAATAATAATAAACATCACACTCACATACATGCTAACACTCACAGCCTTAACAAAATGTGAGAAGAAGAAAACGGAAAATGTTCGAGTTTGTTTATAACAAATTATTTTTTAAAAACAATTTTTATTTAATAGAAAAAAATGTGTTAAAATTTGATTAAATCAAATTTTATGAAATTAAAAATTGCTTAAGGCTTAAATATAGGTTTGTATAAAAAAATTCGAGTTTAATTTGTGATGTGAATTGTGTGGTTTCTTGTTTGGTTTTTGTGTTGTTTTGTTTGCTTTGCAAATGCTTAGAATATTACTCTCTCTCTCTCACTCTCTCTCTTAGTGGGTTCTCTGTTATTATCGATAGTAAATCAATGGAAAAATATTACAACTTTTACTCTTTTTTTGTTTCTTTATTTTACATTGTAACAATGTATTTGAGAGAAAAAAATAATAAAAGTGTAATACATTCTTCCTAAAGCCTATAATGCATATCTAGCGATTTTTTTACAACCTATTTAAGCTATCGACAATTTTTTGCAGATTTTGTTATAGATGGTGTATATTTTTGCCCTATTACATAGTTAAGTAATGTGGGGAAACTATAAACGGAAGTGCATTAGGAGCTTCAAATGGATATACACGTGATTCTATAGAGAACATTTCCACAAAAAAATACATTTTTGAAGAACTTATAAATTTTCCAAACATTTTTGTTTACTGGATTGCCTTATTAGACGATCTTATACTCTCTAGTGACGCTACGTTATCCACACCCACATTTAGTTAAAGAGAATTCAATTGGATTGAGAGTTTAATTTAACTGTTGAGAGTGGTGAGTGCTATGTGTGTGGGTGGTGAATTTTATCAAGTACTGAGAATTTTCTTTTTTTAGGTGTGTATTACGAGTATATGTATGAGTATGGCTAGGTGGGTGTTGTGCAACAGGTGTGCTTTCTTTTAAGAACTACCCGTCTTATCTGCTCCAGTTGCTGGTTTCGATTCCATGGTCTGTGTAATTTTCTTCCAAATATTATCAAAGGAATCACGACCCATATAATCAACTTGACCGGCTTCCCAGCATTGGCGACGCATTAAATGCTCATATTCTTCTTGCTCGGGAGTACGTTGTTCACCCAAACGCAATTGTGACAAAGCTCCAGCCAAACCAGCCTGTAAATTGGAATATAAAAAAAATATTTTATTAACATTTTAATTCAGTAATAATTTGAAGCAAAAAAAAACAAAACATTTAACACAGAAAAAATCCCTTTTGCCCATTAAGCTACTGTAAATTTTCCACAATTTTGTTTTTTTTTCACATTTTGTTATATAAGAGAGAATTAGAAAAAACCAAGATATATTTCCATGATTCTCTTTTACTTGTCTATTATTTTATTACCAGCAAAAATATTATTTCATTTTACCTTAAGGAAGATTACTATAGAATATTGTATTTATGTATTATGTAGGTAGGTAGAGAAGGTGGGGTAAGGTAGATGTGAGTAGAGTAGTCTAGTTCTAATACAGATGAACAATCTAAGAGCTATGTATGTAGTATGTAAGTACAGTAAATGAGATCGAGATATATGAGAGAATGAGAGACGGAACACAATACATGCCATACAATGTAAGATGTTATGTTCTATCGATAAACGATTAACGCTCACTAGATGACAACTGCCCAACATTGATGAGACAAAACAGTTTTTTGTTTTTTTGGAAATAGATGAGAAATTATGAGGTAAAACGAGAGTATTTCAATCTATTGTTTCCGAGCCATAACCCCATAACAACAAAATGATGATACATTAAAATGAGAAGACAATTGTAATCGATAAACAATACAGGTCCATCACTAAGAATTATCGTTTAGCAGAGACATCATGATGGTGATAATAAAACGATGATACTACGTATTTATGGGAAGAGATGAGGTTTTTTTGTTTACTTTGGGGTTTGTTGTTACCTCTTCACCATTTGTCAGTGCCACTTCACTTTCTTCTTCATTTGTATTCAAAGTCACCTGTTGTGTTTCACTGTGATCAGCTGATAATCGAGATATTTGTTTATGCTCATTTGTATTCTGTGTTTGGTCTTTGTTAATCTCTAAACTTTGGTCTCGGAGATTACTCTCTGAACTGTCATAGTTATTTAAAACTCCTTGTGTAATATGTTCAGCCTCTGCGGTAGTAGAACTACACTTACATTCATCATTAGAGTTGCGAACATTTGATTCCTGATAGGATGGTTCTTGGATCATGTGTTCTTGAATATTTTCCAAAGCATCATAGTATTCTTCTTTAGTATAATAATTAGAACTGTCATCTTGTTTCCCTTGATCCCAACTCTCTTGATAATGATGTTCTTCAGTTTGTGTAAAAGGATTTGTGTTATCAACCTCTGTTTCTTCTTCTTCTTGATAAAAATATACATCTCTATGCTCTTCTGGTTCCTGATAAAAATAATCCTGCTGTGGATTATGATGATGAGAATCATCATGCCAATATTCTTCTCTCACATACTCTTGTTCTCTCGGTGGCTCATTGTTATGCTCGTGACTCTCTCTCCAATTATTATTGGCTGCCTCATATTGTTGCTGTTGTTGCAGCAATTCCTGCTGTCTTTGATATTCAAAATGTCTTCTGGCTTCTTCTTCTGCTTTGATCCGTTGCCTTTCTGCTTCTTCTTCTAATTTTCTATAGTAATCTTCCCAAGGATCATGAAATTTTATTTCTTGATTTGCATAAAAATTATCAACATATAGATTGTGTTGATAATTACTATTGTTGTTGTTGTTGTTATCATTATCATAATTATTATGATTATTAGATTGATGATGATATTCATAATGTTTATGCTCATGTTCATGTTGTTGTTGCATATAATATTGGTGTTGTTGTTGTTGCTGCATTTTTATATTGTCATAGTTACTTTTCCATGCCACTAGAGCAGGACATGAATATCTCTTTGTTTTTTTTTTTGGTATGTGTGATTATGACGTGATCAGAAAATGATATATAAAGAAAGAGATAGTACAAAATTAGTCAAATGACAGATGTTTGCTATTCAAAACACAATATCGGATAATTAACCGATGTAGAAGATGTCTAGATCGGTATGTATTGAATACAATTTTATTTAACCGAAGAAAGGACAGAATAGTTGTTTCAGTTGGCAAGATAGTTCAAAATCTCTAAACTAAAAACGTCTTTGTTTAACAAAGTCATAGGTATCAAGCCTAAGCCCCCCTCACTTCGCTACCCTAAAGGTATTTGAATTGCGAAGGAGTTAAAGGAAGGAATTGAGACAGGTGTTAGCATAAAAAATTTTATTTCTACAGAAAATTTTGTCAACATTTTATTTCTATCGAAGATTTTGTAAAAATTTTACTTCTATAGAAAATTTTGTAAAAATTTTATTTCTATAGAACATTTTGTCAAAATTTTATTTCTATAGAACATTTTGTCGAACTTTTATTTTTATAGAATATTTTGTCAACATTTTATTTCTATAGTAAATTTTGTCTAAATTGTACATCTATTAATAATTTTTGTAAAAATTTTATTTTTATTGAAAATTTTGTCAAAATTTTATTTATATAGTAAATTTTGTCAACATTTTATTTCTATAGAAAATTTTGTCAAAATTTTATATATATAGAAAATTTTATCAAACGTTTATTTCTGTAGAAAATTTTGCCAAAATTTTTGTTTCTGTCGAAAATTTTGTCACAATTTTCTTTCTATAGAAAATTTTGTTAAAATTTTATTTCTATAGAAAATTTTGTTAAAATTTTATTTCTATAGAAATTTTTGTCAAAATTTTATTTTTATAGAAAATTTTGTCAAAATTTTATTTCTATAGAAAATTTTGTCAAAATTTTATTTATATAGAAAATTTTGTAGAACTTTTATTTTTATAGAACATTTTGTCAAAATTTTATTTCTATAGAAAATTTTTTCAAAATGTTATTTCTATAGAAAAATTTTTTCAAAATTTTATATCTATAGTAAATTTTGTCAAAATTTCATATCTATAGAATTTTTTTTCAAAATTTTATATCTATCGAAAATTTTGGCAAAATTTTTTTCTATAGAAAAATTTTTCAAAATTTTATTTCTATAGAAATATTTGTCAAAATTTTATTTCTATAGAAAAATTTGTCTAAATTTTATTTCTATAGAAACATTTGTCTAAATTTTATTTCTATAGAAACATTTGTCAAAATTTTATTTCTGTAGACAATTTTGTCAAAATTTTATTTCTATAGAAAATTTTGTCAAAATTTTATTTCTATAGAAAATTTTGTCAAAATTTTATTTCTATGGAAAATTCTGTCAACATTTTATTTCTATATAAAATTTTTTCACAATTTTATTTCTATAGAAAATTTTTTTAAAAATTTTGTCAAAATTTTATATCTATAGAAAATTTTTGTCAAAATTTTATATCTATAGATAATTTTTGTCAAAATTTTATTTCTATCGAAAATTGTGTCAAAATTTTATTTCTATAAAAAATTTTGTCAAAATTTTATTTCTATAGAAAATTTTGTCAAAATTTTATTTCTATGGAAAATTTTGTCAAAATTTTATTTCTATGGAAAATTTTGTCAAAATTTTATTTCTATAGTAAATTTTGTCTCAATTTTATATCCATAGAAAATTTTTGTCAACATTTTTTCAAAATTTAATTTTTATAGAAATTTTTTTTTTTAATATTATTTCTATAGAAAATTATGTCAAAATTTTATTTCTACAGAAAATTTTGTCAAAATTTTATTTCTATAGAAAATTTTGTAAAAATTTTATTTATATAGAAAATTTTGTCAAAATTTTATTTCTATAGAAAAATTTTTTCAAAATTTTATATCTATAGTAAATTTTGTCAAAATTTTATATCTATAGAAATTTTTTTTCAAAATTTTATATCTATCGAAAATTTTGTCAAAATTTATTTCTATAGAAAAATTTTTCAAATTTTTATTTCTATAGAAAAATTCGTCAACATTTTATTTCTATAGAAAAATTTGTCTAAATTTTATTTCTATAGAAACTTTTGTCTTAATTTTATTTCTATAGAAACATTTGTCAAAATTTTACTTCTGTAGACAATTTTGTCAAAATTTTATTTCTATAGAAAATTTTGTCAAAATTTTACTTGTATAGAAAATTTTGTCAAAATTTTATATCTATGGAAAATTTTGTCAAAATTTTATTTTTATGTTATAGAAAATTTTTTTAAAATTTTATTTCTATAGAAAATTTTGTCAAAATTTTATTTCTATGGAGTAAATTTTGTCTCAATTTTATATCTATAGAAAATTTTTGTCAACATTTTTTAAAAATTTTATTTTTATAGACAAATTTGTTTTAAATTTTATTTCTATAGAAAAAATTTTCAAAATTTTATTTCTATAGAAAAATTTGTCAAAATTTTATTTCTATAGAAAAATGCGTCTGAATTTTATTTCTATAGAAACATTTGTCTAAATTTTATTTCTATAGAAACATTTGTCAAAATTTTATTTCTGTAAACAATTTTGTCAAAATTTTATTTCTATAGAAAATTTTGTCAAAATTTTACTTGTATAGAAAATTTTGTCAAAATTTTATTTCTATGGAAAATTTTGTCAAAATTTTATTTCTATGTTATAGAAAATTTTTTTAAAATTTTATTTCTATAGAAAATTTTGTCAAAGTTGTATTTCTCTAGAAAATTTTGCCAAAATTTTATTTATGTAGAATATTTTGTCAAATTTTTATTTCTATAGATTTTTTTTTCAAAATTTTATATCTATAGTAAATTTTGTCAAAATTTTATATCTATAGTAAATTTTGTCAAAATTTTATATGTATAGAAAATTTTTGTTTCTTTGTTTTTTTCTGAAATTTTCGCCAATAATACTATTTTCCATGTATTGTTGTTTGAGATCAATATCTACACAATCGAAAATATATCCTCACATCCAGGGTAGCACAAATTCCGCTAGATATGCATACGGAGCTTAAGAAAGCCCGGTTAAATTAATTTGTAATATTTCATTAAATATTACAAATTAATTTAACCGGCTTCCATGTAAGAACTTTGCTATCGGCACATACCATATTTCTTAAGTCATTTAAGCTATATAAATATCTCTAAACAATCTATTATTAATTCTTAGAAAGAAACTGTGTCACTGGTGAGTCAGTACATGTCGATAACACAGTTTTCAATTTTTCTTTTTCCGGGCGTGTGCAGAAAGTGGTAAAACGGGAAAGCATCTCCAACCGTAAGGAAACCAATCGGTAATGCTCCCATCATTTCTGAATATTTCCATAAAACTACTTGAAGAAATTTTGTTGTTGATACACCACTTTGTTATTTGAAATTGTGAAAAAATTTGTGAGTATGTCCATTAAATTACTCATGGAACTGTACTATCGTCATATCCCATAGTTTTGCCATAAACAAGTTATTTAAGATTTGAATTTAATATTTGTTGTAAAATAGAAAGGTGTAAACTGGGTTATCAGTACATTACATATTTTTTTAACTATGTCAGTGTAGGTTAGGTTGGGTTAGGTGGCAGCCCGATGTATCAGGCTCACTTAAACTATTCAGTCCATTGTGATACCACATTGGTGAACTTCTCTCAGTGTATATCGACATAGTTTTAAAGAGAGTGTTTTTAAGTGGTTTTGGCAACATTTGTAAAATTACTCAAAGGAAATGTGCTTGCTATCTTTATATTCCATATATTTGTCAAAAGGTACGAACTCATTTAAGGTACGAACTGTGTTACCTATACCCCTTTATTTTTTCTCGAATTTTTCTGTGATATATTTTGAATTTTTTTAATAAGGTACTTAAGTTATACACTGTATTATCGATGTTATGATATCTCAAATTTTGTTCAAAATTACTCATTTAATTTAGAGACATTAAATGAAACTATTGCTTCCATTGCTCTGCAATAAGATACACTCGAGGTAAATGTATTATTGGCATACTGTCTTCACTAATGAACACTCGCGAAAACTGTGTTTTAGGCGTTTCAGTGTATTTTTGTTCAAATATAAAAACCAGTTTCAAAATGCTTCGAATCTAATATGAGAAATTTGGAATCCCTAAAACCTTTGCTTGGGTGCCCAATAGCGTAGTATAACTTTTTCCCAAAATTTATTGTCCAAAAATATTTTATTTTAAGAAACATCAATAAAAAAAATACCACGTATATACATTTCATACAAACAAGAAAATTTTTGTTAATATAATTAACCCGAAAATATATGTAGGGGCGTGTGGCGGGCGGTATGTATTGCGTTGCTATGTCCATAGTAGTATCTCTTCAGATGATATTTAAAGTTGTTTCTGTATTTCTTTTCGAATAAAATGATATTTAGCCAAAATGTGTTTTTTTTTCTAAATTGGCTCAAAGCCAAAATGAGCCAATTTTCTAAATAAGCAACGCTATATATATGGGAGAGGCAAAGAAGGAAGACAAAAAATATGCCTAACGATGTGAACGAAAAAAAACACACACAAGTGATGATCATTTCTCCAAAAGCCTTAATGCGTCAATGATTTTTTTGATCTTGGGTGTGGCAAAAAACAAAAACGCATCATCTGCGTGGTGTTGAACATTTGGGTGTAAACAAAATAATTGCAATTTTAATTGAAAATTGTTTATCTTTTTTTTTCTATCTTGTTTGTATTAAAAACATTATCAAAGTTTGGTGGCTGATTAAAAAAAAAAATGAAAATTGGAACGACAGAATGAGTACAAATTAACCATGAAAAATAAATAAAATAGGAATAGAATTTTGAAATAAATCAAATCTCAATGTATCAAATTGGAATTAAAATGTATTCAGATATCAATATCAACTTGAAGAGTTACATGTGGCAAATCTTACCTCGGGAATATTATTCGATTCATCTATCAAATGCGTATTGCCTGTATCATATATTTGATTAAGTGCAAGCTTGTGTATAGAAATTAATGTTGGAGCAAGGAAAATGATAGGGGGATAGAATTAAAGATATTTCAATTTTTAAAATCATTATAAATTACTTCAAATATCGCAATAATGAAAAAGAAAATTAAAAATTGCAATAGATAAAACGAAGAGAAACTGAAATTGAATTTAAATTGAAATGTAACAAAAGATACGACTTCCTCATTCAATGTTTGTAGCTTTTTTTTTTGAAATGGAAATTAGAAAGTTCATTGCCATGCAGTCCTACAAATTAGGTGCCAAATACAAATGCTAATTATACCGAAAGAATGGACTAGAAGTGTCACAGCAAGAATTTGGTCTCTGCATTGTAAAGTGATAGGCGTCATTCAGTGGTTAATGAATTTTAAGTTCCTTTTGGCATTTTTTATATGTATATACTAGAGGTCTGCACAATTCCATTTGTAAATGCAGAGTACACGTGTACTTGCTAAATGAGTACATCTGTTTGAGAGAGTCGCAAAACAATTGGTACACATTTTAATGAACACCAAAAGCCACGAGTAACTTCTTGTTGCTACTCTGATGTCTTCACTACCAACAAACACATATTCCTCTTTCTCTCTTATTGAAGTGTACTCAGAGTGATCACGTCGAATATGTTGCGAGAACAAAACTTCATAGAGTACTCCATGTACCACGTGCAGTTTCAGAAATACAAAAAAAAAACAGTTACTCTCCATAATATATGTTTTCGGATTGATATAAAGAACGGCAAACGTTAAGGTAAGTGTGTGACATACATAAATATATGAAATATGTGACATACATACATATCTATGATTAATAATAATGGAAAGTTTTGCTTCGCACATAACTGAGAAATGCTTGTGGTACCACGTGAAGTGAAGAGAATCCATGTTGTACTTTTTCTCAAGTACTTACATTTTTATTGTTCCTTTTTTCGGAACACATATTGTTTCGGATAAGTACTTGGTGGTATTTGACAAGCAAGTGTTCTCTTCACTTCACTACTTGCGCTCTGAGAGAAAGACAGTGTATGTACTATATTCGACAGCGAATTGCATACATGTAGTGAAAAGTTATTCGATGCAGACCTCTAGTATATACCATACCGCTTCTATTTAGGGTATACGAAATTTGCTAGTATGGAAGACACTGCTTTTCAATTCAAGTTGACACATGTCGAAATTTTTATGAAATGACATCTTAGTTTGACATTCATCACTACTCTTGTCAATGTGTTGCTATATATAGCTCAGGAGCCACCGTGGTGCAACGGTTAGCATGCCCGCCTTGTTTACACAAAGTCGTGGGTCCGAACACCAAAAAGTTTTTCAGCGATGGATTATCCCACCTCAGTAATGCTGGTGACATTTCTGAGGGTTTCAAAGCTTCTCTAAGTGGTTTCACTGCAATGTGGAACGCCGTTCGGACTCGGCTATAAAAAGAAGGTCCCTTGTCATTGAGCTTAACATGGAATCGGGCAGCACTCAGTGATAAGAGAGAAGTTAACCAATGTGGTATCACAATGGACTGAATAGTCTAAGTGAGCCTGATACATCGGGCTGCCACCTAACCTATCCTATATATAGCTCAGAATGCAATTCGAAAGGAGACTTTCGTATACTGATAATATCATGATTTTAACCCTATATTAATCGATAGAAAACTGTTGCTACATGCAAAAAAAACACTTAAGAATATTTTATTAATCACAAAATCCCTGACATAATATTTCCACATATTTCTTCCATATACCTCCAGCGAAAAGTGTATACCCATGAGAAATATATTAAAATAGCTAATCGTGTGTGTGTGTGTGGAAATTTCTCATACCGCACTTGAAAATAAATGGCAATGATCTCTAAGGAAACTGCCATGATCCCTTGCATACTAAAGCTCACACCAGTGTTGGTTAAACAGTATTGGTTTATCTCCTCTGTACTATGAAACCTGCACTATCGACATGAAAAGAAAATATTTACTAGATTCACTTAGCGGGATTTTTTATGAAAAAAACAAACGTTGCTGAAAGAGGTATTGCTAAAAAATGGCATATAACGAAACTTTCATATCCCCTCGCATATATGGTATGGTACGGTTATATGGTAGGGTCAATCGCTGTTTAACCAAAAACCAAATAGTTTTACAGCGGTGCTCTATTTCCTCTCAGAAATTTTGGGGCAATGTCAGAGTGTTTCAAGGCCCTCTAATACGCCTTGCAGACTATAAGTTTATCCGAACGGCAGTGGTCGTGTCGAACATATCCCATATATTGGCCACATATAAGTTAAGTCCGAAGACATAAGCATGTTTATGGGATCGATAACACATTTACCGATTATTTAGTCATCAACGAATTGTCGGATCGATTGGACACACTGTAGGATCCTTTTTAGTCTGTAGGACGCATAAGTAGGTTCACATGTGATGTGGCACACCTTGCCATTGAGCTAAAAATAAAATCGCACAAAACTCATTGATAAGAGATATGTTCACCCCCAGTGTTATCATAAAGGATTGAAATTTCAAAGTGAGCCTATCTCCAATTACTGGTCTAAGTTCGTGTTACCCATGAACAAGTTCCCAGGATACTTTTTTTTAATATGTTGTCCTATGGCAGGAAACTTATTGAGTTAATAGCTAGGACCATTTCCTCATATTTATCTTTAAGATGGTTAGACTGCCTACCATGCATACTAAGGATCCTGGATTCAGTCCCAATTTCGAGCGAATAACAAAATTTTTGTCTTCTGTGGATGACATTTCTAAGTATTTCAAAGCGTCTTTAAGTGATTTATACCACGTTCGCATTAGACACAAAATCCTCGTAAACGAGGATTTTTGGCCGAAACCCTCCTAGATCTCAGTAGATTTGCAATAGGCAAATATCAGCTGGCTCATAGAGGATTTAAACAAAATCTCTTACAAAATCCCCTATACTGCCTTGTACAACTGTGGTTTTAGTACTAAAAACGCGCTTTTTGCAACCTTGCCCAAATTTTCCTTGTAGATGAATGTGTGTGTGCGTGTGCACACACGGGTTTGTGTTGATATATTTACAAACAGTTTGTTAAATCCTCAAATCTACGAAATCTCGTTATTTTGCCAGTCCGAAAACTTGAGATTTGTAAAGAGATTTAGGTTCTAAATAGCGAGATTTCGTGTCTATAATCCGTTTCGGATTATAGCTTCAACTAGTGAAGCACGAACTTAGTAAGGCACCATAATAATACGTTATCGGTATATACCTACGAAAAATTCATTATACATAATAAATTTAGGAAAGGACATGACCACTGTCTTATCGACTTGCTGTAAAACTTTCTAGAGACGTGGCGGTTACTATTGTTATTTTACGTCCTTCCCAAAAGTATATTTCTTTATGAGAAAAACGTATTACCGACATTTACCATTTATATCTTCCTAGTTATCTATCTCTATAAAAATGTTCTATATATGGAAAAAACAAGAACACTGTCTTACCGACTCGAACATTTAAACCTTTGCAGTTAAATGTCTCTATATCGACTTTTTTATAGAGATATGGTAGTTACTATTGTTGGTATACATTCTTCCCGTAAGAAAGTAAATAAATACTGCCTTGGGAGCCACCGTGGTGCAATGGTTAGCATGCCCGCCTTGCATACACAAGGTCGTGGGTTCGATTCTTGCTTCGACCGAACACCAAAAAGTTTTTCAGCGGTGGATTATCCCATCTCAGTAATGCTGGTGACATTTCTGAGTGTTTCAAAGCTTTTCTAAGTGGTTTCACTGCAATGTGGAACGCCGTTCGGACACGGCTATAAAAAGGAGGTCCCTTGTCATTGAGCTTAAAATGGAATCGGGCAGCACTCAGTGATAAGAGAGAAGTTCACCAATGTGGTATCACAATGGACTGAATAGTCTAAGTGAGCCTGATACATCGGGCTGCCACCTAACCTAACCTAAATATATACTGCCTTACCGACATTCAACATTTTAACCTTCCTAGTTTAATATTTAATATATATACAATTTTTTTTTAACTCTTGGACAGACACATAAGTCTGGCCAGACCTTTTTCGATTCTAATTGTAATTAAAATACATTTATAATATATCTAGAGACTGGAAACTTCAGGTACCCTCCTAAAATTTTATTACCTATCGATGTGTGAAAAAATCAGGACGGAAAATACGACAGTAATAATGTAATAATATCAACAAAATAGCATATTTTCCATATAAATACATTAAAATACATAGTGGGTCTGGCCAGGCCTAATGTGTTACG
The DNA here is from genome assembly GCF_050003625.1 of Haematobia irritans. Classification (NCBI taxonomy): domain Eukaryota; kingdom Metazoa; phylum Arthropoda; class Insecta; order Diptera; family Muscidae; genus Haematobia; species Haematobia irritans. The sequence continues at coordinate 155,185,119 of NC_134401.1, read as the reverse complement.
AATGTGACTATCGAAACATGTGTATGACGGAGGGTTAAAGGGCGGTATGTACAACAATCGAAAATCCCGGCTACATGTCGAAAAAAACTACTTTTGTAATGTTTTTTGTTTAGAAATGTAAACTGTCGATAGCTAATAAGACTAACAATTTTTATTTATTATTATTTTTTTTTTCAAACTATTTATAGTAAGGCCCGGTATGCAGCTCTAACGAAAATTTCCGCTGCCCATAAGATATACATAGGCACTTTTGCTGGCGAAATTTTCGATGGAACGATGTTATCGTTTGTTTATATGTCCTATAAGAATCACATGGAAAACTGCCTAATTGACAGGATTATTCACGAGATCAGTGTACCGAGTTCAAAGGCCTAAACGTATTGCGAGGGAAAAAAGCAAATTAGAATAGTAATATAATCAAAATCATTGACCAAAAAAGGAAAAATAAATTAACTAAACCCAATCGATATAAATTATTTCAAACTGAACAAATTACCAAAAATTGTATATTAAAAATTTCATTTGATAACTTACCATATTTGTAGTCAATTGACTATGAACATTGTCAAAGAAAATGTTCCACCAGAGTTGAATTAAATCATTGGCATGACTATAATCACTGGGTACACTGGCAACTCTGGATTGTGAATTGAAATGGATCAACCAGGGTTTCATTTTACCAGCAAAATGCAAAATCTTAATCTTATCTCTGAACTGTTTGAAGGCGGGCAAATAACAGTATGAGGCATAGGCGGTTACATTGTAGAGGAAAGGCAAACGTTTCCTGGTATCACTGGTGGCCCAATCGGAAAAGTATTGATTGAGCAAACCTTGATCGCCACCATCAAAACTACCGTATTTGACAGCGAATTCTACAATCTTATCGAATGTAGCCTGACTGGGTTTGTAAACGAAAACACCCGAATTAAAACAATCGGGCCAGCTTACATCGGGGGCGGCTGAGAATTCTTCACGTTCAAATAATTCATCACAATTTTGTAAAACCTACAGGAAAAAAACTGAATATAGTTTCTCCAAAATATATTAATATTAATATCAAACTCACCAAGGTATCTGCATCCAAGAAGACACATTTCTCAAACTGCACCAAACGCCAACAGTGTAATTTTGTAAAGGTTACACCCAATTCTGGCCGAGACAAAAGAGCCAAATTGGCCGAATCTTGTGAATCCATAACATTGACCTCTTGTACAACATTGTACACGTCTCTAAGTTTCTCGCGCATTGACTCTGAAACACCTGGTGTTACCAAAACGGCCAATTGGTGTACTGTACCAGCCCTTCTTAGAGAATGGGCCAATACTAAGGCACCCAGTGAATAGGTATCATTTGTAGTTAAAGTTACCCAAGCAAATTCTAAAAGATAATTTGAAAGAAAAGAAAAAAAATGTAAGAAATAAATAAATAGGGTCCGCAAATATTTGGAAATTAGCTTGCTCGATTTAATTTTATTACTGCAGAAGCTGAGCATGCAGCTGCATTTTATATTTCAAAAAAAAATCGTTTTGCCTCATTTCGCAAGAGCTGTTCATGGTTACAATTAATATTATTGCCAAGCATTTATTTGGAAATTATCCATAAGTATAAAAATGTATTATTAAACATTGTCTGGTATGGATGTTTCACACTAAACAATGTAATATTAATAAATATAAATTAGCCTTAAATAGATGAATTTATAATGTGTATAGAAAAATTTCATTATATCTAGGTCATATCTTAAAATTGCTTATATAATATTTTTTGAATTCTAGAAATTACACTTAGGGGAAAGCCGACAATATGAGAAGACTACAAGAATATCATTTTGCTGTAGGTACACCTAAAAAAAAGAGCTTTCTTTGCTGAGGAATGAAATCGTTGACAAACAAAGTATTGCTTTACTTTAAAAAAATATTTAAAAGCAAATAAAAAAAAGTGGAGAAAATCCTTAGGTTAGTCATTTTGGCATTTGTGGCTTACTTATATTATTTAGTTCATTGTGATAACACAAGTGGTGAACTTCTCTCTTATCAATGAGTGCCACCTGTGAAGGAAACAACTTAGAAAAGCTTGAGCGTCATTACTTAAGGAATACACTTTACAAGAATAGGGGAATTCCGTTTGACTAAAATTTCATTCCCGAGAGAAGAAGGTTTTCTCAGTGTGTAGTCATGAATTTTATCTGATGGATGTTATACTTGTACCATTACCTACTAAATTCATTATTGCCAGTTTCAAGAAACCTAAACCGAAACTGTACGAAACAACGTTATCAACTTCTAATTTCACATACATTCTCAATATTTCTCTCGGTGTATTGATTTTCAACAATTGGGATTTTTACTCTCGAAAATCTTTGAAAACATCCGAATTGGTAAGTATTTCGGAGAATTTAATATCTAATTTACATAAAATCTATTCATCCGTACAGGCTGTGATACGCAGTAATGTTGTATGTCGATAAAGCGGGTTTCATTTGTGTACCGGTAAGACAGTTGTATCATGTGTTTCCAAATAATCTAGAATATAATCTATAAGCATCATATAACAAATTTAATGAAGTTGTTTAACAATGTTATCGACATTGTTTAAAAACTTCATTAATGTTATCAAATGCGGTTTGAAAATAGGTACCTTTTTAATGGAATTAAAAAAAAAAAAAAAAAAAAAAACAAAAAATTGAAGGAGAACTTCAAAATTGTTGAGATTAAAAATCGAATAATCACAAACATCGTTAGTAAACATTGTCAATGTTTTTTTATGGTTGTAAAATTCGCAAAAATAGTTTTTGATTTTCATTACAATTCATACAAAACTTTGTTCGCCTTAAATATCGTTTCTCAGAAAAGAAAAGCCTTCTTTCAGTGCAGCCATGCATTTCTACTTGATAGCCGAATTAACCCTAAAGATGATTTTCGTTTGTCTAAAATTTCGTTGCGAAGAAAAGTATTTTTTCTTTCGGTGTGTATATTAAATCCCAGGTTTTGGGAAAATTTTAAATTGCCAAAACTTCCTATTGTCGTGTATGGGAGAAAACGTAACTGTCGGTAAAATCGTTTGTCTAAAATTTTGTTGCGAAGAAAAGTATTTTTTCTTTGGGTGTGTTTATTAAATCCCAGTTACAGGTTTTGGAAAAATTATAAATTGCCAAAACTTCCTTTTGTCGTGTATGGGAGAAAACGTAACTGTCGATAAAATCGTTGTCACGAAAATTTCAAGTGCAATAGTAATTATTAAAAACTTTTTTTCCGAAAACTTTCTTTTGCTTACATCTCCTAAATTAGGCGCCCTTGTCTAAAATTTTGATCCCCAGAAAAGATGACTGTTCGTTTGTCTAAAATTTCTTTCCGGAGGAAAGTACTTTTTCTTTGGGTGTGTATATTAAATCCCTGTTACAGCTTTTGTGAAAATTCCAGTTGCCAAAAATTTCCATTGTCGTTTAAGGGAGAAAACGTAACTGTCGATAAAATCATTCACAAGGAAATTTCAACTGCAATAGTAATTGTTGAAAACTTTATTCCGAAAACTTTAATTTGCTTACATCTCCTAAATTAGGCGCCCTTGTCTATAATGTCGATCCCCAGAAAAGATTACTTTCGTTTGTCTAAAATTTCTTTCCGGAGGAAAGTACTTTTTCTTTGGGTGTGTGTATTAAAACTCGGTTACAGATTTTGCGAAAATTCCTGTTGCCAAAACTTTCCATTGTCCTTTAAGGGAGACAACGTAACTGTCGATAAAATCGTTCTAACGAAAATTTCAACTGCAATAGTAATTGTTGAAAACTTTTTTCCGAAAACTTTCATTTGCTTACATCTCCTAAATTAGGCGCCCTTGTCTAAAATTTCGATCCCCAGAAAAGATAACTTTCGTTTGTCTAAAATTTCGTTCCGGAGGAAAGTATTTTTTCTTTGGGTGTGTATATTAAATCCCGGTTACAGCTTTTGCGAAAATTCCTGTTGCCAAAACTTTCCATTGTCGTTTAAGGGAGACAACGTAACTGTCGATAAAATCGTTCTCAAGGAAATTTCAACTGCAATAGTAATTGTTGAAAACTTTTTTTCCGAAAACTTTCTTTTGCTTACATCTCCTAAATTAGGCGCCCTTGATAGAAAGGAAGGTTAATTCACCAAAATATGGAAAATTTTATCCAAATTCTGAAAAAATCGAGATTTTTACATGAAAAATTTCTATTGCCCATATCTCCTAATCTAAGAGCCCTAGAGCGAAATATAGGTTAATTCGTGATCTTGGGGGTGATCAATCAAAACTTCCATCCAAATCCTGAAAAAATCGAAATTTTGTTAAGTGAACCTTCTTATTCATATCATATCTCCCAAAGCGTCCTAGAGCGAAAAAGAGATATGGACTCTGTCAGAAATTTCTTTTTCTTGCCTTTAATTAAGCCATACATTTCTTGAGGAAAAGAAATTTAAACAATCAATTGATTACATTTTTGCTTCATAAAGCCTAGTAGGCGGAAATTTTTGTTGACATGCCGATAACACAGTTTAACCATACCAAACTACACAAAGTCCGACGTACTTCTAGGAAATATTTGTGGGTATGTGATGGGTATGTCGATATATCTTGTGGGAAAAATCAAATCAGTCGATAACAACAGATTAAGGTATTTTTGTTAGATAAAACACCTGTGTAGTTTGTATGGATAACTGAAATATCGTTATAGGTGCATACCGGCCTTAAGAAAGTCATGACATCGTTGCCGTTAAATAGTCATACGGAACATTTGCAGGTTTTAAGCGAAATTCCCAGAAATGTGTGTCCTATGCGCTTTACAGACTATCAGTTATTCCGGACGACAGTGCTCGTGTCGAACATATCCCATATATTGTGCACATTATAAATTAAGTCCGAAGGCATAATCGATACTGCTGCATGTTTATGGGATCGATAACACTGTAACTGATTATTTAGTCATCGCCGACAAGTCGTATCGAGACGACACACTGTAAGATTCTTTACAAACACCGACATTCCGTCCGAAATAACTGATAGTCTGTAAAGCGCATTATGGTAGAAAGTATGTCGCTGGCCTATGTATTTCTTATGATTTGACAGAAATTTTGCTAGAGGCTGTGTGTCTCTATCCGAATTTCAGCCATCCATAAGAAATGCATTATCACGTTTGCTATCGATTGCTTACATTTTGCCTGTGAACTCTGTATTATTCGAATGTAATAGGAATTTTGGCAAAAGCTGCCTACCGTCCTTTATGAAAGAAATATTCAAATAGTCGATAATAATGTTTCGATCAATTTTCTTTCTGCTTTTATTAGGGATGGCAGAAGTTTCGATGTTACAGAGAGACAGACAAAATTTGTTTACCTATATGAGAGGCAAACACTCTCATGAGAAAATTTATTACTAAGGTGTTATATACAATCTTTATGACTAAAGGTTAATAATATTGTTAATTGTTAATTATGTTCACTACAATAATTAATTGTATCTGGGCCAAATGTTGCACATAATTTCATGTAAGAAATGTGATAAGCAATAGATTAATATATATAAGAGTAATTATTAATAAAACCATAGAAATATTAATTTGGTTCATATATTAAATCATGTATTTTTTTTTATTATTACTATAATTGTCAATAATATTTACATTGGGTATTAAAAACAAAATTCTTAAAAACGTGATTTGTAGATTGTGGAGATTACAAAAACAATTAGTTGGGAATTAGATGAGTGCACAACAATCAATTCAGTGATGTTTTTTTTGGATTTGGTTTTTTTTACTTTCCAATCACGAAACGTATAAAAATAAAAATGGATTAGAAATATAAAAAAAAAATTATTCAAATTAAAAAAATAATAAATTTTCAATTTGTAAGCAAAATGAAAACTATTTAAGCCAAACTCTTTAAAATAAAAGGAGATATGAAACAACAAAAACATAAATTATTTATCTACCTTTTTTATCAAACGGGAAAGCAGGAGGGATATGATGTGCTAGTCGTTTTGGTGTAGCTGTGGTGAGTTTATTGGTGGTCTTACATGTCAGTAACAAGAGTTGGGCAACAGCCGCCCCTTTCTTCAAATACCAATTTATCAATATTTAGTACACACAATGTTATCAACATTTAAAGGATAATGCCATCCTATGTTACTATAACATTTCATACAAACATTCAATGTGGACATGTTTTTATCTACATTACAGCTGTTGTTTGTGAGATTATCTCATTTTTTATCTCAAAGCCATATTAGCTGTGTGTCCGTTATGTTGGTGATTTAGATTTTTGTGTGTGCGTGGGAGTTTATGTTTCGGTTTTTTTTGTTTATGTGACGAATTTTCTTTGTTTTATTATTCTTATGTAGTATATGCAAGTTTGTGTATATAATTTTTTTTCAATTTTTTGTGTTTTTACCTAAAATAAAAAATTATTCATTTACTAAAATAATGTGGGTGAGTGTATGATTTTTCGAACTTACCAGAAGCATTAGCAAAGACCAAGAATTTTTCACACATAAAAAATAAATGAATTTCACACGAAAAGGAAACTAATCAACAAGATTCAAAGATCATGCAGTGAAATCTCAAAAAGACTTTCACAACAATTCTTTTTTTATCTCTTTTGAGAATATTTTTAATGATGCATATAATAAATGTCTTTCGACAATGGCCTATGTAGATATGTATGTATGTTTGCATGAATCTAAGGAGGTATATATCCAATACGCAAAACGGCAGATGTTCAAATGTGATGAATAGAAATAAAAAAATTAGAAGACAAAAATCTCTTAAAAAATCTAAAAAGGTATTTAAATCAATGTTAGAGCATTTAATCTCCTAAGTGGGTGGGTGACATAGGGTGGTTTTCCATTAAAAAAAAATATAAAAAAATAATTCGCAATATATTTCATTTGAATTTTTAAAAACCAAAATGAACAAAGTGATTTCCTTTCAAAATAAGACATTTTCTTATAAATTTTCTTTTGGATATAGTGATTAGGAAAAACATATGTTAAATATTCTAAAAAAATCATTGAGAATATATTTCTTGGTCTTCACACAAAAATATTTTCATTTTCAACCATACAATATGGGATAACAGGTGTTGGATGACACCAACATCTATTAGTAATATTTATCTTTTCGATAAACATATAACACATAACACAAACATATATTTCTAATTTCCTTCAACAAAAAATTATATTTTTCGAAACAGGTGGCCTCTTTCTCTTCTAAATCTAAGTTCATTCAGTTTTTCTTCGTGTTTCCATGTGATAGAAACCTACAAAACAATCTAAACCAAATATTTGCACAATTTTAAGTGCCACACGAAAACCAAATTTATCTTACAGACAACGTTACTGTTAGAAAGTTCCAAAAAGGTAGCACAAAAAGTGTCCAAAAAGGCCATAAAGGGTGGTCTACTAATTTTTAAATACAAAATAAAAATATTTTTTAATACATTTTGAAGTCTTGTTTATTTTTTAAATAACCCTAACAATAATCCATTAAATCGCAAATGTTTGAAATTATGTACTAAATCAGAAGAGAAGTCGGTTTACCAACTATACACACAAAAAAAAATTTTCTGATTCAATCACGAAATTAATTGATCCAATTAATTTTTAATTGAAATGTCTTCAATCACAGAAATGATAGTATCAATTAAAAAATTAATTGAAGGTCAATTACAAAAATTAATTGATCCAATTAAAAAATTAATTGATACTATTAATTTTCGTGATTGATTTTTGTTTCAATTAAAAAATTTGTTGATTCAATTAAATTTTTAATTGAATATTTTTTAAAACTCAATTAAAATTTTAATTGGAAAATTTTTCGTGAAATTTTTTTTCTGTGTAGAGAAAATTTCTTTACATATCTTCAGGCGCCACAGATGTCCGGATGAAACACAATGACATGAAAATGAAAATGTTAAATTTTTTATTGATTTTAAAGTGATCCGATATCAAAAACGATTGTTATAAAAAATTCTATAACACGGTAGAAAGGCCACACAAAACTGTAAAACGGATGTCACAAAGTGTCAATAATTGAAGAAAATGGAAAATTTGCCATTAAACTATCACAATTGTAAAACTACTTATAGAATTCATACAAAAAAAATTGTTTTTTGATTCAATAATGAAATTGGAGATCACGAAAATGATAGTGTCAATAGAAATAAAAAATATATTTTATAAAAAAAATTGATTTCTTCGTCACTTCAAATTTTTATTTTGATCGCAAAACCCAATAAACTTTTTAATTAAGGCAAGCAATTATTTATTGTATTATTATTTATTTACTCATTGTTATTTGAAGAAATGTTCTGCTTTATTTTATAGGAGTTTCTACTTTCATATAATTGTAGTTGCCTTTTTCTTTAAAGAACCAATGAAGAAAATAAAAATATATAATATATAGAAACTAATTATTCCCGAACAAATTCGTTTAAATTCTAATTAAATTTGTAATTGGATATAACAGGTTGGCTGATAAGTCCCCGGTCTGACACATAGATGGCGTCGCTAGTATTAAATGCATATTATTTTTATATAGTACCAACCTTCAAATGATTCGTGTCAAAATTTGACGTCTATAAGTCAATTAGTTTGTGATATAGAGCGTCTTTTGTAAAGCAACTTTTGTTATTGTGAATAAAAATGGAAAATAAGGAATTTCGTGTTTTGATAAAATACTGTTTTCTGAAGGGGAAAAAATACGGTGGAAGCAAAAGCTTGGCTTGATAATGAGTTTCCGGACTCTGCCCCAGGGAAATCAACAATAATTGATTGGCATGTAAAATTCAAGCGTGGTGAGTACGGAGGACGGTGGACGCCCGAAAGAGGTGGTTACCGACGAAAACATCAAAAAATCCACAAAATGATTTTGAATGACCGTAAAATGAAGTTGATCGAGATAGCAGAGGCCTTAAAGATATCAAAGGAACGTGTTAATCATATCATTCATCAATATTTGGATATGCGGAAGCTCTGTGCAAAATGGGTGCCGCGCGAGCTCACATTTGACCAAAAACAACAACGTGTGGATGATTCTGAGCGGTGTTTGCAGCTGTTAACTCGTAATACACCCGAATTTTTCCGTCGATATGTGACAATGGATAAAACATGGCTCCATCACTACACTCCTGGGTTCAATCGACAGTCGGCTGAGTGGACAGCGACCGGTGAACCGTCTCCGAAGCGTGGAAAGACTCAAAAGTCCGCTGGCAAAGTAATGGACTCTGTTTTTTGGGATGCGCATGGAATAATTTTTCTCGATTATCTTGAGAAGGGAAAAACCATCAACCGTGACTATTATATGGCATTATTGGAACGTTTGAAGGTCGAAATCGCGGCAAAACGGCCCCATATGAAGAAGAAAAAAAGTGTTGTTCCACCAAAACAACGCACCGTGTCACAAGTCATTGAGAACGATGACAACAATTCATGAATTGGGCTTCGAATTGCTTCCCCACCCACCGTATTCTCCAGATCTGGCCCCCAGCGACTTTTCTTGTTCTCAGACCTCAAAAGGATGCTCGCAGGGAAAAAATTGGCTACAACGACGAGGTGATCGCCGAAACAGAGGCCTATTTTGAGGCAAAACCGAAGGAGTACTACCAAAATGGTATCCAAAAATTGGAAGGTCGTTATAATCGTTGTATCGCTCTTGAAGGGAACTATGTTGAATAATAAAAACGAATTTTGAGAAAAAAATGTGTTTTTCTTTATTAGACTTACTAGCCAACCTGTTAAATAAAAACTAATTATTCTCGAACAAATTCGTTTAAATTCTAATTAAATTTGTAATTGGATATATTTTTTATAAAATTAAAATATTAATTGGGATAATTCAATTTAATTTTATTACAAATTAAACAAATTTGATTGTATACCCTAATATTTTAAATGATTACGATTTGAATTAATTTTTTAATTGGAAATATTTTGGTGACATTTTTTTTCTGTGTACGTTTCAATGGGGGACACGATAAGAAAGCGTTAACCAAATTGTTGTTTGTATAAATGACTGTTTACATTTTTAACTAAAATTTTTAATAATATTCCGAGTAAAAATTGAGAGATCTATTTTGATACAATTAGATATGAGTAGATCCGAAAAATGGTAAGATGTAATCATATCTAATTACTATGGAAGTAGATCTGCTCAGATCTCAATATTGGTCTAGATCTAATGTCTTAGATGTAATTACATCTATCCCTATATATAGTTGGATCTGATGTTAGATATCGTCATATTTGATATTATATATAATTGTATCTAATTCTATCTCATCATATCTGGATAAATCTGTATAGATCTAAAGTGGCCAATTCTGAGATCTAATCATATCTAATTAGATCCTCCAATTTTTACACGGGATTACAAAATATTTCGAAATAAAAACATGTGTATTTGAAAATTCTGTTCGGAAATAATTACTTTCTGTACACACAAAAAAAAATTGTTTTTTTTATTCAATCACGAAATTAATTGATCCTAATAATATTTTAATTGAAATGCCTTCAAGCACGAAAATGATAGTATCAATCACAGTTTTAATTGAGCATAGACAAAATATTTGATTAAAAAATTAATTGATTTAATTAACAAATTTCAATTAATTTTTTAATTGAATCAATTAAAAATTTAATTGGTGTCGATTCCAAAATTAAAATAATTTTTTAATTCAAAAAGGTAACTATTTTCAATTACATATTGACTTGACATAGTGTTTTTAATTGATCACGAAATTAATTGACCCAAATAATATTTTAATTCAAATGTGTTAAAGTACGAAAATGATTGTATCAATCACCGTTTTAATTGGGCATATTTTTTCTATGCTTGATTAAAAAATTAATTGTTTTAATTAGCAACTTTCAATTAATTTTTTAATTGATTCAATTAAAAATTTAATTGGTGTCGATTCCAAAATTAAAATAATTTTTTAATTAAAAATGGTAAATATTTTCAAATACATATTGACTTGACTTAGTGTTTGTAGTTTGATTAACAATTGATTGTTTGAAATAAATTTTTAATTAAAAATGAAAAAAAAAATCCATCACTTTTTTAACTGACTTAGTCTACCGAGTTTAATTTTCAATCATTGACATAATTAACTTAACGTTTCTATCTTGATTAAAAAGTTATTTGTATCAATTTATTAATTGAAAAATTTTTCAACTTCAATCATAATATTTTATACATAAATAATTGAATGCCTTATTTAAAAAATTAATTAAATTTTGTTGAAAAAAAATCAATTAAAATTTTAATTGAACCAATTGAAAAATAAATTGAAAGTATCGAAAAAATCAATTAATTTTTTAATCCAGAATATTTTTAATTTCCAATTAATTCTTTGATTAATACTATCGTTTTCATGATTGAAACAATTTTAATTAAGATATTAATTGGAAAAATTAATTTCTGATTGACTCAGAAAAAATGGTTTTCTGTGCCTTTAAGTAAGTAACTATTTTCGGCATTTCCTGTGCATTGTCAAATTTGAAATGTTCTATATGCCATACATAGTATAATAAATTTCTATCATTAATAAAATAATTTTTTTTCGTTACTCAAAACAAAGCTGTCCAAACTTTCTACTATGAATAAATTTCTGACGAAAATCGGCTAATGTTGAAATTTCTAAAAATTATTATGATTTTTTTTCTTTTTTCCAAGAAAATCTGTCCGCCGCCGCAAAGTTGGTTTGTCAACACATTGGAAAAATAAATTATAATTCCACAAAGTATTTATTGTCAAAATGTCTGTATTTAAAATGCTTGCTCATCTTCTTTAGAGAGTATGACTAAATCTATATAAGAAGCTCTGACCTTGAATAACAAAATGACATTTTAAGGAAAATTTAAAAAGAAAATTATGTTGATGACAAATAAAATAGACAAAACCATTAATAAATGTTTTTTAATACAATTCCACATTTATGATTTAATTACGGCGAGAACAAAGAAAAAAATAAAGTTTGTGATTTTAATAATATAGCAGAATTTTAAAAAAATTTTAATATCAAATAAATTGGAATCGAGAAGATAGTTTAACACTGTCAAAGTTGCGCAAATCTGGCAGGTAGGTGAAAACAACATAAAAGTTTTTCAATACCTCTTTATCGACTAACTTGTCCTTTTTGTACAAAGTTATTGTTTTTTTTTCGTGAAATGCCTTATTTCTAATTATGCGCTCAATATTTTTGGTTTATTTTTGTGTCATTGCCAATAGATTTAAAGAAAAAATTTGTTATTCATAAATCTCGCCACAAGTGATGAGAATGAAAATACATTGAATTTAATCTTCTTCTGTATTGTATCCTACACAAAACATTTGTTTTGATAATGTGCAGATAAATGCACCAAAATTGTAGGCGTTGGGATAATAACTTTTAGTTTGTTTTTATGCTAAGAATTCTAAAGATTTTCGACTTTCTTTTGTCTTTCTGAGTGGATGTTTATTTTCAAAAATATCTACAAGAAAATCCGTTGTTCCATTAATTTTGTGTGTGTGTTTTTCCATGACACATATGCCTGGCAAATGTCTCAATATGGCTAGGCGACATTGATGGGACACTGTTTGGTGAGAGTTTGTGGAAAAAAACAAAAATGGAAAATTTCTAGGGAACCCCACTTTAAGAAAACCTGTGTCTGTATGTTCAGGAGGCAATAATTTGATTAGTTTTTAAGTGGAAAATTCATAATTAATCGACTCAAACCATATGAAAGCGGTGTTATCGGCAAATATATTTTATTTTCTGCAAATATTCATTTCCACACTTATAGCTCTGTGTCGACTTTTAATGAAAATTCCTGTGCATGTTAAGAAGACAACGTTGCCATGAAGTTCTTATTGGGCAAAATAATCACAGTCGATAACATCATCCTCACCAAAACGTTTGCAAAATTCAGGTATGCAGTTCTCGAGAATTTTTTGCTGTCCATAAGAAATTCATAGTGAGTTGCTAGTTAACTGACTATGAATTTCTTATGGACAGCAAAAAATTCTCGAGAACTGCATACCTGGCTTTTGCAAATGTTATCGGATTTCTATCGTAAATCCTGTTATACATTTACAGCTAAATTTTTATTTATGCTACAAACAATAACGTAAGGGCAATATTATAGCTAAAAATATACTGCATTAAAGGAATTCAACAGGGATATAGGCAGTTTAGAATATGCAGGGAAATATAAACAATCGATAACACTGTCCTATCCAAAATTTCACTGGCAAATGACTATGGATTTCTAATGAGTAGCAATAAATTTACAAGAACTAACTTGACCTTTTCTACCGTAAAGGCTGGTACACACCTACAGCAAAACTTTTACTTATGCTATAAAAAATTTCGTTAGAACGATATTACCGGCTAAAAATAAGACTTCTTTACGGGAATTCAATAGGAATGTAGCATACCAAGCTTAATAACCAAACAAGGAATGTCCATAATGTTGTTTACAAGCTAATTAAGATCTAAATTCTAATAAAATTTCTGTTACCCTTAAGAAATGTATAGCTTTTCGCCAACAGAAAACCGTCTGACATTTTCTATTGTAAATCCTGGTATACACCTATAGCAAAAATTTTATTTATGCTCCTAAAAATTATGTTAGAGCTTTAGTATCGGTTAAAAAAGACTGCTTTACGCGATTTCAAAAGGATGTAACATATAAGGCTTAAAAACCAAACAAGGAATGTCGATAATGTTGTTCACAAGGTAATGAGACCTAAATTCTAATGAAATTTCTTTAAGAAATGCATAGAATTTTGCCAACAAAAAAACGTCTGACATTATTATCGATTGCTTAATTTTATAAAACTACATACACGGAAAAAAAATTCACGAACATTTTTCCAGTTAAAGTCTTAATTAATTTTTTAAAAATATTCAATTAAAAATTTAATTGATTCAACAATTTTTTTAATTGAAACAAAAATCAATCAAATAATAAATGATATAATAGTATCAATAAATTTTTTAATTGACTTTCAATTAATTTTTTAATTGATAATATCATTTCTGTGATTGAAGACATTTCAATTAAAAAATTAATTGGATCAATTAATTTCTTGATTGAATCAGAATAATTTTTTTTTGTGTAGCAAAACTGTATTATTGGGAACCACACAAAATTTCCTCTGGGGTACATACTATAAGGATTATTTTAATAACAGTTCCGTTTAATTGAAATGTCAGTAACAGAATGAATTTATTATTTTTCTACAATGATTCATAAATTGCAAACTAATTCTCTTGGCTTGTTTTTCCAAAAATAATATTTAAAATATTTGTATACCCTCCACCATAGGATGGGGGGTATATTAACTTTGTCATTTCGTTTGTAACACATCGAAATATTGCTCTAAGACCCCATAAAGTATATATATTTTCTGGGTCGTTGTGAAATTCTGAGTCCATCTAAGCATGTCCGTCCGTCTGTTGAAATCACGCTTACTTCGGATGGTATTGCAAATGGGCCATATCGGTCCACTTTTACGATTTCGTCAGATTTGGCTTGCGGAGCCTATAAGAGTAGCATATTTCATCCGATCTGGCTGAAATTTGGAACGTGGTGTTAATATATGGTCTCTAACAACCATGCCAAAATTGGTCTATATCGGTCCATAATTATATATAGCCCCCATATAAACCGATCCCCAGATTTGACATCCGGAGCTTCTTACAGGAGCAATATTCATCCAATCCGGCGGAAATTTGGTACATGGTATTAGTATATGGTCTCTAACAACCATGCAAAAATTGGTCCACATCGGTCCATAATTGTATATAGCCCCCATATAAACCGATCCCCAGATTTGGCTTTCGGAGCCTCTAAGAGAAGCAAATTTCATCCGATCCGGCTGAAATTTAGTACATTGTGTTAGTATATGGTCTTTAACAACCATGCAAAAATTGGTCCATATCGGTCCATAATTATATATAGCCCCCATATAAACCGATCCCCAGATTTGGCTTGCGGAGCCTCTAAGAGAAGCAAATTTCATCCTATCCGGCTGAAATTTGGTACATGGTGTTAGTATATGGTCTTTAATGACCATGCAAAAATTGGTCCACATCGGCCCATAATTATATATAGCCCCCATATAAACCGATCCCCAGATTTGACCTCCGGAGCTTCTTGCAGGAGCAAAATTCATCCGATCCGGTTGAAAGTTGGTACGTGGTGTTAGTATATGGTCTCTAATAACCATGCAAAAATTGGTCCATATCGGTTCACAATTATATATGGCCCCCATATAAATCGATGCCCAGATTTAACTTCCGGAACCTCTTGGAGGAGCAAAGTTCATCCGATTCGGTTGAAATACGTGGTGTTATATGGTCTCTAACAACCATGCACAAATTGGTCCATATCGGTCCATAATTATATATAGCCCCCATATAATCTGTTCCCCAGATTTGATCTCCGGAGCCTCATGGAGGAGCAAAGTTCATCCGATTCGGTTGAAATACGTGGTGTTATATGGTCTCTAACAACCATGCAAGAATTGGTCCATATCGGTCTATAGTTATATATAGCCGATACCCAATCACTCAAAAGTTGGTCCATATCGGTTCATAATCATGGTTGCCACTCGAGCCAAAAATAATCTACCAAAATTGTATTTCTATAGAAAATTTTGTAATTTGTTTTTCTATAGAAAATTTGATAAAATTTTGTATAGGGATAAAATTTTGACAAAATTTTCTATAGAAAATTTTAGAAAATTTTGTTCAAATTGTATATCTATAGAAAATTTTGTCCAAATTTTACTTCTATAGAAAATGTTGTCAAAATTTTATTTTGTCAAAATGTTAATTCTATAGAAACTTTTGTCAAAAATTTATTTCTATAGAAAATTTTGTCAAACTTAACTGTATACGTATTTAATCTTTTTTAGTCCAATATATACCACGTATGTGGTATATATTACCGTGTTAGGAAGTTATAAGATACCTTGCCATCGGCAAGTGTTACCGCAACCCAAGTAATTCGATTGTGGATGACAATCTACAGTAGAAGTTTCTACGCAATCCATGGTGGAGGGTACATAAGCCTCAGCCTGGCCGAACTTACGGCCGTATATACTTGTTATTATATAAAGTGCCTACAATACACCCAGAAAAGGAAAATGGTGATCATTTAATATGGTTCAAGAGCAAGATTAGGTTAGGTTAGGT
This sequence comes from Haematobia irritans, assembly GCF_050003625.1. Lineage (NCBI taxonomy): Eukaryota > Metazoa > Arthropoda > Insecta > Diptera > Muscidae > Haematobia > Haematobia irritans. Next base: position 155,168,923 of record NC_134401.1, on the reverse strand, counting down.
TAGGTGGTAGCCTGATGTATCAGGCTCACTTAGACTATTCAGTCCATTGTGATACCACATTGGTGAACTTTTCTCTTATCACTGAGTGCTGCCCGATTCCATGTTAAGCTCAATGAAAAGGGACCTCCTTTTTATAGCCGAGTCCGAACGGCGTTCCACATTGCAGTGAAACCACTTAGAGAAGCTTTGAAACCCTCAGAAATGTCACCAGCATTACTGAGGTGGGATAATCCACCGCTTAAACACTTTTTGGTGTTCGGTCGAGCAGGAATCGAACCCACGACCTTGTGTATGCAAGGCGGGCATGCTAACCATTGCACCACGGTGGCTTCAAGAGCAAAATATTACTTTTTCAAGAGAAACATTGAACATTTTTGTCACACAAATTTTATTTATCACCAAACATAAACATCAGATACAAAATTTCCGAAAAAATAACATGGTTGCGACAAACGTGCTCTTAAAACATGTTTGAGGTGAACATATTCCTTCTCTGTGGATGTATTTCGCTATAGCAATTTTTTTGTTTGTCAATAGAACAATTTTGCTAAGTGTTTCACATGGGAGTAAATTTAAGCTATCTATAAAACTTATTTACGAATTCATTATCTCTTGTTTACATTTTCTTGATATAAGCCCGATATGCAGCCCTTTGTATGCCAATAGTACAGTTTAATTTATTGTGGCAACATTTTTGCCGTCCCCCTGGTAATGCATAAATTACTTAACAGACAAGACGCTGTGAAAAACTTCAGTTTCCATTATGAAAAACACCGTGGTATCGACATGTAATGGTAAAATCTGCCCAGCTGACCAAAAACTCACTGAAAACGGTTTTACCGGTATGTAATTGTATTGTTCTGTAAATGAGAGCGAAGAAGATAAGAATGCTTTTCAAATTAAATTATTTAAAAAATGTCTCATCTAATAAATTTTATGTAGAATAGGACAAACTCTTTGAAATTAGAGCAAACAATAAATGCATGGCAATAATACAGTTTAATATATAATACACTTTAATTTATCAAGTTTTTGCCTTTCCTACAATACATGGAAAAATCTGTCCCCCTGGTGATGCATAAATTACTTAACAGACAAAACGCTGTTAGTGAAAATGTTCAGTTTCCGTATGAAAAAAACCATAGTATCGACATGTAATGGTAAAATCTGCCCAGCTGACCAAAAACTCACTAAAAACGGCCTTACCGGCATATAATAGTATTTTAACTTGTTCTGTAAATGAGAGCGAAGAAGATACGAATGCTTTTCAAATTCATTAATCAAAAGAACTATCTTATCTAATAAACTTATAATAGAACTGCGAAAACTCTTTAATATTAGAGCAAACAATCCCTCGCTTGTGAAAGAATTTTAATAAAAACTTCCCTCAAAACCCAGCATTTGTAATCTATAATAAACTAAATTTCAATAAGCATAATACCTTCAATGACATTGGAAAAAGAATATGCATTAACAACTTACAAACCAGTCTTATTGGCTTCTGTAAATTTTTGAAGTGGAAGACAAAAATTCTTATGTGGGCTGTTCCCCAATCCCTCTTTAAATTTTATCTTTTGCCTTCCTCTTTGACTTCGTACATCATAATGAACTTCTTGGTACTCCTTGGTAGATATAACACTGAATATCTTTTGCAAGAATGCACTTCAAAAGTTGCTTGACGATACGAAAATACCACCAGCAACAGCAGTAACACATGGACGATTTCTCATTCCTCTATATTTAGAACCGGAAAATGTTCCATACTAAGAAGAGGCGTTGTCGCCGAGTCTTTTACATTTACTTTTTTTAAAAAAATAAAATAAAAAATATCAAGAGTACAGTGTGAATGGGTGCATTTTAGGAATGCTGCGTTGATTGTATAGGCCTATGAATGCTGTATAAAAAGCTACAATATTTTCAATATGACTAATGTGAGATTCACAAAAAGAATTTCAAATATTTTATGACAATGTAAATATTCATATTGTCAACATTCATGGACATTTGCATTAAAATTATTATTAAAAAATAAATTTAATTTATATGTTGATTCGGAGAATATTTCGGCACATATTTAGCTAGTGCGTGGGTGATTAAAAGAACGATGTATTCTTGAATGCCAAATCAAATGAACTTTTTTTAATTTTGTTGATTATAAATAAGAAATTATTCAAAGAAGTTCGCCAATATAACTTATTATTTTGGTATTTTTAGTATTATTATTATTATTTTGGTATTTTATTTTTTTATTTTTAATTTCATTAAACTAAATCTCTAAACCCATGCCCATTCTATCGAGTTCAATATTCGTTTAATACGATTCAACATTTTAAGAAAGTTGTTCCATCTTTCCAAGAATAAAGTATTACTTTATATTTTTGGTGTGCTCAAGTAATTATTTTTGTTTTTCAAATGCATTTATAATCATTTTAATTTTTTTTTTTTTTAAATTTTGAAATTGAAATTTTAGTACACATTTGTAAATGCGGCAAAAGCATAGGTAGGCGTTTAACGTTGACTAATACAATTTCAAGAATAACCGTAAGTTGCTTTTCATATGATTAAATCTTAATTTAAACATACATTTTTATTTAAACACATTCATTCCATCGAAAATATACAAATGCGGCGGAAATTTCCTTTGCAAATAATCGATAATGACGTGGCATGAAGTTTTCGATAGCAAACATAGTCATACATTTTTGATGGGTAATATTAACGAAATTTGTCATTAAAATTTTAGCCAATTAAAACATTTTGATAAATGTGTAATGTAACTTTTCGTTAATGTATTGAATTTTTCTAATAAATACACAGAAAAAAATTCCGTAGTTAACTAACGCTAAATTTAACTTATTTTGATTGGACAAATATTTATTTGCTTTTAATTAAATTTTATTATTTTTTATCGAAATTTTCCACAGCTTATTGAAATCTTTACTTTTTTTGGTAAGTATGTCTCAAAAATTTTATGAACTAAACGTGTGTATAAAGTTCAATGACCGTACAATGAACATTTTCGTACGATCCCTAAAAATAATAAGAATGAACTAGTGTATGGTTAAAATAGTCATGATTTGGCGCCAATGATTTTCTTCTTTACTCTTAGTTAATTTTTTTCTTCTATGAGATGATGTAATTTCGTGAACTGCAGTTAAAAAGTACAACAGGGCATTAAAATTTCTTGTTTATACCCTGCGCCACACTGTGGAACAGGGTATTATAAGTTAGTGTATATGTTTGCAACACCCAGAAGGAGACGAGATAGACACATGGTGTCTTTGGCAAAAATGCTCAGGGTGGGCTCTTGAGTCGATATAGCGATGTCCGTCTGTCCGTGAACACATTTTTGTAATCAAAGTCTAGGTTGCAGTTTTAGTCCAATCGACTTCAAATTTGGCTCAGAATAGATCCCTATTGATTTTGGAAGAAATCGGTTCAGATTTAGATATAGCTTCCATATATATATTTCGCCCGATATGGACTTATATGGCCCCAGAAGCCAGAGTTTTACCCCGATTTGCTTGAAATTTTGCACTAGGAGTACAATTAGTAGTATATTCGTGTGTGCAAAATTTGATTGAAATCGGTTAAGATTTAGATATAGCACCCATATATAACTTTCGCCCGATATGGACTAATACGGTCCCAGAAGCCAGAGTTTTATCCCAATTTGGTTGAAATTTTGCACAGGGAGGAGAATTAGCATTGTAGCTATGCGTGCCAAATTTGGTTGAAATCGGTTGAGATTTAGATATATCTCCCATATATAGCTTTCGCCCGATTTACACTCATATGACCACAGAGGCCAATTTTTAACTCCGATTTAGTTGAAATTTTGCACAGGGAGTAGAATTAGCATTGTTGCTATGCGTGTCAAATTTGGTTAAAATCGGTTGAGTCTATAGATTTTGTAGAAGTCTATCAAATTCTGTCCAGATCGAGTGATATTTAAATGTATGTATTTGGGCAAACCTTTATATATAGCCCCCAACACATTTGACGGATGTGATATGGTCTCGAAAATTTAGATCTACAAAGTGGTGCAGAGTATAATATAGTCGGCCCCACCCGACTTTAGACTTTCCTTACTTGTTTTAACAACTCTTTGTGGAAATCTCAAAATGTGGAGTAAAATTTATTTCAATTTTCGTGCGAGGTAGTTCATTTTTTCTATAAAACAGTTCACTTTTTTTTCGGTGTAATGAAACATTTCTTACTACAATTTTTATTGTATCAATGAAAAATATTCATTATGTCAATGAAAAAATTTCGCTGGCTTAATGGTAATGAAATTTTCTTTCTGTGGAGTGAAATGTGTGATGGATGTGCCTCCTGGATTGGAGCAAATTAATCTAAATAATAATTGCGAACACATTATTCTATGAAAATTCAAGCTACTCTCAAAAAAAGAAAAAAAAAAACGTGGGGAACAAAAGCCAATTTGACTTTGTTTTAGTTTTATTTAAAAATCTTAGTTCACTTTAATAATTTTACAACAAAAAAATGTTTACACAAATGGAGCATAAAATTTTACTAAATTCAAATTTCACACATAGTAGTTTAGAATCTCCTAAAATTTGTAAAATTTAGGAGATTTAACACTGTGTCCATGTAGAACTTCGTATGGCACTAAAAACATTTTCAAAAAATTCCAATTTGGTTTCTTCAGAAAACTCCAATGACTCAAATTTGGTTTCTTCAGAAAACAAAATTTTCTTATACCATAGAAAAATTTGATCATGCACAGAAAAAATAGAAATATTTTCCAAATTAAAATTTTATTTGAATTTTAAAACATTCTCTATTAAAAATTTAATTGATTCAATAATAGTTTAATTAAAATAAAAAAATATATCGCAAACAGTTTTTATACCAATTAATGTTTTGATTGGACCAATTAATTTTTTAATTGACATTGGGCATTGATATTATCATTTCCATGATTGAGAAAATATCAATTAGTTGGATCAACAAATTTCGTGATTGAAGATAAAAATTATTTTTTTTTCTTGAAATTGTCTAAAAACTTGAATGTTTTTATCATATCAGCATTTATAATAAAGTTTATTTAAAAAAAATCCACAATTAATCTACAATACCTCTACAAAACAAGTGTGTAAAATTACAGCGATAGACGAAACTTATTTCCGAAACATAACGGAATATGTTTTCTTGATAAAAAAAAAAAATACTAGAAGTAAAAAAATATTTGAGATTGTAACTAAAATTTGAAAGAATATTGCATTCAGAAAACAAAAATATATTTTTTTTCTTTTGACATCAAATATAATAATTACTATCTCATAACAACAACATTTTTATCACCAACCAATTGGAATGTATTTAATGCTCTTCTCATCTTCTCATCTCTCATGAGAAACACATGTAAACTCCCCTATTATGTTCAAACACTTACATTTCTATGAGTCTGTTAAATCTGTAAATTAACAGAATACTGTGACGTTTTCATCAAAACAAAATATGAGGGTTTGTTTGTGTTTCCACCAACAAAAAAATGCCGGTAATCATATCATATATACCCTCACATTTCCACTTGCATATACTAAATAGCCGGATTCTCATTTACCCTCTTAATCACTCACCGTATCGTACTATCGCTCATTCTCTTATTTATTTGAAGCGATAAGACAGAATGCAGTAAGCATATTCTAGGTCAAGTTTGAAATAGAACATGCCAACAACTTCGTCTAACATGCCAACAACTTCGTCTAACTGAAGTTAATTTTACAAAATGAAACTCGCGCATCAAACAAAATCACTGAGAATTAGAGAACAGGAAACAATAACAATTTATAAATATTATATAAATGTCATGTCATTTCAAATACCCAAACAAGTAGCACTCTAGCCAGTAGGTTGATATGTAAACAAAACCACATCATTTAAACTGACATTTAAGCGTTATTGTTGTCAACATGAAATCAATCAACGGTACTTTCATGCTCGAATATCAATGCAGGGGCATTTGAGGGTACATACACAAAAAAAATTCTCTCATATCTCACACCATATACCCCCCAAAAAAAAAGTAAACAAAAACATAATGCTTATCGTTATTTGTTTATCAAACACTTAAAAAAAATATAGACTAAGTATATACGTTTAGCAATTATCTTTTGCCTCTGATGATGAGACAGTTTAGCAAATAAATGCATTTAATTTAATTGCTTAAATAATGAATAAATACCTTTTAGATTAAAATGTTTATTCTCAATCATCTTATGCGTAAATAATTATATAAGGGTAAGAGAGAGAGGGATAATGAGAGAGAGAGAGAGAGCGTGTGAAAGAAGATGTTGTTTGGAAAAGAGAAACCGTGAAGTGTCACTATGTTTGGCAGAGCTTTATGTTAAAGAGCGGTAAACGTTTATTAAAACAGGGTTGCCATTTTATTTAGTTATTTCATTTAACTAGTTCAAGAACATTCTAAACCATTCACTGATTTTTAAAACCACCAAAAGACTACGGGGAAATTTGATGATAGAAAAAACTATATTTTTTATGAATGGTTAAATGTTATGTACAGATATATACAGTATATATTTGAAGATGAAATATTTATAATTCATTATACATTCACTTTAAGCCCGTAACGAAATTAATGATTCAGAGGTGAAAATCAAGTATGACAATATTCGGTTCTTATTAAAGAAAGATAATTGTAATATTGCGAAAAAAAAATTAAAATATATATTTTTATATTATACTTATTATTCTTCGAAGTTTTTGAGTCGTTGAAAAAAATATCACATACAAATCTACACTCAAAAAAAGTGAACTCTCTATTTCACTAAAGCCAATTTAATTTTATTTTAGCTCATGGAATTATTATGTTTGGAGAATGCTTTATTTACTCTAATCAATTTTTGCGTACGTTAGTTAAATTAACTAAAAAACGGGGAAAAAATATATACAAATGAAGCATAAAGATTTACTAAATTCGTATTTCTCACAACATAGTTTATTATTTCTTTAAATTTGTACATGGTCTCTAACAAACACGCAAAAATTGGTCCATATCGGCCCATAATTGTATATAGCCACCGTGGTGCAATGGTTAGCATGCCCGCCTTGCATACACAAGGTCGTAAGTTCGATTCCTGCTTCAACCGAAAACCAAAAAGTTTTTCAGCGGTGGATTATCCCACCTCGGTAATGCTGGTGACATTTCTGAGGGTTTCAAAGCTCCTCTAAGTGGTTTCACTGTAATGTGGAACGCCGTTCGTACTCGGCTATAAGAGAGAAGTTCACCAATGTGGTATCACAATGGACTGAATAGTCTAATGGCGATTTCGATTGGGAAAAAAGGTGCAACATTCTCCAAATTGAATGGAAAATATGAAGGACACTGCCATAGGCTTTGGATCCTGTATCCCGCACAATATTATGAATTAACAATAACTTTGAAATGACACTATCATTGGGTGGAAAATGCAATGAGGGAAAAAGTAGGGTAAAACCAAGGCAACATATTTTTTGCGAATCGAAAACGCCATAAGTGAGCCTGATACATCGGCCTGCCATCTAACCTAACCTAGTTTATTATTTCTTTAAATTTGTAAATTTTACTACAAATGCGTTCATCATGAACATCGTATGTCACTAAAGACATTCTTGCAATTTTGAACTCCATTTTTTCGCTTCAAACTACAAAATTTTCTTTAACAAATGAAAAAACTTAATTATGTCTAATAAATTTGCTTGAATTTGTCGAAAAATATTTACTTATTTCTATGGTATCGGCGTGATGCCAGCGTTTGTAATACTGTTTAGTTAAAAATATTCAAAATTTTCTAAAATTAACCGAAAGTTTTTTTCTTGATAGGTTCACTGTTTTTTTAGTGTATACAAGTTTAGCTACATATTCAGGTTTCAGCCCGGGCTAGTTGGCATTTTCATAGTCTTCAGTATAGATGTGGCGGGACTGATGATTCAATGGGGGTCTTATATGCTAATATCGTACATGCTGTTACTGCGCTAATCACTGAACGTTTTCCTTGTATGAAATGACTTTGAAAACATTCTTATTCAAAGAACTTAGTATCGGTATTTAGGGATAAGGGATCTCTATAAACAGTTTTACTCTAAAACTCACTATACCAACTTTAATTCACATCGAAAAAAACTCAAAGATCCCAATGATGGCAATATGTGAAGGGTGAGGTGGCAATATGTGAAAGGTCTATAATAAACATTCACTGAATTTTTGTAGGAAATATAGCTGTGCGTTTCTTATACTAAAGAACTTAAAAAAAGAAAAATTTTGGTTAATATTGGCAAATTTAGGTTCATTTTAGAAAATTTAACTAAACTGAATAACAAACGCCGATTACCCGTCGATATCACAAAAATAAGTAAATATTTTTCTACAAATTCAAGAAAATTTATTACACGCACATTTTGTAATTTGAAAACAAAACAAGTATATACAGCACTAAGTTCGGCCGGGCCGAATCTTAAATACCCACCACCATGAACCAAATATTAGGGTTTCCTTTGAAATTTCAGGAGGGCTTGAGGACTTGAGGACACTTCCCGAAGATAAATTTAAAGATTTCACCTATGAGGACTATATCAGATTCTGGATTTATAAGAACAATTTTTGAGTTTTAGAGGAATCATTAACATCTCTTGTAAGTGTGCAAGAAAATTATAAAATAACGTCTTAATTTGAAATCTTAAATCTGTGGAAGTAAAATCTGGAAATTTTACATTGAGTTTCAAGCAATTTTCATGATCAGTAATCCTTCTACACCCTCAAGAAGTGAAGTCGGTCTATATGGAGGCATTATCAAATGGACCGATAAAAACTTAATCCGATACACGTTTTTGTGAGCCTAAAATATCACAATATATACAAATTCAGGCGAATCAGATAAAAACTACGGTTTCTAGAAACCCAAGGAGTTAAATCGGGAGATCGTTCTTATGGGGGCTATACTAAAATATGGACCGATACTCACCGTTTTCGGCACACCTCTTTATGACCCGAAAATACCTCTAGATTTCCAATTTCAGGCAAATAGGATAAAAACTTCGGATTCTAGAAGCCCAAGAAGTAAAATCGGGAAATCGGTCTATATGGGGGCTATACCAAAATATGGACCGATACTCACCATTTTCGGCACACCTCTTATGGTCCTGAAATACCTCTAGATATCCAATTTCAGACAAATTGGATAGAAACTACGGTTTCTATAAGCCCAAGACCCAAAATCGGGAGGTCGTTTTATATGGGGGCTATACCAAAACATGGACCGATACTCACAAGTTTTGGCACACGTATTTGTGGTCCTACAATACCTCTAGATTTCCAATTTCAGGTAAATTGAATAAAAACTGCGGTTTCTATAAGCCAAAGAAGTAAAATCGGGAGATAGGTTTATATGGGGGCTATACCAAAATATGGACCGATACTCACAATTTTTGGCACACCTCTTTATGGTCATAAAATACCTCTAGATTTCAAATTTCAGGCAAATTGGATAAAAACTACGATTTCTATAAGCCCAAGACCCCAAATCGGGAGGTCGTTTTATATGGGGACAATACCAAAACATGGACCGATATTCACAATTTTTGGCACACGTATTTGTGGTCCTACAATACCTCTAGATTTCCAATTTCAAGTAAATTGAATAAAAACTGCGGTTTCTATAAGCCCAAGAAGTAAAATCGGGAGATCGGTCTATATGGGGGCTATACCAAAACATGGACCGATACTCACAATTTTTGGCACACCTCTTTATGGTCATAAAATACCTCTAGATTTCAAATTTCAGGCAAATTGGATAAAAACTACGATTTCTATAAGCCCAAGACCCCAAATCGGTTTATATGGGGACTATATAAAAACCTGGACCGATATAGCCCATCTTCGAACTTGACCTGCCTGCAGACAAAAGACGAGTTTGTGCAAAATTTCAGCACGATTGCTTCATTATTGAAGACTGTAGCGTGATTACAACAGACAGACAGACAGACAGACGGACATCGTTATATCATCTTAGAATTTCTCCCTGATCAAGAATATATATACTTTATATAGTCGGAAATCGATATTTCGATGTGTTACAAACGGAATGACAAACTTATTATACCCCCATCACCATTCTATGGTGGTGGGTATAAAAATGGAGTTCAAAATTGCAAAACGGTCTTTGGCGCCATGCGAGGTTCACGATGGACCCATTTGTGGGAAATGGGAATAAAGTAAATATTTATGCGTCAAAGAAACTTTATCAAAATGTTGTAATTTTATGAACTAAAATAGATGAAAATTGGCTTTAGCTCCCTTGAGAATTCAATTTTGTTAAGAGTATGGATAATGATTAACTATATACTGCTATAGAATTAAGATATAAAAATAAGATTTCATTAATTTTGAAAAATTTTTTCAGAATTATTTAAACCTTAGTCCTACGTTTTTTTCATGCAGATACCCATTTTTAAATCGATTCGCTTAACTATAACAAAACAAACTTCATTGAACTTTATATCAGAGATAGGCGTCTCTATATGCTCACATTCATATTTTAATGACAAGGAATCTTTGGCTTCACGACAATATTTTTTTTTTTCAGTGTAAATTACTAACCATTTCAGTGTATGTGTCATTGTAATCACAATCTCTTAATTTTATACAAAAAAATCACAAATAATACACAAATATTGGACATTTGCATTATCCCCTTGCGAATCATCTAAGTCTAAAAATTTGGCAACCCTACACAAAAGAAATACAAATTCTAAGCGAAATGAAGGTCACTAAAGGTCGATGAAATTTTTTGGTATTAATAAATTTGAATATAAATACCAAATATTTTCTTATAAAATACCATTAAAATCATTTATTAATTTAAAAAATTGCAAAAAACAAAATCTATAATAAGAAAAATAATAAAGCAGCTTATATGTATGTACGAGCATATGGATAAGAAGGCACCGGTAATTAAAGACGAATTTTGAATTCATAATTATTTTTAGGGGACATCGTTTATGGCAATTGCACTTTTTAACAATTTATTTTTTATAAAAAAAATTATACTGATATTATTCAAACATTTTTTGAATTTAAGAAAATTTAAATTAAGAAAATATGTATATTTATTATGTTGATATGAAGGAAAAAAATCCATTTGTAGCCATGCTTTAATTTTTTGCCTTTGTTTTTAAGCCATTTCTTGTCAGTTTCTTGTTTATAGCCCAAATTCTTTAGCGGCTTTAATTTTTTTTTTAATTTTCTCTATATTTTTTTATCATTTTTTTCTGAAACTTACTGCTCATATTTTTTTGTGTATTTTTTTCTTAACACTGAAAAATCACTAAAATTTCTTTGAAAATTAATTCCAAAGGATTCTTTTGCACTTTTCTTTTTTTTTTTTGATGGGGAGGTGGTGGTAGTTTGTTGTTGGCGGTTACAAAATCGTTCTTTTCTGCTTTCTCTACGGCGACCCGTTAATAAGAAGTTCAGAGAGAGAAATGCTGTTGTTTCGTACACGAGCAGCGGCGAGTAACTGAATAGCGACAATGTCTTTTGGTCATATGGAAAGCCTGCATTTACTTAATAATGATATGAAGGCGAAGCATCATTATCAACAAACCAATACTATGGCAAGATATGCCGCCTGTCTGTGTGGGCATAGTGGTAGACGTTGGGTGTTTGCTTATTGCCTGTGAATAACAACAGATAGACCCCACTATGGTGAGGTAGCCACAGTCAGTATGTGTGTGGTGAATTGATAGTTGTTGTTATTTCATATGGGATTTCTCCCCATGAACGCCACCAACGTTAAGAATTTGTGTATCAGATCCATAATATGGTTTCCCCTCTTTTTGTTTTAATTCTCTTTGTTTTTCTTGTCATCATCTTTCTTTTATCTCAGCGTAATGCTCATAATCATTTTGACTTCATTGTATCTCATGATGATCTTTCTGTTTTGTTTTGTGGGGGTGCACTTTGAATTTCATTGAATGTTTGTGTTATGGCAGCAACGTAAACGTCGTCAACCGGCTTCGTAGGTTTTATGCCGGCAAATCGCATTGTCAAGTGAATGCAAAAAAGTAAAAGTCAAAACTGATAAGAGCTGTTGTTGTCGTCTGCCTGTTTAATTTTACATTATTTAATTCGAATTAAATTTTGTTTTTGTGGTTTGCATTTTTATTATTGATATTGTTGTTACGTATTAATTGAGATAGATAAAAAAAAAACAAACAAACAGTGGGTTGATGTTAGTCAAAAGAATACAGAAAAAAACTATGCTTCATTTCTATAATCAGTCTTCAATTATTTTCATTGCAAAATGGAAAATCACACTACTACTACTACAGAAAAATATTGTTTTGGTTTCAATCATGAAATTAATGGATTCAATTAATTTAATTTTATTTGAAACGGAATTGAAACATGGAATTGATAAATCAATCATTGACACCAATTACAAATATTAACTGATTAAATTAAAAATTTAATTGATTGAAGTATTTTTTTTTTGTTAAACATTTTTTTGAATCAATCAAACATTTAATCGAAAATTATTTCAAATGCAAAATTTTATTTTATTTGAAAACATTTTGTTGATATTGTTTTTGTGAATGCCCACTGAAAGGAACATTTCTTCGAATGGTCGAAAAAAGGCTACTTTGAATCAAAGATTTCTAAAAAAATGATATCGAAAATTTACCCTTGACTCTGGTTGGCCAAGACATTTTTTATGGCTGTCAAAAAATATCAGATGGGCCCTCGAAGGCGGCTTAACATATATAAATAGTTTCACAACAACTAACTTCACACCCAGAAAAGGTGCAAAATTTTATTTTTAGACCGTGAACATTTGTGACAACCAAGTTATTTTGTAGTCATTATGTGTCTGATTTCGACAACCATTTTATGTTTGGTTGGAAAACAACAATTTTGCGGCAAAAATTTTCCATGTTGCCCATCCAAAAGTAGCATTTTGCTCTATTAGGCAGTGTTGACAGTATTGGGGATTTTTTCCCAAATCGGGGATATTTTTTCGTGAATGGGGACGAAATTTCTGAGTTGGGGAATTTTCATAAATTTGGTGATTTTTGTGGGAATTTTTTCAAAAAATCGGTTAAATCTTTTTATTTCTATAGACAATTTTTTTAAAAATTCTATTTCTATAGAAAAATTTGTCAAAAATTTTGTCAAAATTTTATTTCTAGAGAAAATTTTCTATTTCTATACAAAATTTGGTCACAATTTTGTTTCTTTAGAAAATGTTGTAAACATTTTATTTCTATAAAAAATTTTGTCAAAATTTTATTTCTATAGAATATTTAGTCAAAATGTTGTTTCTATAGAAAATGTTGCCAAAATTTTGTTTCTAAAGTACATTTTTCAAAAATTTATTTCTATGGTAAATTTTTGTCAACATTTTATTTCTATAGAAAATTTTGTCAACATTTTATTTCTATAGAAAATTTTGCCAACATTTTATTTGTATAGAAAATTTTGTCAAAATGTTGTTTCTATAGAAGATGTTGTCAAAATTTTGTTTCTAAAGTATATCTTTCAAAAATTTATTTCTATAGAAAATTTTGTTTCTTTAAAAAATTTTGTCAAAATTTTATTACTATAGACAATTTTGTCAACATTTTATTTCTATAGACAATTTTGCCAAAATTTTATTTCTATATAAAATTTTGTCAAAATTCTATTTCTACAGACAATTTTGCCAAAATTTGATTTCTATAGAAAACTTTATCAAAATTTTATTTCTATGGTAAATTTTTGTCAACATTTTATTTCTATAGAAAATTGTGTCAACATTTTATTTCTATAGAAAATTTTGCCAACATTTTGTTTCTATAGAAAATTTTTTCCAATTTTTTTTCTATAGAAAATGTTGCCAAAATTTTGTTTCTAAAGTACATTTTTCAAAAATTTATTTCTATGGTAAATTTTTGTCAACATTTTATTTCTATAGAAAATTTTGTCAACATTTTATTTCTATAGAAAATTTTGCCAACATTTTATTTGTATAGAAAATTTGTCAAAATGTTGTTTCTATAGAAGATATTGTCAAAATTTTGTTTCTAAAGTATATCTTTCAAAAATTTATTTCTATAGAAAATTCTGTTTCTTTAAAAAATTTTGTCAAAATTTTATTACTATAGAAAATTTTGTCAAAATTTTATTTCTATAGAAAATTTTGTCAAAATTTTATTACTAAAGAAAATTTTGTCAAAATTTTATTACTATAGAAAATTTTGTCAAAATTTTATTTCTCTAGAAAATTTTGTCAAAATTTTATTTCTATAGAAAATTTTGTCAACATTTTATTTCTATAGAAAATTTTGTCAAAATGTTTTTTCTATAGAAAATGTCAAAATTTTGTTTCTAAAGTACATTTTTCAAAAATGTATTTCTATTTATTTCTATGGTAAACTTTTGTCAACATTTTATTTCTATAGAAAATTTTGTCAACATTTTATTTCTATAGAAAATTTTGCCAACATTTTATTTGTATAGAAAATTTTGTCAAAATGTTGTTTCTATAGAAGATGTTGTCAAAATTTTATTTCTAAAGTATATCTTTCAAAAATTTATTTCTATAGAAAATTTTGTTTCTTTAAAAAATGTTGTCAAAATTTTATTACTATAGACAATTTTGTCAACATTTTATTTCTATAGACAATTTTGCCAAAATTTTATTTCTATAGAAAATTTTGTCAAAATTCTATTTCTACAGACAATTTTGCCAAAATTTGATTTCTATAGAAAACTTTATCAAAATTTTATTTATATGGTAAATTTTTGTCAACATTTTATTTCTATAGAAAATTTTGTCAACATTTTATTTCTATAGAAAATTTTGCCAACATTTTGTTTCTATAGAAAATGTTTTCAAAATGTTGTTTCTATAGAAAATGTTGCCAAAATTTTGTTTCTAAAGTACATTTTTCAAAAATTTATTTCTATGGTAAATTTTTGTCAACTTTGTATTTCTATAGAAAATTTTGTCAACATTTTATTTCTACAGAAAATTTTGCCAACATTGTATTTGTATAGAAAATTTTGTCAAAATGTTGTTTCTATAGAAGATATTGTCAAAATTTTGTTTCTAAAGTATATCTTTCAAAAATTTATTTCTATAGAAAATTTTGTTTCTTTAAAAAATTTTGTCAAAATTTTATTACTATAGAAAATTTTGTCAAAATTTTATTTCTATAGAAAATGTCAAAATTTTATTACTAAAGAAAATTTTGTCAAAATTTTATTACTATAGAAAATTTTGTCAAAATTTTATTTCTATAGAAAATTTTGTCAACATTTTATTTCTATAGAAAATTTTGTCAAAATGTTTTTTCTATAGAAAATGTCAAAATTTTGTTTCTAAAGTACATTTTTCAAAAATGTATTTCAATTTATTTCTATGGTAAATTTTTGTCAACATTTTATTTCTATAGAAAATTTTGCCAACATTTTATTTGTATAGAAAATTTTGTCAAAATGTTGTTTCTATAGAAGATGTTGTCAAAATTTTGTTTCTAAAGTATATCTTTCAAAAATTTATTTCTATAGAAAATTTTGTTTCTTTAAAAAATGTTGTCAAAATTTTATTACTATAGACAATTTTGTCAACATTTTATTTCTATAGACAATTTTGCCAAAATTTTATTTCTATAGAAAATTTTGTCAAAATTCTATTTCTACAGACAATTTTGCCAAAATTTGATTTCTATAGAAAACTTTATCAAAATTTTATTTATATGGTAAATTTTTGTCAACATTTTATTTCTATAGAAAATTTTGTCAACATTTTATTTCTATAGAAAATTTTGCCAACATTTTGTTTCTATAGAAAATTTTTTCAAAATGTTGTTTCTATAGAAAATGTTGCCAAAATTTTGTTTCTAAAGTACATTTTTCAAAAATTTATTTCTATGGTAAATTTTTGTCAACTTTTTATTCCTATAGAAAATTTTGTCAACATTTTATTTCTATAGAAAATTTTGCCAACATTGTATTTGTACAGAAAATTTTGTCAAAATGTTGTTTCTATAGAAGATATTGTCAAAATTTTGTTTCTAAAGTATATCTTTCAAAAATTTATTTCTATAGAAAATTTTGTTTCTTTAAAAAATTTTGTCAAAATTTTATTACTATAGAAAATTTTGTCAAAATTTTATTTCTATAGAAAATTTTGTCAAAATTTTATTACTAAAGAAAATTTTGTCAAAATTTTATTACTATAGAAAATTTTGTCAAAATTTTATTTCTATAGAAAATTTTGTCAACATTTTATTTCTATAGAAAATTTTGTCAAAATGTTTTTTCTATAGAAAATGTCAAAATTTTGTTTCTAAAGTACATTTTTCAAAAATGTATTTCTATTTATTTCTATGGTAAATTTTTGTCAACATTTTATTTCTATAGAAAATTTTGCCAACATTTTATTTGTATAGAAAATTTTGTCAAAATGTTGTTTCTATAGAAGATGTTGTCAAAATTTTGTTTCTAAAGTATATCTTTCAAAAATTTATTTCTATAGAAAATTTTGTTTCTTTAAAAAATGTTGTCAAAATTTTATTACTATAGACAATTTTGTCAACATTTTATTTCTATAGACAATTTTGCCAAAATTTTATTTCTATAGAAAATTTTGTCAAAATTCTATTTCTACAGACAATTTTGCCAAAATTTGATTTCTATAGAAAACTTTATCAAAATTTTATTTATATGGTAAATTTTTGTCAACATTTTATTTCTATAGAAAATTTTGTCATCATTTTATTTCTATAGAAAATTTTGCCAACATTTTGTTTCTATAGAAAATTTTTTCAAAATGTTGTTTCTATAGAAAATGTTGCCAAAATTTTGTTTCTAAAGTACATTTTTCAAAAATTTATTTCTATGGTAAATTTTTGTCAACTTTTTATTTCTATAGAAAATTTTGTCAACATTTTATTTCTATAGAAAATTTTGCCAACATTTTATTTGTATAGAAAATTTTGTCAAAATGTTGTTTCTATAGAAGATATTGTCAAAATTTTGTTTCTAAAGTATATCTTTCAAAAATTTATTTCTATAGAAAATTTTGTTTCTTTAAAAAATTTTGTCAAAATTTTATTACTATAGAAAATTTTGTCAAAATTTTATTTCTATAGAAAATTTTGTCAAAATTTTATTACTAAAGAAAATTTTGTCAAAATTTTATTTCTATAGAAAATTTTGTCAACATTTTATTTCTATAGAAAATTTTGTCAAAATGTTTTTTCTATAGAAAATGTCAAAATTTTGTTTCTAAAGTACATTTTTCAAAAATGTATTTCTATTTATTTCTATGGTAAATTTTTGTCAACATTTTATTTCTATAGAAAATTTTGCCAACATTTTATTTGTATAGAAAATTTTGTCAAAATGTTGTTTCTATAGAAGATGTTGTCAAAATTTTGTTTCTAAAGTATATCTTTCAAAAATTTATTTCTATAGAAAATTTTGTTTCTTTAAAAAATGTTGTCAAAATTTTATTACTATAGACAATTTTGTCAACATTTTATTTCTATAGACAATTTTGCCAAAATTTTATTTCTATAGAAAATTTTGTCAAAATTCTATTTCTACAGACAATTTTGCCAAAATTTGATTTCTATAGAAAACTTTATCAAAATTTTATTTATATGGTAAATTTTTGTCAACATTTTATTTCTATAGAAAATTTTGTCAACATTTTATTTCTATAGAAAATTTTGCCAACATTTTGTTTCTATAGAAAATTTTTTCAAAATGTTGTTTCTATAGAAAATGTTGCCAAAATTTTGTTTCTAAAGTACATTTTTCAAAAATTTATTTCTATGGTAAATTTTTGTCAACTTTTTATTTCTATAGAAAATTTTGTCAACATTTTATTTCTATAGAAAATTTTGCCAACATTTTATTTGTATAGAAAATTTTGTCAAAATGTTGTTTCTATAGAAGATATTGTCAAAATTTTGTTTCTAAAGTATATCTTTCAAAAATTTATTTCTATAGAAAATTTTGTTTCTTTAAAAAATTTTGTCAAAATTTTATTACTATAGAAAATTTTGTCAAAATTTTATTTCTATAGAAAATTTTGTCAAAATTTTATTACTAAAGAAAATTTTGTCAAAATTTTATTACTATAGAAAATTTTGTCAAAATTTTATTTCTCTAGAAAATTTTGTCAAAATTTTATTTCTATAGAAAATTTTGTCAACATTTTATTTCTATAGAAAATTTGGTCAAAATTTTATTTCTATACAAAATTTTGTGAACATTTTATTTCTATAGACAATTTTGCCAAAATTTTATTTCTATAGAAAATTTTGTCAAAATGTTATTTTTATTAGCTATATTATTTCTATAGGAAATTTTGTCAAAATTTTATTTCTATAGAATATTTTGTCAAAATTTTGTTTCTACAGTACATTTTTCAAAATTTTATTTCTTTAGAAAATTTTGTCAAAATTTAGTTTCTAAAGTACATTTTTCAAAATTTTATTTCTATAGAAAATTTTCTCAATTTTTTTTCCATATACAAAATTTTCTCAAAATTTTGTCAAAAGTTTTCTCAAAATTTTGTCAAAAGTTTTCTATAAAAAATTTTGAGTGCATCTGCAAAATCTACCAAAATATCAAAAATCGTACCAATCTACCAAACAATACAAAATCTACCATTTCTGGTAGAATTCTACCAAATTTGGCAACGTGTCTACCACCCAAATTTACTACTTGAATATTTAGAAGCAAATTTTCGTTCATAAATACAAGGTGACCGAATTCATATCTCCAGCATTTGGAAGACGATTACCAGTCTCTTGATATTGTGGGTCGAAATCTTGATTTTATTGCAGCTTGCTGGATTTGAAAAAATTTTAATTTTTCAGTTATTACTGATTTTCTACAGCAGAGCATTTTGCTTTATTTTTTTCAAAAAAATTGTCAAAAATGTATTGGGGATTTTTGTGAGGAATTTATATTTAAATTGGGGATTTTTGAGGACGAAAACATCATAATTTGGGGACAAGAACCAGCGAAATACTGGCAACACTGCTATTAGGTGATAATATTCCTAGAATTGGACACCGATTGGCTCAAAAAAAAAAATTCATTAACTCCAATCCATTTTTACATACAGTTCCCTTCACTAGCCTAATTCCAGTTTAATAATATTTGTTATAGTTTACGAGGTTCTGGTTCTGAAGCTATGTGTCACATACAAAAAAAAAAAAACTGAAAATGTTATTATTATTTTGGGAGAAATTCTCATTTAGTAAAATTATGTAATTCGTTTGTGTATTTTTTTTCCAAGAAAAATTACTCGGAATTGGGAAATTTTTACTACAGTTTACTAATTTTCATAAGCTAAGGTAATGTGAAATTGTATGTGGATATTTCCATTGATTTTTTTAGAGTAAAGTAATAAAATATTCAATTGAAATATTAGGTTAGGTTACACTGAAAAAAATATTGTCGTGAGGTCAAAAATTTCATGTCTTTAAAATACGAATACAAATTTTGCTTAGCATAGAAGACACATTTCTCTAAAATAAAGTTATTTTCCTTGTCCAAAAGTCGATAAACTTTTCAATGAAGTCGTATTGTCCTTATAATTAAGTGATTTGAATTAAAAATGGGTATCATAACATGAAGGGCTAAGGTCAACTTGACTTTAATAATTCAGAAAAATTCTTTAAATTTAATGAAAGTGTCTTTAAATTGGTTGTCTTTTTGCATCTTGACTACAAAGCAAAAAATCGTTCAAATATAGGACATGTTTTTCAAAACTTTATTTTAAAGAAGTTTTTTACTTCAAACATAGCATAATTTCTACTGGAAGTCGAGTCCTAATTTGGAAAATAAAGTTGCCGTTAACTCGTTTTTAAAGGACTTTGATAGCATATGAAGAAAAAAAGCTGAGAAAGCGAAAAATTAAAATTTGCTTCCTAGAAGCAAGTACACAAAACCTAAATTTAAAAGAGAATTGTGTCTTAAAAGTATCCTTACTTGTATTCTCCGCTTCTTTGGCTCGGAATCAATACCAAATTTTTTAAAGTAAAGACAAAATCTTTGGAACCGAGTATGCTTTTTTTTCAGTGTAGGTGGCAGCCCGATGTATCAGGCTCACTTAGACTATTCAGTCCATTTTGATACCACAATGGTGAACTTCTCACTTATCACTGACTGCTGCCCGATTCCATGTTAAGCTCTTTATAGCCGAGTCCGAACGGCGTTCCAAATTCAAATATTAATAACAGGTTAAAAAAGTCTAAACTTTGATCTAAAACTGCAAAAATTTCAAAAGAACGAGCACAACATTGAGTCAAACCCCACGAAGAATTAAAGGAAAGGACCTTCACATCCATTGAGTGAAATTTCAGAATTCGAATTGTTTATTACAATAAAGTAATTGATTTTCGCTACGAAACCCGAAAACAATATCGATTTTTTTTAAATTAAATATTTACTAAAGAAAAGTAACCGTGCCATAATGCAAACTTAGCTATCGTCAAACGTTGTGCTTATGATTTTTATATTTGCGAACAATTTTTATATTTGTGATAGCATACATTCACTTGATTTTATCAATTTCCTATTATATCTTAGTAAAAAACTATTTTGTCCTTGTTAATAATTTATGTTATAGATTTTTCACCAATGAATTGTTAACGAGCATTATGGATTTTCATTCTGCGCCATAGAATAGGCCACACACAAATATTTTTTTAGGTTTACAGAACACAATGTAATATCGTCGTTACCGTTACATTGGTTTATTTTAAAAATCCTACCAACAACCATTAATCTCTTACAAACATGGATTTTTCAATTAAGCACCTTAAAGTATGCTATATAAAATGTATACCTAAATCATATAATGTAACATCGTCTTGATGTAGCATCGTCGTTTCCGTTACACCGGATTCTTTTACAAATCCTACCCAGTACCATTAGTCTATTACAAATATGTGTTTTCAATTTCGCACCTTAAGGTGTGCTATACAAAATGAATACACCGCCTTTGTCGTTGAATTGATTCTTATTAATCTTCTACATTTTTCACCCAAAACCCTAATTATTAATCAGCTGGGCGGAAACAATACAGCTGTAACTACAGCACATGCGCTATTCTAATACTTGTGCTCACCCACACATACACATGTATATTGCAGCAAATGAAAATAGACAGTTTGCCGGCACTCTCCTCAAGGGAGATATCAAAATAAGAAACATAAACAACTTTAAAATTGCAAATGACTCCTTTGAATCCAATATTCCAGCATGTATCCAAAAATAAATATCGTGGCCATGAAATAGTTGATGAACGCTTAATGTACGTTCATATTAATTATTCACTGGTCACTTCATTCCACTTCTAAAAAAACAAGATAAATTTATTGTCGCTAGGTAGAAATCTCTTACATTAAATGGAGCAATTACATATGACGCATGTAAATATATGATGTACATACATACATAACACATGTAACGGTATAACGGTGATTTATTGGCGCGAGAAAATGTAAATGCAACAAATAAACTAACAGTGCCAAAATAAGTGTGGGTTTCTCAAGGTTTCATTAACATGGCTATGTTGACTACAGCAACAATAGTAGTCAACAAGAGTACTGATGACAAATGCTAACATTTCAAGAAGAGAACAAAAACGAATCGCAAAAGTTAAGACCAACTACGACCCTCATCTACAAAGCAACTCAGTACAATTTGAACTCTGGCAAAATACGGTCGTCGTTTGCCATATGGACATGTCGTTTGGATTCTCTATTGAGAAAATGTTGTAATAAAGCGCGTTCGTGTGTGTGTATATAAGTGTGCATATTAAGATATGGGTGTGCATGTGAGTGTGTTAAGAAAAATAAGGAAATAAAACCAAAATAGCAAGTTAAGCTATAAAAATATATCGAAAAATATGCCATAGAAAAGGAAAAGAAATGGAAAATTATTTAATAAGAATTAACACTTCTGGTTCAAGGCAAAAAAAAAATATCTCAAGCAATATCAAAGGGAAAAATAAAATTCCGTTGCCTAAAAGTATGCTTTGAAAAATTATTTAGATTGATTTCCTTCCGCCCTACAAGGAGAACCACCCCCATAAAAAAACAGCTTTTAACCATGGAACCTAGACCATAAATTGACCTTCATAGTTTAGATACAAATATTCACTCTGTTACATATACACAAGCCCGCATAGTTGTAACGAACACATTTCCATACACATGTATACAATTAGGTATCCAAAACCTTGTCAACGGTGTAATGTTGACAAGAGGATATCTGCATTTGAGTGTGGATCCTCGAAAGTGTTTTACGGCTCTATGTGGCACATTACTGAAAAAATATTTACCATGCAACTATTCATCTTTCTAGAAATTTGTTTATGGTGGCTAAATGTGGAAAGATGTAAATGACATCTACGAGTATTAAAAAAAGGAAACGCTATAATTATCGATAGGTTTCCAATTGATTCATATGTACATTCTCCATACTATTTTTGGGGGAGAAAACTGACAATAGACAATCCCCCATGTTTCGATATTCGGAGCAAATCCGAAAATTTTTATTTGGTGATATTTTCTGAATACTAAAACGTATGAAATTAAAACTTCATTACGACTTACAGTGTGATAAGTCGGTCATCTTTCCTAAACACTTTAGCAGTATGTGTCAACCTCAAAGAAAAATTCCCAAGCGGATCAGAAGAAACACCATTGGGAGACATTTTTTTGGTATTACTATGGGTGAACTCTACCCTGCCAACATTTTTTTGAATTTCACGGCGCTTCAGAGAATCCTCACCACGTCAAAAACAGTCGTATACGATATCGAAAACTCGTCGCAAAAGTGCCGTCAGTATAGGGAAGTTGTATCAAGCCAAGTTACTACAAAAAAGCATCGCATGAGTGCAATTATTATGTGCCTTTTTAGATAAATTTAGAACGACTCCAATAAGAGTCCCTTTAAACTATTATAAAAAAGTGATTTTTTTTATTCCTTTTGAAAACCCGACAATTGTTCACCAATATACCTTTCACAATTTTAAGCGTTTCAACCCTTCGTTTTCGTTTTTATTTAAATAAATTATAATAAGCTAATTGCTCTTGGTGTTTTACAAAATATAAAGTGGCTCTTGTAACAATAGTGATGGCAAAATACTTTCATGTACATTTCGTAATTTTTGATACGCTTCCCCAATCACAGTTGGCGATTGTTGTAGTGTCACTTACGATTCTGTGGTAGCGATAAAGATGAAATAGAACTTTGAAATGATGGCAGGGTATATACAGGCTGTTGTGGATACTGGAAGAGGAGGGAAGATTGTTTTCTTATCAGACCTATAGAGGGATATGGTGAGGCGGAAGTGGCAAGGACTAGATAAGGATACATGGACATCAGAAATATGCAGACAGTTGAATATTAGAGTCAATTTCATAACAATTCTCGGGCTCACACTTGACGTTCGTTTTAAGTTATCTGTATATGTCACTGTAATTTGTGAGAGGCAATGTCCTCAAGCCGCTTGTCTGTAACACTTGCGATGCGGACGAGGACACCTTGTTGACTACCTATAAGGAAATTGGCCGGTCAGCGGTAAACTATGGAGTGTGGACACCTAAGACAAGTGGAATAATATACAGAACTGGCAGAACGCTGCCCTTAGGCAACGACCCCTGGATCATCTTTATATGGAGAGATGGATATAGCAGTAACTTTCCAAATCAACAAATTGTGAACATACATTTTCTGAAAGGATCGACCTTTTTACCTTGTAGAGCGCAAGATCCAGCGTTAAAAAAAGAAATCAGGCAACATACCACTCAGATCTAAACAGGATTCATGATGAGTGTGAAGCTGAAGCAGTGAGAAACTACAAATTTAATCCAGAGTTCAACCGCAGTCCATAGCATCGGAGGAAAGAGACCTCACATATATCCTTGGCAGACATGCGGACCAAAGCAGCACAATGGATTCATAAGGGAGAGAGCATGGATCCGAGAGTATACCAAGTGGACTGCTCCATCTGTAGAATCATATTACTGTTCTGAAGATACTCTAAGATCGCCAACAATACTGGAATGCCTGGACCTACCTTACTTAGGCGAAGCGATATACTCAATAGCCTGACAGCAATCGTGCTACAGGACACAAACTTGGAGAACGCAAGGTCGACAGAGTTTACGCGGTCGACAGTTAAGAGATTCGGAAAGAAACTCGAACCCTTATAACTGAGACAGAGTGTCTCCGCAGTCCTTCCCTGGATTATTTTTATGTGAAGACCAAGATCCTCCCCTTGCGTAGACACAATTACATGTTGTCAGAGCCCTCCTGGATTGTTATCACAGTAACCATCCAAATCACCATATTGTGTATATTCAACTACCATCCAGGAATATAAGGATTGATCTTCACCTTCTAGAACGCTTGATTCAGCTTACAAAAGAGAGCGTATTGATCATAATCATGAGGACTCCGTAGTTGAAGTGGTGAGAAGCTACAAGGTTAATCCAATTCTCGAAGTCTGACCATCGTCCATAGCACCGGAGGAATCAGACCTCCCTTATATTCATGTCAGACATGCTAACCATTGCACCACAATGGATTCAGGATGGAGAGACTATAGTACTTTTCTGCTGGGGAAGTCCAAGTGCTAAGGGATCTTATCTCAACACGAAGAGGGATGAAGATACACCAAGATCACGATCACGAACCAGGAATGTAACGATTGATCTTCACCTTCTAGAACGCGACATTCAGCTTACAAAAGAGAGCGTCTTGATCATAATCATAAGGACTCTGTAGCTGAAGTGGTCAGAAGCTACAAGGTTAATCCAATTCACGAAGTCTGGCCATCGCCCATAGCACCGGAGGAATCAGAGCTCCCTTATATTCATGGCAGACATGCTGACCATTGTACCACAATGGATTCAGGATGGAGATACTATAGTACTTTTCTGCTGGGGAAGTCCAAGTGCTAAGGGATCTTATCTCAACACGAACACGAGGTCTATAGGGATGAAGATACACCAAGATCACGAGCACGAACCATACGGGAATACAATAGGGCGACTATTGGATAATCTGAAAACGGTAGTATTACTTGGTTTTCAAGACCTATCGTACTAAGACCAAGTGAAATAGGCAATCAAATGGCAGAAATGGAGAACGCAAGGTCGATAGAGTTCCCGTCCTTGCGTTCTCCATTTCCGATCGAAATTAAGGAGCGATCGGAAAGAAGTTCGAACATAATCAGCATCCGTTAACTAACAGGTTGGCTGATAAGTCCCCGTTCTGACACATATATGGCGTCGCTAGTATTAAATGCAAATTATTTTTATATAGTACCAACCTTCAAATGATTCGTGTCAAAATTTGACGTCTATAAGTCAATTTGCGAGATAGAGCGTCTTTTGTAAACCAACTTTTGTTATTGTGAAAAAATGGAAAAAAAAGGAATTTCGTGTTTTGATAAAATACTGTTTTCGGAAGGGAAAAAATACTGTGGAAGCAAAAACTTGGCTTGATAATGAGTTTCCGGACTCTGCCTCAGGGAAATCAACAATAATTGATTGGTATGCAAAATTCAAGCGTGCTGAAATGAGCACGGAGGACGGTGAACGCAGTGGACGCCCGAAAGAGGTGGTTACCGACGAAAACATCACAAAAATCCACAAATTGATTTTGAATGACCGTGAAATGAAGTTGATCGAGATAGCAGAGGCCTTAAAGATATCAAAGGAACGTGTTGGTCATATCATTCATCAATATTTGGATATGCGGAAGCTCTGTGCAAAATGGGTGCCGCGCGAGCTCACATTTGACCAAAAACAACAGCGTGTTGATGATTCTGAGCGGTGTTTGCAGCTGTTAACTCGTAATACACCCGAGTTTTTCCGTCCATATGTGACAATGGATGAAACATGGCTCCATCACTACACTCCTGAGTCCAATCGACAGTCGGCTGAGTGGACAGCGACCGGTGAACCGTCTCCGAAGCGTGGAAAGACTCAAAAGTCCGCTGGGAAAGTAATGGCCTCTGTTTTTTGGGATGCGCGTGGAATAATTTTTATCGATTATCTTGAGAAGGGAAAAACCATCAACAATGACTACTATATGGCGATATTGGAGGTTGAAATCGCGGCAAAACGGCCCCATATGAAGAAGAAAAAAGTGTTGTTCCGCCAAGACAACGCACAGTGCGTTGCCACAAGTCATTGAAAAGGATGGCAAAAATTCATGAACTTATGAGCCAACCTGTTATTGAACGAGAGAGGATATATAGGATCACAGGACACATTGGTGTCGGAAAAAACGTTTTATGACACCTAGGACGAAAATCCTCTCTTCTGTACTCAACTTAACTTAAGCCATCTTAAATTTACTTATACGCCGTTAGTTGGCATAGAATATAGGGGTTCTGACAAGAAATCCACATAATCACGGGAGCCACCGAGGTGAAATGGTTAGAGTACCCTACCTGGCATACAAAGAGTCATTAGTTTATCATAGTTTCGAAAAAAAGAACGCCGATGGATTATTATCTCTCAGTAATGTTGGTAACATTTCTGAGTGTTTCAAAGATTTTCTAATAAGTCTCGCCGAATCCCGAACATCGTTTTGACTTGGCTAGGTTGAAGTAGGTCCCTTGTCACTGGGGCAGCCCTCATTGATAAGAGAAGATCACCACTTGTGGAATTATAATGGATTGAATAGTCTTAGGGAGCCTAAAATGTCAGATTGCCACAATCCCTAATCTAACCTAAGGTCGATAGGTTCCCTACGGACCGAGATAGACGCTAAAAGCACATGTAGGTCTGGGAAGCAGCAAAATAGTCGGAAGAACAATAAAAAATATGTGCAGATATCCGATGTGATTAGAACATTAAATAATTGCGGAACAGCAGGGGTGTCGGAGGGACGACATAAAACTCGTACGAGATTAGAACTAGGAAATCGTTGAAGATTAGTTTAAACTGTCGACAATTTCCTCTGTTACTGTTTTGCCTTGCACAAGATAGGGATGGAAAAAGTGTAGGAAAAAGAAGACCAATTAAACTTAGCCTAAGCCAACTTTAATTTTCCTATAGACCGTGGAGCAATGGTTAGAATGAGTGCCTTGCATAGGTTCAATCCCAGTTTTAACCAAATACCAAAAAGCTTTTCAGACTTGGATTAAAAGAAATGTTTTTCCTCAATTTTTTTTCTTTTTTATAAAATTTCCCATAATATGAATTATTGTAATCCTAATTAAGATGGATATTATTTCAACTATTGAAATCTGCACTATAATCATAAGACAAGACAATGGCTGTGTAGAAATATACAAATAAATAAATAAATAAATTATTCCCTCTCAGTAATGGTGGTTACATTTCGGACAAATCTTCTCTAAGTAGTCTCACCGCAACACCGTTGGAGTTAGGCTATAAAAAAGAGGTCCCTTATCATTGAACTAGACATAGAATCGGACAGCTCGATAAGAGAGAAGTTCATCACTTGCGGCATCACAATGAACTGAATAGTCTAAGTGAGCCTAAGTAAACCCCTTTGTAGAGGTTACGAAGTTATCAATCTTAAAAACTGCTTGTATTAATCCTATTCCCAACGCAACTTAATTAGTTAAGAGATTTTATTAATAACAATGACATTTGGGCATTTAATAAATCCATATCAAATTAATGCAAAGGAGTAATAAAATAAAACCAAAAAGAGAATCCAACACAATCTAAGAAACAAGAAATAACACGCTGACATCATGGAAAATTCACCTCCCTCATCGTTGGAGCGTCAAATTGATAGCTTTTTGGAGCATTTCAAACGTAGTGCCTCAAAAGCTATGGAAGCCGATTGGTGCAGTATTGGTGGTGGTGGCAGTAACAATGCTAATGGTGCCAATTCGGCGCCAACCACTAGCGAGAATGTGATGTCACAACAACAGAATTCGGGACCATCCAAATATATTTTGACAGCACAGGATAGCAGACAACAACTATTACAAAGGACCAAGAGTCGTTCAAGTTGTTTGGAATTGAATAATATGGGTAAGTAAGCAAAGAGAAATGAAAGTATTTTTGTTTTTCTTTTATTTTTGGAATGTAAATACTGTATATCCACATGTAAACTAAGATATACAAATGTTGTGTGGCTTGCCATTTGGACTTACACTGAAAAAACAGTGAACCCACCAGGAAAGATAACTTTCGATTAATTTTAGAAAATTTGGAACTTTTTTAGAAAATTTTAACTGAACGGTATTACAAGCGCTGGCATCACTCCGATATGGCAAAAATAAGTAAATATTTTTCGACAAATTCAAGAAAATTTATTAGACATAACTAAATTTTTTCAGTAGTTAAAGAAAATTTTGTAGTTTTAAGAGAAATCTTGGAGTTCAAAATTGCAAGAATGTCTTTAGTGACATACGAAGTTCATGATGGACACATTTTTGGTAAAATTTACAAATTTAAAGAAATAATGAACTATTTTGTAAGAAATACGAAATTAGGAAATCTTTATGCTTTATTTGTGTATAACTTTTTCCCGTTTTTTAGTTCATTTAACTAACATACGCAAAAAATTATTTGACTAAAATAAACTTTTTCCAAACATAATGATTCTATGAACTAATATAAAGTTAATATGGCTTTAGTGAAATAGAGAGTTCACTTTTTTTTGAGTGTAGCCATTAGAAATTCCTTTATCATTGAAATAGGTTAAGCAGAAAAGAGGAATGGGTTATGGGCCTTAATAGAGGAATGGGTTATGGGCCTTAATTAATAGCCACCGTGGTGCAATGGTTAGCATGACCGCCTTGCATACACAAGGTCGTGGATTCGATTCCTGCTTTGACCGAACACCAAAAAATTTTTCAGCGGTGGATTATCCCACCTCAGTAATGCTGGTGACATTTCTGAGGATTCAAAGCTTCCCTAAGTGGTTTCATTGCAATGGACTCGGCTATAAAAAGGAGGTCCCTTGTCATTGAGCTTAACATGGAATCGAGCAGCACTCAGTGATAAGAGAGAAGTTCACCAATGTGGTATCACAATCGACTGAATAGTCTAAGTGAGCCTGATACATCGGGCTGCCACCTTAGCTAACCTAACCTATGGGCCTTAATACTCACTTCCATTCTTTACCCTACTTGTATAGTTATTAATTACACCGTCTCGGAATTTTTTTCTCTTTCAGTCATTATTTGATGTATTTTTTCTAACCGACGAAACCTGTATTGTGTGAAGTAGGACAGTACCAGGGGTATTCTTTCTCCTTTTCTACACTCCCTCAATATAAACCTACAATCCTAATCCGCGTGTCAAAATTTAAGCTCCAATTGATCTTGGTTTTATTTTCCTTCAATGATCTCCTAGTTCTAATCTCATCCGATTGTCGCACTTTTGACCCTCTTGCTATTCCGCAGTAATTCCAGGTTCTAATCACATCCGGATTCATCCACATCTTGTTCATTGTTCTTCCTACTCTCTTGCTGCTTTCCAGGCCTAGCTTTGTCTTTGGCATCTATCTCCATCCGTAGGGAATCTATTGGTATAGTGGCAGCCCGATATTTTAGGCTCACTTACTCATAGTGATTCCATAAGTGGTAAACTTCTTATCAATGAGGGATCCAAGGTACCTTCTTTCTTAAAACCAAGTCCGAACGGCGTTTCACGTTACTCTTAAACCACTTTTAGAGGAGCTATGAAAGACACAGAAATATCACCAGAACGTTTATGTTCTAAACATCCCTGGCTCGAATCGCTATCTTATTGACCTCTTGTTCCCCTTTCCTGTTCCTGTTCGTCCTGGAATCTGGATGCGTTGAACCATTTGATTCATAAAGCTCGAATTCCTGTCTGCAGGTGAATTCTAATGTATGGCGGTCTGAATGTGATCTCCGTATTTGGATCTTTCACGTATGCTTTCGAACAAATCCATTCAAACACATTCTCTA
This sequence comes from Haematobia irritans, assembly GCF_050003625.1. Lineage (NCBI taxonomy): Eukaryota > Metazoa > Arthropoda > Insecta > Diptera > Muscidae > Haematobia > Haematobia irritans. Next base: position 155,138,942 of record NC_134401.1, on the reverse strand, counting down.
CCTACCAATTGCTACAGGGTCAGGGGTTCAATATCAAATATTCGGCGTCATAAGCTCTCACCCTGACCTCTGTGTCTTCCGTCGTTCCTCCATAGTTGTATGTCGTCCTTCGGCCCTCTTGGTGTTCCGCAATGATTCCAGGTTCATATCCAGATTACTTCACATACTTTTCATTGTCCTTGCTACTCTCTTGCTACTTTTGAGACCTTTCAGAGATGTCACCATGGGAGCCACCGTGGTGCAATGGTTAGCATGCCCGCCTTGCATACACAAGGTCGTGGGTTCGATTCCTGCTTCGACCGAACACCAAAAAGTTTTTCAGCGGTGGATTATCCCACCTCAGTAATGCTGGTGACATTTCTGAGGGTTTCAAAGCTTCTATAAGTGGTTTCACTGCAATGTGGAACGCCGTTCGGACTCGGCTATAAAAAGGATGTCCCTTGTCATTGAGCTTAACATGGAATCAGGCAGCATTCAGTGATAAGAGAGAAGTTCACCAATGTGGTATCACAATGGACTGAATAGTCTAAGTGACCCTCATACATCGGGCTGCCACCTAACCTAACCTAACCGGAGATGTCACCAGCATTATTAAAAGGGGATACACAATCGCTGAAAACCGGTCAAAATCGGAATTGAAGCCAAGAAAGATATTCGAAGCCTTTGAAATGAGACAGTGTATCTCCGCAGTACTCCCCAGGATTATTTTGAAGTGGGGATCGAAGATCGCCTCCTTGCGTAGACACAATTACATTTTGTCAAAGCACTCCTCCTGGATCGTTATAGCAGTAACTATCCAAATCACCATCTTGTGGATAGTCAACCACCATCCAGAAATGTAAGGATTGAAATTCACCTTCTAGAACGCGAGATCCAGCTATACAAATGAGAGCCTCAAAATCATGCAGCATACCAGGCAGATCTGGACAGGATTCATGAATACTCTGTAGCTGAAGCGGTGAGAAGTTACAAGGTAAATCCTATTCTCGGAGTCCGAAATCCATAGCACCGGAGCAAAAAGGCCTCCCTCATATTCATGGCATCGATTGCACCACAAAGGATTCATGGTGGAGAGACCATTGTACAGTTCTGCTGGTGGATTCTGGGTGCTGAGGGATTTTATCTCAAGTAGGATGAATGTCAATAGGGGCAGAGCAAACATTGGTGCGTTCTTTAAGTTTATGTTCTAAATCCCCCTGGCTCAAATCACAAACTCATAAGTTATATTCGCACGCCAGGGCGTACAAAAGTAAAAGGGATTCCGGTAAGCAGAAATATCCTAACGTATACCAGTCCGAAGGAATCTCCGTGTTTGGTCCTTTCACGTACATATGTTCCTCCCTGCCCATCATCTTAACCTCTGACGTTGCCCTCTGTGTCTTTCAAAGGGAACACTGTCGTTTTTCATTGTTCACGTAGTAGCGTCAGCCACTGTTATCTCAACAGTTTGTAGTTGTAGTCTATTCTTCTAAATCGCTTCAGCTCTAACTGTAAGAGAAGTCAACTGGATCCATTACAATATCCTTAGGTTGCAATATACACAATCTCATTATTCTCTTGTCTAGTTCGTATGACGTACTCTCAGTGTCTGGGTCCATCCCGTAGCAATAATTACCAATTGGTGCATGTTTCTTCAGACCATTTGCTCCGGTAATTTCTATCATTTGCTCCGGTAATTTCTATCATTACTCCCAGCTCTTCGGATGGGTTACAATAAAGTGGGAGCCCATATTTCAGGTTCAATTGGACAATCCAGTTGATTATGGCTAGAATATGCTGATGTCAAGCAGCCCGATGGTTTAGTTCAATGATAAGGGACCTCCGGGTCAAGGGATACCTCAGCCCAAAATGCATGTTAAACCAATGAGGTAAGCTTTAAAACACTCAGAAATCACACCAGCATTTCAGATGGAAAACAATACACCAGCGTTGAAAAAATTTTTGATATTTGGGCAACGTTTGGAGTAAACCCGTTTAAACTCCCATTTCCTCATTTTGTCCAGTAGTTTCTAGCATCACTCCCACAACATCAGATATCCTCAGAGATGTTAGATTAAAATGAGAGCCCGTATTTCAGATTTAATTGGACAATAATTCTGCTGATGTCTCAGGTGGTGATCTTTTCTCTCATCACTGAGAACTTTCCGCTGTTTTAGCCTAATGACAAGGGACCTTGGTTGCATACCTGAGCCCAAAATGTTAGACCACTGATGTAAGCTTTAAAACACTAAGAATGGCCATCACCAACACAATTGAAAACAATCTTTTGATGTTTGGCCGACATTAGGATTAAACCCACAACCCTTTGTAAATATGACGGGCAGGCTAACCATTTCACTACGGTAACCCTCTCGGCGGCGTATTTAGTCTTACGATTAAGTTTGTAGCGTCAGCCACGGTTACCCACAGAATCTTCTGATTGTTTGTCTTCTTTCAGTATAGGAAACTTTGACCAGTATCTCTATTGGTTGTAGATCTAACTTCTAAATCCTTATACATCCACCATTATGTACACATTTGTCCACTTAATTTAAGGCAATAAATCCGATGGGTGCATGACAATATTCCTTTGTTGCGATTCTCCGTAGATCTTCGCCAGATTATCAACACTCATGTGAAAATCGGTCTCGTTAAGCTTTCGTATATCCAGGCAATTTTCGTATATCCAGACAACTTCTTAATTCGAACTATAACTTCATGCACAAAATCCTCAGTAGGATTTTGTCCTAATATTTCCTTTGAACTCATCTCCTAATTAGTCTAAACTTGAACGGGAACTCCAAATTCAAAAGTAGCTTCATCAGAAAAAACAAAGTTCAGTCGACTCTTTGGAGTCTTGGCTAAACCAACTTTACCACCACTCCTTTTTGGAAGGATATCTCTTGGCCCAAGAACTCTATTTCAATCCAAGCCATAAATAATGTGAACTATTTCCTACTACTTGTATCCTCTATCTCTCATACACTGGATGGCAGTGGCTGCACACTGCAATGTAGTTAATGTCTGGTAAAGTAGTAGTTCACTGGCCTCCAACAATGCGCCAAGTCACCTTCAACGTTTAACAAACCATGAAACTTTCCCGGGGATTGTTACTCTAAATGTAAAAACAATTTCTCTTCTCCCCATTTTACGACATTCACACAATTCATGTATACATGACATGAATATCTAAATATGTTCTTATATGTATGGCACAGTACCAACATCCTTAATGGAAGGCGCCCCATAGGTCATTGCAATGAATGGGGGAGAAACCTCTCAAAAAAAAAAAAACCATAGGAATCTTCAAAGCCATCGTTGTTGTTAATTAAACTTGGTCAACCGGTAAGAATTGACATCAATACCTAAGAAATCCTAGAAAATGCATGGAGAGACTACTGACATCCTTCGATGTCCTTAAGAAGACGAAGCAACTCATTACGGAAAACCCTTTAAAAGAAGAAAACGAAAGAAACTAAAGCAGCAAGACACACCTTCAGGGATAATTATTGTAAACAAAAGGATATGACCCCAAAGCAGAACAGAATAGACCTCTTTGGAGCACACGCATACGAGCCATGGTTGAAACAGGAAATACAAGTGGGGTGAATGGTGTGAAAATAAATTCGCCGAAAGGCATTCATTGTCTTTGTACATGGCCACTGGGAAACTTTTATGTTGAACAAAGCTCTTAATTTTAAACGACCACATGAGACGGTTTTTTGTTTGTAAATGGTAGCAATTGAGCCCCACCGCCCAGACAAGTGGAGCTTACAAGGGACGCCAAATGTTGTTGGGTGTATTTTGTGTTTTCATTAAGCTGAATGCAGGAACTTTATTGTTATTGTTTCAGTTTGATACTTGTTGACTTATTTTGCTGGCATAATCAAATGATGATATCCTTGCTTTTTTTGGAGGAAAGTTCGAAGGTGATTGATTCCATGAGGGGAAAAATGACAAAACAAACAAGTTCGGCTCTTCGATACCTCTTTTTGATTGGTTGTTGATTTTTTACTCCATACATTCTTAATGGCTGCATTGATGATTATGGACATTAAGTGCACTGGAATCAGCCCACATTATAGTTTAAGCTCTTGGTTACGTGATTGGTTAGATTATGATATCTGAATTAGGAAAAATTTGCCACTCAGGGCAAAAATTCATAATCAATATCTGAATATTCCTAACTTTTATGTCAAAGGTAGAACTTGTAATGTCACAATGGTGAAATATCTAGCATGTTCGCTCTACATATCAAAGTTTCGTTCACAATCCCATCTTGGTATGCAAGGGATCATAGCTTCAATGCAAGTTTCGACCGAACACGCGAAAGGTTTTCGTGGTGACATTTCTAAGTGCTTCTCTAATGCGCTTTACAGACTATCAGTTATTCCGGACGACAGTGCTCGTGTCGAACATATCCCACATTATAAGTTAAGTCCGAAGGCATAATCGATACTGCTGCATGTTTATGGGATCGATAACACATTTACCGATTATTTAGTCATCGCCGACAAGTCGTATCTATCTGACATACTGCAAGATTCTTTACAAACACCGACATTCCGTCCGGAATAACTGATAGTCTGTAAAGCGCATAAGTCGCTTCACTCAAATGTGAAACGCCCTTCGGATTACGAACATGGAATCGACCTGCAATCAGTGATAAGCTCCTGAGTATAGTTGCACTCACGATGCAAATCGCCGCTCGAAGGTCTGGGCTATGAAAATGCGACCCATAGTTATTGGGATAAACATAAATAGAATCGGGCAGTACTGACTGATATGAAAGAAGTTTATCACCTGTGACATCGCAGTGCGGTAAATAATCTAAGTGAGGTTATATCTAATCTGACCTCAACAAAATTGAACAATCGTGGGAGTAATTTCTAAAATGGACTGTAGTTAATAATGGCAAACTCCCAGAGTTGTTAATGCAGAAACCAAGACCATTGACCAAAAAAATAAAGAAACAGAAAAAATTTCAAGATTCAGTATACAGGTTTATTGTTGTGGCTCTCAATGATGCTTCTTACCGTCTTCGATGAAGATGTACAAGTGAAGTTGAGAATTTTAACAATAGTCTAATAAAGCAATGTTAGTTAAACAATTCAGTTATGAAAAGGACAACTATTTTAATTCATTTGAGCAAAACTATTGTTGTAGTACGGATAAAAAATAGGGTTGCCGTTTTGGCTGAATTTAAAGTTATTTCATTACAATTCAATAATTCATTTATATAGTAGATACTGCAGTTCAATAATAAATTCAAATAATTCATAATTTTTTAATAAAATAAAAATAGTAAAATTGTTGAACTAGATTCAACATTCCGGCCGCCTTGCAGGAGTGCAACTTTAATACTGATGAGCTCCAGAAATCGTCCATCCAAATATGGTGCTCTGTGCTATCGGCATATTGGACGAGGTCTGAATAAGTCCAGCTCGCAAAATTTTAGGGAGCTGGTCGTTGCCGACTAGTATTTCTATATCCTTGGGCTGATAGTAATGAGGGTCTGCCAGATCGGTGAGGTGAGTATATATGTTGCGTAGCTTTGGTTCATTAGTACACTTCGGTAGAGCGGTGGGGAAACTCGATTGAATTCGGCAAGTCATTTGTATTTTTATTAACGGATCATGGTAAGATTCTAGATTCACGGTACAGTAATCTTGGTGGTTACGCTTTATGGTGTGAAGCCGTAGTCGATCGACCAATGACGGAAGAGCCAAAGTTTCAGTCAGACCTGAGCTTAAAAGTAAACGGACCTTTGCCGGACCCTTCGAGGTAACAGCACGCGCCAACGCCGTTGGCAAGAAAACATGCGTTCTCCGTCGCTGACTTAGCCGTTCGTTGAAATGAGAACGTTGGCGGCGATTGACAATTGTTTCTTTATGTCGTGGTTGACGGTCGTTGCGTCGAGTGGAGTTTCCGGAAGCTTTTGGTTTGTTAGATTGGTGGCGTTTATGAGAAGAAGCTGGGGTCGGTTGTTGGTCCACGTGTACCAAAGTGTGATGGCCTTTCTGGCATACAAGACACCTTCCTCTTGACCTACACCATTCACGAGTATGACCGGTGCATAGGCAATTGTAACAAAATCCTCTAGTACGTATCACTTCACGTCTCTCGGGGACGGGCATTCCTAGGAATCTGGGACAAACCTTCAAGAAGTGCCTCTCTTGGCAAATTCGACATTTTGGTGAGGTAGATGTGTGGCTAAAATATGTAAGACTTATTTAATGTGTGAACGGATAGAACTGAAAACTAAGCAGGCAGTATACACAGTTTAACTAGTGGACGGACTACAGTACCATTTTTTGTTCGAATTTCCGCAACACGAATTTTAGAATCAGTACCAGAAAAAACTTTTATCACTCTACCTAGACACCATTCAGTTGGTGGAAGATTATCTTCTTTCACAATAACAAAGTCATTTTCTTTCAGATTTTTCTGCGCAGTCTTCCATTTGTATCGTCTTTGCAGTTCAAGAAGATATTCTGATTTCCAACGCTTCGCAAATTGCATTTGCAAAGTTTTCAGGCGTTGCCAGCGATTTAAAAGATTCAAATTGTCAGAATATTCCTCAGGTACTGCGATTATAGCAGATCCTCGCAATAAATGACCAGGTGTGAGTGGGTTCAGTTCAAAGGGATCCTCACTGATAGGTGAAAGAGGTCGAGAATTCAAGATGCTCTCAATGCGAACAAGTAATGTGGAGAATTCTTCGAAAGTAAATTTCAAATTACAAGCTACTTTACGCAAATGACTCTTCATGCTCTTCACTGCCGACTCCCACAATCCTCCCATGTGTGGTGCGTGCGGTGGAATGAAGTGCCAAGAAAACCCATGCAGATTATACTTTTCAGATATCGACTTCTGTGCATTTTTCAAAAATATCTTATATTCAGTGGCCAGTGCTCTACTTGCACCAACGAAATTGGTGCCATTATCAGAAAACATTTTGCTTGGGAATCCTCTACGCCCTGTAAATCGATTAAAAGTAGAAAGGAAAGCCTCCGTTGTAAGTTCTGAACAGGCTTCCAGGTGAACAGCGCGAGTTGACATACATACGAAGATGGCCGCATATCCCTTTTGTAATTTGGCGTTTCTAAGACGCGAGGTTTTTAATTCAAAAGGGCCTGCGAAATCAACGCCAGTATGTGTAAAGGGCAAAGAAAAGGTGCATCTTTCAGTTGGCAATGAAGACATTATTTGTGTGCGAATTTTGCTTTTATATATAGTGCAGGTGCGACAGTTTCTTATACAGTGTCTTATTATACTTTTCAAACGTATGATGTAAAATTCTTGTCGAATGGCTCGTAACATCACTTGATGCTCAGAATGCAGTAACAGTTTATGAGTATATTCGACAAATAGCTTGCAAAATCTGGATTTTTCAGGTAAGATTATCGGAAATCGTTCGTTATAACTTAGATCAGAATTAGATAGTCGACCATTCACTCGTAATAATCCGTTTTCATCAAGTTTCGGATTCAGTGCAAGTAATCTACTTTTAGAATTGATGGGCATGTGATTTTCAATAGCATTATATTCAGTTGAATAATATTTGCGTTGAGCTTGTCGTATCAGAGTAAATTTTACAAATTTTATCTCATCCTTGGTAATAAAATCATTATTCATTTCTGGAACACTTATCTTCTTACATTTTCTTACAAATCTATACATATAGCATAACACGCGTAGCGCTCGATCAAAAGATGAAAATCGATCTAGAATATCTTCGATCTGAGTGTCAGTATGAAAAGTTACGATTTTCCGTTCAAGACTGGGTTCATTAAATGTAACAGATTTAGGCCATAATTCAGAGGGACTGGTCAGCCATTTTGGACCATGCCACCATAATGAGTTATCATTCAATTCTGATGCTGTGCAACCACGAGTGCCAATGTCCGCGGGATTTTCGTTCGATGAGACATGTCTCCAGGTAGCATTTCCAACATTTTCAAGAATTTCAGAAACTTTATTGGCAACAAATGTCTTCCAGTGAAATGGTGGTTTGTCCAGCCATGCCAAAGTAATAGTAGAATCAGTCCAAAGAAAAATATCAGAAACAGTGAGGCTCAAATTTTTACAGACAGTTTTCAAAAGTTTAGATAACAGTGCGGCTCCACATAGCTCCAATCTAGGCAAGCTTACAGTTTTCAATGGAGCCACTTTGCTTTTTGATACAAGTAAATTTGATGTAACAGTATTATCAGTTGACTTGGTACAGATATAAAGACATGCGCAGTACGCCTTTTCTGAGGCGTCGCAAAATCCGTGAATTTGTATTTGATCTCCAGGTGAATAGTTCAACCAGCGCGGAATCTTGATATTTTCAATGTTTGGGAGATTTGATATAAAGAAATTATATTTTTCGAATGAATGCGGCTTAACTTCTTCGTCCCAATCAGTCCCATCAATCCAGAGCTGTTGCATTAGCACTTTAGCTACGACAATTATCGGTGCCAACCAGCCAGCTGGGTCAAATATCTTTGCAATTATCGACAAAATTTTTCTTTTCGTTAAAGGAGGGGATGGTACAGAAATATTGGACACTTGATAGTGGAATGAGTCAGTCATAGCATTCCATCTAATGCCTAATGTTTTCGTTTCGCTAGCGTCTTCAAGTTTCAAAAAATCTTCTCGTAGGAGATCTTCGGGGGGCATTCGTTCAAGAATTTCTGGATGATTCGCTGTAAGTTTTTTCAATGGAAACCCAGCAGAATCAAGTAAATCAATCAGTTGACGCAGATAATATTTCGTTTCAGAGATAGTGTGACTTCCAGACAATATATCGTCAACATAAATCTGATTTTGTAAAATAGAGGATGCTGTAGGATGCGTTGCTTTTCCATCTTCACTTAATTGTAGTAAAGTCCTGATTGCTAGGTATGGAGCACAGTTTACCCCAAAAGTTACAGTTTTCAAGCAATAGTCTTGAACCAATTCAGTTTCAGAATTTCGGAAAAGAATTCGCTGATATTGCCTATCATTTTCATGAACATAAATTTGGCGATACATTTTTTGAATGTCGCCATTAAAAACATATCGAAAGAAACGCCAGCGTAGTATTACACTCATCAGATCATTTTGCAGTATTGGCCCAGTATGCAAGATATCATTTAAAGAAAAACCAGACGACGATTTTTTCGAGGCATTAAAAACAACTCTGACCTTTGTAGAAGTGCGTTCTGGTTTCACTACAGCGTGATGAGGAAGATAATAGGAACTATAGCCTGCTTTGTTACGGACTTCCAATGAGCTTGCTTCCAATGAGTTGGTGCGTTAGATAGGTTAAAGTTGCAGCCCGATTTGATTCGTGCTCACTTAGATTATTCAGTCTGTTGTAATAGGTTAGGTTAAAGTGGCAGCTGCATAACAAGCGTAAACCAAGATCATTTCTGAGTAGTACTTAGTTCTGTTTAAGCGCATTGATTCGTGGCAAGTGACTGAACAAAAATCCACTGTCCCAGGGGCGGAAATGTGAAAACAACTCTTATCTGGCATTCGATTACATTGATAAGTAACGGCCCTGTGCTATCCCGAATTACTGGACCCATTCGATACAGAATTAAAGCAAGAATTGTCTCACTTGGCGTGGAGAAATGTGCCTTTTCACCATGATTAAGCACCGTCTCAAAACACCCATCTGGGTATGGTCAAATGGGTTGGAATCCGATTCTGTCCGATCTATTTGCCTCGTCTATTTGTTTCCAAACTCACTTACTGGGCACAAACATCAGTTGAATGACAATGACTCGAGGAAACATTTGGACTAAGGGCAAATTGGACTGAGGTCCGTCCCATGGACCCTAAATGCGATAAACACAATTTTCTGATGTTGGACAGAAGTAGCCGTATGCCTAATTATTGGATTCACTTGACGCTGCATTGAAGCAATGACTGCGTCAATTGGCGCAGTAAAAGGTGTTTCTTCGCCATGATAACAGGTTGGATGACAAGTCCCCGGTAGGCCTCAGTTTCGGCGATCACCTCTTCATTGCAACCAAATTTTCCCCTGCGAGCATCCTTTTGAGGTCTGAGAACAAGAAAAAGATCTGGATAATACAGTGGGTGGGGAATGACAATGACTCGAGGAAACATTTGGACTAAGGGCAAATTGGACTGAGGTCCGTCCCATGGACTCTAAATGCGATAAACACAATTTTCTGATGTTCGACAGAAGTAGCCGTATGCCTAATTATTGGATTCACTTGACGCTGCATTGAAGTAATGACTGCGTCAATTGGCGGAGTAAAAGGTGTTTCTTCGCCATGATAACAGGTTGGCAGATAAGTCCCCGGTAGGCCTCAGTTTCGGCGATCACCTCTTCATTGCAACCAAATTTTTTCCCTGCGAGCATCCTTTTGAGGTCTGAGAACAAGAAAAAGTCGTTGGGGCCAGATCTGGATAATACAGTGGGTGGGGAAGCAATTCGAAGCACAATTCATGAATTTTTCCATCGTTCTCAATGACGTGTGGCACGGTGCGTTGTCTTGGTGGGACAACACTTTTTTCTTCTTCATATGGGGCCGTTTTGCCGCGATTTCGACCTTCAAACGCTCCAATAACGCCATATAATAGTCGCTGTTGATGGTTTTTCCCTTCTCAAGATAATCGATAAAAATTATTCCATGCACATCCCAAAAAAACAGGCCATTACTTTGCCAGCGGACTTTTGAGTCTTTCCACGCTTCAGAGACGGTTCACCGGTCGCTGTCCACTCAGCCGACTGTCGATTGGACTCAGGAGTGTAGTGATAGAGCCATGTTTCTTCCATTGTCACATATCGACGGAAAAACTCGGATGTATTACGAGTTAACAGCTGCAAACACCGCTCAGAATCATCAACACGTTGTTGTTTTTGGTCAAATGTGAGCTCGCGCGGCACCCATTTGGCACAGAGCTTCCGCATATCCAAATATTGATGAATGATATGACCAACACGTTCCTTTGATATCTTTAAGGCCTCTGCTATCTCGATCAACTTCATTTTACGGTCATTCAAAATCATTTTGTGGATTTTTTTGATGTTTTCTTCGGTAACCACCACTTTCGGGCGTCCACTGCGTTCACCGTCCTCCGTGCTCATTTCACCACGCTTGAATTTTGCATACCAATCAATTATTGTTGATTTCCCTGGGGCAGAATCCGGAAACTCATTATGAAGCCAAGTTTTTGCTTCCACCGTATATTTTCCCTTCAGAAAACAGTATTTTATCAAAACACGAAATTCCTTTCTTCCATTTTTTTCACAATAACAAAAATTGCTTCACAAAAGACGCTCTATCTCACAAACTAATTGACTTACAGACGTCAAATTTTGACACGAATCATTTGAAGATTGGTACTATATAAAAATAATATGCATTTAATACTAGCGACGCCATCTATGTATCAGACCGGGGACTTATCAGCCAATCTGTTAAAGCACCGCCTTACAATTCCCGCCCCGTTATGGGCATATGGGTTGGGATACACACTTCTGCCCGATCCATTTTGCCCCGAGTATTTGTGCACAAACTAAAAACATCTCACTTAACGAGCTATTTTGCAGGCACGAATCAATGCGCTTAAACAGAACTAAGCACTACTCCGAATTGTCTTGGGTTACGCTTGCTATGTACAGTGACCTAATGCGTCATCTAACGCGCTACGGGCTGCCACTTTAACCTATCACAATAGGCTGAATAGTCTAAGTGAGCACGAATCAAATCGGGCGAACTATTTTGCAGGCACCAAGAAAACATCTGTTGAAATCACGCTAACTTCCGAACGAAACATGCTATCGACTTGAAACTTGGCACAAGTACACCCTCAAAAAAAATCGCTTCTTTAACATATGTTCCAAAAATATTTTGCAGGAAGCACATATATTATTGCATACTGCCGAAACATTAATATGTTTGTTTTATGTGAACATATTATATGTTTGGAAGCATTTTGAGCCAAAAATATTATATGCTTGGAAGAATTTTTCCCAAACACGATTGTGCTCATTCCCTAACATACTCGTAATTTTCACTTCCACGAAATTTTATAGTTATTGGCACCTTTTTCTGTAATACAAATAATGTTGAAGAAATTATTCACTTTTATAAATTTTTAAAATTTTACCTTTCGCCTGCACGGAGAATCGAACCGAGGACCATACAGTTTATAAGCCAACACACTATCCACTGGGCTACGTAGCTGTTATAGTCACCAGTAGATAATTATCGTTTTAAGTTACATTTATATAGCATAGTTTGCAGCGCCCACGAGCCCATGCAAACATAACATTATTTAACAGAAACATACATTTGTTTGCCACGTGGAGCAGTGGTTAGCATGTCTACCTTGCATGCAAAGGGTCGTGGGTTCAACCCCTGCTCCGACCGAACATTTTTTTTTGTTTTTTTTGTTTTTTTTTTTTTTTAATTTACACATTTATATTTATACTATATTAATTTTTTTTTAAATGAAACTTCGAAATGTGCGTTATTAAAGATTTATAGTCAGTAACAGTGCTTGATATAAACGAAATTGACTGATTTTTGGATAAAATATTATTTTTTATTGCAAAAATAACAATCTTGTAATAAAAAACTGTTTTTGTACAAAACTTTAAAATTTGGAAGGACTTCAAAAACTAACAAAAGAAGAACGTGGAGTCGAGTATCAACATACATACATAATTTTATAATATAAACATAAATTTATTTAGGAGTGAACAGTTTTTTACTAGCATTTAACACCATCGCTCTAAAATTCCTTTTATTTTTCTTTAATAATTCATTTTAAAGAAAATAAACTTTTTAAATTGTTTTAGCTGTAAAACTCGAACTTAATGCCCGCTTTTATATTTGATGGTGTCCGTCAACTCCTCGTGGACTACTTTTTAATAAAGAGGAACTAAAGTTTGCTTTTTTACATTTTACTGTGTAATTTTTCACTATTTCCTCCTTATTTCATTTTACTGTCCCAACTCTAAAAAGAGTATAGTGCCCTTTCGTTATTTTTATGAAGACCCCTGAATTCCTTTAACGAACCAAGAAAAAAATTGTGCCCATAATGCCAAAATGATAAACCCAACGCACGTCCACACATACATAAAATGCTGCTCTCAAGGCGAAAACATATGCTGTTTGTTTTTCAAATGTCAATTCTCTTGGTTCCTAATGTCTATTCTCTTTATTCAAATTAAATAATATTTAGACTCAAACATATCAAATTTTTGGCCTTATCATAAAACAGTTTTCCGAAACAACATACAAGCGGTTTCACAGAAATTGTTCTCTTTTGACTCTTTTGCTGTGTTATATTGATATCTTTCGTCAACTCTCCCGGTTTCCATCTCTATTTCTCTCTATACTCTCTCTGTCGCTTTGAATAAAATATCACAACATATGTATGTTTAGTCGAAATTTGAAAATTTATATATGTTTGCATTCACACATATGATGTTTATGAAACATTCATGCCACAAACATAATATATTCTAACATATTAACATAGATGTCCCAAACATTTAGTGTTAGTTTAGGAACATTACATGTTTGCACTTAAATATATTGTGTTTAAAAATTGTGCCCGAAACACATTTTGTTTGTATCGCAACATATGAAAAACATATTTTTCTAACAGTGTAGTTGTTATTGATGTAGGTCGGATGGTATTGCAAATGGGCCATATCGGTCCACTTTTACGTATAGCCCCCATATAAACGGACCTCCAAATTTGGCTTGCGAGTCCTCTAAGAGAAGCAAATTTCATCCGATCCGGCTGAAATTTGGTACATGGTGTTAGTCTATGGTCTCTAACAACCATGCAAAAATTCATAATTATATATAGCCCCCATATAAACCGATCCCCCGATTTGGCTTGCGGAGCCTCTAAGAGAAGCAAATTTGATCCGATCCGGCTGAAACAAACAACCATGCAAAAATTGGTTCACATCGGTCCATAATTATATATAGCCCCCATATAAACCGATCCCCCAATTTGGCTTGCGGAGCCTCTAAGAGAAGCAAATTTCATCCGATCATACTGAAATTTGGTACATGGTGTTAGTATATGGTCTCTAATGACCACGAAAAAATTGGTCCACATCGCTCCATAATTATATATAGCCCCCATATAAACCGATCCCCCGATTTGGCTTGCGGAGCCTCAAAGAGAAGCAAATTTCATCCGATCCGGCTGAAATTTGGTACATGGTGTTAGTATATGATATCAAACAACCATGCAAAAATTGGTTCACATCGGTCCATAACTATATATAGCCCCCATATAAACCGAACCCCCAATTTGGCTTGCGGAGCCTCTAAGAGAAGCAAATTTCATCCGATCATGCTGAAATTTGGTACATGGTGTTAGTATGTGGTCTCTAATGACCATGGTCCACATGGGTCCATAATTATATATAGCCCCCATACAAACCGATCACCAGATTTGACCTCCGGAGCCTCTTGGAAGACCAAAATTTATCTGATTCAGTTGAAATTTGGTACGTGGTGTTAGTATATGGCTTCAAACACACATGCACAAATTGGTCGAAATCGGTCCATAATTATATATAGCACCCATATAAACCGAACCCCAGATTTGACCTCCGGAGCCCCTTGAAAGAGCAAAATTCATCCGATTCGATTGAAATTTGGTACGTGATATTAGTATATGGTTTCCAACAACTATGCAGGAATTGGTTCATATCAGTCCATAATTATATATAGCCCCCATAAAAACCGATCCCCAGATTTGACCTCCGGTGCCTTTTGGAGAAGCAAAATTCAATCCGATCTGGTTGAAATTTGGTACGTGGTGGTAGCATATGATATTTAACAGCCATGTCAAAAGTAGTCCATACCAGTCCCGATCCCGAGATTTGGTTTTGGAGCCTCTTGGAGGAGCAAATTTCATCCGAGTCAGTTAAAATTTGGTACATTGTGCTAGTATGTGGACGTTAACAACCATGCCTTACTAGGTCCATATCGGTCTATAGTTATATATAGCCGTCAGATAAATCGATCCCCAATCACACAAAAATTGGTCCATATCAAGTTCATAATTTTATATAGCCCCCATATAAGCGACCCCCATATTTCAATTCTAGCTCACTACGTACCGTGCAAAAGTCCATATCGAATCGTAATTATTTGTAGACTTACCTACACATACCTTTTTTGTCTAATATATGCCACGTATGGACTAACTCACAATTTAGAAAACGATTTAAGATACCACAACCCAAGTAATTCGATTGTGGATGACAGTCTTTCGTAGAAGTTTCTACGCTATCCATGGTGGAGGGTACATAAGATTCGGCCTGGCCGAACTTACGGCCATATATACTTGTTTTAAATTGCGTTACTTACTAGTTCCAAATAATAATTGACCTTCTATTTCCACCATATATGAACGCTCAAGGTTTATATGCAATTTTGAAGAAAACCTATAAGTCTTCAGAGAGTATAGAATTTCCACTTTGTTGGGAGAAGTTCCCGTAATTGACTCTACAGTATCTTTAAATTATAGTCAACCGCTAAATCCCTCTATATGGTAAGATCAGAGGGCATAAAAGAAGATTGAGTATGTCTGTAGATATCAGGTACCATACTGTTCAACTTCGTCTTATATAACACCTCTTTGCGATTGGTATCTGTTCTGATCTAATTTAGTTTTAAGGATTCCAACATAGTATTTACTTTCAAATTAAACTTATATATCTTCCTCAGATAATCCATGTCTATAATCAACAAAATTACATATCATGACATTTTTGCTGGGATTTTCAGAACAAACAACACATAAAACATTTTGAACGATTTTATTTTACAACATCATTTCTTGCATATAGCGATACATTGTCTAGGAGCCGTATTAAGTGATTTTGCGGGTGGCTGTTTAGGTGTGGGGGGAATGATAAACACCATAATTTATACTCACGTGAATGAATGACTTGTTTTGAATGTACTCTCATCACATCTTGTTGGGTGAGAGTGTGAGAACATTGTTTTTGTGCATCTCAGTTATTTTTTTCTCTGATACTTTTTCTATTTCATTCAGCCTGTTTGAATGCTCATGTTTGCCGATGGCTGCTACTTTTTTTGTTGTTGTTGCCGTTACGGTTTTCCACTTTTGCTGAGTTTAATGTCAATTTGTTGCTACCATTCACCATAGTGGGGAAAGGGAAAGAAGTGAATGCAATTGTGGGTGGTATTAAACCCAACGTTCATTTAGTTTACGAATATTTTCCTATGGGTGGGTGCTTTATTCTTTGTATGCTTAATTTTTTATCACAACGTGTGTGGGGGTGTAGTGAAGGGGTCTATATGGTGGCTGCGTGCATATAATGTGTGTATGCGTGTGTATTTTGCGTTGAGTTCTATATCCATTAAGCATTAAGGGTTGTTGTCTGACATTCTTTTTGTGGCACAATAACAGCTCAGCTTCAGATATTCATTTCGTTTTTTTCTATGCTTTTGAATTTCGTTTGAGACTTATTGTCGTCATCATTATTCAGATGATGTTGCAATCCATTTGGCATAGGGATGCCATTTGAAAATGGGAGAAAAATAATGGAGAAAGTTTTGAATTTTCTCTAATACCTCGAAAGGCAAATTTTCTCTTCTGAGGGGTGAACTTTTAGACAAGAAATGTTTTCTTTTAAAGCTAAATTGTTTTCTTTCAAAACCAAATAAAAGAGATTAAAGACAATCGTTCCATTGCCTATTATAAATTTTGGGTTTATTTGCTCCTAAAGAAAATACTTTTTAAGAAAAGAAGAATTTCGTTTGTCTGACATTTACTTCCGGATGAAAGTAGTTTTTCTTTAGCTGTACGCAGAGAATTAATATAATCATCTCCTAGGAACATTTTTGCCGTAAAATTGTTATTTACTCCGTAAACCTAAAATGATTGTCGAAATCAGATACATAATATTCGGGAAGATAAGATGATTACGACAAACATGTTACATGTTCACGGTCCAAAAATACAATTTTGCACTAGGAGCAGGGTTACAGTTGGTAGAATTCTACCACAAATGGTAGATTTTTCTACTGTTTGGTAATAAATTTTAATAAAATTTTCCACTATTTTCTATAAATTTGTGCCAAAAATCTTTGACAAAATTTTCTATAGAAATAAAATTTTAACCTATTTTCTATAGAAATAAAATTTTGACCAAATTTTCTATAGAAATAAAAATAAAATTATGACCACATTTTCTATATAATATTGTGAGCGTATTTTCTATAGAAATAAAATGTTGACCAAATTTTAAGCACATTTTCTATAGATATATAATGTTGACAAAATTTTCGATAGAAATAAAATCTTGGCAAAATTTTTTATAGAAATAGAATTTTGACAAAATTTTATGTTGAAATAAAATTTTGACAAAATTTTCTGTAGAAATAAAATTCTGACACATAAATACAATGTTGACCTATTTTCTATAGAAATAAAATTATGACAAAATTTTCTATAGAAATAAAATTTTGACAAAATTTTGTATAGATATAATATTTTGACAAAATTTTCTATAGAAAAAAATTTTCACAACATTTTCTATAGAAATATAATTTTGACCAAATTTTCTATAGAAATAAAATTTTGGCAAAATTTTCTATATAAATAAAATTTTGACCTATTTTCTATAGGAATAAAATTTTGACCAAATTTACTACAGAAATAAAATTTTGACCAAATTTTCTATAGAAATAAAATGTTGACCAAATGTTTTATAGAAACAAAATTTTGACACAATTTTCTTTAGAAATAACTTTTTGAGAAAATTTTCTATAGAAATAAATTTTTGAACAAATTTTTTATAGAAATAAAATTTTGACCAAATTTTTTATAGAAATAAAATTTTGACCAAATTTTTTATAGAAACAAAATTTGAGAAAATTTTTGTAGAAATAAAATTTTGACCAAATTTTCTATAGAAATAAAAATAAAATTATGACCACATTTTCTATATAAAATTGTGAGCGTATTTTCTATAGAAATAAAATGTTGACCAAATTTTTTCTTGAAATAAAATTATGACAACATTTTCTATAGATATAAAATGTTGAGAAAATTTTCGATAGAAATAAAATCTTCCCAAGATTTTTTATAGAAATAAAATTTTGCCAAAATTTTCTGTAGAAATAAAATTCTGACACATAAATACAATGTTGACCTATTTTCTATAGAAATAAAATTATGACAAAATTTTCTATAGAAATAAAATTTTGACAAAATTTTGTATAGATATAATATTTTGACAAAATTTTCTATAGAAAAAAATTTTCACAACATTTTCTATAGAAATATAATTTTGACCAAATTTTCTATAGAAATAAAATTTTGGCAAAATTTTCTATATAAATAAAATTTTGACCTATTTTCTATAGGAATAAAATTTTGACCAAATTTACTACAGAAATAAAATTTTGACCAAATTTTCTATAGAAATAAAATGTTGACCAAATGTTTTATAGAAACAAAATTTTGACACAATTTTCTTTAGAAATAACTTTTTGAGAAAATTTTCTATAGAAATAAATTTTTGAACAAATTTTTTATAGAAATAAAATTTTGACCAAATTTTTTATAGAAATAAAATTTTGACCAAATTTTTTATAGAAACAAAATTTGAGAAAATTTTTGTAGAAATAAAATTTTGACCAAATTTTCTATAGAAATAAAAATAAAATTATGACCACATTTTCTATATAAAATTGTGAGCGTATTTTCTATAGAAATAAAATGTTGACCAAATTTTTTCTTGAAATAAAATTATGACAACATTTTCTATAGATATAAAATGTTGAGAAAATTTTCGATAGAAATAAAATCTTCCCAAGATTTTTTATAGAAATAAAATTTTGCCAAAATTTTCTGTAGAAATAAAATTCTGACACATAAATACAATGTTGACCTATTTTCTATAGAAATAAAATTATGACAAAATTTTCTATAGAAATAAAATGTTGACAAAATTTTGTATAGATATAATATTTTGACAAAATTTTCTATAGAAAAAAATTTTGACAACATTTTCTATAGAAATATAATTTTGACAAAATTTTCTATAGAAATAAAATTTTGGCAAAAATTTCTATAGAAATAAAATTTTGAGAAAACTTTCTATATAAATAAAATTTTGACCAAATTTTCTATAGGAATAAAATGTTGAACAAATTTTCTCTTGAAATAAAATTATGACCAAATTTTTTATAGAAATAAAATTTTCACCAAATTTTTTATAGAAACAAAATTTTGACACAATTTTCTTTAGAAATAACTTTTTGAGAAAATTTTCTATAGAAATAAAATTATGACCAAATTTTTTTTTAAATAAAACTATGACCAAATTTTCTATAGAAATAAATTTTTGAACAAATTTTTTATAGAAATAAAATTTTGACCAAATTTTTTATAGAAAAAAAATTTAAAAAATTTTGTGTAGAAATAAAATGTTCACCAAGTTTTTTATAGAAGCAAAATTTTGACACAATTTTCTTTAGAAATAAAATTTTTAAATTTTATATAGATGTAAAATTTTGAAAAACATTTCTATAAAAATAAAATTTTTAAAAATATTTCTATAATATTAAAATTTTGACAAAATTTTCTAGGCATTCAATATTTTTAAAATTTTGAATGTTCGTGTTATTTGAACTACTATGTTATCAAAGTTATTGTGAGTAAGTTCGCTCACATAAATATGTCGTTTATGCTGTCAAAAATAAATTGTAGTGTGGTCAATCGTTTGGATTTCTATCGCAAAATTTAATAACGACTTTCGGTATGTCCGCTTACTTTTCCGATAAAACTATGCAAAAGAGTCAGTATGTGTGTTGGCAAAAATTTATACGAACGCCTTCCAACAATTTTCCATAACTAATTTACCAATTGAATTAATAAATATATTAATAACATTTGTTAATACACTTCTAATTGGAATTGTGAACTGGGGAAAATCACTAGCAAAACATTGCTACTCTCTATCAGCCAACTGTAAAATTTGTTCCCTTATTCCCTTAATTAATTAATAATTATCAAAACTTATTATTAACTATTACACGAAGCTATTATTGCACAAATGCAGATGTAATCCAAATGACACCTTCTTGTACTAGTTAGTTGTGAGATATAAAGGGTGATTCTTTTGAGGTTAGGATTTTCATGCATTAGTATTTGACAGATCACGTGGGATTTCAGACATGGTGTCAAAGAGAAAGATGCTCAGTATGCTTTGACATTTCATCATGAATAGACTTACTAACGAGCCACAACGTCGAATTTTCAGTGAATGGGCCCTAGAAAAGTTGGCAGAAAATCCGCTTTTTTATCGACAAATTTTGTTCAGCGATGAGGCTCATTTCTGGTTGAATGGCTACGTAAATAAGCAAAATTGCCGCATTTGGAGTGAAGAGCAACCAGAAGCCGTTCAAGAACTGCCCATGCATCCCGAAAAATGCACTGTTTGGTGTGGTTTGTACGCTGGTGGAATCATTGGACCGTATTTTTTCAAAGATGCTGTTGGACGCAACGTTACGGTGAATGGCGATCGCTATCGTTCGATGCTAACAAACTTTTTGTTGCCAAAAATGGAAGAACTGAACTTGGTTGACATGTGGTTTCAACAAGATGGCGCTACATGCCACACAGCTCGCGATTCTATGGCCATTTTGAGGGAAAACTTCGGAGAACAATTCATCTCAAGAAATGGACCGGTAAGTTGGCCACCAAGATCATGCGATTTGACGCTTTTAGACTATTTTTTTGTGGGGCTACGTCAAGTCTAAAGTCTACAGAAATAAGCCAGCAACTATTCCAGCTTTGGAAGACAACATTTCCGAAGAAATTCGGGCTATTCCGGCCGAAATGCTCGAAAAAGTTGCCCAAAATTGGACTTTCCGAATGGACCACCTAAGACGCAGCCGCGGTCAACATTTAAATGAAATTATCTTCAAAAAGTAAATGTCATGGACCAATCTAACGTTTCAAATAAAGAACCGATGAGATTTTGCAAATTTTATGCGTTTTTTTTTTTAAAAAAGTTATCAAGCTCTTAACAAATCACCCTTTATAACAAATTTTATTTGGCTATTCATTTTTTTGTATACATTAGGTTTCTCATTTGGCATCTCTCTTTCTATCTCTTTGGTAGCATAAAATCTGAGTTCATTGTTGTTGTTGCTAAGCCAGTTTCACATCATTTCTTATTTGTGATATATTTGTTCGTCTTCATTTAATTTTTTTGGCAAAAAAAGTTTTCATTTGTACTTCTCAGTTTTTGTTTTTCTTTCAGTTTCGTTTCCATTCTCATTTCCATGTCATCCCTTTCGCTATGTTGATGCATTTGTTTTTTACTGGTTTTTTGCTCCATCTATCCTCAAAACACTGTTTTTGCTTAACGACCTTGAGCATATTAGTCACAAAGTGTGTGCCAGACCCATTGTCAGACAACCCAAATCTCTTCGAGTGACAGGCTGACTGACGGAATGACTCATAGTTACCAAAAACAAACATTGCCAATGTTGTGGGTGCAGAGAGAGAGGGAGAGAGAAAATGAGCAATGGGGTGTTAATAGAAAAAAAGGAATATTTCGAATAGTTTTGCCAGAACTTGTTAAACATTTCTCATTATGATAAATGCAAAGGGGGTTTGTTTAAAGAACCCCCAAAAATTGTCCATAGTAGGACATTGCAAATATGGGAGGGTGAAACAAATAAAGACATAATTCTAATAATGCATTTTTTTGTTGGATAAAATATGAAATTGAAGTGTAATGAATATGTGTAATAGAGCCAGAGAGCCGTTATTAATCTACCCGCTCACACCCAATGGAAATTTGAATATTAAGTAATTAATATGAAAATCATTAAGCTAAAAAAGACTAATGCTAAAATTAGTTCCAATGAATCTTATTATAATATTTATGCAAATGTATTTACTTATATAAATTAAGAAAAAGATTTTTATTAATCCATAAATCGAATAAGAAGAGAGTACCTGAAATATTTAGAATATTTCGCATTTCGTGAAATTTTAATATACATATTATCATATACATATTATGTCATAAAGGGACACCTCCCAAATATAGATAAATACCATGTTCGCATATCCATCATATGAATCAACTCCACAATTTTGGTGTTCTTCTCTTTCGCTGAAATTAATTTACTAACATAAGTCATGTAGAAAATTGAATTATATCTACGTTGGATAAATTTCCGGTTAAAAAATTCTCACTTAAAAAGTGTTAAAGGTTTTATTTGTTTATTTGTATTTAATGAAAAAATATGTATATACCATTGGATCACCAATTTATAATAAAATTTACCAAAAACGAAATATTTTTATTCTGCTTTTACAGAATGATTATAGATGTTTGCCGATAAAACTCGAATTGAATATGCACCTTTATTTTTAATTTTTGAAATATGAACATGGTTCCTACATTTAGCCATAATATTTTTTAAAGTTGATGCTATTTAATGGTGTTTTTGGCTTTGCTTCATTATCGTAAGCTCTTAAAGCCAAACAAATTTACAGTAATTCCTTAATATACTAAGTTATTATTAACTATTATATGGAATAACATCAAACATAGTTTTTGTTTGTTTTGTTAAAACTCATTCATTAAATTCAAAAAACAAAAAAAAATCCTCAACGGCCATTTCAGTTCATTTCCGTTCTAAACCATTTGGAAGTCATATGTTCGTTAACCATCTCTGTTAGTAACATATGTTCTCTCTTCCACTCTCTCAACGTCAATGACAATCAGCTGTTGTGTGTATGTTCTGCAGCAGAGCAGTTTAGAGTGTACAAGCGAAACAAATACACAAGAAACAACTGCAAAGTTAAATGAAAAAACAAAAAAGGCGGCACTCAAGAAATAAAATTATTTAAATAATTTCAAATACAAGAAAATAAATAGATTTTGTTTTTGAATAAACAAATGTTAAGTGCGAATCCATAACAAGTGTTAAATAAACAACAAATCCAGTGAAAAGTTCCTATTCATGCAAAAAACACCACAAATTAAAATAGCCGACAGCGACAAAAAGCGAAATGGTAAACAATTAATAATGGATATAAATATTGAATATTTACATTATATCGTATATATGACTCCATAAAAATCCACATTTGTCTGTAGCCGCGATTTCAACAGATTTGGTTCTTTGTATGTATAATCGTCTTGGACTCCTTGCCGTCTGGGGTGTTTCCTCGCCTAATATACATAGTGAATAAAAAAATCTCCTGTAAAGGCAATTTTACAATATAACCATAGAGTATTTAGGCAGCCATGTAGGGAAACTATTTTCCACATTAAAAAGACTATATGCAATGATGGTTCAAATAACAACGAGACTTTCAGCTTCCATTGACAAAGGATATTGGCCAAGGATGTTGTTTCGTTTAAAGAATAGCTAAAAATCTATAATTGTAATAATTTTTAAACACCTTCAACTTGAACTTTAGGATTGGACAAAAAACTTCTCTCATCACCACCCACCACCCAACTGTTCCCTCATTTTGTGACACCCAAGAAATTGTTGATTGATTACATGAATGACTCAAATGTATTTTTATGGTCAGTGGGTACGTGCTTTGAATTTCTTCAAGGGAGTTTTATGCATAAAGAAATTCAACATTATAAGGTATTAAATAATATTTTTGTGAGTGGAAGCAGGTCTGTACGGCTTATCATACCTATTACACCAAAAAATTATGTTAATTTCTTTACACCACGATATAAGGTATTATGGGTTATACGATGCTATTCCCTTACAATTCGTTAAGGTAAAATAGTATGTGTTACCAAATGAACAGGTGTTCAATTCAATCGGTATTTTCAGCATTTTACTCGTTTTGTTACGTTGACTCGACTCGGAAAGCCATGAATCGAAATTAGATAGCACCAGTAGGTGCCTTACGGGAAATTGGTGCAAAATGTCACTAATGGACCTATTACAGGACTTGTACCAGCTCTCCAGTTGGTCACAATTTTTAAATTTTAATATATCTTATTGATTTCTATACTCTCTTGATATTGAAATAAACATAAAATTCAAATTCAAATTTATCGGATAATGCGAACGAAGCATCTCACACTGGTACTGAAATTTAGATTAAAAGCTTTAAATACACAGAAATGTCTTAGGGCCTTAACTGAGAGGTTTCTCCGAGCTACTTCTCCAACAACATTTATAGTCGCTGACCAATGAATTGGCCTTAGATTGGTTACCGTCGACAAAATATTTTCCCGAGTTCATAAGTGAATCTAGACTCTGTATGTAAGGTCAGAGGCAGTTTCAGCAGTGTAATGTCACTAGATTGCTTAAACACTTCATGATCAGAGATGTGAGCAGATGGAAGATGACTACACTCAAGGATAGGTTATAATGGAAGCTCGATATTTCAGGCTCCCATATACTATTCAGTCCATTGTTATACCACAGTGATTGACTTCTCTCTTAAAAGTGAGTGCTGCTCGTTTCTAAGTTTAGCTCAATGACGATGGAACTCATTGCGGAGAAATCAAAAAGAGAAAGCAGACTCAGTTTGCTGAAATAGAAAACATCGTTTGCTATTTTTCACCTTTATGTTTTAGTTCGGAGGAAAAAAGATTACATGCAGATGGAATATTTGCAAGTTTTTTTTTCAGATCTAATTGCCAACATTTAACATTGAATTGGGTGTTCTAGAACATCTTAAACATCGGTTCTTCCGTTCAACCGAAAGTGAGATTTTCCAAGAAAAAACTGACAATAGAGTTAAGAAGATAAACCAGTCATCCGGCGCTTTTGGTCACTAGACCTCCTTTTGGTTTACTAAAATTTGTGGTAAAATTACGTCAAAGGATATTTAAATATCCGCTCAGACCGCACTACCTTTTGTATAGCATAATTTTCGGCTTAAGGATTAGAAAAAAAAACCGACATCGATTTTCGGAAAAGAAAACGTCGAAATGTCCAATATGACTGTGTGGTTACCGGAATATTTAAGCACCTAAGGCACAGGAGCCACCGTGGTGCAATAGTTAGCATGCCCGCCTTGCATACACAAGGTCGTCGGTTCGATTGCTGCTTCGACCGAACACAGCGGTGGATTATCCCACCTCAGTAATGCTGGTGACATTTCTGAGGGTTTCAAAGCTTCTCTAAGTGGTTTCACTGCAATGTGGAACGCCGTTCGGACTCGGCTATAAAAATGAGGTCCATTGTCATTGAGCTTAACATGGAATCACTCAGTGATAAGAGAGAAGTTCACCAATGTGGTATCACAATGGACTGAATAGTCTAAGTGAGCCTGAAACATCAGGCTGCCACCTAACGTAAGGCTCGGGTGCCATTCGAGCCAAAAATAATCGACCAAAATTTGGAGAAAATTTTACCAAAAATCTACCAAACAAAAAATCTTATTTAGTAAAAATTTATTTCTATAGAATTTGTTTTCACAATTTTATTTCTATAGATAATTTTCTCAAAATTTTATTTCTATAGAAAATTTTGTCAAAATTTTATTTCTACAGAAAATTTTGTCAAAATTTTATTTCTGTAGAGAATTTTGTCAAAATTTTATTTCTACAGAAAATTTTGTCAAAATTTTATTTCTATAGAAAATTTTGTCAACATTTTATTTCTATAGAAAATTTTGTAAAAATTTGATTTCTATAGAAAATTTTGTCAAAATAAGTCTTTACTTATTGGATGAGTTACGCGTTACGCAAAGTTCCTATAGGTCGTAGACGACTTGGAAGACTGTGTTTTAATTGAGTGGCCATAGAATGAAGTTGTTAGATGAGACTAATCATCGATTAGATTGACGATGGGAATTTTCGTATATTGACAAACTTCGCGGAAATAAAATTTGTACAAAATTTTCTATAGAAATAAAATTTTGAAAAACTTTTCTATAGAAATAAAATTTTGACAACATTTTCTATAGAAATAAAATTTGGAGAAAATTTTCTATAGAAATAAAATTTTGAAAAAATTTTCTATAGAAATAAAATTTTGACTAAATTTTCTATAGAAATAAAATTGTGACAAAATTTTCTATAAAAATAAAATTTTGAGAAAATTTTCTTTGAAAATAAAATGTTGACAAAATTTACTATAGAAAAAAAATTGTCAAAATTTTATTTCTATAGAAAATTTTGTCAAAATTTTATTTCTATAAGAAATTTTGTCAAAGTTTCCTTTCTATAGAAAATTTTGTCAACATTTTATTTCTATAGAAATTTTGTCAAAATTTTATTTCTATAGAAAATTTTGTCATTACCTGAATTCACAGCTAAATTAAGATGAACTATATTTAGACGCTGTAAAAGCAACTTGTTCATCAAAATCAATCCAATCTGGATACTTATTTTTGTTTACAAAAGATCTTTCAATATTGTAATTAATGCATTTTTTCAATTATCAATTATTGGCTATTGGAAAAGTCTATATGTTTCGATTAAACAGTTCATAAAAATATATTCCATTAATTAATAGCTTTGTTGAAAGAAACTTTACTTCCTCCACATATGAGCTATGGCATTAACTCTGAGCTAAAACCCAATATAAACAAAATGTCTCGAATAAATATAGCTAGTCAATGATATTTTAAATGCCACCAAGTCTAGAACAAAACTAAAATAAAACTGAAATACTTTAAACTATTCCATAAAAACAAAAATATGATCGATTAAGAAAAAAGTTCAACAATTAATAATAGCCACTTGATGTTTGACGTTCATTTCCAAACACACTAAATGATCACAATGAAGGCAAACTGTGCGCATGCGCTTCATCTTGAAATACAATGAATTTATGTATTATGCTTTAGTTTTCTTTTCTTCCTATGTTTTAAAGATTAAGGAGAACCTTGAAATTAATAACTAACTGTATTCATTACAGTCCGCGAAGTTTGTCAATATACAAAAATTCCCATCGTCAATCTAATCGATGATTAGTCTCATCTAACAACTTCATTCTATGACCACTCAATTAAAACACAGTCTTCCAAGTCGTCTACGACCTATAGGAACTTTGCGTAACGCGTAACTCATCCAATGAGTACAGACTTATTTTTTTATATTACACATTTCTTCTTTTGTCATCGGGCTATTTTGTTCATAGACCCTCGAACTTTTATTTATTGATCGTTTCCATCATCAGTCTACCTAGTCAATTCACCAGCAAAAGTTTAGCTTGCTGTTTATTTTTTCAATAACTCATTCATTTAATTATTTATTTTGCAATTAATACGTGCATCGTGTTGTGTCCCGTGTTGCGTTCGCATATTTATCGTGTATTTGAAGTTCAACTCAAACGTGTGTGTGTGTGTAAATTTTATGAAATTAATTTTGCTACTCGAAGAAATTTTAATATAAAAATGATGATGAAACCAAAAAAGTTTTTCAAGAAAAATTATGATAAAATTAAGAAATTTAAAAGAAAAGAAAAAAAGAGTAAGTTTATGAAGATTTTGTTAAAAATATATATTATTGGGTGATATTAAATTTAGTGATATTAAAAAAAAAATAAAAATAAAATGAGTGATAAATTCAACTTATATACGCCCCTCATTGGATTTTAAAACTTAAGCCTTAAGAAAAAAATAAAATAATAATAGTGTCAATCACCAAAACTATTTAAAACATTAGTTGATACAATCAGTTTTTGTCATTTTTGTTTTTATTAAAAACACAATAAATAATTTTTTATTTGAAACGCTTTTAAAAATTCAATTAAAATTTTAGTTATAAAAATTGTGGTGATATTTTATTTTATATTTCTGTATAAGATCGATTAGTTGATACGACTCCATTCTATAAAACATAAAAAAAACGATTACCTATATTTGAAATTTACAAAAAGTCAACATCGACTTCGTTTTTTTTTTGATAAAAATTTGTTTAGATTTAAAACCGATTTTCCACTTTTGTAATAGACTACAACCCACCCACCCAATTTGAGTACAAATAGATCCAAGTTTATAGAACTTTCAATTGTTTTCCTTGCCATCCTCTCAATGTTGATGGATATTGGCGGCTGGCTGGGTATTGAGGCTGTGGATGGAGGCTAAAGTGACACTTACTGATAGACAGGCAATTGCATAATGGTGTTAAGTCATTTGCCTGCATTTCTTCGCCTTCAGTGTCTGCCACCATGTCTGAGCTGCCTGTTCCTAAAGCCTGTACTGTTTTTTCCCTTAACTATCTCTCGAAACAAAAGCAAGTGTCAATTTCATCTTTTAACTGACATCATTTTGACATGTTAAGTGATTTTAGTGTGTGTCCTAGTCCTTTGATTGTTATTTAACTCTCGTCACTTATGGTTGGTTAAGTTGAGGCTAATGGATTTTGGCTTGCTCTGATGACGACTTTCTATAGTTATCTATTACAGGGATAATTGTTTTATATCTTTGGGGTTTTTGATGAAATGGAATGGAATGGATAAGTTTAAGACATGCATTGTTACCAGATGCAATTTTTGTTGCCAATGCTTCCGTTTCGGACATATTCCATAGTAATTAAAAATCTAGATGGATTGTTTTTCGAAACAGTCTATTTTTTACCATTGCAGATATTATTTATTAATTGAAGACAAATGCAGCATAAAAAATAGTGCAATATAATTTTCTATAGAAATACAATTTTGACAAAAATTTATATAAAAATAAAATTTTCACAGAATTTTCTATAAATATAAAATTTTGCAAAAATATTTTATAGAAACAAAATTTTACAAAAATTTTCTATCGAAATAAAATTTTGCAACAATTTTCTATAGAAATAAAATTTTGCGACAATTTTCTATAGAAATAAAATTTTGACAACATTTTCTATAAATATAAAATTTAGCAAAATTTTTCTATAGAAATAAAATTTTGACAAAATTTTCTATAGAAATATAAATTTTTGAGAAAATTTTCTACAAAAATAAAATTTTGCAAAAATTTTTTATAGAAATAAAATTTTGCAAAAATTTTTTATAGAAATAAAATTCTGCAATAGTTGAGGCTAATGGAATGGAATGGAAATAAAATTTTGAGAAAATTTTCTATAGAAATTAAATTTTGAGAAAATTTTCTATAGAAATTAAATTTTGAGAAAATTTTCTATAGAAATAAAATTTTGACAACATTTTCTATAGAAGTAAAATTTTGACAAAATTTTTTATAGAAATAAAATTTTAACAAAATTTTCTATAGAAATAAAATTTTGACAAAATTTTCTATAGAAATAAAACGTTGACAAAATTTTCTATAGAAATATAGTATAGTAAAAATAAAATTTTGAGAAAATTTTCTATAGAAATAAAATTTTGACAAAATTTTCTATAGAAGAAAAAAATTTGAGAAAATTTTCTATAGAAATAAAATTTTGACAACATTTTCTATAGAAGTAAAATTTTGACAAAATTTTTTATAGAAATAAAATTTTAACAAAATTTTCTATAGAAATAAAATTTTGACAAAATTTTCTATAGAAATAAAACGTTGACAAAATTTTCTATAGAAATATAGTATAGTAAAAATAAAATTTTGAGAAAATTTTCTATAGAAATAAAGTTTTACAAAATTTTCTATAGAAGTAAAATTTTGCAAAAGTTGAGGCTAATGGAATGGAAATAAAATTTTGAAAAATTTTCTGTAGAAATAAAATTTTGAGAAAATTTTCTATAGAAATAAAATTTTGCAACAATTTTCTATAGAAATAAAAATTTGCGACAATTTTCTATAGACATAAAATTTTGACAAAATTTTCTATAAAAATAAAATTTAGCAAAAATTTTCTATAGAAATAAAATTTTGACAAAATTTTCTATAGAAATAAAATTTTGACAAAATTTTCTATAGAAATATAAAATTTTGAGAAAATTTTCTATAAAAATAAAATTTTGCAACAATTTTTTATAGAAATAAAATTTTGCAAAAATTTTTTATAGAAATAAAATTCTGCAAAAATTGAGGCTAATGGAAATAAAATTTTGAGAAAATTTTCTGTAGAAATTAAATTTTGAGAAAATTTTCTATAGAAATAAAATTTTGACAAAATTTTCTATAGAAATATAAATTTTTGAGAACATTTTCTGTAGAAATAAAATTGTGACAAAATTTTCTATAGAAATATAAATTTTTGAGAAAATTTTCCATAGAAATAAAATTTTGACAAAATTTTCTATAGAAGTAAAATTTTGCAAAAGTTGGGGCTAATGGAATAGAAATAAAATTTTGACAAAATTTTCTATAGAAATAAATTTTTTAGAAAATTTTCTATAGAAATAAAATTGTGACAAAATTTTCTAAGGAAATAAAATTTTGGCAAAAATTTCTATAATTTTATTTCTACAGAAAATTTTGACAAAATTTTCTATAGAAATATAGTTTTTACAAATATTATAGAAATAAAATTTTGAGAAAATTTTCTATAGAAATAAAATTTTGCAAATGTTGAGGCTATTTTCTATAGACATAAAATTTTGACAACATTTTCTATAAATATAAAATTTTGACAAAATTTTCTATAGAAATAAAATTTTGACAAAATTTTCTATAGAAATAAAATTTTGACAAAATTTTCTATAGAAATATAAAATTTTGAGAAAATTTTCTATAAAAATAAAATTTTGCAACAATTTTTTATAGAAATAAAATTTTGCAAAAATTTTTTATAGAAATAAAATTCTGCAAAAATTGAGGCTAATGGAAATAAAATTTTGACAAAATTTTCTGTAGAAATTAAATTTTGAGAAAATTTTCTATAGAAATAAAATTTTGACAAAATTTTCTATAGAAATATAAATTTTTGAGAACATTTTCTGTAGAAATAAAATTGTGACAAAATTTTCTATAGAAATATAAATTTTTGAGAAAATTTTCCATAGAAATAAAATTTTGACAAAATTTTCTATAGAGGTAAAATTTTGCAAAAGTTGGGGCTAATGGAATAGAAATAAAATTTTGACAAAATTTTCTATAGAAATAAATTTTTTAGAAAATTTTCTATAGAAATAAAATTGTGACAAAATTTTCTAAGGAAATAAAATTTTGGCAAAAATTTCTATAATTTTATTTCTACAGAAAATTTTGACAAAATTTTCTATAGAAATATAGTTTTTACAAATATTATAGAAATAAAATTTTGAGAAAATTTTCTATAGAAATAAAATTTTGCAACAATTTTCTATAGAAATAAAATTTTGCAAATGTTGAGGCTATTTTCTATAGACATAAAATTTTGACAACATTTTCTATAAAAATAAAATTTAGCAAAAATTTTCTATAGAAATAAAATTTTGACAAAATTTTCTATAGAAATATAAATTTTTGATAAAATATTCTATAAAAATAAAATTTTGCAACAATTTTTTATAGAAATAAAATTTTGCAAAAATTTTTTATAGAAATAAAATTCTGCAAAAGTTGAGGCTAATGGAATGGAAATAAAATTTTGAGAAAATTTTCTATAGAAATTAAATTTTGAGCAAACTTTCAATAGAAATAAAATTTTAACAAAATTTTCTATAGAAATAAAATTTTGACAACATTTTCTATAGAAGTAAAACTTTGACAAAATTTTCTATAGAAATATAGTTTTGACAAAATTTTCTATAGAAATAAAATTTTGACAAAATGTTCTATAGAAGTAAAATTTTGCAAAAGTTGAGGCTAATGGAATGGAAATAAAATTTTGACAAAATTTTCTGTAGAAATAAAATTTTGAGAAAATTTTCTATAGAAATAAAATTTTGACAAAATTTTCTATAGAAATATAAATTTTTGAGAAAATTTTCTGTAGAAATAAAATTTTGACGAACTTTTCTATAGAAATATAAATTTTCTATAGAAGTAAAATTTTGCAAAAGTTGGGGCTAATGGAATGGAAATAAAATTTTGACAAAATTTTCTATAGAAATATAGTTTTTACAAATATTATAGAAATAAAATTTTGGTAATATTTTCTATAGAAATAAAATTTTGACACAATCTTCTATATAAATAAAATTTTGACAAAATTTCCTATGGAAATAAAATTTTGGCAAAAATTTCTATAATTTTATTTCTACATAAAATTTTGACAAAATTTTCTATAGAAATAAGATTTTGGCAAAATTTTCTATGGAAATAAAATTTTGACAAAATTTTCTATAGAAATATAGTTTTTACAAATATTATAGAAATAAAATTTTGATGAAATTTTCTATAGAAATAAAATTTTGACAAAATTTTCTATGGAAATAAAATTTTGGCAACAATTTCTATAATATTATTTCTACAGAAAATTTTGACAAAATTTTTTATAGAAATAAGATTTTGGCAAAATTTTCTATGGAAATAAAATTTTGACAAAATTTTCTATAGAAATATAGTTTTTAGATCTCAAGCTTGGCAAAATAAAGAATTTGATTTAAACTGAAAAAGATCGAACAAGAAACAAAATAAATCAAGTTTTTACAAATATTATAGAAATAAAATTTTGATAAAATTTTCTATAGAAATAAAATTTTGACAAAATTTTCTATAGAAATAAAATTTTTGCAAAAATTTCTATAGAAATTATATTTGATAAACGAAATGAACCTTTAGAGATATTATGAAGTCCTACCTCCCTTCCATTCCAAAGTAGTTAATTTTATTAGGTTCGCGTGAGCCACCGTTCCAAAAACTCACTTAACCCATAACGGTTATACAGAACTATCAAGGCAAAGTTAAACGGAAATATATGACAAATGTCCATCCCTCTCACGGACCTTCGAATCCATTAAATGCGTCATTAAATTGTAAGTAATGACGTCACTGTTGTCATCGCTGGATTTTTTTTTTTGTGGATATAAGGAAAATACCAAGTTTGTATGGCTCTATTAAAAGAAATATACAATGGAATTGGGTCCTTTCCTCATATAAATGACTCTTTATACTGGATATGCGTGATATATGCAAGTTTTGTTTCATTAATATCTGTAATACACTCCCTTCTCGATGTCCTGAGTGTATTCTGTTGTGGAAAGAGATCGAATTACATTTCCACTTTTATTTAAATGTCATTGGAGTTTTTAATTGGTTAGATTTTAATTTCGACAGCTTTTTTTCACTCCTCACGATTGAAATTGAATGTGTTCCCAGCAAATTCTCTTATTACCAAATAGTCCTGGAGGTAACTTAGTTCAAACAATTACTATTAAATGGAATTCCTGCTTACTTTCGCAAGGATATGTCCTAGGGGGAATATGATGTTTTGAATACGAAGAAAGAAAATGCTTTAGTTACTCACACTCACTAACCAAAATCATGCTCACAATATTTCCGACGCCTGAAAAACCAAAAAAACGTTCATGAAATATTCACTTTCACTAGATTTTAATATCCTTACAATAAAACTCTTAGTCCAAACAAAAATTTACTTTAATATCTTTCCATATATGTTCATAACTTCATAAATCTCTATTAATATTCAGCGTTAACATCGGGTGTTGATGTACATCATTTGCTTTGCTGAACTCACTAAGTAGTCCGTCTACCCATACCCATTTGATGACTATTGATTTGCTTGAAGCAAAATATGGCGTTGAAATTCATTAAAATTTCCTTATCCGTAACATTAACCTTGAAGGCGTTACAGGAGTATATATGAAAGTAAAACTCTCTGGCGGATAGATGATAAAAAGGAAGTTTTACTAATAATTTGTAGCAGCCACAGGCTGCATAAATTTCATATAAAATTCTTCCATGATGTTAGCTCTAATGATAAACTCTTCAAATTCCCCTGATGTTGCAAAGTTAAGAAAATTTCATTTTGGAGCTTCATTGAATTTGCCATACAGTGATTCATCATCATTAGCAGGAGTTTGCTGGTGATGCTGATGTTGTCGTGATAATAACTCAATTACTTAATTAAGGGTGAAACAGCAAAACTTTTGGAAATAGATTGCCTATAATCATTTGATTACAACATTTTTTCCAATATGCTTTTTTAGGACCCATTTACTAAATTAAAATTATAAAATTTCCTCAAAATTCCTCGAAATTTTCTTTTTATAGAAAATTTCCTCGAAATTTTATTTCTATAGAAAATTTCGTCAACATTTTATTTCTATGGAACTTCGTCAAAATGTTATTTCTATGGAAAACTTCGTCGATATTTTATTTCTATAGAAAATTTCGTCGAAATTTTATTTCTATAAAAAATTTCATAAAAATTTTATTTCTATACAAAATTTTTGCGAAATTTTATTTCAAGAAAAAATTTCGTCAATATTTTGCTTCCGTGGAAAATTTCGTAAAATAGAAAATTTTATCGAAATTTTATTTTGATAGAAAATTTCTAAAAATTTTATTTCTATAGACAATCTCGTTGAAAGTTTATTTCTATAACAATTTTTATTTCCATAGAAAATTCGAAATCTCGACGATTTTATTTAATTCTTTTCTTTGAAATTTTATTTCAAGAGATTTTTTTTTTAAATTTTATTTCAAGAAAACATTTTTCAAGAAAAAATTTCGTCAAAATTTTATTTCCACAGAAAATTTTGTCACAATTTTATTTCCATAGAAAACTTCGTCGAAATTTTGTTTATAAAAAATGTCATCAAAATTTTATTTCTATAGAAAATTTTTGCGAAATTTTATTTCAAGAAAAAATTTCGTAAAATAGAAAATTTTATCGAAATTTTATTTTGATAGAAAATTTCTAAAAATTTTATTTCTATAGATAATCTTGTCGAAAGTTTATTTCTATAACAAATTTTGTCAAAATTTTATTTCTATAGAAAATTTTCTAAAAATTTTATTTCTATAGAAAATTTCGTCGAGATTTTATTTCTATAGAAAAATTTGTCCAGATTTTATTTCCATAAAAAAATTTGTCCAGATTTTATTTCCATAAAAAATTTCGTCCAAATTTTATTTCCATAGAAAATTTGAAATCTCGACGATTTTATTTAATTTTTTCTTTGAAATTTTATTTCAAGAGAATTTTTTTTGAAATTTTATTTTATGAAAACATTTTTCAAAAAAAAATTTCGTCAAAATTTTATTTCCACAGAAAATTTTGTCACAATTTTATTTCCATAGAAAATTTCGTCGAAATTTTGTTTCTATAGAAAATTTAGTCGAAATTTCGTCAATATTTTGCTTCCGTGGAAAATTTCGTAAAATAGACAATTTTATCGAAATTTTATTTTGATAGAAAATTTCTAAAAATTTTGTTTCTATAGTAATCTCGTCGAAAGTTTATTTCTATAACAAATTTTGTCAAAATTTTATTTTTGTAGAAAATTTTGTCAAAATTTTATTTTGATATAAAATTTTCTAAAAATTTTATTTCTATAGAAAATTTCGTCCAAATTTTATTTCTATAGAAAAATTCGTCCAGATTTTATTTCCATAAAAAATTTCGTCAACATTTTATTTCCATAGAAAATTCGAAATCTCGACGATTTTATTTAATTTTTTTCTTTGAAATTTTATTTCAAGAGATTTTTTTCGAAATTTTATTTCAAGAAAAAAAAATTTTTTAATTTTTTTTTCCACGAAAATTTCGTCAAAATTTTTTTCATAGAAAATGTTTTCGAATTTTTTTTTTCTAGAAAATTTTGTTGAAATTTCATCGAAATTTTATTTCCATAGAAAATTTCTTCGACATTTTATTTTCGTAGAAAATTTCTTCAAAATTTAATTTCTACGAAAATTTCGTCAACATATTATTTTCATAGAAAATTTCGTCTAAATTTTATTTCTATATAAATTTTTGTCTACATTTCATTTCGATGTTTTTTCAAGAAAAAAATTTTTGAAATTTTATTTCAAGAAAAAATCTCGTCATCATTTTATTTCCATAGAAAATTTCATCGAAATTTTATTTCCATAGAAAATTTCATCAAAATTTTAATTCTGAAGAAAATTTCATTGAAATTTTATTTCTATAGAAAATTTTGTCGAAATATTATTTCTATAGAAAATTTCGTCGAAATTTTATTTCTGTTTAAAATTTCGCCGAAATTTTATTTCAATAGAAAAATTCGTCGAATTTTTATTCTATCGAAAATTTCGTCAAAATTTTATATCTGTAAGGAATGTTGTCGAAAGTTTATTTGCATAAATAATTTTGTCGAAATTTTATTTCTATAGAAAATTTCGTCTAAATTTTATTTCTATAGAAAATTTCGTCTAAATTTTATTTCTATAGAAAATGTCATCTAAATTTTATTTCGATAGAAAATTTAGTCTAAATTTTATTTCTATAGAAAATTTCGTTGAAATTTTATATCTATAGAAAATTTCGTCGAGATTTTAGTTCTATAAAAAATTCATTTCTATTGGAAATTTCATCGACATTTTATTTTTCTAGAAAATTTCGTCGAGATTTTAGTTCTATAGAAAATTCCGTCGAAATTTTGTCTCTATAGAAACTATGTGGATGAACATTTTATTTCTGTAGAAAATTTCCTAGAAATTTATTTTTTTAGAAAAATTCGTCAAAATTTAATATTTATAAAAAATGTATAGAAAATTTCGTCTAAATATTATTTCTATCGAAAATTTCGTCGAAATTTTATTTCTATAGAAAATTTCGTTGAAATTTTATTCCTATAGAAAATTTCGTTGAAATTTTATTTCTATAGAAAATTTCTATATAAAATTTCATCGACATTTTATTTAGATTTTGTTTTTTTTTTTTGAAATTTTATTTCAAGAAAAACATTTTTTGAAATTTTATTTCAAGAAGAAATTTTTTTCTGTAGAAAATTTTGTTCAAATTTTATTTCCATAGAAAAATTTGTCGAAATTTTATTTTTTTAGAATTCGAAATTTTATTTCTGTAAATAATTTCTTCGAAATTTTATTTCTAGCAAACTTTGTCGATATTTTACAACATTTGCCCCCAATATACTTTTGTAAGACCAGTATACAAAATTAAAATAATAAAAATAAAAATTTTATTTCTATAGATAATTTCGTGGAATTTTTTTCCAAAGAAATTTTAGTTTCTATAGACAATTTTGTCGAAACTTTATTTCCATAGAAATTTTCATCTACATTTTTTCCATGGAAAATTTTGTCAAAATTTTATTTCTTATATTATTAATTTCTACAGAAAATTTCGTCGAAATTTTATTTGTATAGAAAATTTTGTTGGAATTGTATTTCTAGAGAAAATTTCTTCCTTTCCATAAATGACTAAACCACACAGCAGGCATTTAATATTTTTGAATTTTAAAATATGTATGACATTGTCAAATTGTTCAGTTTTGCAAAAATTTCCTTCCAAATACAAGAGAAAAAGTTTTGAAATCTAGAATGACAGAAAAAAATTTAGATCTCACTACATCTTTGCCTCAGTTCATTGAAGATGATTTCGTTTTATCTCTGGATCGTTGCTTTACAGATGCTGTGGTGAAAACTGCAACTGGCTTCTTTGTGGGAGTTTTGAGTTCAACATTAATTCGAAGATTACGAATTTTACCCATTTACTTGGGCATTGGATTTGGTTTGGGAGCAGCTTATGGAGAATGTGAGAAGAAACTAAAGAATTTAACAGATTCTAGGCATATGGATAATACTTCAGTGTTTGATGGGTGAAATATACTCGATGTTGTTCTGTTGTTGTTCTAATTGTT
This sequence comes from Haematobia irritans, assembly GCF_050003625.1. Lineage (NCBI taxonomy): Eukaryota > Metazoa > Arthropoda > Insecta > Diptera > Muscidae > Haematobia > Haematobia irritans. The sequence goes on along the minus strand of NC_134401.1, from coordinate 155,101,356 downwards.
GCATTTTTGTTTAATAAAATAATTTAGAAATTTTTAAATATATTTTTTATTGGTCAAAAATCCCATAGTAAATCAAATAATAAAAACGGATATAATTACAAAAGTACATTTTGGAATTGTGTCTACGAAATATTTCCAGAAAGATAAAAAAGATTTTCATATGGACAGAGGCATCAAACTTTTTTGTCCCCCAATTTTCCATAAAATTTTCAATTCTGCAACATAAACATTCCATAGCCATTGCAACAAATGAAAACCTAATTTCTAGAAATATATCTGGTACTGGCAACTCTGCCTAGAATATATCGATGAAAACATTAAAATCAACAAACCAAAAACAAAAGCGTGCTAAAAGAGCAACATTGTTTTTTTTTGTATCTTTATCCAAACAATTATCTTCATCCCCTTCAGCTGTTTTAATAACAACGTACTCAGTGTTGATAAAGTTGTAACTCTTTGTGAAAAAAGTACTGTAGTACCGCTGTGACACATTTGGTACCTTTTGTACTTTTTTCAGTAAAAAAAAACCTAAAACCTCATACACATTACATTTTCAAAATCCACTTTAGATTTCATCTGTCATTTGCCTATAAAGTTGAGTGGTACTCCCGCAACACATTTGGTACCTTTATCAACCTTCTTCAAACTTATGAGTTAAAATATGGAAACCAATACGTTTGTCTCAAAATCAGGTCTGTGGGATGGAGTTGCTCGATTCCAACTCCAGTAAAATCCTTAGAATTCGTTTCTTATATGTCGTTCACATATGCATAAAATGACCGTATATAAAAACATATTTATTCTAAAACTTCGTCGATTTCGTTTATATGAAATTCTGTTATTTTGTGGAGAAGTAATGGCTTACACCGTAATTAGGACATATTGCTTATGTTCACACATCCTAAATTTACCATTTCAAAATTGTTCGAAAAATTTTGGAATATATTTTAAAAAATTACATTATTTCCGTTTCTATTGTATCAAAAAATTGTATTGTTTGGAAGAAACGGAACATTAGATATTTGCAATTAAAGTGTTTTGTTTACTATTTTTCATGTTAGCCTGATACCGAAACAGACAATTAACGTCCAAATGCATTATATCTAATTTTACAATTATTAATCGAGCTTTACGAACAAATTTAGATTAAGGAACTTGATTAATGGAGTCATTGAAACTCCTTATGGAGAAAACATCAAGGAATTTTCCTCTTACTTGTAGTTATTGGAAAGGGTGATGTACAGTGGGAGTAAAGATGATTCAATTTGTAAGATGAAAATTCCTAGATGTTGTCTCCATAAGGAGTTAGCATAAAGGGACCAAAATTGAGTTATTTATCCCAGCCAGATCTATACTAAAGGCTGCGGAAAGGTTCATTCGCCCGAACCGAAACATGTACAGTCTAGGCGTGTATAGATTTGTATCTGGCGTTTTCTTTTCAATGACTCTATTAATCAAATTCCTTAATCTAAATTTGTCCATAAAGCTCGATTAATAATTGTAAAATTAGATGTGTTTTGTTTACTTTAAACGAAGTTTCTTTAATGCGCTTTGTGTGTGTATTACACACTGGTTTACATTTGCTAGACTGTATGCGTTACTTGTGTGCTGATGACTAGTGTGGTGACTTAAATAAATAGTGTGGTGACTTATAAAAGAAATGTTCCGTGGTTTGATTTTTCGTCCGGGCAAAACGCACAATTTAAAAACTTTTTAAATTTGCTTTTAATGAACATCGGAAAATGCTCTTCTAGAGATGGGCTTCATAAAAAGTACTTTTGTGATTTTATACTATGTTTTAGGCAGTTTTAAATTTAAAAATGCAAAAAACATATCAGGAATAAATAAAATATTCGACAAATAGTCAAAATATATTCGAAAAGTGTGCCGATTGATTTCTCGGCTAACGGAAAAATTGCCATAAAAATGGACCAGACGTGACTTTGTGATAGAAAACGAAAAATTAAGAAAACATTATTTTTTCTTCTTTTTCAAACGAAATCTGAATACTGACAAAATGAATATTTTCTTGCACTCTTGGTTACGCATTTTTTCTGGGATGTAGGAGTGGTAGACAGTAAACAGTGAACCTACTAGGAAGGAAAATTTTTGTTAAATTTAGAAAATTTTAACTAAATTGAATAACAAACGCCGACTACACATCGATATCATAAAAGCAAGAAATATTTTTCAACATATTCAAAAACAAGTTTTAGATGTAATTAATATTTTTAATATTTAAGAGAGTTTCGTAGCTTAAAGGAAAAAAATGGCGTTCAAAATTGCGAAAATGTCTCTAGCGCTATACGATGTTCACGATGCGCGCATTTATGATAAAATTTACAAATTAAAAAAAAAATCTCAACTATTGTGTGAAAAATTTTTTTACCCTTTTTATACCCTAAACCACATAGTGGTCAGGGTATAATAAGTTTGATCGGCCAAAAAATGTGCCTACCAGAAATATTGATTTTAGACCCCATAAAATATATACCGATCGACTCAGAATCACCTCCTGAGTCGATCTAGCGCTTGGTGTCCGTCCGTCCGTCCGTCTGTCCATGTATTTGTTGTTCACAGGATTCCGGTCTCAATTATTAACCGATTTTGATGAAATTTGGTACAGGGAGTTTTTTGGGCACAAGGACGAATGCTATTGAATTTAAATCGGATCAAATTTAGATATAGCTCCCATATATATGTATCACCCGATTTCGACAAATGGGGTCACGTTGCGCGTTTTTTTCAAACGGATCGTCACCAAATTTGGCAAAAGCTAATCTTTTCCATCGCCCTTCAAGTCTGCAAAATTTAATCCAAATCGGTTCAGATTTAGATATAGCTCTCATATACATGTATCGCCCGATTTTCCAAAATTTGGCCACAAAACCTTTATTTATCTACCGATCTTACTCAAAGTTGGCTAAATATAATCTTCTATAGCACTAACTATATGTGCAAAAAATCATCGAAATCGGTTCAGATTTAGCTATAGCTCCCATATATATGTACCGCCCGATTTTTCTAAATTTGGCCATAAAACCCTTATTTATCAACCGATCTTACCCAAATTTGGCTAAATGTTGTCTTCTATAGCACTAACTATATGTGCAAAAAATCATCGAAATCGGTTCAGATTTAGATATAGCTCCCATATATATGTATAGCCCGATTTTCCCAAATTTGGCCATAGCTCCCTTATTTGAGTAACATTGGTTAATATATAAGAGTACTATGGCCAAATTTGGGAAAATGGAGCGATGCATATATATGGAAGCTATATCTAAATCTGAACCAATTTGCATAATATTTTGCGGGTTTGATTAATACCACAAAAGGTTACCTTGTGCAAGATTTGAGTAAGATCGGTTAAGAAATGAGGCCTGTATGGTCAAACATAAGGTTATTAGGGGCGATTTTTTCAAAATCGGGTGATACATATATGGGAGCTATATCTACATCTGAACCGATTTCGATGAAATTTTGCACATATAGTTAGTACTATAGAGGACTGGATCTAGCCAACTTTTAGTAAGATCGGTTAATAAATAAGGGTTCTATGGCCAAATTTGGGATAATCGGGCCGTACATATATATGGGAGCTATAGCTAAATCTGAACCGATTTCGATGATTTTTGCACATATAGTTAGTGCTATACTTTGAGTAAGATCGGTTGATAAATAAATGTTTTGTGGCCAAATTTGGGAAAATCGGGCGATACATATATATGAGAGCTGTATCTAAATCTGAACCGATTTGGATGAAATTTTGCAGACTTGAAGGGCGATGAAAAAGATTAGCTTTTGCCAAATTTGGTGACGATCCGTTTGAAAAAAACCTCAACGTGACCCCATTTGTCGAAATCGGGCGATACATATATATGGGAGCTATATCTAAATTTGATCCGATTTCTTCCAAATTCAATAGCGTTCGTCCTTGTCCCCAAAAAACTCCATGTACCAAATTTCATCAAAATCGGTTAATAATTGCGACCGGAATCCTGTGAAAAACAAATACATGGACAGACGGACGGACGGACGGACACCAATCACTAGATCGACTCAGGAGGTGATTCTGAGTCGATCGGTATATATTTTATGGGGTCTAAAATCAATATTTCTGGTAGGCACATTTTTTGTCAGATCAATCTTATTATACCCTGACCACTATGTGGTTTAGGGTATAAAAAGAGTTAAATTGGCTTTGGTGACCCAGAGTGTTCACTTTTTTTGAGTGTATAAGGAAAATAATATTAGCCAGAAAATTACAAAATTTTTTTTTTTGAGATTGTATTTCGATGCCCTCATTCCAGAGTACGCTAAGTTGCATGTTTTGATGGAGTTCGCTTTTTTTATTCGGATTGATGTGAATAGCATCCTGTCAAAAGTTCTAATTTATTGGACATTTCTATCAAAAGTTATGGTTAATATTGTACTTAGCCTCTGACTAAAGTTTAAAAAATGTTCAATGCAAAAATGGCAAAAAGCTTTGTTCGGTCTATAGTGATCTAAGTCATTTTTAGCCATGTTCTATTATCACTATTTTGAGTTCGTACATACCAAAAAAAAAAAAAAAAATTATAAAAAATATGATTTTATGACTGAAAATAAAGGAATTTCTATCTTATACTTCATTCACATTAGGCTCGAAATCTATTAAAAGTTGATTTGAAATCCCTTATTTATAAGGCAAATGAAAGTTGAAATCTAGTTAAAGTGGATTTTGGAAGTGTAATGTGAATGAGGTATTAAACGGGTTTTGAGAAATTTCAAAAAACAAAACTTTGAACTTGTTTCCTGTAAAAATCACTTTTTAGAATTAGCGTACTTTGGAATGTAGACATCGATTTATTAAATTGTTTTTCTATCCTGTAAAAAAAATCAACGTTACAAATATAATATCCGCGATAAGAAATTTAATCTAAAATTCCATTTGCGATATTTTTTTATGTGCACGCCGATGTGCTAACAATTTTGTCAAGGTGTTTTTTTTTTAATAATCAAAACGAATTTTCTTTCCATTTCCATGACTTTAAACCGTAAATCACGTTTTATTTTCGAAAAGTACTTTTCCATCGCTGATTTAGTACTATTTCAACTATGCTATTTATCATCCCTGAATGTGCTACTCTGAAAATATTTCTCATTCAGTGAGATAATAAGAGAATGCAGGAGAATACTGGAGAGAGCCAGCAAGTTAAGATTTTCATTAAAAACATTCACAATAGGGAAAAAGAGTATATATTTGGTTATTGTTGTTGTTGTTTGCGAAAGGGGGTGGTTGTGGTCGGTTTGGTATGTATTGTGGTTGGTTCTCTCTGTGCACTTTCATATGATTTTCAAATGTGGGCATTGGGAGTTTGCTGATCTTTGCCGGTGAAGACACAACGTTTGTTAAATTACCACACGGGCAGCAGCTAACTAGCACCTCTAGTAGCGGGCATTATTCTCGTCAAATACAGTTTTTTTTAGTTTTAGATTCGCGTACGGCGGAAGCAAGAGATAAATAAAACTCATCAATAACAACAAGAAAAATAAATACGTAAATAAAAATTTTGGGGTGAAAAAAAAAAACAAAAAAATTAAAATTCATAAAAATAAACAAAAGACCAAAAAGGAAAATAAAAATAAGCAAAAAAACAACGCCGGTGAAATAATAGAAAAAAAATATATAAAAATTAAATTGAGAATATTCTGCTGAATAATATTGTGCTCATGGGTAAATAAATTGTTTTAAATTTATAATTGATGCATTTATTAAATTTTATATATTAAATTGTAAATTGTATATTTATATGAATATGTGTACGAGTGTTTACATCAAATAGCAAAGTGGTATAGAAAAAATAATTTATAATTTTTAAAAGATAAAATACCAAGTGTTTTTTTCATGCCGTCTGAAATCATAATGCAGTCATTTAATGTCGCTAATTATCTTTGAATTTCAATTGCATCCCAGAGTTGCAGTGTAAAACAAAGTTCCTCTAGTGAATAGTGTCTAGCTAAAAAATAAAGAAAATAATTTTAAAACGGAAGTTGATTAACGATTTTTTTTTTGCAATAAATGAAACTAATAAAATGTGGAAAATAATATGCTGTGTTTCGGTGAATAGAAAAAGTATCTGTAAGATACAAATAATAATAATCAATTCTATATTTATTAAAATAAAATAAAGTTTTATTATAAATAATATTTGATATATTTCTCTGCGTATGTGACCACGTTCATAAGAAAGAAAAAAATAAATAAATAAATTGAATAATAATAATAATAAATATTAAAAAAATCAATTATAATGAAATATTCTGATAACATTATTAATTTTAATATATTACAAATTTTTATTTGTATTATTATATCTTGAATATGAATCAAATTTATTGGATCAAAATTATTTATAAAAAGAGAGACCAAGTTAAAAAAGTTACAAAAACAATAAATATTAAAAAAAAATTAAAAATTGGAAAAAAGAAAAGAAACTAAAAAATCATTCTTTAATGAAAAACAAAAAACAAAAAAAATAATAATAAAAAACTAAAATTAATGAAAATAACCAATCGAATGAGTGTATAAACAAATCGATTTCAAAAAAAAAATCCCACAAAAAGCAATAAATATAAAATAATTTTAAAATTTAAGAAAATAAATGTAAAAATTAATTTTTTTTTAATGCCAAGAAAAATTAGAAAAAGGTTTTTTAAAATTTAAGAAAATAAATTTTAACATGTATATACGGCCGTAAGTTCGGCCAGGACGAATCTTATGTACCCTCCACCATGGATTAGGTAGAAACTTCTACTACAGACTGTCATCCACAATCGAATTACTTGGGATGCGGTAACACTTCCCGATGGCAAGGTATCTTAAAACTTCGTAACACCGTCTTCTCAAAAAAAGGCCGACTAAGTACGTATATAATTCAGTTTGACAAAATTCTCTATAGAATTAAAATTTTAACAAAATTTTCTATATCAATAAAATTTTGACAAAATTTTCTATAGAAATAACATTTTGACAAAATTTTCTACAGAAATAAAATTTTGACAAAAATTTTCTATAGAAATAAATTTTTGACAAAATTTTCTATAGAAATAAAATTTTGACAGAATTTTCTAAAGAAATAAAATTTTAACAAAATTTTCTATATCAATAAAATTTTGACAAAATTTTCTATAGAAATAACATTTTGACAAAATTTCCAATAGAAATAAAATCTTGAAAACATTTTGTATAATAATAAAATATTGACAAAATTTTCTATAGAAATAAAATTTTGGTAGATTATTTTTGGGGATCGGCTATATATAACTATAGACCGATATGGACCAATTTTGGCAATGTTGTTAGCGGCCATATACTAACGCAATGTATCAAATTTCACCACGTACTAAAATTAAACCGGATCGGATGAATTTTGCTCCTCCCAGATCTACGGAGGTCAAATCTGGCGATCGGTTTCAATGGGGGTTATATGGTATGTACCAATTTTTGCATGGTTGTTAGATACCATATACACCACGTACCAAATTTCAACCGGATCAGTTGAATTTTGCTCTTCCAAGGGGCTTCGGAGGTCAAATCTGGGGATCTGTTTATATGGGACCTATATGTAATTATAGACCGATATGGACCAATTCCTGCATGGTTGTTAGAGACCATAATCTAACACCACGTACCAAATTTTAAACGAATCGGATGAATTTTGCTCATCCATGAAGCTACGCAGGTCAAATATGGGGATTGATTTATATGGGGGCTATATATAATTATGGACCGATGTGGACCAATTTTTACATTGTTGTTAGAGACCATATACTAACACTATGTACCAAATTTCAGCCGGATCGGATGAAATTTGCTTCTCTTAGAGGCTCTGCAAGCCAAACCAGGGGATCGATTTATATGGGGGCTATATATAATTATGGACCGATATGGACCAATTTTTGTCTGGTTGTTAGAGACCATATACTAACACCGTGTACCAAATTGCAACCGGATCGGATGAATTTTGCTCCTCCAAGAGGCTCCGCAAGCCAAATTTAGGGGTCCGTTTATATGGGGGCTATTCGTAAAAGTGGACCGATATGGCCCATTTGCAATACCATCCGACCTACATCAATAACAACTACTTGTGCCAAGTTTCAAGTCGATAGCTTGTTTCGTTCGGAAGTTAGCGTGATTTCAACAGACGGACGGACGGACATGCTCAGATCGACTCAGAATTTCACCACGACCCAGAATATATATACTTTATGGGGTCTTAGAGCAATATTTCGATGTGTTACAAACGGAATAACAAAGTTAATATCTCCCCATACTATAGTGGAAGGTATAAAAATAATAATAAAACTAAAATTACAGAAAATAACCAATCGCATGAGAGTATAAACAAATCGATTTCTACAAAATCCAAAAAAAAGCAATAAATATAAAATAATTTTAAAATTTAAGAAAATAAATTTAAAAATTAAAAGTTTTTTTTTTAAATGCCAAGAAAAATTAGAAAAACGTTATTTAAAATTTAAGAAAATAAATTTTAAAAATTAAAAATTTTTCAAAACCCCAAGAAAAATTATAAAAACGCTCAGAGGAAAAAATTTCGATAATAAAAATAATCAATATAAATTGGAAAACTGCTAAATTCGCCAAAAAAAAGTTTAAAGAACAAATTAAACAGTTATACAAATTAAAACAGTTATTTATTTAACCAATCTATCGAGAATATAAAGAAATTGATTTTTAAAAAATCCTACAACAATAAATATTGGAAAAAACAAACAAAATAATAAATATAAATTGGAAAACTGATAAATTCGCCAAAAAAAAAAGTTTAAAGAACAACTTAAACAGTTATACAAATTAAAACAGTTATTTATTTAACCAATCTATCGGGAATATAAACAAAAATCCTACAACAATAAATATTGGAAAAAAATTTTAACTACAAACAAAATAACAAATAAAAACTTAAAAAGAAAAGGAAAATAAAATACAAATGTTAATAATTGCTTAAATTTAAGAAAGAAAAAAAGAAAAAAAATAAAAACGAAATTTCTTAATTAGAAAACAAATATTGGTTATGTAAAAAAAAAATAAATTACAACCATAAAAATTAATAAATAAAAATGTTGAAAAACGAATTTCTTAGTTAAGTAATGCTGGTGATATTTCTGAGGGTTTCAAAGCTTCTCTAAGTGGTTTCACTGCAATGTGGAACGCCGTTCGGACTCGGCTATAAAAAGGAGGTCCCTTGTCATTGAGCTTAACATGGAATCGGGCAGCACTCACTGATAAGAGAGAAGTTCACCAATGTGGTATCACAATGGACTGAATAGTCTAAGTGAGCCTGATACATCGGGCTGCTACCTAACCTAACCTAACATTAAATTACAACCATAAAAAAATTAATTAAATAAAAATTCGGAAACTGATAAATTCGCAACAAATTGAAAAATTGAAAAAAAAAAAAACAAATTATACAATATTTTATAATTAAAAAAAAATTAAAAATTTATAAATTTTAGCTAAACAATTCAGTGTATAAACAAACAAATTAATTTCTCAAAAATCCCCTTGTCTAAATATAATCAAATTATATTTCTAAGTGAAATATTCCATATAATTATTTCCATGAAATCAAAGTTCAATTTCAATTGAGCTAAAGGAATATTAAAAACAAAACAAAAATTAATAAAAATAATTATATATTTATTGTATATAGCTTATATGAGTGATGGTGATGTCTATGAGTTCTTCATATTATTTATGACCTGCAACAACAGTTTTTTGTTCTAAAATAAATTTTCTTGCAATTTCAAAAATTGCATTTGTTTGCGCAATGGTATTTAAATATAAAACCCTTGACATTGGTTATGAAATCTGAGTATCAAAATGAAACTAACCTTGGGTACGTATATGTTGTAATTGTTTTTTCCTGGAATTCGAAAAGAAAAAAAATTAAAAAACACCAAATTTTAAGACAAATAATTGAAAATGTTTGTTAGTAATATGTACACGGAGAAAAAAGGTGACACTAATTTAGTATTTTAGATTTTGTGCTTCACTTGTACGAAAGTGCCAAGTTGCCGAATTTGGTTTTCTCCGATTTGAAGCCATTCCAAATTGAGCACTTTATGAACAAACAAATTGATCAAGTTTAGCTCCCAATAAAAAAAATTGGAAGTACTTCTAAAGGCATAAAAATGTCCGATCGAACCAAAATTGGTCCAAAAAATTATTAATTTTTAAATTTGGTCCGATGGTCGGACCAAATGGAATTTCGTTGATTTTGGTCCATTTATGTCAAATCGGTATTTTTTCAAAATTTTCTATAGAAATAAAATTTCGACAAAATTTTCTATAGAAATAAAATTTCACAAAATTTTTTATAGAAATAAAATTTTGTCAAAATTTTCCATGGAAATAAAATTTTGACAAAATGTTCAATAGAAATAAAATTTTGACAAAATTTTCGATAGAAATAAAATTTTAACAAAATTTTCTTTAGAAATAAAATTTTGAAAAAAATGTCTATAGAAATAAAATTTCGACAAAATTTTCTATAGAAATAAAATTTTGACAAAATGTTCTATAGAAATAAAATTTTGACAAAATTTTCTTTAGAAATAAAATTTTGAAAAAATTTTCTATAGAAATAAAATTTCGACAAAATTTTCTATAGAAATAAAATTTTGACAAAAGTTTCTATAGAAATAAAATTTTGACAAAATTTTCTGTAGAAATACAATTTTGACAAAATGTTCTCTATTAATAAAATTTTAACAAAATTTTCTGATGAAATAAAATTTTTGACTCAATTTTCTATAGAAATAAAATTTTTGACACAATTTTCTATATTTTCTATAATTTTTTGTAGGAATAAAATTTTGACAAAATTTGCTATAGAAATAAAATTTCGACAAAATTTTGTACAGAAATAAACTGTAAAAAAAATTTTGTATAGATACAAAATTATGAAAAAATTTTGTATAGAAAGAAAAATTTGTAAAAATTTTGTATAGAAATAAATGTTTGAAAAAATTTTTATAGAAATAAAATTTTGTCAAAATTTTCTATAGAAATAAAATTTTGACGACAATTTCTATATAAGTAAAATTGTGACAATTTTATCTATGGAAACATTTTTTTTTAGAAATAAAATTTTGAAAAAAAATTTTTACAGAAATAAAATTTTGACAAAATTTTCTATAGAAACAAAATTTCTACAAATTTTCTGTAGAAATAAAATTTAAAAAAATTTCTATATTAATAAAATTTTAACAACATTTTCTATATTAATAAAATTTTAATAAAATTAAACAAAATTTTCTGATGAAATAAAATTTTTGACAAAAATTTCTAAAAAAAAAAATAAAATTTTAACAAAATTTTCTATATAAATAATTAGAAATAAAATTTTGACAAAATTTTCTATCGAAGTAAAATTTTGGAAATTTTTTAAATGATATTAATTTAATTTAGAAAAATGGTCCGCTGGTACGAATTTTGGTCCAATTTTGGAAAAATGTTGGTCAAAAATAAAAATTTATTGTGGCAACGCTGCTAAAGACTGTATTGAAGCATGCACGCAAAAAATTTCTATAGAAATAAAATTTTGACAAAATTTTCTATAGAAATAAAATTTTGACAAAATTTTCTATAGAAATAAAATTTTTACAAAATTTTCCATGGAAATAAAATTTTGACAAAAATTTCCATAGAAATAAAATTTTGACAAATTTTGACGATAGAAATAAAATTTTGACAAAATGTTCTCTATTAATAAAATTTTAACAATTTTCTGATGAAATAATATTTTTGACACAATTTTCTAGAAATAAAATTTCGACAAAATTTTCTGTAGGAATAAAATTTTGACAAAATTTTCTATAGAAATAAATTTTAACAAAATTTTGTACAGAAATATACTGTAAAAAAATTTATATAGATACAAAATTATGAAAAAATGTTGTATAGAAAAAAAATTGTAAAAATTTTATATAGAAATAAATGTTTTTAATTTAATTTTAATTTTTTATAGAAATAAAATTTTGTCATAATTTTCTATAGAAATAAAATTTTGACGACAATTTCTATATAATTAAAATTGTGACAATTTTTTCTTGGAAAAAAAAATTTTTTAGATATAAAATTTTGAAAAAAAAATTTTTTTAGAAATAAAATTTTTACAAAATTTTCTATAGAAACAAAATTTCGAAAAATTTTCTATAGAAATAAAATTTTAAAAAATTTTTCTATATTAATAAAATTTTAACAACATTTTCTATATTAATAAAATTTTAACAAAATTTTCTATAGAAACAAAATTTCGAAAAATTTTCTATAGAAATAAAATTTTAAAAAATTTTTCTATATTAATAAAATTTTAACAACATTTTCTATATTAATAAAATTTTAACAAAATTTTCTATATTCCCGTGTAAAAATCGGTGGATCTGATCATATCTAATAATATCAAAGTATATATAATTACATCTGTTCAGATATGGTTGTGGATATAAATAGATCTACGGAGATATGTTATATATAGTGTTCTATATGATTAGATCTGATTCACGATCTCATTATATATATTGTTATATCTAATTGTATCAGTCATATCTGGTAAGATCTAATTGTATATCTTCATATATGACATCATATCTAATTATATATACTATATATAGCTCCATATCTAATTATATGTATCGCATTAAGTCATGAACCAGTACTGCTATACGGATAAAAAAAATATGTGTATGTTTGGGTGTAAAATTAATATGTTTGTTACGAGAATGTTAACGTGATATATATTGTTACAATTAAATATGTTTGGTCACAAATCACAACTAGTGGTGAACATAATCAAACAATCTTTATATGTTGTGACAGTTCGAATAAACCTTTTTCAATATCATTTTAAAAATTCAAAATTTCTTACGTTCAGACACAACTGTCTGTTTGTTTTCAAAAATATCATCACATAACAATCACCATTAGCAACGGTTGTTGTTATTAAATTTAAAACAAAATGTTGGTATCAAATATTGGATAATGCGAGTTTGATATTTTTATGTTTTATTCATATAAAAATTTAATGTATTCTCATTTTTCGACGAAGATCAAGGAGTATGAGAAGTGATGAGGTAAGTTTATCGTTTGGGTCCTATTTTTATATATTTAATATTTTCCCTTTCTAGTTGCACGAAAAGATTAAGGAGACCGAGTGATGATTTGTAGCCACGCCATTTTCGAATTTGCGATAGAATGTAGTATTATCCAAGTCAAAAAGATAAAATAATGATTTGGAGATGGTTTGCATCATGAAACGGATATATTATTCATGTATGGTATTAGGGACTTCGAACAAACGATTCCTTATAGCGTTGGTTTGAATTATTGGGCACGAGAAGCAATTATTGGTAAGTATATGTATTATTTGTATTTATTTCAGTCTTCTGTATTTTTATGTTATATTTTTCAGAGTTTCATTCCGAGTAGCCAAAGAGAGGAGCTGGGAGACTAATGTAAAAAAATGTGTGAAGAGAGCAATGCCACAATGCCTTGGACAATTTAAACGCCAGAAACGCCGTAGAAACGTAGTGGCTATGTATATATATTTTTAATTGAATTCTTAAGGTAGAATTACATGCCATGCGTTCAATGCCTACAATGCGTCCGATGATTGAAGAGTTGAAATTTCTCTTTGAAATCAAAAGCTCGAATAGTCTGCCGCAAATAAAAATATCAACCCTTCCATCAACGCACGGATTGACGCATGGTATGTAATTCAACCTTTATACTTTTACTCCTAGGCGTAGATATAACGTAAATAGGTTTGAGCCAACTTGCTGTATTAAATACACTTTCATTATAAAACCTAAAATAAATAAAATAATTTCAGTAATATTGGAAATTTATAGATAAAATTATATATAATTAGATATATTAACATCTAATTATAACAAATTAGATGTAATTAGATGTGGGCCAAATTTGAGATCTGGTCAGATCTAATTCCTTTAGAATTAGATCTGATCAGATATTACCATTTTTCGGATCTGACCAGATCTGCCTACATATACTATCATATCTAATCAGATATGGCAGGAGATCTAATAATATCTGGCCAGATCCACCAATTTTTACACGGGTTAATAAAATTAAACAAAATTTTCTGATGAAATAAAATTTTTGACAAAAATTTCTAAAAAAAATAAAATTTTAACAAAATTTTCTATACAAATAAATAGAAATAAAATTTTGACAAAATTTTCTATCGAAGTAAAATTTTGGAATTTTTTTAAATAATATTAATTTAATTTAGAAAAATGGTCCGCTGGTACGAATTTTGGTCCAATTTTGGAAAAATGTTGGTCCAAAAAAAAAATGTATTGTGGCCACGCTGCTAAAGACTGTATTGAAGCATGCACGCAAAAAAAAATTTTCAGATTCAATCACAAAATTAACTAATCCAATTAATATTTTAATTGAAATGTCTTCAATCACGAATGTGATAGTATCAATCACAGTTTTAATTGAGCATCAAAAAAATACTTGATTAAAAGATTAATTGATTTCATTAGCAAATTTCAATTAATTTTTTAATTGATTCAATTAAATTTTTAATTGATTTCAATTAATTTTTTAATTAAAAACGAAACAATTTGTAATCGTTATACTATATTTCAATCACTTCATAAAACTATTTTTAATCCTTTTTAGTTTGATTCAAAAATTTATAGTTTCAAAAAATTGTAATTAAGAATTTTAAAAATATATCCTTAAGTTTTTAACTGTCTTTTTCTTCAGATTTTTAATAAAAAGTTAATTGTATCAATTAACTGTTTAATTGAAAATTTAAAAAATGTCAATCATTGACTTAATGTTTTTAATTTTATTAAAAGATTAATAGTATCAATTAATTTTTTTATTGAAAAATGTTTCAACTTCAATCAACTTTTTAATTGGGAATATTTTGGTGATATTTTTTTTTCTGTGTGGGTAGACAAAATTTCGACAACAGATCATGGACATTCCGAAAGGACACAGCATTATCACACTAAGCTTAGGTCTACCAAGAATGACGTAAAGATGAGATTCCTCGCTTCATTGCCACCGCACAATGAACACCTTGGATCTCAATCTTTTTTACAGGATCTTAATCCGTTGGACTTTTCCATCCGGGGCATTTTAGAGAGTAAGGTTAGGTGTAAAACATACCAATGTGTCGATCACCTCACGGGGAATAGGCTAAAAATACCGCAACATCCCTTCCGTGCAGCATTTTATGGTTTTATTGACAATTTCAGCGCTTTGCTGTGCATTACGTATCAGCAACACTGATTCGTTCATGATCACTCCAAACATATTTCGAAAGCAAAATTTTATTTTTGGACTATGGACATTAAATATTTGTTGTCGCAAAAATTTTGTTTTCTCTTAATTATAGATAATGTAATCGTACCACAGTTATTTTGCAGATGCCTATAAAAAACGTGTGCAATATTACATTGAGAGTTAAATTCTGTTTATTTTTTTTCTCCAACGAGATATGTACGAGTGTATTAGATAATATTTATGAAATTCAATTTATTTGGATTAATGCAATATGAGTATTAAAATAAATTAAATTAAATCAAAACTTTTTGAATTTTAGACTTTTGTTATAGAGGTCTATTTATGCCATCACATTTTATTTGAATTGCTATGACTGCTTATAATATATTCTCTCATTATTATGTGTTTGACACAATTTTCTCATACATAAAATTTTCTATATATAAAATAAAGCATCCCCCACTCCTTGTTAGACACCATAGTTTCAACTGTCTTAAATGTCATATTTAGGGCACTGCAATATTCGTGCAGCACCTTTTGTGTTATTTTACCTCAAATGATATTCGCAACTATATTCATGTATTCACTCAATGATTAATTCGGCAATCATAAAAATCTAATTTATTCCATTCTTATAGCAAATGTCTGCAACAATTCATTCATTTATGCATTTTCATTGTTAGACAATTTACCATCTTTATGAAGAGAATCTCAGACTCGTTGTTATCGCGTCATCATTGGGAGCAATACAAGAATAAAAATGAATTACAAGGGAACTTTATATTAGGTATACAGATTTTATATTGATATAAATTTTTTAAGCGATATTTAAACAATGACACATATTACATTTTATAGAAAAATTTATATTCTTACGACCCCATATACGAGAAAGTTTTAGTTAACTTTAATCGTACTTTTCGCGTATAAATTCCTTCGATTAACTGTCAATAAATTATTTGGACATTAGCCTATATATATCCTTCGATCTATTTTTGGAATAATTGATGTTTATGTGTGATGGAAATTTGGCCAATGTTAATCACGCCACGTCTGAAAAGAAAATTATTTATGGATATTTTTTCTTTTCAAAATTCATATTGAAAGTGTCAATGATTTGCCAAAAAACAAATCTCCATATGTCAAAAGAAACATCATTGCAATTTATACAATATTAGTATTAAAAAGTTTAATAATGTATTTGGTTCCAAAATTATATGTCATGTTTTATGTTATCCGTGGGATAATCTTTTTTATACGAAGAAAAATAGGAAAATGCAAAAACAAAAAAATAGCTCTCATCAGTTAGCTAAACCGTTTATTGGGAAAAATTTATATATACACGGACGAAAAAGACTGTTTTTCATATGTTTGGGTGTAAAAATGTGTGTGTGGAACTAAAATTTTTTAACACAATATTTTTAAGTGCAAACATATAATGTTCATAAACTAGCATAACATGTTGGGACATATATGTTAATATATGTTAGAACATATTATGTATGGGACATAAAATGTTTGTAAATATAATATGCTTAGATGCAAACATATATTCATTTTGAAATATCCTATAAACATATATGTGTTTAGAAAGAGAGACCTGAAAGTATGCTGCAAGTAAAATAATGGAAGTAACCAATTGGCGCCTTAAAAATATATCCACACAAAGAAAATTTCATTAATTTTTTTTACTACCAGAGTATGCCCTAAGGTGAAACATAATATGTTTGAACAATACAAACAATATTTTGTTTAGACCAATCCTGAAAATATATATGCAAAATATGTTTGGGGTATATGTTACAGCAGCGATTTTTTGAGGGTGTAGACGCATTTTATTTTAAGAGTACAGGCACCTGAAACGATTTTAATCGACAATATTTTGTTTATGTGTGACCATATTTTGGTTACTGTTTCAAATGACAAACCTACCCAAATTTTAGAATCCTTTCATTTTTTCTCGATATGACCATCTTCACTATATCTCTGATTTGATCAAACAGAGAGTTACAAACCTCACGAATATAGTGTGCCGGTAGTTTGGTTCATTCCCGTGCAATGTTTAAGCCTAAGACCTGATATTTGTGTTCTTCGTGCGGTAACAGTGAGCCGTACTTTGAGAATTACCTCGGATATCCGATCGTAGGCTCAACGACAACGTTAACATAAATTTTAAATGTAACTTTAAACTATATGTTAACATTTCCCTCCCACTGAACATAGCTATGTTAACATTAACAGTGCGTTAACAGAGGTCTGTTAAATATTAAATAAAGTTAATTTTAACAAATAGTGAAAGTTAAATTAGAAAAGCGACCATTGTGAATAAACTATAGAAGCGGCAGTACACCCATATATCAAATTTTAGAGTTCTGTTCACCCATTAGGTTAGGGTAGACATAGTGACAGCCCGTTATTTTTGGCTCACTTACCACAATTGATGAACTTTTCTATTATCAATGAGTGCTGCCCGATTCTATGTCTACCTCAATGGCACGGAACCTCCTAACAATGTTACTTATTGCCAGGGAAATAAAGTTATTCGTAATGGAGTTTAAACGTGATTGCTTTATGTTTGCCTGGAAACCTACAAGTGGTTATAGGTTAATTTGGGCATAGTGGCATCGCGATATTTCAGGCTCACTTGGACAATTCAATCCATTGTGATACCAATGTGGTGAACTTCTCTTCTATCACTGAGTACTTCCCGTTCCATGGTCAGAAAAGACACCTCCTTTTTATAGCCGAGTTCGGTCGAGGCTGCGATTGAACCCATAACATTTATATACAGGACTCGGCTATAAAAAGGAGGTCCCTTGTCATTGAGCTTAACATGGAATCGGGCAGCAATCAGTGATAAGAGAGAAGTTCACCAATGTGGTATCACAATGGACTGAATAGTCTAAGTGAGCCTGATACATCGGGCTGCCACCTAACCTAACCTAACCTATACAGGGCAGGTATTCTAACCAAGGCACCACAGGGGATCCCATTGTAGTGTTCTCTAACATATATCTGTAAATCCGCGAAAAGTGTTATCTGGCAAAATTGACTGCTTACCAACACTACATACGAGGGTGGTTCGGAAACTTCTTAGCCTATCAATGAAAGAGAATAGTTACTTTTTCAAAAATATTTTTATTTTTCAATATAATCTCCTGAAACTTCAATACTCTTAGTCCAATGCTTTTCTAGCAATTCTAGCCCTTGAAGAAAATAGTTTTCCTCAAGGTCTTCAAAATAGTGGTTTACAATTGTAATTGCATCTTCATTTGAGGTAAAACGCTTGACAGCAAGGAATTTTTGTAGATTTGGGAACAAGTAAAAGTCACTGGGAGCTAAATCAGGAGAATAAGGTGGGTGGTCAAGCAACTCGTACTTTAATTCGTTGATTTTAGCCATTGTTAAAACACTCCTGTGCGCTGGTGCGTTGTCTTGATGAAAAATTATTTTTTTGTGTTGCAAGCCAGAACGTTTTTCTCGAATTTGTACATTTAATTGATCCAAAAGGTTGCAATAGTACTCTGAATTTATTGTTTTACCCTTTTGCAGATAGTCAATAAATAAAGTCCCAAAAAAAAAACCGTTGCCATAACCTTACCAGCCGATTGAATTGTTTTTGCCTTCTTTGGGGCACTTCCTCCAGCTTCAGTCCATTGTTTGGATTGTTCTTTTGTCTCTGGAGTATAGTGGTGGATCCATATCTCATCTCTCAGTTATGAAACGACGCTTAAAATCCATTTTATTTCGCTTAAAACGATCCAAACAAGCTTGAGAAATTTTCATTCTTATGCATTTTTGATCGACCGTTAAAAAATGCGGCACCCATTTTGCAGAAAGATTTTTCATCTGTAGTTCTTCATGCAAATGTAAATGGACTCAAATGCCCATGATATTAGCAATTTCACGCACTTTTATTCGTCGATCATTTAATACCATATCATGCGCTTTGGCAACAATTTCTGTTGTTATTGCTGTTTTTGGACGTCCACTACGTGGTTCATCTTCAATGCTTGTACGACCACGTTTAAATTCATCAACCCAATTTTTTACTGTTGCATATGATGGAGCACTTTCACCTAACACATTCACCATATCATTATGAATGCGGCAATTCTGTTTATTGACGAATCCACTGAGGTGAAAATGTGCCTCATCACTGAAGATTATTTTCTTCGAAAATTGATCATCCACTGTTGCCATATCTTGGAACCATTCTGCCCATTCACGACGTCCATGGTTCAAATTGAGTAAGTCTGAAATAGAGAAATGTCAAATAAAATTCGGAAAAAAACTTGGCATTTGGTTCACATCCAACATCGGCCCTTGAAATTTAACCACCCTTTAGTTTGTGAGATAGAGCGTCTTTTGTGAAGCAACTTTTGTTATTGTGAAAAAATGGAAAAAAAATGAATTTCGTGTTTTAATAAAATACTGTTTTCTGAAGGGAAAAAATACGGTGGAAGCAAAAACTTGGCTTTATAATGAGTTTCCGGACTCTGCCCCAGAGAAATCAACAATAATTGATTGGTATGAAAAATTCAAGCGTGGTGAAATGAGCACGGAGGACGGTGAACGTAGTGGACGCCCGAAAGATTTGGTTACCGACGAAAACATCAAAAAATTCCACAAAATGATTTTGAATGACCGTACATTGAAGTCGATCGAGATAGCAGAGGCCTTAAAGATATCAAAGGAACGTGTTGGTCATATCATTCATCAATATTTGGATATGCGGAAGCTCTGTGCAAAATGGGTGCTGCGCGAGCTCACATTTGACCAAAAACAACAACGTGTTGATGATTCTGAGCGGTGTTTGCAGCTGTTAACTCGTAATACACCCGAGTTTTTCCGTCGATATGTGACAATGGATGAAACATGGCTCCATCACTACACTCCTGAGTCCAATCGACAGTCGGCTGAGTGGACAGCGACCGGTGAACCGTCTCCGAAGCGTGGAAAGACTCAAAAGTACGCTGGCAAAGTAATGGCCTCTGTTTTTTGGGATGCGCATAGAATAATTTTTATCGATTATCTTGAGAAGGGAAAAACCATCAACATTGATTATTATATGGCGTTATTGGAGCGTTTGAAGGTCGAAATCGCGGCAAAACGGCCCCATATGAAGAAGAAAAAAGTGTTGTTCCACCAAGACAACGCACCGTGCCACAAGTCATTGAGAACGATGACAAAAATTCATGAATTGGGCTTCGAATTGCTTCCCCACCCACCGTATTCTCCAGATCTGGCCCCAGCGACTTTTTCATGTTCTCAGACCTCAAACGGATGCTCGCAGGGAAAAAATTTGGCTGCAATGAAGAGGTGATCGCCGAAACTGAGGCCTATTTTGAGACAAAACCGAAGGAGTACTACCAAAATGGTATCAAAAAATTGGATGTTCGTTATAATCGTTGTATCGCTCTTGAAGACATGTGTTTTTCTTTGTTAGACCAGGGTTATCAGCCAACCTGTTAGAAGGTATATTTCTCCCTCTACATGCTTACGTTAACCACCAATCATACAGATTTCTTCTGTTCACCTATCAACAGTGTTCTTTAGCAGACTTCTGTTGATTCTTCAACTGTGTTAAAACCTCTTTACAACACTAAAAATTGACTTTATAGTAGATGACACTGTTTGTGAATTTTTATTCTAATAGGCCGTGAAATATAATCTGAGAATCTGATGGTATCCCCACTTCATTTACACAGCTCTGAAGAGTGATATTTTTAGCAACACTTATTTAAACAGCTGACACAAGTTACATGTTTTTTTCCACTGTGAAAAATCTTTAGTTGGGTCTATAATTTAGCCATGACTCGTCTTATAAACGAGCAATGTTTGGAAGTTATGAATAAATGAATGAATTGTGAATGGGCTCTTGGAAAATTCTCCGAAGATCCATTTTTCTATCGAAAAATTGTGTTCAGCGACGAAACTCAGTTATGGCTCAATGCGTACAAGCGTATAAGCCCAATTGTCGATTTTGGAGTGAAGATCAGCCGGAAGCATTGCAAAAGATACCAATGCATCCAGTATTTTTGTTTTTTTTTTTGGAAAAAATTTCAATGGTTCGTAAAAAATCACACTTTATTATCGAACCACCATTGTTATTTAACATATTCCACGAAACCACCAACATGATTTTTTTACAGATTTCTGTTTAAACATAAACATTATGTTTCCCATTGCTAGGTTAGGTTAGGTTAAAGTGGCAGCCCGATTAAGATTCAGACTCACTTAGACTATTCAGTCCATTGTGATACCACATTAACTAAAAGTACCTATTACATATGGGCACTTCTAGTTTTAACCGCTGAACCTTCTTGATTATTTTTTATTTTTTTGTTGAACCAACCAGATTGTTCCAAAAACATTAGCAGACTGCTTAAGTTAACGTTTTCCAGATCCGCCAGTAATTTGAAGCTATATGCTTCTAAAAGTTGCTTGCGCTTTACACAAAATGCAGGACACTCACACAAGAGGTGTTTAATTGATTCTTTTTCCTCCGCATCATGACAGCTAATACAATAGTCATTATACTTCGCGCCAATAGTTTTTGCAAAATCGCCTATCAGGCAGCGACCCCTTATAGCAGATATCAGGAGTGATATCTGACGTCTCGAGAACATTAGCATATCTAGTGTGCGGTTTAAGTTGAAATGGGACCATATTTGCTTGGTGTCGTTACAACCCTTGCAATTCTCCCATCGAACATTTGCCATCATAACAGCCTTCTCACGCAGCATGAGCTTGCAGGTAGCTAGGGGCATACCAACAAATTCTAGTTCCCCTGGAATATGTAAGGTAGTCCCTAGCCTTGCCAACTAATCCGCTTCGCAGTTCCCCGGTATGTTCCTATGGACAGGCACCCATATTAGGTGAATATTGTACTGCGCAGCCATCTCATTGAGAGATTTGCGGCAGTCGATGGCCGTTTTCGAGTTGAGGAACACAGAGTCCAAGGATTTTATTGCAGGTTGACTGTCTGAGTATATATTAATGCCCACATTTTTTGGAACATTACTTCTCAGCCAATTCGCCACCTCTCTTATTGCTAATATTTCAGCCTGAAAAACACTACAGTGATTAGGTAATCTTTTCGCTATTCGAAGTTCCAGATCATTAGAATATACTCCGAACCCCACTTGTCCATCCAATTTGGAGCCATCAGTGTAGAAATCTATATATTCTTTATTCCCCGGGGTCTGTGTGCACCACGCCTCACTGTTGGGGATTAGAGTCTCAAACTTTTTGTCGAAAAGTGGACTCGCCAAAGTGTAATCCACTACGTTAGGCACATCTGGCATTATTTTGAGGACAGAACTGTGACCGTAACCTTTTTCCGACCACAGCGATAGTTCGCGCAACCGCACAGCCGTTGTTGCAGTTGACTGTTTGGCCAAAACGTCTAATTGCTAACAGTTCTCTTATTTTTTCAAGCTGTATAAATTCTCAGTGATATTTGTGAACTGACATATTGTGTGCCATAAAATTCTATTCAAATTAAATATAAACAATGACATATGCTAAAATTTTTAATTTATTATCCATTTGTTCGTTACTCTTTTGTTTATATATGTATATTTTATTTTTCTTTTAAAAGAAAATATATTGCGAAAATGTAGAGAAGACAAAACAATATCTAAATATGTCGGCAAGTGAGGATAAAGATTTAAAAATACATCGGTCAAAGAATGTTGTTTTTTTTTTGTTTTGTTTTTTGCAAAGACTACGGCCAAGTGAGAAAACAAAAAGCAATTAACAAAGGGGAATAGAAAACAAAAAAAATCGAAAGTACTGCAATCAATTAAGCATTGAATGGGGAAAATTTCACCTGATGACTGAGTTTCTAAATACCAAGGAACTGTGTGTAGTATTAAATTTAGACTATCTGTATAACCCTATCGAGAGCTTTATTACATGTTTGAATATATTGTTATGCTATTATTTTTTGGTTCTTTATAAAATAAGTGAAATTTTCTAAACTCAAGAAAAAGCAACTATCTTATACCTCTACATAGTTGTTAAGCCATGCAAATTAATCTAATAACCATTGATGCATTGCATTGTTTTATTTTTCCTACTACTCAAAAATTTTTGTAGCACCATTGAAAAAAAAAGTTTAAAAATTCAATATTTCTATGTACATTTTTTCCTTCTCTAATTGCCCACACATTTAACAGTGTGCTAAACTTGTGCGAATAAACAGCAAAAAAAGAAAAACAAACGAATGAAACATTTGAAGTGATGCTTTAACAAATATAAACATACATTAAAAATGATTAGCTACTGTCTAACTATTTTTCAATAGGGTCATCCGCTATGGCGTGATGAATAATTAGATGCCATTTTGATTTTAAATTTAAACAGAATTTTTATAGAGTCTGGTAAATCTTGTAAATTACAGAGTGATGTTCAACTTTGGCACCATATTACACACAGAAAACAGATTGGATGGAAATCTGTTGTACAAACTAAAATTCTACATTCAGAGTTATATATCAGTTCTACCAATCTATTTACTTGGATCACAAGCATTTTTATACCCTCCACCATAGGATGGTGGTATATTAACTTAGTCATTCCGTTTGTAACACATCGAAATATCGCTCTAAGACCCCATAAAGTATATATATTCTGGGTCGTGGTGAAATTCTGAGTCGATCTGAGCATGTCCGTCCGTCCGTCTGTTGAAATCACGCTAACTTCCGAACGAAAAAAACTATCGACTTGAAACTTGACACAAGTAGTTGTTATTGATGTAGGTCGGATGGTATTGCAAATGGGCCATATCGGTCCACCGTTACGTATAGCCCCCATATAAACGGACCCCAAATCTGGTTTGCGATTGCTCTAAGAGAAGTAAATTTCATCTGATTCGGCTGAAATTTGGTATATGGTGTTAGTATATGGTCTCTAACAACCATGCAAAAATTGGTCCATATCGGTCCACTTTTACGTATAGCCCCCATATAAACGGACCCCCAAATTTGGCTTGCGATTGCTCTAAGAGAAGCAAATTTCATCCGATCCGGCTGAAGTTTGGTACATGGTGTTAGTAATGGTCTCTACCAACCGTGCAAAAATTGGTCCACATCGGTTCATAATTGTATATAGCCCCCATATAAACCGATCCCCCGATTTGGCTTTGCGGACCCTCTAAGAGAAGCAAATTTCATCCGATCCGGCTGAAGTTTGGTACATGGTGTTGGTATATGTTCTCTAATGACCATGAAAAAATTGTTCCACATCGGCCCATAATTATATATAGGCCCCATATAAACCAATCCCCAGATGTGACCTCCGGTGCCTTTTGGAGAAGCAAAGTTCATCCGATCTGGTTGAAATTTGGTACGTGGTGGTAGTATATGATATTTAACAACCATGCCAAAAGTGGTCCATATCAGGAGCAAATTTCATCCGAGTGAGTTGAAATTTGTAGATGACAGTCTTTCGCAGAAATTTCTACGCAATCCATGGTGGAGGGTACATAAGATTCGACCTGGCCGAACTTACGGCCGTATATACTTGTTTTAATTGAAATGTCTTCAATCACAGAAATGATAGTATCAATTAAAAAATTTATTGAAAGTGGATTAACAAATTAATTCATCAAATTAAAAAATTAATTGATACTAATAATTTTTGTGCTTGATTTTTTTTTTTTTAATTAAAAAATTTGTTAAATCAATTAAATTTTTAATTTAATATTTTTTAAGGCTTTAATTGGAAATTTTTTTGTGAAAGTTTTTTCTGTGCATGCATGTTCGACCGAACACCAAAAAGTTTTTCAGCGGTGGATTATCCCACCTCAGTAATGCTGGTGACATTTCTGAGGGTTTCAAAGCTTCTCTAAGTGGTTTCACTGCAATGTTGAACGCCGTTCGGACTCGGCTATAAAAAGGAGGTCCCTTGTCATTGAGCTTAACATAGAATCGGGCAGCACTCAGTGTCAAGAGAGAAGTTCACCAATGTGGTATCACAATGGACTGAAAAGTCTAAGTGAGCCTGAAACATCGGGCTGCCACCTAACCTAACCTAAGGTCCCAGTTAGTAGGGGAGATAAAAAGTATAAAATCGACTAATTCGATTTTTTACTTTTATACGACTAATGGGCATTTTCTCAAAAAAACGATATCGACTTTTTGAAATCTCCAAAATCGACTTTTGGATTTTTTGAAATCCGAGTGACCTTGACTTTTTCTTTCGGCTAAAATCGACTTTTGAACAAAATAGTATAATCGACCTATATCGAAAATGGTAGAAAGTCGAATTTGTATTGTAAGAGAAATGTGATGTAGTTCTTTTTATAAAATAAAAATTCCTCAAAAAAGTCGAAGGATGTGACGTCAAAATTCGACTTTTCAATAATCGTAAATGTCGAAAATCGAGTTGTACAAAATTTTGAAAAGTCGAAAAAATTAACCCTATTTTGAAAAGTTGTGTTTAAACTGTAAGGGAAATATGATGGAGCTCTTTTTATTCTAAAAAAGAAAATGAAAATCGGTCCATGTTTTGGTATAGCCCCCATATAGACCGATTTCCCGATTTTGCTTCTTGGGCGTCTAGAAACTATATTTTCTATCCGATTTACCTGAAATTTAAAATCTAAAGGTATTTTAGGAGTAAAAATTGGTGTGTCGAAAATGAGGTGCATCGGTCCAGGTTTTGGTATAGCCCCCATATAAACCGATCTCCTGACTTTATTTCTTGGGCTTCTAGAAACTGTATTTACTATCCGATTTGCCTGAAACTGGAAATGTAGAGGTATTTTGGGACCATAAAGAGGTGTGTCGAAAATGGTACGTATCGGTCCATGTTTTGGTATAGCCCCCATATAAACCGATCTCCTGACTTTATTTCTTGGGCTTCTAGAAACTGTATTTACTATCCGATGTTTTGGTATAGCCCCCATATAAACCGATCTCCCGACTTTATTTCTTGGGCTTCTAGAAACTGTATTTACAATCCGATTTGCCTAAAATTTCAAATATAGAGATATTTTATGGGCACAAATAGGTGCCGATTTCCCGATATTGCTTCTTGGGCGTCTAGAAATTATATTTTCTATCCGATTTACCTGAAATTTAAAATCTAAAGGTATTTTAAGAGTAAAAATTGGTGTGTCGAAAATGGGGTGTATCGGTCCATGTTTTGGTGTAGCCCCCATATAGACAGATCTCCCGATTTTACTTCTTGGGCGTCTAGAAACTGTATTTACAATCCAAACTGGAAACTGGAAATCTAGAGGTATTTTGGGACCATAAAGGGGTGTTTCGAAAGTGATCCGTATCGGTCCATGTTTTGGTATAGGCTCCATATAGACCGATCTCCCGAGTTTATTTCTTGGGCTTCTAGAAACTGTATTTACAATACGATTTGTCTAAAATTTCAAATATAGAGGTATTTTATGGCCCCAAAAAGGTGCGCAGAAAATGGGGTGTATTGGTCCATGTTTTGTTGTAGCCCCCATATAGACCGATCTCCCGATTTTGCTTCTTGGGCGTGTAGAAACTGTATTTTCTATCCGATTTGCCTGGAATTGAAAATCTAGAGGTATTTTAGGACCAAAAATTGGTGTGTCGAAAATGAGGTGTATCGGTCCATGTTTTGGTATAGCCCCCATATAGACCGATCTGCCGATTTTACTTCTTGGGCGTCTAGAAACTGGATTTACAGTCCGTTTTGCCTGAAACTGGAAATCTAGAGGTATTGTGGGACGATAAAGAGGTGTTTCCAAAGTGATCCGTATCGGTCCATGTTTTGGTATGGCCCCTATAAAAACCGATCTCCCGATTTTATTTCTTGGGCTTCTAGAAACTGTATTTACAAACCAATTTGCCTGAAACTGGAAATCTAGAGGTATAAATGGGTGTTTCGAAAGTGATCCGTATCGGTCCATGTTTTGGTATAGCCCCCATATAGACCGATCTCCCGATTTCTTAGGCTTCTAGAAACTGAATTTACTATCCGATTTACCTGAAATTTAAAATCTAGAGGTATTTTTTGACCACAAATAGGTGTGCCGAAAATGGGTCCATGTTTTGGTATAACCCCTATATAGAATTCGTTGTTTTTACCCAAGTTGCCTGAAATTGGAATTCTAGAGGTATTTGAGGAACATTAGGAGGTGTGTCGAAAATTGGTCCATGTTTTGGTGTAGCGCCCGTTTGGATTACCTCCCGACTTTTATTCTTGAGCTGCTAGAATCTGTACTTTTTATCCACTTTGCCTGAAAATGTAAATATACTGGTATTTTAGACCCTTAAAAAGCTGTATCGTATTTATTTTTACCGGTCCATTATAGACCGATTTCACTTCTTGAGGGTATAGCAGGCGCACTGATCATAAAAATTGCTTGTTTTGATTTGATTTTGTTCCTAGTAATCATTTAAATAATGGCGGTAAAAATCTATAGATTTAAGATTTCAAATCAAGACTTTATTTCATCATTTACACGATATGTTTATGATTTCCCTAAAACTCAAACAGAATCTGACCTATTCTTCATAGGTAGCATTTTTTAGAATCTTTAAATTTATCTTCGGAAAGCGTACTGGTTGAATTGATCTGCTTGGGAGAATATCTGTCATCAAATCCCCTGAAATTCTATATGTTATCAAGTAACCCGCTACGACGAAGAGTTTTCAAAGTAAACTATTATTCATGGTGGTGGATATTTAAGTTTCGGTCCGGCCGAACTTACTACTTTATATACTTGTTTAGTTATCAATTAATTATATTTATAACTTTATGCTTTGGCTGCTTTTTAATTATGTCTTAAATAATTCTGTGATTTTGTGATTGAAGCAATTTTAATTATAATTTTAATTGTAACAAGAAATTTTATGATTTTAAGGTATTTTTAAAGGTACCCCAAACCAATTTCACTTGGCGATTTACCATATAAATATCAATAATATTTTTCGATTTTTTTCTAGAATCCGTGTACATTTCTACACGGGGTAAAAACAAAATATGAATCCTTTCTGACCGAAATTTTTACCTTAAAGTAAAGGGTGGTTAAAATTTCATGGGCCGATGTTGATTTTGAATAAAACACAAACTATTTAGGAAATTATTGTAATTTTATTTTATTATGATATATTGGTATTACTCAATTATGTATGGAACAAAATATCGGCCAAATGGGCGCCGCGACCTCGGTGGCACACCTCCATCCTATGGTCCAAATTTTCGATGACGCTGAGGCATAATGGAGGTTCTATGCCGTTAATGTGCCGAATTATCTCATCCTTTAGCTCTTGAATTGTAGCTGCCTTATCGACGTACACCTTTTCTTTCAAATAACCCCAAAGAAAAAAGTCAAACGGTGTCAAATCACATAATCTTGACATCGCCATTACGTGAGATAACACGACCATTGAATTGTTGCGCAAAAGAGCCATTGTTTCGTTAGCTGTGTGGCATCCATATCTTCCAATTCGGGCCATAAAAAGTTCGTTATCATCTCACGATAGCGAACACCATTCACAGTAACTGCCTGACCGGCCTCATTTTGGAAAAAATACGGCCCGATGATGCCGCCAGCCCATAAACCGCACCAAACAGTCACTCTTTGTGGTTGCATTGGTTTTTCGACAATCACTCTTGGATTCTCATTCGCCCACATGCGGCAATTCTGTTTACTGACGAATCCACTGAGGTGAAAATGTGCCTCATCACTGAAGATGATTTTCTTCGAAAATTTTCATAATAAGTCTGGATAACTTTAACACGTTGTTGGATTGTGTATCTCTCCATGGTTCAAATTGAGTAAGTCTGAAATATGGAAATGTCAAATAAAATTCGGAAAAAAACTTGGCGTTTAGGTGTGGTTCACATTCAACATCGGCCCCTACAATTTAACCACCCTTTACTAACCACTATTCATGTCACCCTGGAAATCTTTTCTAGACAATCTTTGGAAATTTCCTCAAAAACTTATATACCACTTTCTAATTTCCAAACCCCATTACTAACCTTTCCCAAGTATACCCGAAAAAATTGTATGTGACATCTCACTTCTGTTTAAATCATCGTAGTTATAATGGTGATGCCTACGGTAAGATTATAATTCTTCATACATATATTTCTATAGACCTGTATAGAGAATAGCATTTTTGTTTTACTATTTCTAATTTGGTAAATATCTAACAATTCCCACACCAGCACCAAACCTCGTCTCTCTTTAAATCCCAATGAAATTGACAGTTAAATGTTAGCAAAACGTGCCGACATCTATGTGATCGACTATGTTATTAGTTGTCTGTCCGTCTGGCTATTCCATTGCGTGTGTTTCTTGTATCTGTAGAAAGGTGTGATCAGAGTTCAGTGATCTTAAAACGTTTGATCTGATCATTGTGCGTTTCATCTTCATCAGCAGCAGTAGCATCATCATCACGACGTACTGGCCTCAATGCGTCTGTCTTATGGTACAATAATGATTTTAGATTAATGTTTCGGTGTTGTTGTTTCAGTTGCCAACGCACCAACGATTGTCTGAGGCTTTTATGAAATCTCCAAGGAATACAGTTTTTTTGTGTGTCTTATTTCCAGGTCTCCGGAGAAATGTCATCCATGACAAATGTCTGAATATATCACTGATTTCCTGGTCTTATTGGCTTTATTTCGTTTTTTATGTGATCGTAATGTTGGAAGTTTCTTAAGAACTTAATGCAAAGGTGGGTGTTTGGTTTTTTTATGTTGGATCATTGAAAATGCCAATGATCGGGTAATGATTTTGTTGAGCATGAGCAAAGGAGATTTATATGCAAAGTTTAGAGGGTTATAACAGGACCCGTATGAATAAAAATACAGTGAAGCCTCTCAGAAGTCGACATCCAAAATTTGCCCAATTTTTATCAATATCCTGGGATGTGTCCTATATTCAAAAATTGGCACAAAAGGAATCGTTCGCAATAAAAATTGACACTGTTATTTTCAAAGAAGTATATACAACAGTAAGTTCTGCCGGGTCGAATCTTAAATACCCACCACCACCATGAATAAAATATAATAGTTTCGTCGTAGCAGGTTACTTGATAATATACAGTGAAACCTCTCAAACTTGGACACTCTGAAAACCGGACACCTCCCAAATGTGGACAGTTGTCTGGGGACGTTTGCTATATTAACACATTAAAATTAACCTCTCATAAGTGGACACCTCCCAAATATGGACAAAATTTAGTCGACCGTGAGTGTCCACCTTTCAGAGGTTTCACTGTATATGGAATTTCAGAGGGGTTTGATGACAGATATTCTCCCAAGCAGATGAGCTAAACCAGTACCAATTTTGTTTGAGTTTTAGTGGAATCATAAACACTCGTGAAAGTGTGCCAGAAAGTGATGAAGTAATGCATTGATTTGAAATCTAAAGTCTGTAGATTTTTACCCACATTTTTTGTATGATTACGAAAAGTCAAATCTGGAAATTTTACTTTCAGTTTCAAGCAATTTTCAAGATCAGTACGTCTGTTATGCCCTCAAGAAGTGTAATCGGTCCATATGGTGTCCTTACCATATGTCCTTATCCGATGCAGATTTTTGAGGGTCTAAAAGTATATTTAGAATTTCAGGTAAATCGAATAAAAATTGCGGTTTTTAGAAGCCCGAGGAGTTAAACCGAGAGATCGGTCTATATGGGGATTATCTTAAACACATGGACCGATCGACACCATATTCATTACACCTATTTGTGGCCCTTAAATATTTTTATATTTCCAATTTCAGGCAAATGGTTTCCAGAAACCCAAGAAGTGATATGGGGATATCGGTCACCTCATTGTGGTCCTTAAATACATCTAGATTTCCAATTTCAAGCCAATTGGATAAAAACTATGGATTACAGAAGCCCAAGAAGTAACATCGGGAGATCGGTTTATATGAGGGCTATAGCAAACAATGGACCGTTACTCACCATTTTCGGCACAGTGGTTTATGGTCATAAAATACCTCTATATTTCCAATTTCAAGAAAATTGTATAAAAACTACGGATTCTAGGAGCTCTAGAAGAAAAATCGGTGGATAGGTCTATATGGGGGCTATACCAAAGCACGGACCGATACTCACCATTTTTAGCACACCTTTTTAAGGTCCTAAAATAACTCTAGATTTCCAATTTCAGGAAAATTGGATAAAATCTTCGGATTCTAGAAGCCCAAGAAGTAAAATTGGGAGACCGATCTATATGGGGGCTATACCAAAACATGGACTGATTGAAATAATTGCATATTTTAAGGCTCTAAATACCATCGCCTAAACCCTGTAGAGAAAAGTTTTTGAATTTTTTCGAAAATTTCAAACTTTTAATAAAAAATATGTTTGTTACAAAATTTTTATTTATTATTTATATTATATGGATTCCAAAAGTTATATTTTATAAAAGAGGAGCCAACTAAAGGTATGTTTCTGTTAAATAAAGTTTCTTTAAATCGGCTTGTGGGCGCCAAAAACAATGCTTTATAAATATAACTTCTTTACTGTTGAGTTGCTTGTGCATTAATGGTCATAGTGACAATTGTCTGTTGATGACAATAACAGCTACGTAGCCCAGTGGATAGTGTGTCGGCTTACAAATTGTATGGCGCTGTTCGATTCTCAGTCCATGCGAAAGGTAAAAATATTAAAAATTAGAAAATCAAATAATTTCTTCTATATTGTTCGTATTACAGAAAAAGATACTAAGAACTAAATAAAATTCCTGGAAATGAGAAAAATGAGAGGGAAGATTCAATTAGTCAAACAAAATTGAGTTAGTCTTTATCAAATTGTAAAAACATCCTGTAAAACAAATCAAACTTTATCACAACAAGTATTTACTTTTCTTCGAAAAAAAAGCAAAGGGGAAACGATATTTGCTTGTCTAAAATTTGGGAGGAAGAATTTTTTTTGGGAAGAAAGATTTTTTTTTGCGTGTACATACATAGCCGAAATGTGTTTTTCAAATTATGAAAAAAATCGAGTTCCCTATTACGACATTTCCATTACACTCCCAAAATCCACTTTAAATAGATTTCAACTGACATTTACATAATAAAAAAAGAGATTTGAAATCTCGAAAAATGTGCATTTAGAGCGTATAGAAATTGACAAATTTCCTATAGAAATGAAATTTTGACAACATTTTCCTATAGAATTAAAATTTTGACAAAATTTTCTATAGAAATGAAATGTTGACAAAATTTTCTATAGAAATAAAATTTTGACAAAATTTTCCATAGAAATAAAATTTTGACAAAATTTTCTATACAAATAAAATTTTGACAAAATTTTCTATAGAAATGAAATTTTGACAAAATTTTCTATAGAAATAAAATTTTGACAAAATTTCCTATAGAAATAAAATTTTGACAAAATTTTCTATAGAAATAAATTTTTGACAAAATTTTCTATAGAAATAAAATGTTGACAAAATTTCCTATAGAAATGAAATTTTGACAAAATTTTCCTGTAGAAATAAGATTTTGACAAAATTTTCTATAGAAATAAAATTTTGACAAAATTTTCTATAGAAATAAAATTTTGACAAAATTTTCTATAGCAATAAAATTTTGACAAAATTTTCTATAGAAATAAAATTTTGACAAAATTTTCTATAGAAATAAAATTTTGACAAAATTTCCAATAGAAATAAAATTTTGACAAAATTTTATATAGAAATAAAATTTTGACAACATTTTATATAGAAATAAAATTTTGACAACATTTTATATAGAAATAAAATTTTGACAAAATTTTATATAGAAATAAAATTTTGACAAAATTTTATATAGAAATAAAATTTTGACAAAATTTCCTACAGAAATAAAATTTTTACAAAATTTCCTATAGAAATAAAATTGTGACAAAATTTCCTATAGAAATAAAATTTTGACAAAATTTTCTATAGAAATAAAATTTTGACAAAATTTTCTATAGAAATAAAATTTTGACAAAATTTTCTATAGAAATAAAATTTTGACAAAATTTTCTATAGAAATAAAATTTTGACAAAATTTTCTAAGAAATAAAATTTTGACAAAATTTCCTATAGAAATGAAATTTTGACAAAATTTTCCTATAGAAATAAGATTTTGACAAAATTTTCTATAAAAATAAAATTTTGACAAAATTCTATATAGAAATAAAATTTTGACAAAAATTTTATATAGAAATAAAATTTTGACAAAATTTTCTATAGCAATAACATTTTGACAAAATTTTCTATAGAAATAAAATTTTGACAAAATTTTCTATAGAAATAAAATTTTGACAAAATTTTCTATAGAAATAAAATTTTGACAAAATTTTCTATAGAAATAAAATTTTGACAAAATGTTCTATAGAATTAAAATTTTGACAAAAATTTCTATAGAAATGAAATTTTCCTATAGAAATGAAAATTTTGACAAAATTTTCTACAGAAATAAAAAATAGAGTTCCCTAATAAGACATTTACATTACACTCCCAAAAAAAGAGATTTGAAATTTCGAAAAATGTGAATTTTGAGTGTAATGTGTGGAGCCTACAACAAATATGTTTCGTTTGGCTCTGGCAGTTATTTAATTTAATTTTGTTTTTTTTTTTGAAATTGAATACGAAGATGAAATTTTTCTCATAAAAAGTGATAAGATAACAAATTAGTATCGTACATAATTATATGTCTTACTTATCTAAAAGATATGATATATATATACTATATGCTCTGACACTGTAAATGCAGATAACATTGTAATATGTAGTAAATCATTCATTCTAAGTGATGCTATGCATTGGAGGTGAAAAATACGTTAATGGCTTTATTTACTTACTGGGGAGATTATGAAAAAAATTATATTCATACGAAAAAATCAGTCTGATCCTCAGGCACATAACAACATTGTGAAACCTCAAGTTTTCCGTATTTTTAATTTTTTTTTTTATGATTTATGTAGACTAGTGTATTAGAATTTTCATTTTTTTATGAATCATTCTCACTAATATATATAAATGTATATATTCTCTAAACATGGCCATTCATCTTCCTCATCCCACTTTCCAGTCATCGAAAATCTTATTCAATAATTTTGAGGTCAGGCAGAGAAAGCATGAACAAGGTGATTGGTATTTTATTGTTATTAATTAACAATAAAATAAAAAAAAACAAAACTAACAATAAATTAAACATCACTTAGTTTTGTTTACTTTAAAATGTTCAAACACAAAAAAAAAAATAGAAATCTAAAATTAGCGAATAGAAAAGCAAAACAAACAAGAGAAAACCCATGGAAGAAAATAGTTCCGGCATTAGGAGTAGCTATGAATAAAATATAGATCAAATTCAAGATCATCTTCACATTAGTTTTCTTTTGCTTACTATTTATCCAATTTCTTTCACATATTGTAGAGAATACCTTAAAATAAATTACCTCCATTGTTGGCGTTTTTCATTCATCAAATGAAAGCGCAAGTAAGTCAATTAGAAACTAATAAAGAAATTATTATTATGACGCTTGTTGTGATGGTGGTGCTAATGATGACGACAATGATGAATATGAAAAATGGTTATTGTGGTGGCTTTATTTACAACCAGAGGAAGTTAGTAGGGAAAGTTCATATTATTTACTACTTTAAACTACCCAAATTAGATGTTTCCCGCAATTCCGAAAAATCTAATTAAAATGGTGACCAGACACTTCTATTTTGACAAAATTTCCTATAGAAAGAAAGTTTTGACAAAATTTCCTATAGAAATAAAATTTTTATAAAATATTCCATAGAAATAAAATTTTGACAAAATTTTCTAAACACATAAAATATGTTGAGAAAATTTTCTATAGAAATAAAATTTTGACAAAATTTCCTATAGAACTGAAGTTTTGACAAAATTTCCAAAAAAAATTAAATTTTCACAAAATTTCCTATAGAAAAGAAATTTTGACAAAATTTTCTATACAAATAAAATGTTGGGAAATTTTTCTATACAAATAAATTTTTGGAAAATTTTTCTATAAAATTAAAATTTTGAGAAAAATTTCTGTAGACAAAAAATTTGACAAAATTTCCTATATAAATAAAATTTTGAGAAAATTTTCTGTAAATATAAAATTTTGAGAACATTTTCTATAAATATGTAATCTTGACAAAAATATACAAATAAAATTTTGACAAAATTTTCTATAGAAATAAAATTTTGAGAAAAATTTTTATAGAAATAAAATTTTGACAAATTTTACTAAAGAAATGAAACTGTGACAAAATTTCCTATAGAACTTAAATTTTAACAAAATTTCCTATAGAACTAAAGTTTTGACAAAATTGCCTATAGAAATGAAATTTTGACAAAATTTCCTATACAAATAAAATGTTAAAAAAAAATTTCTATAAAATTAAAATTTTGAGAAAATTTTCTGTAGCCATAAAATTTTGACAAAATTTTCTATAGAAATTAGATTTTGACAAAATTTTCTATAGAAATGAAATTTTGAAAAAAATTTCTATAGAAATGAAAATTTTACGAAATTCCCTATAGAAAAAAAAAATTTTGACAAAATTTCCTATAGAAATGAAATTTTGACAAAATTTCCTATAGAAATGAAATTTTGACAAAATTTTCATATAAAGGTATAATTGTGGCAAAATTTTCTATAGAAATAAAATTTTGACAAAATTGAAAAAAAATGACAAAAATTTCTTATAGAAATACAATTTTCTATAGAAATTAAATTTTGACAAAATTTTCTATAGAAATTAAATTTTAACAAACTTTTCTATAGAAACGAAATTTTTACAAAATTTCCTATAGGAAGGAAATTTTCACACATTTTCCCATAGAAATTAAATTTTGACAAAATTTTCATATAAAGGTAAAATTTTTACAAAATTTTCTATAGAAATAAAATTTTTTATAGAAATAAAAATAGTTTGATAAAATTTTCTTTAGAAATAAAATTTTGATAAAATTTTCTAAAAACATAAAATATTTTGAGAAAATTTTCTATAGCAATGAAATTTTGACAAAATTTTCTATAGAAATAAAATATTGACAAAATTTGCTATAGAAATGAAAATTTTACAAAATTTCCTATAGAAACGAAGTTTTTACAAAATTTCTTATAGAAATGAAATTTTGAAATTTTCTTTAGATATAAAATTTTGATAAAATTTTCTATAGAAATAAAATTTTGACAAAATTTTCTATAGAAATAAATTTTTGACAAAATTTCCTATAGAAATAAAATTTTGAGATAATTTTCGATAGAAATAAAATTTTGACAAAATTTCTTATAGAAGTGAAATTTTGGAATTTCGACAAAATTTCCTGCAGAAATAAAATTTTGACAAAAATTTTCTATAGAAATTAAATTTTGACAAAATTTTCTATAGAAATGAAATTTTGAAAAAATATTCTAAAGAAATAAAATTTTGACAAAAATTTTCTATAGAAATAAAATTTTGACAAAATTTTCTATAGAATTAAAATTTTGACAAAATTTTCTATAGGAATAAAATTTTGACAAAATTTTCTACAGAAATAAAATTTTACTAAAGAAATGAAATTTTGATAAAAAATATTACACATTTTAGGTTGTCAACGTATAGTTTTGGTTAATTTATATTTGTCACATAATTTTGAATACATAAATTTATTCCAATTTTGCAAATGTAGGATTTGATAGCACAATAATAAAAGATACGTGTTTTTTTTTTTCAATATTTATTTTAGTTTATATTTCGTCTTTTTGTTGTCAGTCTATTTAGTGCACTGCAAAACGCCCCATATTAAATTAAACAAAACTGATGTTAGATGGATATTAGTAGTCATTGCAAACATTTGGTATTGGGTGTTGATTTCCAAGTTGGCTAAAAGCGAAAACATGTTTTACGCTCTGATATACCCCAGCAGTGCCATTTTTTGCGATAAGAAATGGCCCATTTGGCCTTGAATTAAGGCAAACATCTACCAGACTCAACCATCCACTAAATGGTTATGAAGTGAAGGGAATGTCATGCTCATTACTCGATCTCATTAGGAAAAGCATTGTTCATTTTTATTTGAATATATCAAAAATTTGTTCTTACTTCATATGGCCTAAGCAAAACTAGATTATTGTGCTGGCATGTAGGTAGGTATACATTCATGTAATAATTTATATAATAGTATTAAGTAATCATCATTTGTTTATGATGCACATATTATGGAAATTAGCTGTTTGTGTTTTTTGTACGTTTCGAGAGGTTTCATGTTCTAACAAAACACCATGGGTGAACTAATGTCTATGAAACCGAAAATAGTAATTTTTCTGCTATTTTTTCCATCCCCTTTGGGGTGGGATTAAATCATTACCTTTGAATATAATTTAATATAACAGTGCTTAAGTTTTTATTTAGACTTTTTTTTAAGTATTTTCATGTGAGCTCAGCATTTTTTCTATAGAAGTTTTTTGAGACACCTACCTTGTTTGTTGTCATTTCATAGTTCAAACATTATGAGAAGTTAGGGAAATAGCAAGAATAATTGCTACTTGACATCATCTCTATTAGGCAAAAAAATTATAGACTTTGATGTCTACAGAATTTTGCCATACGATCTTGTTGATGCCGTGCCAGTTTTTAAATACCCGATGTTGTTTGTGACGTGAATTGTTAGACAAAGGGAAATTACATTTTTATCCTATAATATAAAAAGTTTTTTTTTTTTTCAAATACATAATTTTCTATAAAAACTCCATGAAATTTTCTATAGATTTAAATTTTGACGAAATTTTCTTTGGAAATAAAATTTTGACAAAATTTTCCTGAAATTTTCATGAAATTTTCAATAGAAATAAAATGTCGACAAAATTATATATAGAAATAGAGTTTTCACAACATTTTCTGTAGAAAAAAATCCTAGGACATTTTCTATAGAGAAAAATTTCTAGGAATTTTTTTATAGAATAAAACTTTTCTATAGTAATAAAAATTTCTAGGAAATTTTCTATAGCAGTAAAATTTTGACGACGAAATACAATTTCGATGAAATTTTCTATAGTAATAAAATGTCGGCGATAGAGATAAACTTTGAAAAAAAAAATTTTATAGAAATGAAATTTTAAAAAATTTTCTATAGAAATAAAGTTTTAAAAAATCTTCTATAGAAATAAAATTTGGGCAAAAATGTCTATAGAAATAAAACGTCAACGAGAGTTTTTAGATAAAAAAAATCTACAAAGTTTTCTATAAAAATTAAGTTTCTAGAAAATGTTCTATAGAAAGAATATTCTTAGAAAATTTTCTAAGGAAAAAAATTAAGAAAATTTTCTATAGACATAAAATTTCTAGAAAATTTTTATAGAAATAAAATCTATAAATCCAAATGTCGACGAAATTTTTTATAGAAATAAAATTATAGGACATTTTCTATACAAATAAAATTTCTAGGAAATTTTTAATAGATATAAGTTTTTAAGGAAATTTTTTGTATAAATAAAATATCTAGGACATTTTCTATAGCATTAAAATTGTGAACAAATTTTGTATAGATGTAAAATCTCTGGCAAAGTTTCTATTCAAATAAAATTTTTAGGAAATTTTCAATGGAAATAAAATTCTAGGAAATTTTTTATAGAAATAAAATTTCTATGAAAGTTTCAATAAAAAAATTTGTTTTTACTAAATTTTCTATAAACATAAAATTTTCACAAAATTTTCTATAGAAATAAAATTTTGACAAAATTTTCTATAAAAATAAAATTTTGACAAAATTTTCTATAAAAATAAAATTTTGAAAAAAGTTTTCTATGGAAAAAAAATTTGGACAAAATTTTCAATAGAAAAATAAAATTTTGACAAAATTTTCTATAGAAAAAAAAAATTAAAAAATTTTCTATAGAAATAAAATTTTGACAAAATGTTCTATAGAAATAAAATTTTGACAAAATTTGCTATAGAAATAAAATTTTGACAAAATTTTCTATAGAAATAAAATTTTAACAAAATTTGCTATAGAAATAAAATTTTGACAAAATTTTCTACAGAAATAAAATTTTGACAATATTTTCTGTAGACATGAAATTTTGATAAAATTTTCTATAGAACGACGAGAGTTTTTAGATAATAAAATTTCTTCGAAGTTTTCTATAAAAATTAAGTTTCTAGAAAATTTTTTATAGAAAGAATATTTCTAGAAAATTTTCTTAGGAAAAAAATTTAGGAAGTTTTCTATAGACATAAAATTTCTAGAAATTTTTTATAGAAATAAAATGTAAGGTAATTTTCTATACAAATAAAATTTTTAGAAAATTATTGATGGATATAAATTTTTAAGAAAATTTTTTATATAAATAAAATATCTAGGACATTTTCTATAGCATTAAAATTGTGAACAAATTTTGTATAGAAGTAAAATTTCTGGCAAAGTTTCTATTCAAATAAATTTTTTTGAAAATTTTCCATAAAGATAAAATTTTTAGTAAATTTTCAATGGAAATAAAATTCTAGGAAATTTTCTATAGAAATAAAATTTGTATGAAAGTTTCTATAATTTTTTTTTACTAAATTTTCTATAGACATAAAATGTTGACAAAATTTTCTATAGAAATCAAATGTTGACAAAATGTTCTATAGAAATAAAATTTTGATAAAATTTTCTATAGAAATAAAATTTTGACAAAATTTTGTATAGAAATAAAATTTTGACAAAATTTTCTATAGAAATAAATTTTTAATGAAATTTTCTATAGAAATAAAATGTTGACTAAATTTTCTACAGAAATACAATTTTGACAAAATTATCTACAGAAATAAAATGTTGACAAAATTTTCTATAGAAATAAAATTTTGAGAAAATTTTCTATAGAAATAACATTTTTACAAAATTTTCTATAGAAATAAAATTTTCTATAGAAATAAAATTTTGACAAAATTTTCTACAGAAATAAAATTTTTGACAAACTTTTATGTAGACATGAAATTTCGATAAAATTTTCATATATAACGATGAGAGTTTTTAGATAATAAATTTTCTACTAAGTTTTCTATAAAAATTAAGTTTCTAGAAAATTTTCTATAGAAAGGATATTTCTAGACAATTTTTTTAGGAAAAAAATTTAGGACATTTTCTATAGACACAAAATTTTTTATATAAATAAAATATATAGAACATTTTCTATAGCATTAAAATTTTGAACAAATTTTGTATAGAAGTAAAATTTCTGGCAAAGTTTCTATTCAAATAAAATTTTTAGGATATTTTCCATAAAGATAAATGTTTAGGAAATAAAGTTCTAGGAAATTTTCTATAGAAATAAAATTTCTATGAAAGTTTCTATAAAAAAATTTTTTGACTAAAATTTTCATAGACATAAAATGTTGACAACATTTTTTACAGAAATAAAATTTTGACAAGATTTTCGATAGACATAAAATTTTGACAAAATTTTCTATAGAAATAATATTTTGACAAAATTTACTATAAAAATAAAGATAAAAAAATCTATGAAAATAAAATTTTGACAAAGTATTTTATAGACGTCAAATTTGGACAAATTTTTCAATAGAAAAATAAAATTATAACAAAATGTGCTATAGAAAAAAAATTTGACAACATATGCTATAGAAAAAAAAAATTTTGACAAAATTTTCTATAGAAATAAAATGTGGAAAAAGTATTCTATAGAAATAAAATTTTGTATAAAAAAAATGTTTCTATAGATATAAAATGTTGACAAACTTTTTTATAGACATAAAAATTTGGTAAATTTTTCAGTAAAGTAAAGTAAATTTCATTCGTTTTGTTTTGTTATTGTTGGTTTTTGCTCTTTAATCATTGTTGTTGTTTTTTTTTTTGATTTCAGCTTAAAACCATACATTGACTAAACTACAAGTGTAGCTTAACCAACAGAGGAAAAGAAAAAAATTTTAACAATTTTTTTTTTCAGATAAAATTTTGACAAAAATTTCTATAGAAATAAAATTTTGACAAAATTTTCTATAGAAATAAAATTCTGACAAAATTTTCTATAGAAATAAAATTTTGACAAAATTTTCTATAGAAATAAAATTTTGACAAAATTTTCTATAGAAATAAAATTTTGACAAAATTTTCTATAGAAATACAATTTTGACAAAATTTTCTATAGAAATACAATTTTGACAAAATTTTCTATAGAAATAAAATTTTGACAAAATTTTCTATAGAAATAAAATTTTGACAAAATTTTCTATAGAAACAAAATTTTGACAAAATTTTGTACAGAAACAAAATTATGAAAAAAATTTCTATAGAAAAAAATTTTTGACAAAATTTTCTTTAGAAATGAAATTTTAATAAAATTTTCTATAGAAATAAAATTTTAATAAATTTTTCTATAAAAGATAAAATTTATTTTTTTTCACGGGATTTC
This sequence comes from Haematobia irritans, assembly GCF_050003625.1. Classification (NCBI taxonomy): domain Eukaryota; kingdom Metazoa; phylum Arthropoda; class Insecta; order Diptera; family Muscidae; genus Haematobia; species Haematobia irritans. Next base: position 155,059,663 of record NC_134401.1, on the reverse strand, counting down.
TTTGAATCAAAATATTTGATCTAAAAACTAATTATACAGAAGCATTAGGAATAATTTCTGATTTGTTTATTAATAGCATTAACATATAATTGCTAAACTCATGATGATGACGCTAGAGTTTTTTTATTCATATTCTCAGCTAACCTTTGGTTTGTATATGCCGTCGGATTCAACCATGCGAAAAATTTACACATTTTCACACAATAGTGATTTGTATGATTCGAGTAAAGATCATGCAATGTGTTTCCTAGACTTCAATATATGCCAAAAAATAATAAGTGTCATAACTAAAATTTTAAATTTATTTTGTTACATACTATTAGCAATTATACAAAAAAAAAATAATAATAAGATACAATTATTTTTTTTTTCACAAAATACAATGTGGGTAAATTCATTCATTTATTGGAGTTAGCATTGTGCATATTCCAAATAATTTATCTAAAGCCTGTATGATTGAACGATTGGAGGCAAAATTAAAAAAGGGTCGGAATAAATGATTCACTCGATAAATATCTATTGTTGCTTTATTGCGACATGAAATGTCATCATTTCCTTTAATAAAAAAATAACTATTGGGAAAAATTGGAATTATATTTAATATAGGTTAATTGAAATACGAAAATCGTCTGAGGTCATGTTATTATACCCCAACTGCTTCCATTTAGTGAGTATAATCTGAATAGTTCTACTCACCAAGAAATTACACTAAAACTGACATAACTAAAATTTTTCGTAAATACAATAAAAATGTTTATTAATAGTATCAAACATTTTTTTTTATCAAATAGAAAATTCTTTACAATAACAGTAAAATTTGTTGAACATTTTCTATAGAAATAAAATTTCTAGGAGTTTTCAATAGAAATAAAATTTTGACGAAATTTTCTTAGGAATAAAAATGCTCGAAAATTTCTAGGAATAGTTCTACTTACAAAGAAATTTCATTAAAATTTTATTAAAATTGACATAACAAAAATTTTTCGTAAATACAATAAAAATGTTTATTAATAGTATGAAACATTTCTTTATCAAATAGAAAATTCTTTACAAAAACAGTAAAATTTCTGGGAAATTTTCTATAGAAATAAAAATTTCTAGAAATTTTTCAATAGAAATAAAATAATGACGAAATTTTCTTAGGAATAAAAATTCTCGAAAAATTCTAGGAATAGTTCAACTCACAAAGAAATTTCATAAAAATTTTATTAAAATTGACATAACGAAAATTTTTCGTAAATACAATAAAAATGTTAATTAATAGTATGAAACATTTATTTATCAAATAGAAAATTCTTTACAAAAACGAAAAATGTCATTGTATTTATGAAATTGTTACACTGGCCCAATTCCAATAATTGCTAACATTACGAAGTTTTTGCTGGCAGTGCATTTTGTACCTAGAACAGACTATTTTACTATATACAAACAACAATTTCTAAAAATCTCCCTTAAGTACATTTTTACTTTTCTTAATAATTACGTCTGGTATATATTGGAAAGTCCCAATTGGTACATTTTGGTACTTAAGTGTACTAGTTTCGAAAACAACAGAATTTGTAATTTTGTAATAAATATTTTTTTGTGTTAATTCTGAATCATTATATAAATCTCATCTACTCAAGCTGTGTTTTTCATGAAATTAGCTTCCTCTCTTGGGACGTGACAATATTGCATGTTTTTCAATTGTGAAACAATATTGAAAATATATAAACTTTTAACTGATGCACGTTTTCATTTTTACTATATTTCATTTCCATTTGAAGATTTAGCAAATTAAGTTGCTTACGTCGAAAAAAATTGTATGATTTCAATTAACCAATCTGTCACATTCATCCATATTTTTATTACTGGTGACATCAAAGGAAATGGGAACAACTTTTATTTCTTATTTTGTATATAGATTATGCTTTGGCGTTTAATATTATATGTCTTCTTATGTGTATGAGGGGTTGTATTCCAAAAAATACTCCAAGCTAATTATAAATTTCTGGCCCATTTGGAAAAGCAAATGACCATTTTTAATTATTAGATTTACTTGCCAAAAAGAGAGTGCACACAAATTGGGAAATCTGTGGGATTAGCGTAAAAGAACTTTGATCTATTTTCGTATCAGTAATATTGGTACTAGACTTTAGATTATGTAGAATATGCATATATTTATTTGTTTTACTTTTCGAGTAAAACAAGTACAAGTCATGTGGAAGAGTAAGAACTCATTCGGCCTTCAATATAAATATTGGTATTTCACCACAATAACTTCAACTAGCATATCAAATACTTTGAATTTGGTCTGAAGCTAAAATACTTTAACCGACAGTTGTAACTGCGGTTCCAATGTGGTATGCTTCTTGTACTCGATGTTCACACAAGGAACTTTCAGATTGCAGTTCAAATACTAAGATTTCGGACTACAGTGCTAACACTGAGACGTTGGTCTTCATTTCAAACAGTGAGATTTCAGCCCGCTATTCCCACATAACAGGTTGGCTGATAAGTCCCCGGTCTAACAAAGAAAAACACATTTTTTTGTCAAAATTCGTTTTTATTATTCAACATAGCTCCCTTCAAGAGCGATACAACGATTATAACGACCTTTTTTGATACCATTTTGGTAGTACTTCTTCGGTTTTGCCTTAAAATAGGCCTCTGTATCGGCGATCACCTCTTCATTGCAGCCAAATTTTTTCCCTGCGAGCATCCTTTTGAGGTCTGAGAACAAGAAAAAGTCGCTGGGGGCCAGATCTGGAGAATACGGTGGGTGGGGAAGCAATTCGAAACCCAATTCATGAATTTTTGCCATCGTCCTCAATGACTTGTGGCACGGTGCGTTGTCTTGGTGGAACAACATTTTTTTCTTCTTCATATGGGGCCGTTTTGCCGCGATTTCGACCTTCAAACGCTCCAATAACGCCATATAATAGTCACTGTTGATGGTTTTTCCCTTCTCAAAATAATCGATAAAAATTATTCCATGCGCATCCCAAAAGACAGAGGCCATTACTTTGCCAGCGGACTTTTGAGTCTTTCCAGTGAAAGGGTTGAGACCTCGAACTCTAGTTCAAATACTGACGCTTCGGTCTTCAGAGATTAAAGGTTTCTGGTTCCACGTTTTGGCTTTCGAATTGCATTTCCTACAGTTCCGAATGCAGGGAGCATTAGGACTAGCGTTCAAATACTATGATTTCGATCTACAACTCCAACACTGACTCTTCAAATACTATGTCTTCGGTCTACTGCTCCAACACTAAGACTTGATCTTCTTTTCAAAACGAGAGAATTCATCTGGTATTTCAACCAGTGTTCTAGGTTTACAGTTTAAATACTGAGTCTTCACTGTCTAATTCAAATACTGAGGCACTGAGACTGCAGAATGCTGCTTCAAAGGAGAATACTAACATAGAAGCTTTGGGCTTTCTAACTACATTTCCCGTTGTTCAACCAGGGAACCTTAGGTTAGTGGCAGCCCGATATTTCAGGCTCACTTAGACTATTCAGTCCATTGTGATACCACAGTGGTGAACTTCTCTCTTATCACTGAGTGCTGCCCAATTCTATGTTAACCTCAACGACAAGGGACCTCCTTTTTATAGCCGAGTCCGAACGGCGGTCCACATTGCAGTGGAACCACTTAGAGAAACTTTGAAACCCTCAGAAATGTCACCAGCATTACTGAGGTGGGATAATCCACCGCTGTGTATGCAAGCCGGGCATGCTAACCATTGCACCACGGTGGCTCACCAGGGAACCTTCTGATAAGGGTTCAAGCGTTATGTCAAAAAGTGAGATTTCTGTCTGATGTCCCAGCATGGGGAGACTTGTCCAGCAGTTCAAACACTGAGACTTCGCTTTCGAATTTAAATATAGAGGCTCCAGTCTTCCTTTCAAATAGTGACACCTATTACATACTTTTGGCTTACGCACTGAATTTCCCGCGTTCAACCAGAGAGCCTTTGGACTACTGTTCAAATACGCTGACTTCGGCCTACAAATTCAACACTTATTTTAAAAAAGTAAGATTTGAACCTGCTATTCCAATATAGATAGAACAATGAGGCGTCCACCTCCAGTTCAAACACTGAGATTTCGTTCTACAGTTTAAATACTGAAGCTTCAATCACTAGATTCAATACTGAGGCAACTACTGATACTGCAGGATGCTGGTCCAAAGGAGAATACTAACATATTTAGTATAAAGGTTTTAGAATTCAAACTGCATTTCTCGCCGTTCAACCGGGGAGCCTTCGGACTAACGTTCAAATACTTGGACTTTGGCTACAGCTCCAATACTGCGACTTCGGTCTTCTTTTCAAAAAGTAAGATTTCAGTCTGCGGTCCCAGCATGGAAAGCACACTGAGACTTGACCTGCAGTTGAAATACTGAGTCTTCGGTCTCCAGTTCAAAAATTGAGACTTCGGTCTTCATTCCTGCTAATGATACTGTTGGATTTGGTTTCGGCTTTCAAACTGCATTTCCTGCCGTTCAACTAGGGAGCCCTTGGACTGCAGTTTAAATTCTGAGACTTTGGCCTGCATTTCCAACATTGATACTTTGGTCTTAATTTCAAAAATTGAGATATCAGTTTGCTGTTCCAACATACTAGGGCTTCGAGACTTCGGTATGCAGTACAAACATTCGGTCTTCATTTCAACTACTAAGACTGCAGGATGATGGTCCAATGTAGAGGGAAGGTCTTCAGAGATTACATCGACCGAAGCCTTAGTGTTCGGGCAAAGTTCGATTGAAGATTTAGAGACCACAGATAGTTCCTCTGTCCAAACACTGAGACATAAGTCAGCTGTTCCAGCGCAGAGAATTCGACTTGCTGTTCAAATACTGATTTCAGCCATCTTTTCAAACACTGATAGTTCGGTCTTCAAACACTGATAGGTCGAAACCTCAATATTTGGGCAATGTTCCATTGAAAGTCTTCAGAGACCGCCGAGAGTTCTTCAGTCCAAATACTGAGACATCGCCCTGATGTTCCAGCGCAGAGAATTCTACCAGCCGTTCAAATAATGGTTTCAACCATAATTTCAAACACTGATAGACCCAGCAAAAACTAGGTAACCACATCTCATTACAATTGACATTACCAGGAGTAAAGCTGTCATTACACTTTGCATTACATTGCGGCGAGTTATAATGACTAACTTGTAATGACAAAAATAAATACTTCTCGGTAATTTTCGAATTGTTATTCTCAAATTTTATGCAGTTGTAGTTAACGATTTAATAAAATAGAATAAATGATGCTACCATTAGGTATAATTATTTACATAATCGAGCACTTACATAAAAAATCAAAAAGAGTATGTAATGTAACGCTAATTCTGAAAATTTTTCCGTTAAGAAATTATCACAAATATTTCATAATAATTGTGGTTAATGACATTAACATATTATGTTTTAAATAAATGCTTTCTTATACCTCATTCACATTACACTTCCAAAATGCGCTTAAACTAAATTTCAAATGTCATTTGCCTTATAAAAAAGAGACTTAAAATTCACTTTTAGTAGATTTTGAACCTTATGTGAATTGGCTATTGGATATATTATAACGAAATTCACGAATCCAACTCCTTAAACAACCTACATTTATTTCTATTTTAAGTGTGAAATTAAATTGCATCTTATTTAGATTATTTATTCGATTTTTTGTTTATTTATACAATATTCGTTTCTATTCAAGTAGTTCTCCTATTACAGCATCACTCGCCATATTTTGATCCATTGTAATCGGCGATAGAAATCAATATTTTCGAGATTTGGTTGCCTGAGACAATAAGTAGCTATTTTGCAAGCTTTGGTGTATCTACAAATATGTAATTACATATTAGGTGATTATATGCTTTAAATGCACTACTTATTTTATGGCCGAAAGTATGCCAGGGGAGAAGTACTTTCCTTCTAGGACATGCGTATGTAAATGTAATCCGAAGCGATGCCAATTAATAAGTGGTTATTAATTTTTAAATAAGCTTACCTACAAGATTACCGGGTAATGAGAGTTTTTGCTGGGGATCGGTCTACAGAGAGTACATCGGCCGAAGCCTCAATATTTGGGCAAAATTCGTTTGTAGGTCTTCAGTGGCCGCAGAGAGTTCTTCAGTACAAACACTGAGACATCGAGCTATTGCAGAGAATCGATACAGGCAGAGAATTCAACTTGCAGTTCAAGTACTGGTTTCAACCATCATTTCAAGCAACCCTCAATCCACATTTCAGTTCAAGCACTGCAACATCACTTAAGTCACTTATAATTTTCTCAACGGATCAAACACTGACTTCTCCGTCTATAGTTCAAACGCTGAGATACCTGTCTACAGAAACGATGACCGAAAAATGCCAAACACTAACTCAAAGAATCTGTCACAGCTACGGCGAATATGACTACACTTCCATAATATTATATTGATCCGAAGATTTAATTATGGATCACAAAAAGTGGCTGTGACATTCTATAAGTTGATGTAGTCATCTGCAATATACTTAAGCCAATTCCCGCCCCTTAGTAAGTGGGCGATTTCGAAATTCCCTTTTCAATTTGGTAGATCCATATGATCTTCTAATCCATATTCCGGACAGATATTCCCCACGCAATCTGATGCATTCTATAAAAATCTTTAAAACATTGTTGATGTCCATTTGGGTCAACCTGTATCAACTCATATTTCTTTACAATTCTTTACCCATGAATGAATTCTCATTTAGGCTTCGTAAATCTCTCCTTTTATTTATGTTTGATTTGTATGATTTATGCACTGAAAGATGGTACCTAAATACACAGACCATTTGTTTATTATTAATTGTTTTTCATTAGGTTTCTTTATTGTGGTTTTTATGGGTCTCTAGTCTACTATATAAGATTTTTGTATTGCATGCGAGCGACTTAACATGTGAATGAACGAATGCACTCATTTGTAAGAATGCCAGACGGACAAACATAGAGCAGTGAATGGAAGCAAAAAAGAACCATTCAACCAAGACATAGTTGGATACGAAAATATTTACTAGATAGGAATGCCTGTATGCAAATATAGGTCAGCCCAGCTAAATAGACTAGTGCAATAACACTGAGAGCTCCTTCGTTTAACATTCTCTATTAGCTATACTATCACTGCAATACCTTTTAAATACATACACTAGTGAAGACGAGCGACCAACGTATTTATGGTGCTAGGGCTCTTGCTATTAGGGGTGCAGAGTGTTTGTGTTTTTTTTTGTTCTCCCTCCAATTCCCGATTACCACCCAAAATGAATCGTTGCATTATTCAACAAAATTCATAACAACCAAAATAAAAATGAAAGGAATGGGAGAATCAAAACTACAACAAACAACGAATAGGCACAAAAAACCAATGAAAGGAATCAGACATGAATTAAGTTGTAAAAATAGTCAAGCTAAGTGTACTCCATAATACCATGATGTGCAACATATGCAAGCATCGTTACTCTCTTACCCATTCCCATTGAATTTCATAGTGATGATGTGTTGCACAGTGATTTCGACAGACAGGGGTAGGAAAATGCTTTATGCGTCGGACAGTGCATCCACTCCTATGCCGGACTCCGTCACAATCACCGGCTAAAGACGCATCCCTATTCCCTCGGGATATGATTTCCACCTCGAAACCGATGGAGAGTTGGGATTTGTAGTCTCTCAAAAAGGCAGGGCTATCCTTCCCTGGTTTGCGTATTTAGATAACCCCTGCAAGGATCATGGGTTGGTATGTGAATCTGAGACATGTCGTGAAAATAATGGCTAGTGCGTCCACCTATCTGCCGGGTTCCATCACAACCGAATACTCCGACTAAAAACCTAGCCCTATTCCCTCGGGGTATTATTTCCACATCTAAAGCACTTTCGTGGTCCGTGACCGTCTCCTTTTAAAGCTTTAATTGTCGTCGCGTTCATGTCAATTTTTTGTAGGAGATTGTGTTCTTTCAGCCTCCCAGTTCTTCTCACTCTCACTCTGTACCATCTTGTTAATTATATTTCTCGGGGAGACATTCCCAATTTCATCTTTAAGCTCTGTGCTTCTGACCACCGACTAAATCTAAAGAATGTGTACTCGGCTTCATACGTGACATCTTCGTAAGTTGGGGTGTGATTTCCACTATGGAAGCGCTTTCTTGGAAGTGGACCTCCCACGTGGTCCCTAACCGTCTCCTTGTAAAGCTCCGATTTCTCATGTTGTCTAGTCCGTATCAAACTTTTTCTTGGAGAGAACGTGTTCGTCAAGACACCTTAAAGCCTTCTACTTCATCTCACTAATCATCTTGTGGAGTATATTTCTCAGGGAGTTATATACAATTTTATCTGCAAGCTCTCTCCGCCATTCTGACCATCCACTAAATCTAACGGGAGCCACCGTGGTGCAATGTTTAGCATGCCCGCCTTGCATACACAAGGTTGTGGGCTCGATTCCTGCTTCGATCGAACACCAAAAAGTTTTTCAGCGGTGGATTATCCCACCTCAGTAATGCTGGTGACATTTTGCTTCTCTAAGTGGTTTCACTGTAATGTGGAACGCCGTTCGGACTCGGCTATAAAAAGGAGGTCCCTTGTCCTTGAGCTTAACATGGAATCGAGCCACACTCAGTGATAAGAGAGAAGTTCACCAATGTGGTATCACAATGGACTGAATAGTCAAAGTGAGTCTAATACATCGGGCTGCCACCTCACCTAACCTAACATAAATCTAACGAATGTGTACTCGGCTTCATCAGTGACATCTTCCTAAAAGCAGTTGCCTAACCTGCATTTGCCCCCTGCTTTACATTTATTTTCGAAAGTGATCAGATAGAATCTAAGTTATATTGTACAACACTTCCCCATGTCTTCTCTCTCGCCATAATTTTATGTCGGTTATAAGTCGATGTGCCCCTTGTCTCGTTACTCCGTTGTTCTATTGGGATCGTTTCTGCTATTACTAATGCGGATATAGTGCAGAATGCTGAAGTGATTCTCGGAGCAGTTGTTCTCTGTCCTGAAAGCAGCTAGTTCGTGTAAGTAGCGTAGACGCCCGGGTCTCACATACACAGGTGAATATGTCGTTATTCATCTCCATGGGTATCCTTTTTCTGCTTGAAGGCCCCCTCCAACGTTTGCCATTAACCTGCTCTATCAGCTTAGAGTAAATTAGTTTTGTATCCAGTCTTACTTCCAAGTGTTTGACATGGTAATCTGTTGCTGGGATTACCATGTCGTTTCCCTCGGGATTCCTAGCTTAAGTATTATGCAAGATAGAATTTGTCCATTATTCACAGCAAAACACAGCTCCTCTCAGGTAATTTAGCGTAATACACCTCAATAGCCATATTCTTCGTCCATGAAGATTGTTTGGTCATAATGGTCGATCTTCGCGAATGATTTTTTGGGGGAGCGCTCTTCTGTCGATCCGATCTAGTCTGACTCTCTTAGGGGCAGTTTTAGCCTTCCTAGAATATTTCCAAAGGGAGGTCTGATTCTTATTCCGCCCTCGAGACTCTCTTGGGGACAGTATTTTGCCTTCCAATAATACTTAGCAACTGAGATTTGAGCCTCTTTCCGCCCTCGAAACTCTCTTGCGAACAGTATTTAGCATTTCCAGAATACTTGAGAGGTATTTAGCCTTCCTAGAATACTTCAAAACGGAAATCTTATCCCCTTTACGGCCTCGAGACTTTCTTGGGGTCAGTATTAAGCACTCCCACAATACTTGAAAGTGAAGTATTTAGCCTTCCCAGAACACTTGGGACAGTATTTAGCTTTCTCATAATACTTCAAAACAGAGATCTGAACCTCTTTCCGGCCTCGATACTCTTTTGGGGTCAGTATATAGCATTCCCACAATACTGGAAAGTGGAGGTCCTGATTCTCTTTCCGCCTTCGAAATTCTCTTGGAGGCAGTAATTAACTTTCCCAGAATACTTGGGGCCAGTACTTAGACTTTCCAGAATATTTGAACACGGAGTTCTGATCCTCGAGACTCTATTGTGGGTCGTATATAGCATTCCCAGAATACTTGGAAACTGAGATTCTGATCCTCTTTCCGTTCCTGAGACTCTCTTGGGGACAGTTAACATTCCCAGTATACATGAAAGCGGAGATCCTTACTCTCTTTCCGCTCTCGCTTTCATGGGCAGTACTTAACATTCCCAGAATACTTAAATGCGGAGATCTGATATTTTTCCGTTTTCGGGACTCTTGGGTACAGTAGTTAGCCTTCCCAGAATACTTGAACTCGTAGTTCTGATCCTCTTTCCGCCCTCGAGACTCTATTGGCGGTCATATATATAGCATTCTCAGAATACTTGAAAGCTGATCCTCTTTCCGCCTTTGAGAGTCTCTTGGGGACAGTTGTTAGCATTCCCAGAATAACATAATTGAAAGCGGAGATACTTACTCTCTTTCTTCTCTCGCTTTCTTGGGCAGTGATTCGCATTACCAGAATACTTGAAAGCGGAGATCTGATACTTTTCCGTCCTCGAGACTCCCTTGGGGACAGTAGTTAGCCTTCCTAGAATACTTGGAAAAAGGAGATCTGATCCTCTTTCCGCCTTCGATGCTCTCTTGGGCTCAGTAATTAGGATTCCCAGAATACTTGAAAGCGGAAATCCTGATTCTCTTTCCGCCCTTGAAACTCTCTTGGGATCAGTAATTAGCATTCCCAGAATACTTGAAAGCAGAGATCTGATACCTTTCCGTCCTCGAGACCCTCTTGGTGACAGCAGTTAGCCTTCCTAGAATACTTGGAAAAAGGAGATCTGATCCTCTTTCCGCCTTCGAAGCTCTCTTGGGCTCAGTAATTAGCATTCCCAGCATACTTGAAAGCGGAAATCCTGATTCTCCTTCCGCCCCTGAAACTCATGAGGCAGTACTTAGCCTTCCCAAAATATTTGAAAACGGAGATCTTATCCTCTTCGCTCTAGAGACTCTCTTGGGTGCAGTGTTTATCCTGCCCAAAATACTTGAAAGCAAAAATCTGATCTTATATCCGATTTCCGTGGGATTGCAAGAAATGTAATTAAGATGTCATTGGAAGCACATGGGACCTTCCTATTTATCTTTTTCAACTTTGCTCTTGATGACTTTTCTTGTTTGGTAGCAGGGATGTAAAAATTGGTACAATTGTACCAAAATTGATACATTTCAAAAGTATCGCGGGATAGCAATTGAAACAAAGAATAATTTTACTGAGAACTCTACGCAAATATATGCCACAATATCCATCCATGAAGGACAAGGAGCGGATGTATTCATTGGATTTGTAAGATGGTACAATTTGGTCGAAAAAGTACACATTTTCGTTCGCTATGGAACAACATTAGTTTTTTTATCACAATGGACTAAGTGAGCCTGAATCTTAATCGGGCTGCCACTTTAACCTCCTAACATTAATTTTCATCTTAGTTTTCCACAATTTGTATTTTCCCAATTCCACTGTATTCTTAACCCTTCTCTGCAAATACTGCCTATGCTTGTGGTTGTGGCAATGTTTGAAGTGCACTTTAAGGTGAATGGTTTTACTTAGGTTTCACAGTTGGTCCGTGTTAGTGGCTACCTCCGACTCCATGGCCCTTCAATGATTGTTTCTGGCATCTGTAAGAGAACCCCCACTCTTATGTATGAATGAATGAATACTGCTACTTAATGCATTTGAGAATGGATCACGTATATTCAGATGTATGGTAATAATAGAAATATCATCGGAAGAAGTGGTGCTGAAGAAGATGGTGATGGGTTGTGGCAAATTGTTTATTGTCTGTTTATACCACATACTAGACATAGAGGAGGAGAAAAACACACATTTTCTCCCCCAAGCCAACTCATATGAATATCAAATGCTTATGGTCCCTATACCCCATCGGCGGTGTAAAACCAACAATAGATTGGCACTACACCAGCCGCCAGTGATTCTAGCGGTGCAGTGGTTACACATTTTAGTGTTTTTACACATTTTGCCTTCAAAATGACAAGTGTTTTCATTCCACATGTTATCTCTGGAATGTTTTATGTTTACTAGTTTTCTGTAAGTTTTCCCCAAGTACCTCTTTTCATACAAATTGACACGTTTCACTTGCTGGAACAGTTATTCTACAGAGTCTTACATAGTCTACTCTTCGGTATATAAGTTCTCCATCTTAACAATCGTAGGGAAATAGAACAAAACATTTGTGAAAGGTATCAACTTACCGAAAGAATGTACCCATTACAAACTCAAAATGCGATAGAATGTGAATGGGATACACAAGAATTAAGCACGCATCAATTGGGTAGATTAATTAGTATTAATTAGTTTAAATTAATTTAGTTTAGTTAAATTAAATTTAGTTTCCTGGTAGTTTAACTTTGGATCTGGCTTCCCGCCCAGACACACAAAAATTCTTTAAAATTTCGTTCAGATGATATTAAAGTAGAGAGGAAATCAATAATTTGATGATTTTGATAATGTACTGAGTTAAATCAAGATCGATTTTAAATCTGAATCCTTTCTATGACATCGAAAGTATTTTGAGAGTCTGTGGTAGGCTTGTAAGGATATGTACACGGATGAAAAAGACTGTTTTTCATATGTTTGGCTATAAACATTATATGTTTGGTACACAAATTTTTAAACACAATATTTTTGAGTGCAAGCATATAATGTTCATAAACTAGCATAACATGTTTGGGACATATATGTTAATATGTTAGAACATATTATGTTTGGGACATAAAATGTTTTTAAATATAATATGCTTGGATGCAAACATATATTAATTTAGAAATAGCCTATAAACATATATGTGTTTAGTAGCTTGGAGCGCTATTTAACAGGGAGCGATATTGAATTAAGTTGGTGGTTGTTGCTTGTTATTACAAAATTAACATTTTATTTTTCCTTGGGCAATTGATCAGCTACTTATTTGATCCTTACAAACTGTGTGGTCCGCTGTTCGGGGGTCCGGCAAAAGGTAAAATTAAAATAAAAAAAATCATACAATTGAATAATTTCTTCTACAATGTTTGTATTACAGAAAAAGGTGCTAAGAACTAAAAACTCTCGTGGAAGTGAGAAAGATGTGGGGGAATATTCAATTGGGCAGAAACAAAATTTTGAGCACTCAGGTCGAAAACCTATGTTGTTAGCACCTATATAACCTGTTTATTTTCATAATTCATTATGATTGTAAATATATAAATAAATAAATAAAATTTTGAGCACAATATTGTTTGGGAGAATTTTTTTTAAGCATATAATATTTTTGGGTGCAAAATGCTTCCAAACATATTATATGTTCACATAATAACATATTGTTTTTTGGAAGACAACATTATTGAATTTGGATGCAAAAATACAAAATGTTTGGAAATTGGCTACCCAAACATATATTGTTTAGACCAATATGCTTTCAAACATATTATATATTGGAAGAGATCAAACATATAAATGTTTGGGCAATAGCCAAAAATGTATATGCTTGAAGCAAAATAAGTTTGGGAGTATATGTTACAGAAGCGATTTTTTGTGAGCGTGTATGTGTATTCGTCTGTTTCTACACTAGGTTAGGTTAGGTTAGGTGGCAGCCCGATGTATCAGGCTCACTTAGACTATTCAGTCCATTGTGATACCACATTGGTGAACTTCTCTCTTATCACTGAGTGCTACCCGATTCCATGTTAAGCTCAATGACAAGGGACCTCCGTTTTATAGCCGAGTCCGAACGGCGTTCCACATTGCAGTGAAACCACTTAGAGAAGCTTTGAAACCCTCAGAAATGTCACCAGCATTACTGAGGTGGGATAATCCACCGCTGAAAAACTTTTTGGTGTTCGGTCGAAGCAGGAATCGAACCCACGACCTTGTGTATGCAAGGCGGGCATGCTAACCATTGCACCACGGTGGCTCCACGGTGTATCTACACTAAGGCGATACATTTAGAGGCGACTTCTGAACATCTGCGTTCTTGGCAGCTTTTAGTAGATTTATTTCGCGCCGAGGCTGCACATGCACTCCGATAATAATGCAATATCCTATTACTTTATTCCACCAGGGACATCTCATATGGTAGCCATCTGGGAAGCCGTCGTAAAGAGTTTTAAAACTCGCTTCTGGAAAATTGCCGCTTATTTTTGAAGTTTTTCAGACTTCTCTGGCAAGAATAGAATCGTTCCTCAATTCCCGTCCTTTATCTCTGTCCGAGGACCCATCCGATTTTCTGATCGGTACTCCTTTCTTATTTACAATTGATCCTAATATCCGGGAAATACCAATATCTTTGCTAAATCGGTGTCAGTGATTCAGCACCCTCCATTGTAGGTGTTTTTGACCACGTGAATTGCCTGAACCTCTTTCTGATCTCTAGATTCAGTTCTCTGATTCTAGTACAGCAAATTCATCCTATTCTATGTATCACTTGGGCAATTCGACCAGCTAGTATAAAATAACCACGATGTCTGCAAAATTACACTCAAGAACATGGAACTCATGTCCTTCTCTTACCGGGTTTCAAACAGGCTTTTACGGTTCACAAAACCTTACCAAAACCGGTGCCTAAGGAATCTTACCAAAATCGGTGCCTAAGGAATTGGTTCAGTGTTTGAAAAACCGATTGTGGTCGCTGACTCTCCCAGTGATCTGTTCTTGTTATTGTAACAGTGTTTTGTGACTACATCCATTTTTTGTTCAATGCTTCGGTACATCAGGTGGTAACCGTATCTAGTATGGGGCACGTCCAGAGTGATCTAGTGGTGAGTTGGGTAGGTTTTGTTGGGCAAGCAAGAAGGTGACGCGTGTCATGTGGCCCTTGGTTGCAGATGGGAATCACATCGGCTACGCAGCTATCGATCTCTGGTAGGTATTGAAGCGGGGCCATGATCGGCGGTCCAGCTCCGAGAATAGGATTTACCTGGTAGCGCTGGATCTTGCGCTCTAGGAAGATCAGCCTTTACATTACCTGGTGGTTATAGTCTATCCATAAGATGTTGGTTTGGATGATTAAAGCGATAACAACCCAGGAAATACTGCTTTGATCTTGGTCTCTACATAAAGGTGATCCACGTGTGTACAGCGGAGGCATCTTGTCGCAGTTTTAAAGGCAGCGTTCTGACACATATGTATGTTATTCCACTGCATATCATTTGTTTGAAGCGTCCAAAAATGTCGTCCACACACAACGCCGTCAGGAGAGGGTGGAATATAGGATAAGTAGAGGTTGAACAGTGCCGGAGATATCAACCCACCTTTGGGAACTACCTGTCTCACTCTAGGAGTCTCGATTTTCTATCCGTAAATTCCACATACGACTGGCCCCGCACAGATAATTAAGAAACCAATGTTTGGTCTCGGCCGGTAGGGACTTGTTCTCAAACAGCCTGTCATTGTTGAATGTGTCGAATGCCTTCGATAGGTCAAGCGTTACGAGGATGGTGCTATGACACGGTTTGGTCTGGTTGAGTCCCTTATGTATGTATGCTGAAATGGCATGCAATGCAGCTGTGCTATGTAGAACCCATATTGATGGTTGTTTTTAATTCTCCACTAGACAGGGGAGGAATAGTGCCTCAAGTATATTGGCTGTTATTTACAAAAAATGTAAAAATAAGCCAGAATTTTGTTCTGGGGTCTATTTTGATGTTTCAGCTACATGTTGTCGGGGATAAAAACAAGTGGCTCATATTCATTATAAAGGGTCGCTTCACTCTGTTACATTTGCGTTCCTGGGGTCCATTATCATGCTTCTGGGAAGTTTTGAAGTGATTCTCTCTCAAGACTATACATCCTCTGCATAACGGATGAATGAATGAAATTCTCCTAGCACCAAGTGGTAAAAGCCTCACCATAGTTAGGTTATATTGTGGAGGATGATATCAATTTTTGAATTGAATATTGATATCCCCTTAGACCAATATAGAGCCATTGTGATTCCTCTATGTAATTCTCTCAACTTTTTCCCGTAGATCGGTGAGAGCCTGAACGAAAAAGGTGTATCTTGTTTCTTCTAAAGGATAATGCTGGATTCTAGTACAGGAACTGACACGAGTCTTCCGTAGTTTCCGGGTCCAGACACCATCTGCAAATGTCGTCATATTTAAGGCCTATTCTTACAATCAAGGGTGTATGTCCAGTTTTAATGCTAATTAAAGGAATTGCTGGTCATCGCAGATTCTATTCCTATGGTTTTTTTCGTCCCATACGAACTTGGTTGGCTCCCAACTTTCCCTAGGAGTAGTTCGTCCTCGCGATAGTTCATCATATTTAACATTAATCTTCTAGAGATATGGGGACAGCGGAGGAAATACGACCGCAATGATACTATTCGCTCCACGAGTGCCTTGCTTAGCCAACATCTTTGCTTCTCAATTTTCCAGGCCGCACCATGCTCTGAAGCTAGGCTGTAAACCTTCAGCCATTCAGTGGTTATATACTGCACAAAATTTTGTAGCATGAAATCTAGGCCCACACCACGATTCCCATTATCGTCCGTTCTCATCATATAATGTGAAGAATTGTTATCCATGTCGGAAAAACGGGTGTCCTGTTATCTCTCCTATTGCGAGTTCCATTGAAGATTAGACCCGACCTGGGGAATTGTACCAGCTGGGTATTCTATGATACCTCGAACGTTGTTAAGCAAAACAAGTATATACGGCCGTAAGTTCGGCCAGACCGAATCTTATGTACCCTCCACCATGGATTGCGTAGAAACTTTTACGAAAGACTGTCATCCACAAATTTCAACTCACTCGGATGAAATTTGCGCCTCAAAGAGGCTCCAAAACCAAATCTCGGGATCGGTTTATATGGGGGCTATAAATGATTATGGACTGATATGGACCACTTTTGGCATGGTTGTTAAATATCATATAATACCACCACGTACCAAATTTCAACCAGATCGGATGAATTTTGCTTCTCCAAAAGGCACCGGAGGTCAAATCTGGCGATCGGTTTATATGGGAGCTATATATAATTATGGACTGATAGGAACCAATTCCTGCATGGTTGTTGGATACCATATACTAACATCACGTACCAAATTTCAACCGAATGGGAAGAATTTTGCTCTTCCAAGGTGCTCCGGAGGTCAAATCTGGGGATCAGTTTATATGGGGCCTATATATAATTATGGACCGATATCGACCAATTTTTGCATGGGTGTTTGAGGCCATATATAAACATCACGTACCAAATTTCAACTGAATCAGATGAATTTTGGTCTTCCAAGAGGCTCCGGAGGTCAAATCTGGTGATCGGTTTATATGGGGGCTATATATAATTATGGACCGATATGGACCGATATGGACCGATTTTTGCATGGTCATTAGAGACTATATACTAACATCATGTACCAAATTTCAGCCGGATAGGATGAAATTTGTTTCTCTTAGAGGCTCTGCAAGCCAAATCGAGGGATCGGTTTATATGGGGGCTATAATTAATTATGGACCGATGTGGACCAATTTTTGCATGGTTGTTAGAGACCATATACTAACACCATGTACCAAATTTCAGCCGGATGAAATTTGCTTCTCTTAGAGGCCTCGCAAGCCACATTTGGGGGTCCGTTTATATGGGGGCTCTACGTAAAAGTGGACCGATATGGCCCATTTGCAATACCATCCGACCTACATCAATAACAACTACTTGTGCCAAGTTTCAAGTCGATAGCTTGTTTCGTTCGGAAGTTAGCGTGATTTCAACACACGGACGGACGGACGGACATGCTCAGATCGACTCAGAATTTCACCACGACCCAGAATATATATACTTTATGGGGTCTTAGATCAATATTTCGATGTGTTACAAACGGAATGACAAAGTTAATATACCGCCCCATCCTATGGTGGAGGGTATAATAAATATAAAATGGGATCCGTTTTCGTTTTCAGAGTCTAGGATTAGTTGGGTCCGACATATTCTACCATGTTCATCTGCGAATCACACTTCTCCCGATCGGGTGTAAAGATTTGCCTGAAGAATACCACCTACTGGTATAAGGCTAGTGGCTAGTGCTACGTTTCAAACGGATGAATGAAGCCCCCCGAGTAGCGCAGCTGATTTCAGTCGCCGCCGACCATTTTTTGCCAGTTGTTGTTGTTGTAACAGTTTTTTATGTAGTTTCATCCATTTTGTTCTATGCTTGTGTAGTTCAGCTAGTAGCCAGATCAAGGAACTCTGCGACAAGGATGGGGTGTGTCCAGAGTGATCTGGTAGTGAGACGGGTAGGCTTAGCTGGGCAAGCAAAAAGGTGACGAGTGTCATGTGGCCCTTGATTACAGATGGGACACACGTCAGCTACGCTGCTATCACTCACTGATAAGTATGAATTGAGGCGGCTGCACTTGCCTTATCTTAGTTGGGCCAGAACTACCCTTGTCTGCCGTGGGAGGTCTCTCTCCTCCGGTGCAATGGACGGCGGTCGGACTCCGAGAACAGGATTAACCTTGTAGCTTCTCACCGCTTCAGCTATAGTATCCTCATGAATCCTGTTCAGACCTGTCTGGTATGCTGCCTGATCTAGAGGCTCTCTTTTGTAATGCTGGATCTCGGGCTCTAGAAGGCGAAGATCAACCCTTACATTCCTGGGTGGAGGTTGCCTATCCACAAGATGGTGATTCGGATGACAACTTCGATGGCAACCCAAGAGGTACTGCTTTGACAACATGTAGTTGTGTCGACGCACTGGGATGATCTTGGTCTCCGCATAAAGGTGATCCAGTGGTGCGGAGACATCCTGTTGCGGTTCTAAGGGCAGCATTCTGACAGGTCTGTATGTTATTCCACTGCGTATCGCTCGTTTGAGGGGTCCACACTGGCGCTGCATAGTTTACCACTGACCGGCCAATTGCCTTATATGTAGTTAACAAGGTTTCTTTGTCCGCACCCCAAGTGCTGCCGGACCTTGTTTCTACCGTGGAGCTTATCACAAATTGCAGTGGAATGGGCGGACGACTTATAAAGGCTGTCGAATGTGACCCCGAGAACCTTGGAGTAATTTGTTGTCGGAATTGTTTCGCCATCGACTCTGACATTCAACTGCCTGCGTACTTCCGCGGCTGAGGACTTTGTGGGAGATATCCTCAAATTTCTTGCAGTGAAATAACTGGTAAGATCAGCGAGGTAGACATTTAATCGATCGCAAATGTCATCAACAATGGGCCCGGATGCCATGATTGTGCAATCGTCCGCATAAGACACAATCTCGACGCCGTCAGGAGGGGGTGGAATCGAGGACAGGTAGAGGTTAAACAGTGCCGGAGATATCACCCCGCCCTGGGGAACTCCCTGTTTAACTCTACGGGGTTTTGACTTCTATTGATATGTGTCGAAATGACATGTAAGGCCGTCGTCGTACTGTGTACCTTACGGAATCCATGGCTGGGGAGGAGTAGTGCCTCAAGTGTCTTGGCTACTGGCGAGAGAAGGGATATCGGTCTGTATGATTCACCTTTACTTGAATCTTTGCCTGGCTTCAGTAGTGGAATCACTCTTCCCATCTTTCAGACATCGGGTATAATGAGTGATTCCAAGGACAAATTGAGGAATATGGTCAGGTACTCAACTCCCAGTATTCCCAGTTGCTTCAGCATTAGCATTGAAATTCCATGAAATTCATTGAAATAACTTCGGCTGCGGTAAATTGTGGTGTGTCGTCGGCTCGGAGACCACGTATGCGACGAGTGGCTCTCCTTTTCGCTCTACCACTCTCGGGATGCTCGACAAACAGTCGGTTGAAATATTTGGCGCATCTCTTCGGATCAGTCACAGTCACGTCGTCAAAGGTGACTGAAATCCCATCATCCCTTGTAGCGGGGTTCGAGAGGGCTCTCACTGTTGACCACAATTTACCAGTCCTTGTGCCTAAGTTACATTGCTTCAGGTGCTCTAACCAAGTGTTCCTCTTGTGCTCGTCGACTATCTTACTAATCTCTAGATTTAGTTCTCTGATTCTAGGATCAGCAGTTTTATCACGACGGCGTGCATCACGCTCGTCTGCAAGTCCCGTCGATTCGGCTGGGAAGTTGGGCCTCACTTGGGCAATTCGACCAGCGGGTATGAAGCGAGCGGCTGTTGCGTTGATGATGTCCCGGAACGCCCTCTGGGCAACATGCCAGTCGACGCCGCCGCCGAATATGTCGACTCATCTCGATCCAAATTTAGTTGCGAATTAATCAAAAATATCGATTTATATCGGAAAAATTTATTAATAATTTCTAAAACCTCCCACCCACAATCAATCAATTTCAAACTGCTATAACAGTTTTGCAAAAATTTAGCTCAGAAAATTTCAACGAAATGTAAATTTGATTGTAAGATTGGTTGTACAACTAATCTCATTACAATTCGAATAACTTCAAATTGATTTTATAATGGATAATTGTCCGCCGCCGAATGGACAAATTTATATCGGCTTAGCCGTCAACCCGCCGGAGACAAAAATTTTGTGTCAGCCGCCGCCGACAAAAATGGGTCGGTTTCATTCTCTGGATGGAAGTACACTTCTAGATTGTGGACACTCTCCGTTGATAAGACGGCCTTTGCATGTGATACCTATTTCGTCTTTTCCAACTTCAAACTTGTCAGAGTTCAAATTTCAATAATCAATTTAAAAATCTTAAGTTTTTCTTGCTTCCTTTGCTTTCCCTCCAATCGAAATTATTGGTCGGTTTATCTATGTTGCTACAGTTCTTCGGCATAGAAATTCTCGATTGATTTAGCAGACTGTCATTATCATTGAATGGAGTGCAAAGTTCTTAAGAATTGTAAGCCTGTCTGTCATTTAATTCATATCCTCTGTATGGTGTTCTACAATCGGCAAAAGTCTAAGAAGAAAATCTATTTTCCACATAATCCAGCAAATGACCTAAATTCTAGGCATTAAGCGTTTGGATGCTTAGATGATATATAGCAATGGAGACTTCAAAACAAAAAAGAGATACATATGTATTGCAAACATTTCCACTATTATTTGTATTAAACCTTTTCTTTTGTCATTACACACAGCCAATGGAGCTGCATATCAAAGTGCAGCAGGCACTTGGAACTGTTTTTGTAATCATCATGAAATTTTAGTGTCTCCTGCCACATTATATCCCATATCTCTTATGTGGCAGTTATCGTTATAATTGTTTCACCATGCTTCTTGCATATTTCCTAAAGCCTTTTTTTTTGTTTGTTTTATTATTCAACATCTTTGGTTGTCTTCTTCATTTACAGATAATGATGTAGACACCACAGCGACTGGATCTCAGGCAACAAGTGTTATGACATCGTCACTGCAGCAACAAAATCCCCAGCTTCAACAAATTATCAATCATTCGATGTTAGAATCACAATGTTCCACAAATAGTACCACATCCATACAAACAGTACTGCAACAATCTGTCATCCACAACAATAACAGCAGTGCTGGTGGTGGCGGTGGCAGTGTCTCAGCAACGACAACACCAAAACATAACGGTGGCACAGTGTCTATGCTGCAGCAACAATCAGTTATTAGCACCAATTCCAATTCGTCCATAAACTCCCAGAATATCTCATATGCTGCTGAGGCATTACCTGGTATCTTACGTCACGTCTCTGGCAGTGTGAATTCATTGTTGGAACATATTGCTCCGGCCACCATGAGCAGTGAGGGTGTATTGAATATAGGCGATGTGGCAGATTTATTACATCCCCAACATGCCATTATAACAGGTGAGTAAAAATTTTACGAAAAAAGTTTCATTGGTGTGGACATTTATCTCCTATTTTCTATTTCCTATTTCCACAGGTGGTCGTTCCCAGGAAGGTTGTCCCCTAATCATTTTCCCCGATAATAATAATTTCAATACACTGGAAGAGGTTGATTATCAGAAATTAATTTTGTATTTAACTTCAGTGCCATCGTAAGTGTGTTTGTTTATTTTATTCTATGGGATTTTTCAATTAAATGTCGTTTGTATTTGTCTTCCATAGGTTACAAGATGCCGATTTGGGTTTTCATCTGATCATAGATCGTCGAAAGGATAAATGGAATTCGGTGAAGACAGTACTTCAACGAATATCAGTAAGTAAAGCATATATTAACTACGGATAGTGATTTAGCAGAGAGGAAGAAGTGCAAGAGGACGAAAAGTTCTCTTCTGCAAAGAAAACAAATGTCAACCATATAGATGCCACACAGTAAAGCCGGCAGAGAACCGATCTGGGTGACGCAAA
Source organism: Haematobia irritans (assembly GCF_050003625.1). Lineage (NCBI taxonomy): Eukaryota > Metazoa > Arthropoda > Insecta > Diptera > Muscidae > Haematobia > Haematobia irritans. The sequence goes on along the minus strand of NC_134401.1, from coordinate 155,037,487 downwards.
CTATATGCTATTTGAGAGAAGCGCGGTTAACACTGAATGATATATTCCCATTCAACCGTCGAACGGAACGGACGTGTTTTTTCAATAGCGGATAAACTCATAGTAATAGGTACCTACTACGAATTTCAAGTGTGGTGGGATATTAAGCCACCATGCAGCGAAATTCCAAGTCATCCACTGGGTTGCTAACTTCAGGGCCCAGTGGACGGGTATCGACTGGAGTTATAAATCTGGGCAATGACCAAGAGTTAGGCCCAATTAGTCGACCTGTAGACGGGTCGACAGGTGGCGACACACTGACAAGTCGAACTTTTTCTAAGGTAACGACATCAAAAGGAGGTAATCCCTCACGAAAGAGATTCAAGGAACGCAGAAATGCTTTGTTTATCCTAAAGAAGTTAGGATCAGTCGACCCAAGCACGTTGTCGGCTAAACAAAGCGATTCCTTAAAATGGGCTCAAGGAATTCTTGAGACTGGAAAAAGGGAACGATCGCCGGATGAGCTGCCATCCTCCAAAAGGGATCAAAGATCGTTTGCCTCAGTTGCTAAAGATAGCCTTGTGATGGCTATCATTAATAAAGGAGCATTGGACGGTATGGTTCCAAAGCAAAAATGGGGGGAAATTGAGAATGCTCTATCTGTCGTCTACTCACAGGTACTGGAAAAGTTTCCCGGCCCAGATCCTCGACACCAAGAGGCTGGTTGGTATCAAGGACGATTTAAGCTAGTCGCATTTGAGGACCAGAGGTCTATAGAATGTTTTAAAGCTGCTCTGATACTAATTGGTGAAGTTTGGGAAGGAGCTGCTATAGAGTTAGTCGAGAAGAAAGACATACCGGCTAGACCTAGAGCACATGCCTGGATACCTGCAAACCCTTCTGACCCTGAATCTATTTTAAATAGACTGAAACGATGCAATCCAGATCTTCCAACAGCTGATTGGAAGGTTGGCCGTTTGGATGAAGTGGATGGACCAAGACGGCATGCAGTGTTTATATTGAACACTCAGTCTTTGCCACATCTGGCAAAGTCCCAGGGCCGTGTATGTTATGGCTTTCATTATATCCAAATGAAGGTGTATAAAAACGATCAGCTAAAGGATTCAGAAATGGACAAGCCTCTGTCTGAATCAGAAGTAAGCGGATCCTCTTGCGAAGTCGAGGGAGATACCAAAGTTGAAGACATGGATAGATACCGTATGCGTGAGGAGGCTTCTATTGCCTCAGAACTCACCAAAGTCGAACCTATGGTTATTGAGAGAGTCACCGATATCTCTGAAGAGGACATTCTTGATGACTCGATCGAAGCGGCTGATGTGACGGTTGTTGAAAATCTCGATGGTCCTACGGATCCTCCAGATAAATCTTCATCATTGTAAGGCTGCATGTGCTGCCTTAAAAGTTCTCCTGATGAAAGGGGACATAGATATAGTTCTTATTCAAGAACCATATGTTTACAAAAACAAAATATGTGAATTAAGTACTCCGGGGTTCAAACTATTGCAGTATACTGGTAATGATGTAAATCGAGCCTGTATAATTGCTAAAAACGAGCTCAATTTGTTTCTGCTTCCCTCAATGTGCAATACAGACACTGTCGTTGCAAGTTTAGAAATAGCCAAATGCAAATATTGGGTATCTTCGGTCTACATGGGACATGACAGGGAGATGCCTCCATATGCCGTTAAGACCTTAGTGGAGGAGTCACTGAAAACAAAGGCGAAACTCATTATGGGATGCGATGCGAATGCACATCATAGTATATGGGGAAGTAGTGATACTAATGCAAGGGGAGAGTCGCTAATAGAGTTTATTTTGCGTACTAATCTGGTAGTTTGCAACAAGGGAGATGTCCCAACCTTTGTCACTAAAAACAGGCAAGAGGTTTTGGACATCACCTTGGCCTCGCAAGAACTAAATGAAATGATATCTGAGTGGCAGGTTTTAAGTGAACACAGCTTCTCAGATCATCGCTACATCAGTTTCAAATTTGATGTTCATATCACCAAGATCATATTTCCGCCAAATGTTAGGAAAGCTGACTGGAATAGGTATAGGGAATCGTTCAATATGATGATACCGGAAATAACAGAGACAAATATGAGAAATGTGCAAGATATCGAACACGCAGTGGAGCGGATTACTAAGGCCTTCAACATCTCACTGAAAGCTGCATGCCCTAGAGGAAAGCCAAGGGGGAAACATCGACCACCATGGTGGTCTACGGAATTAAGTAATATGAGGAAATCCTGCAGGAAGCTCTTTAACAAGGCAAAGTCCACCAGAGCCCCTGAGGACTGGGACGCTTACAAGAAGAATCTGAGAGGATACAAGCGAGAACTGAGAAAGGCTCAGCATAACTCTTGGAATGCTTACTGCAGCAGTATTGAGAATACGTCCGAGGCTTCCAGACTACGGAAGGTTCTAGCATCCACCAACTCCGCTCCAGGTTTCATTAAAACATCGGAGGGCAATTGGACAACGTCCAGTAAGGAGACGCTGGAGGCACTATTGGACACACATTTTCCTGGAAATCAGACGGTTGAACCATGTACTGGCGGTGCCACAGTTGCTCAGCGGTCGTTTCCTGTCGAGGAAATTGTATCGGAAACTAGAATAAGATGGGCGCTAAATAGCTTTGGACCATTCAAATCCCCTGGACCTGATGGAATTACTCCGGCGGAGTTACAAGCTGTAACTGACAAAATTATCCCCTGGTTGTCGGTGATATATAAAGGATGTATCAACTTATCATATATCCCAGGAAAGTGGAGGGAAACAAAAGTCGTTTTCATACCTAAAGCGGGAAAAGCCTCTCACTCGAGGGCGAAGGATTTCCGACCAATCAGCTTATCCTCATTCCTACTTAAGACTCTGGAGAGGATGATAGATATTTATCTTAGAACTAGCATCGATTCAAGTTTGTTCTCGAAACGACAGCATGCATACTCGAAGGGCAGGTCTACTGAGACCGCACTACATGAACTAGTCAGCTTTATTGAAAGCTCACTATCTGTCAAAGAATACACAATCGTGGCGTTTCTAGACATCGAAGGGGCGTTCAATAATGTCCATCCGAGCTCGATATTAAATGGACTGACAACTCTGAATGTTGATCCATGTATACTCAGGCTGTTAGACGAACTGCTAATGAAGAGACGTATTTCAGCCACACTAGGACAAGCAAACATACAAAGGTATGTGAACAGAGGCACTCCCCAAGGAGGAGTCCTATCACCTCTTCTTTGGAATGTTGCTATAAATAGCCTTCTGGTTACTCTAGAAAAAGAAAGGATAAAAGTGGTGGCATACGCAGATGATGTAGCTCTGACAGTCAGGGGAAAATTCCCATCCACAATCAGAGATATTATTCAGAGGGCCCTCCGGATGACTGAGAAATGGGCGAAAGACAATGGTCTTGGGGTAAATCCTGCAAAGACAGAATTAGTCATGTACTGCAACGATCGCAAAACTCCCACGGTTAGGCCTATTTCCTTAGGGGGTATTGAAATTCCCTTTGGTGAATGTGCAAAATACCTTGGCGTTATTTTGGACAGGAAGCTGAACTTTAAGCTTAATATTGAAGAAAGGGCGAGAAAGGCAACTGTAGCTTTGTACTCGTGCAAAAAGGCAATAGGAAAAAAGTGGGGACTGAAACCAAAAATTGTGCATTGGCTATACACGGCAGTGGTTAGACCTATAATGCTATATGGTGTTGTAGTCTGGTGGCCGGCACTTCAGAAACCGACTTGTTTAGATAAAGTTCAGCGTATGGCGTGTTTGTGTATTTCAGGCGCATTCAGCAAGACAGGAACAAATTCCCTTAATGTCGTGCTGCATCTATTGCCTTTAGACATTTTGGCCAAACAGTCAGCTGCAACAACGGCTGTGCGGTTGCGCGAACTATCGCTGTGGTCGGAAAAAGGTTACGGTCACAGTTCTGTCCTCAAAACAATGCCAGATGTGCCTAACGTAGTGGATTACACTTTGGCGAGTCCACTTTTCGACAAAAAGTTTGAGACTCTAATCCCCAACAGTGAGGCGTGGTGCACACAGACCCCGGGGAATAAAGAATATATAGATTTCTACACTGATGGCTCCAAATTGGATGGACAAGTGGGGTTCGGAGTATATTCTAATGATCTGGAACTTCGAATAGCGAAAAGATTACCAAATCACTGTAGTGTTTTTCAGGCTGAAATATTAGCAATAAGAGAGGTGGCGAATTGGCTGAGAAGTAATGTTCCAAAAAATGTGGGCATTAATATATACTCAGACAGTCAACCTGCAATAAAATCCTTGGACTCTGTGTTCCTCAACTCGAAAACGGCCATCGACTGCCGCAAATCTCTCAATGAGATGGCTGAGCAGTACAATATTCACCTAATATGGGTGCCTGGCCATAGGAACATACCGGGGAACTGCGAAGCGGATGAGTTGGCAAGGCTAGGGACTACCTTACATATTCCAGGGGAACTAGAATTTGTTGGTATGCCCCTAGCTACCTGCAAGCTCATGCTGCGTGAGAAGGCTGTTATGATGGCAAATGTTCGATGGGAGAATTGCAAGGGTTGTAACGACACCAAGCAAATATGGCCCCATTTCAACTTAAACCGCACACTAGATATGCTAATGTTCTCGAGACGTCAGATATCACTCCTGATATCTGCTATAACGGGTCGCTGCCTGATAGGCGATTTTGCAAAAACTATTGGCGCGAAGTATAATGACTATTGTATGAGCTGTCATGATGCGGAGGAAAAAGAATCAATTAAACACCTCTTGTGTGAGTGTCCTGCATTTTGTGTAAAGCGCAAGCAACTTTTAGGAGCATATAGCTTCAGATTACTGGCGGATCTGGAAAACGTTAACTTAAGCAGTCTGCTACTGTTTTTGGAACAATCTGGTTGGTTCAACAAAGAAAAATAATCAAGAAGGTTCAGCGGTTAAAACTAGAAGTGCCCATATGTAATAGGTACTTTTAGTTAATGTGGTATCACAATGGACTGAATAGTCTAAGTGAGCCTGAATCTTAATCGGGCTGCCACTTTAACCTAACCTAACCTAACCTAACACTGAATGATATTAGAGAAATTTTGCTCATGACTGGGAGCCACCGTGGTGCAATGGTTAGCATGCCCGCCATGCATACACAAGGTCGTGGATTCGATTCCTGCTTCGACCGAACACCAAAAAGTTTTTCAGCGGTGGATTATCCCACCTCAGTAATGCTGGTGACATTTCTCAGGGTTTCAAAACTTCTCTAAGTGGTATCACTGCAATGAGAAACGCCGTTCGGACTCGGCTATAAAAAGGAGGTCCCTTGTCATTGAGCTTAACATGGAATCGGTCAGCACTCAGTGATAAGAGAGAAGTTCACCAATGTGGTATCACAATGGACTGAATAGTCTAAGTGAGCTTGATACATCGGGCTGCCACCTTACCTAACCTCAACTGAGGTCTCTCTGTTATTGCTTATTTCGTGTCTGGGAATAAATTCCTCAGACGATGCTAAAAATAAGCCACTCGTACAACGATTACACCTATCTTTGTATAGAGAGATTTTTGTATTGTTCAATGTCTCAGTCAGTGGCCTAGTCTGCCCTTGGTTGGCGAAGGTCAACAATATAAGCAATTCATTCGATGAGCTGTTTTAGAATTGAATTTTTTCAACCGCAATCACCGGCCTGTCGTGTGATGTGATCCTGAGAATCTTGGGGTAACTTATAGTCGGAATTATTTCGCCATCGACTCTGACATTCAACTGCATTTGTACTTCTGCCGTCCATGTAGTGAATAGTGTGGCATGAGGATCTGGTGGCGGATATCCCCAAATTTCCAGAAGTGAAATAAGTGGTAAGACTCATTAACCAGAGGCTGCCAACATCAGTATATGTGTTGAAACATGGTCTTCAAGTCAATTGCCGACTACACTTGAGATGCAGACAAAAACCAAGAAATTTTAACCAGCAGGCAAGTGCAGCCGTACCAACTTCTATTTATAAGAAAGAGAAGCTTATTTGTGTCCCACCTATAATAATGACACGGATTGCCTTTTCGCTTGCTTTTCTAAGAATTTTTTTTTCGCTCGGACCAATTGAAATAAAATACGCTTCCTAGAGGAGCTATGCTGCTCCCCATCCGGCATGGAGCTAAAACTAGCATCCGTACGTTAAGACCACCAAATATGTTCAACGGTAATTTATTCGCCTTTCACATCATTGGCTCTATAGGTAACCTTCGTCTAACCTATTTTACTTTGTTTGCCAAATCATTATTGAATTTTAAAATCTATATACATTCTATATTTTGATTTTATCTAATTCTTTCTAATTTAACAATTACAGATATATTTTCCCGGCATTATCCATGTGGTCTATGTCTTAAGGCCATCGGGACTTTTTCAAAAGGCCATCTCAGAAGTTAGTACGAAATTTTCCAAAGATGAATATCGTTTTCGTTTAGTCATATGTTCGGCATTAAATGATCTACATGAGTATATAGAACAGTCACAATTAACAGCAGATATGGGTGGATCGTTAATTTATTCACATCATGAATGGATACAACAAAGAATAGTAAGTACACAGAAAGAATCTTGCAATTTTTGATCGAAAAACTAATATAATCCATTTTATTTCTTTTCATACAGTCCCTGGAAAAATTCTCCAGTTTAACCCATCAAGTTTCAGCCGAATTAGATATATTTATACAAGCCATACACGATACAGAATTTCCAAATTCTGTGGAAGCCACACAAAAACTTTTAGACGATCAAGGAGCTGATTATCAAAGATTAAAGGTTAGAGAGTAAACATAAACACAATCAATGCGATTGACAATAGGCGAAATCATATCGGTAAATCAAGCTTTGACAAACTCACCACTAGGCTTCCAAAGTGACTTATTTCTAATGTAGGGAGACACTTTTTTTCATTTCCCCTAAAATGTTGAATAACGCATTCTCTGATCAATTTAATCTCCGAATGCTTCAATTATATACATAAGGAAGAAAAACATTTGGCATGGTTTCAGAGAGTATATCAATTGCCCCATAGTTGCCACTGTTGGTAGAATTCTACAAAAAATAGTAGATTTTTTACTGTTTGATAGATTGGTAGAATTCCAACATTAATTTTCTATAGAAATAAAATTTTGACAAAATTTCTACAAAAATTTAAATTTGACAAAATTTCTATAGAAGTAATATTTTGCAAAATTTTCTGTAGAAATAAATTTTTTACAAAATTTTCTGTAGAAATAAAATTTTGACAAATTTTCTATAGAATTAAAATTTTGAATACATTTTCTATAGAAATAAAATTTTGACAAAATTTTCTGGAGAAATAATATTTTTACAAAATTTTCTATAGAAATAAAATTTTGACAACATCTTCTATAGAAATAAAATTTTGACAAAATTGTCTATAAAAATAAAATTTAGAACAAAATTTTCTATAGAAATAAAATGTTGACAAAATGTTCTATAGAAATAAAATTTGAAAAAAATTTTCTATAGAAATAAACTTTGGACAACATTTTCTATAGAAATAAATTTTGACAGAATTTTCTATAGAAATAAAATTTTGAAATTTTCTATAGAAATAAAATTTTGACAAAATTTTCTATAGAAATAAAATTTTGACAAAAGTTTCTACACAAATAAAATTTTCTATAGAAATAAAATTGTGACAAAATTTTTATAGAAATAAAATTTTGACAAAATTTTCTATAGAAATAAAATTTTGACAAAATTTTCTATAGAAATAAAGTTTTGACAAAATTTTCTATAGAAATAAAATTTTGAAAAAATTGTCTATAGAAATAAAATTTTGACAAAATTTTCTATAAAAATAAAATTTTGACAAAATTTTCTATAGAAATAAAATTTTGACAAAATTTTCCATAGAAATAAAATTTTGACAAAATTTTCTATAGAAATAAAATTTTGACAATATTTTCTATAGAAATAAAATTTTCACAAAATTGTCTATAGAAATAAAATTTTGACAAAATTTTCTATAGAAATAAAATTTTCACAAAATTTTCTATAGAAATAAAATTTTCACAAAATTTTCTATAGAAATAAAATTTTGACAACATTTTCTATAGAAATAAAAGTTGGACAAAGTTTTCTATAGAAATAAAATTTCGACATAATTTTCTATAGAAATAAAATTTGGACAAAATTTTCTGTAACATAGAAATAAACTTTGACAAAATTTTCTATAGAAATAAAATGTTGACAAAATTTTTCTATAGAAATAAAATTTTTACAAAATTTTCTATAGAAATAAAATTTTGACAAAATTTTCTATAGAAATAAAATGTTGACAACATTTTCTATAGAAATAAAAGTTGGACAAAGTTTTCTATAGAAATACAATTTTGGCAAAATTTTTTATAGAAATAAAATTTTGACACAATTTTCTATAGAAATAAAATTTGGACAAAATTTTCTATAGAAATAAAATTTTGACAAAGTTTTCTATAGAAATAAAATTTTGACAAAATTTTCTCTAGAAATAAAATTTGGACAAAATTTTCTATAGAAATAAAATTTTCTATAGAAATACAATTTTGACCAAATTTTTCCATAGAAATAAAATTTTGACAAAATTTTCTATAGAAATAAAATTTTGACAAAATTTTCTATAGAAATAAAATTTTGACAAAATTTTCTATAGAAATAAAATTTGGACAAAATTTTCTATAGAAATAAAATTTTGACAAAATTTTCTACAGAAATAAAATTTTGACAAAATTTTCTATAGATATAAAATGTTGAAAAAACTTTCTATAGAAATAAAATGTTGACAAAATTTTCTATAGAAATAAAATTTTGACAAAATTTTGTATAGAAATAAAATTTTAACTAAATTTTCTATAGAAATAAAATTTTGACAAAATTTTCTATAGAAATAAAATTTTGACAAAATTTTCTATAGAAATAAAATTTGGACAAAATTTTCTATAGAAATAAAATTTTGACAAAATTTTCTATAGAAATAAAATTTTGACAAAATTTTCTATAGAAATAAAATTTGGACAAAATTTTCTATAGAAATAAAATGTTGACAAAATTTTCTATAGAAATAAAATTTTGACAAAATTTTCTATAGAAATAAAATTTTGACTAAATTTTCTATAGAAATAAAATTTTTACTAAATTTTCTATAGAAATAAAATTTTGACTAAATTTTCTATAGAAATAAAATTTCGACAATATTTTCTATAGAAATAAAATTTTGACAAAATTTTCTCTAGAAATAAAATTTTGACAAAATTTTCTATAGAAATAAAATTTTGACTAAATTTTCTATAGATATTGCTAAAATAAGAAATAAAACCTTTCTTGCGAAGAAAAAGCATGTTTTTCATACTAACCACAAGAATTTGATCAAAAATTTCAAAAAAAAAGAGTTTTTTGTTTGCAGATTTTTGGTAAAATTTTCTTTAAATTTTAGTAGATTATTTTTGGCACTAGTGGCAACCGTTATAGTAAATCACCAAATTTCTTAAGCATTAACATGGCTGAGAAGATTTTTCGGGGAGTCGCCTATCGTTAATCGCCATGAATGTGTTGAGTCACTTAATCTCCTCTTGTAAACTCATTTTCTCACAAACCCTTTTTGTCTTCAATATTTTTAGGATGAAATTTTAGCAGCAGCCAAACATGGTGAAACCTTGCTCAATAATATTAAGTCCAATGAGGAAATTAAAGAATTCTCAGAACGTACTGGCAATGTTAGCTCCATAGAACGGTAAGTACTAGATCCCAATAAAGTACGGGTTGAAGCTTTGTTTTATTTATGGAAATTCCATTAAAGCTTTCTCTTAAATTCTTTTGTATATTTAACAAAAAGATTTACTTCAAATCTTATTAATCGATTACCCTTTGTAATCCCTCAACTAACCTTTAAGTTCCTTTGGAATAACAAAAAAAAAAATGTGGAAATTTTAGTTTACTATCTCTCTCTCGCTCTTTTTTATAACAAACCTATAATATTTTCATATAAAATTTTTTCAATGTTTATTAAGTTTTAGCTCTGCACTGGTTTTGTAATAACTAAGTCAAAAAAAAAAATGTGATCTGTTTGTATAACCAAAAGCGATTTATATTTAGTTTTAGGTTCATTTAGTTCAAATCCTCTTTATATTATTTTGAAATGAATTTGGAAAGAAGTTTGTATCTCGAACAAAAATATAAACAATTACTCTAATTTCGGTTTAACGGTTACGGCTTCATTTGTGCTTGTTATCATACTATTCTGTGAATCTGAGTAAATTCTAGTATATTTCAAATTATATTGTTTGTATCATGTCCAATTTTTTATGTTTTATTTTATTGTAATGGTATTTACGGATTTTTTGTGATCATGTCATAAAAATGTGGGAATATCTTCCTTTGAGGGTGCTTTAAAGTGTTATACGTCATGAAAATGGACGGCACTGATTGGAAAATAGTTCTCATTAAGACCAACTTGTCCTTAGTCAATAGGAATTTTCTTTTATCTCAAAATATCCATTTTAAAGTCGAATGATAAGTTTATAATCTCTTGGTCAAGTAAAAATTCTTTGTATCAGAGAAATGCGTCTTCTAACCTGCGCATGCCACCGTGGTGCAATGGTTAGAATGTCCGCCTTGCATTCACAGGGTCGTGGATTCGAACCCAGTTACGACCAAACAGCAAAACGTTTTCGAGCGGTGGATTATCCGACCTCAGTAATGCTAGTAACAACACAAAAAATTTACAAAATTTTCTATAGAAATAAAATTAAAAAAAAAAATTCTATAGAAATAAAGTATTGACAAAATTGTCTATAGAAATAAAATATTGACAAAATTTTCTATAGAAATAAAATATTGGCAAAATTTTCTATAGAAATAAAATTTTCACGAAATTTTCTATAGAAATAAAATTTTCACGAAATTTTCTAAAAAAAAAATTTACAAAATTTTCTATAGAAATAAAATTTTGATAAAATTTTCTATAGAAATAAAATTTTGACAAAATTTTCTATAGAAATAAAATTTTGACAAAATTATCTATAGAAATAAAATTTTCACAAAATTTTCTATAGAAATAAAATTCTGATAACATTTTTTATAGAAATAAAATTGTGACAAAATTTTTTATGGAAATAAAATTAAAAAAAAAAATCTATAGAAATAAAATTTTGAAAAAATTTTCTATAGAAATAAAATGTTGATAACATTTTTTTATGGAAATAAAAAAAGAAATAAAATTGTGACAAAATTTTTTATGGAAATAAAATTTTGACAAAATTTTCTATAGAAATAAAACTTTGTTAAATTTTTTTATGGAAATAAAATTGTGACAAAATTTTTTATGGAAATAAAATTAAAAAAAAAATGTTCTCTAGAAATAAAAATCTGACAACATTTTTTATGGAAACAAAATTTTCTATAGAAATAAAATTTTGACAAAATTTTCTATAGAAATAAAATGTTGACAAAATTTTCTATAGAAATAAAATATTGACAAAATTGTCTATAGAAATAAAATATTGACAAAATTTTCTATAGAAATAAAATATTGGCAAAATTTTCTATAGAAATAAAATTTTTACAAAATTTTCTATAGAAATAAAATTTTGATAAAATTTTCTATAGAAATAAAATTGAGACAAAATTTCTATAGAAATTAAATTTTGACAAAATTTTCTATAGAAATAAAATTTTGATAAAATTTTTTATGGAAATAACATTTTGAAAATTTTTTCCATAGAAATAATATTTTGACAAAATTTTCTATAGAAATAAAATTTTGATAAAATTTTCTTTAGAAATAAAATTTTAAGAAAATTTTCTATAAAAAATTTGTTTACCAAATTTTTTTATAGAAATAAAATTTTGATAATTTTTTTTATTAAAATAAAAAAAAAGGAAATAAAATTTTGAAAAAATTTCTATAGAAATAAAATTTTGAAAGAAAAAAAATATATAAAATTGCGACAATTTTTTTTATGGAAATAAAATTTTGAAAAAAAAATTCATGTTAGCCTGATACCGAAACAGGCAATTGACGTCCAAATGCATTATATCAATTATACAATTATTTTTCGAGCTTTATGGACAGATATAGATTAAGGAACATGGTTAATAGAGCCATTGAAAAGAAAACGCCAGATACAAATCTATACACGCCTGAACTGTACATGTTTCGGTTCGGGCGAATGAATAAAATTTTGATAAAATTTTTCATGGAAATAAAATTTTGAAAAAAATTCTATAGAAATAAAATTTTGACAAAATTTTCTATAGAAATAAAATTTTGACAAAATTTTCTATAGAAATAAAATTTTCACGAAATTTTCTAAAGAAAAAAATTTTTGCTAAATTTTCTATAGAAATAAAATTTGGAAATATTTTTTTTTTTTTTTTTATAGAAATAAAAAAAAAAATAAAATTGTGACAAATTTTTTATGGAAATAAAATTTTGAAAAAAATTTCTATAGAAGTAAAATGTTGACAAAATTTTCTATAGAAATAAAATTTTGATAAATTTTTGTATGGATATAAAATTTTGAAAAATTTTTCTATAGAAATAAAATTTTGACAAAATTTTCTATAAAAATAAAATGTTGATAAAATTTTCTTTAGAAATAAAATTTTAAGAAAATTTTCTATAGAAATAAAATTTTGACAAAATTTTCTATAGAAATAAAATTTTGACAAAATTTTCTATAGAAATAAAATGTTGACAACATTTTCTATAGAAACAAAATTTTGACAATATTTTTCCTATAGAAATAAAATTTTGACAAGATTTTCTGTAGAAATAAAATTTTGAGAAAATGTTCTATAGAAATAAAATTTGGACAAAATGTTCTATAAAAATAAAATTTTGACAAAATTTTCTATAGAAATAAAATTTGAACAAATTTTCTATAAAAATAAAATTTGGATAAAATTTTCTATAGAAATAAAATGGTGACATAATTTTCTGTAGGAATTTTCTATAAAAAAAAAATTTTGACATTTTTTTCCAAGAACTAAAATTTTGACAAAATTTTCCATAGAAATAAAATTTTGACAAAATTTTCTATAGAAATAAAATTTTGACAAAATTTTCTATAGAAATAAAATTGTGACAAAATTTTCTATAGAAATAAAATTTTTACAAAATTGTTTATGGAAATAACATTTTGGAAAAATTTTATTTTGTCAAAATTTTATTTCTATAGAAACATTTTTCAAAATTTTATTTCCATAAAAATGTTATCAAAATTTTATTTCTATAGAAAATTTTGTCAAAATTTTATTTCCATAAAAATTTTTGTCACAATTTTATTTCTTTTTGTTTTATTTTCATAAAAACATTTTATGAAAATTTTATTTCTATAGAAAATTTTGAAAAATTTTTTTCTATAGAAAACAAGATTTTTTTGTTTGGTAGTTTTTTGGTAAAATTTTCTTCAAAATTTTATAGATTATTTTTACCATACCTTAATGGTATAATCACTTTTTTACCATTTGGTAATTATTTTTCTCGAATAAATCTGTCCATAGAAAAAAGATCATCCAAATCATTTAAATTTGATTATTTTCAATTCAATTTTCGATTCTTTTGGCCATTTTATAATTTGTAGAACGAAATTAATCCATTCATTTCCATACCATTACGGTTAGTCTTAGTTAAATATTTAAGTTAATTTAGGTTTTTCTCCATAACCAAAAACAAAAAAACAAGCATTTATAGTAGTCTCGGTGTTTGCATGTTTGTTCACTAAAGAAAGAAAAAAATATTTAGAAAAACCAATGAGAAAAAAAAACATTGTTAATAAATTCAAACGTTTATAAACACATTGCTTTTTTCTACTCACCATTTTATCTACACAAATTCCACCATCCAACAGTTTACAATTTATATACTCACCACCATCACCACCACCACAAATTCATTTCATTGTGCACTTCAAAGAAACTCACAATTTACAGTTGCTGCCTAAGGATATGCTATAGTTTTGGGATTCGTTTTTCTTTAAAGAAAATATAGCATCCATTAGCTATCACTGTTGCCATAACTTCTTGTAAGGGACGGTTATAAATGCTATCGAAAACGTTATTTTCTCGTGACTTAAAATTATTTTGTGACTTAAAAAATACTCATGTAAAACAGTTATTTTTCAACGTAAAATAAATGATAGGATGAAACTTTTAATAGGAGAATTTCATTTATTTGATTTTGAGTTAATATTTTCTGGGTAACCGTTATTTACGGCGCCTGCTTCTTGTTTTTTTTTCTCGAACGTTTGGGAAAGAGCTCAATTTTATAAAAAGGATAATGTCATATGTCAAAATCTCCCTCTCTCAAATCTCTTAGGAAGCTATATGCAAATATTAACCTTTATGGCTGAGAGAACTCATGGCTGAGGTTCCGTATTAAATTTAAGTTTATTTATTTTTATACCCTCCACCATAGGATGGGGGTATATTAACTTTGTCATTCCGTTTGTAACACATCGAAATATTGCTCTAAGACCCCATAAAGTATATATATTCTGGTTCGTGGTGAAATTCTGAGTCGACCTGAGCATGTCCGTCCGTCCGTCTGTTGAACTCACGCTAACTTCCGAACGAAACAAGCTATCGACTTGAAACTTGGCACAAGCAGTTGTTATTGATGTAGGTTGGATGGTATTGAAAATGGGCCATATCGGTCCACTTTTACGTATAGCCCCCATATAAACGGACCCCCAAATTTGGCTTGCGATTGCTCTAAGAGAAGCAATCTTCATCCGATCCGGATGAAATTTGGTACATGGTGTTAGTATATGGTCTCTAACAACCATGCAAAAATTTTTCCACATCGGTCCATAATTATATATAGCCCCCATATAAACCGATCCCCAAATTTGGTTTGCGATTGCTCTAAGAGAAGCAAATTTCATTCGATTCGGCTGAAATTCGGTACATGGTGTTGGTATATGTCCTCTAATGACCATGCAAAAATTGGTCCACATCGACCCATAATTATATATAGCCCCCATATAAGCCTATCCCCAGATTTGACCTCCGGAGCCTCTTAGAGGAGCAAAATTCATCCGATCCGGTTGAAATTTGGTACGTGGTGTTAGTATATGGTCTCTAACAACCATGCAAGAATTGGTCCATATCGGTCCATAATTATATATAGCCCCCATATAAATCGATCCCCAGATTTGTCCTCCGGAGCCTCTTGGAGGAGCAAAATTCATCCGATCCAGTTGAAATTTTGAACATGGTGTTAGAATGTGGTCTCTAACAAACACGCAAGAATTGGTCCATATCGGTCCATAATTATATATAGCCCCCATATAAATCGTTCCCCAGATTTGATCTCCGGAGCCTCTTGGATGAGCAAAATTCATCCGATCCGGTTGAAATTTGCAACATGGTGGTAGTATAAGGCCGCTAATAACCATGTCAAAATTGGTCTATATCGGTCTATAGTTATATATAGCCGATCCCCAATCACACAAAAATTGGTTGCCACTCGAGCCAAAAATAATCTACCAAAATTTTATTTTTATTTAAAGAAAAGACTATTAGACTATTCAGTCCATTGTGATACCACATCGGTGAACTTCTCTCTTATCACTGAGTGCTGCCCGATTCCATGTTAAGCACAATGACAAGGGACCTCCTTTTTATAGCCGAGTCCGAACGGCGTTCCACATTGCAGAGAAACCACTTAGAGAAGCTTTGAAATCCTCAGAAATATCACCAGCATTACTGAGGTGGGATAATCCACCGCTGAAAAACTTTTTGGTGTTCGGTCGAAGCAGGAATCGAACCCACGACCTTGTGTATGCAAGGCGGGCATGCTAACCATTGCACCACGGTGGCTCCCAAACCTAATGGTAGTAATTCGTTCAGAAAGATCTGGATGCAGAATCGCGCCAAGGAAATTTTACAGGCATCCGACTCCGATTAGGTCGGCTCATTTTGACTGAAAAGCTTCAATTTTTTCCCGTTTGACCCAAACTAATCCAGGGCTACGATTCAATAAGAAATCATTAAAATTAATGCCTAACACCAATGAATAAAATTTAAATTTAATTTAAAATTGGTTATACGTTCCTTTTAGTTTGATTTTTTAATAGAATCTTGGCCGTCAAGTCGCCGGAGTGCCAGTAGCCACCTACAAGTATGAATCGGCTTATTTCTGTCTCTCTGGATGTGGTGACAAGTTCATTCAATGAACAGTAACAGAGAATGAAGCCGCCGATTTGATACGCCGCCGACTATTTTTACCAGTCGAAGCCGCCGACGAATCTCGACTCAATCAAAACTTTAAATTGATGTTATAATGGATAATTGTCTGCCGCCGAAGAGACATGTTGATATCGGCTTAGCTGTCAAGCCGCCGCTGAAGGCAATTTAGTGTCATCCGCTGACGACAAAAAATGGACCGGTTTCATTCTCTGAACAGTAAACACTGTTTGCTGTAAAGACCCATATTCCGTGCATTCATTTAATATTCTTAGGCTTAGAAACGAAAGTTAACTCTTCAAATACTTGGTAATTTCAAATGAGAGTTTGAATAGAACCGATCTAAGGTCTTAAGTTGGTTTGGTTTGATCTGATCCGATGGGAACAGTCATTCGCGATGTCGTCGATTTGTAGACGGTTAGGTTATGTGGCAGCCCGATGTATCAGGCTCACTTAGACTATTCAGTCCATTGTGATACCACAGTGGTGAACTTCTCTCTTATCACTGAGTGCTGCCCGATTCCATGTTAAGCTCAATGACAAGGGACCTCCTTTTTATAGCCGAGTAGCAGGAAACGAACCCACGACCTTGTGTATGCAAGGCGGGCATGCTAACCATTGCACCACGATTTGTAGATAATCGGAACTGGTGTCTTCCCAGTAGGTCCAAAGCTCTCTATGGTGGAGCAGAAGGCCCGAAGTTCTCAGTGGTACTATTTATTATATAATCGTAGAACGATTATTGCCTATTTCAGGCTGATTTAGACTATCCAGTCCATAGTGATACCACAGTGGTTAACTTCTCTCTTGTCATTGAATGCTGCCCGATTCCATGTTAAGCTGAATGACAAGGGACCTCCTTTTTATAGCCGAGTCCGAACGGCATTCCATATTGCAATGAAACCACTTGTAGAAGCTTTGAAACAGTCAGAAAAGTCACCAGCATTACTGAGGTGGGATAATCCACCGCTGAAAATTTTTTTCTCGGCAGCTTTTGAGGTTTATCCGCACCCTTGTTGACTATATACGAGTATAAGGCAATTGGCCGGTCAGTGTTAAACTAGGCATCATCTAAGACAAATGACACGCTATGGAATAACATTCAGACCGGTCACAACGCTCTCCTTAGAACTCCAGCAGGATGTCTCCAGTATTTGGTAGATAAGGCTACACGAGCTTTTGCTGTGGTCGAAATAGAACACGATCAATGTTCGTGTAAGAAATGTTGACAAGAAATTTGAAACATTTCTTCCAAATAGTGGAGCCTGATGTACACAGACTCCTGGGAAGAAATGAAATCAATGGTCTCCATATTTAACCTGAAAAGAAAGACCCACAAACACTGTAAACTAATAAAACCTTTCCTTCCGCACACATAATTCGCTCTACAAGACGATTAACACAAGAGCGTGAGTGATGTACACAGATTCCTGGGAAAAAATTGAATCAATGATCTCCATATTTAACCTGAAAGGAAAGACCCACAAACACTGTAAACTAATAAAACATTTCCTTCCGCACACATAATTTCGCTCTACAACACAATTAACACAAGACCTAATCCCACATTCTAAAACCTCTACTTTTTGATCTCTGCCTCTCTTTCTCTGCCACATATACACACACTTTCTCTCTCTCTCTCACACACTTCTTAAAAATAACAATGTGTACAAATCAATCAATGTTAACATCTCTCATTGATCATCAAAACAAAATCTTGTGTGTCTCTCTCTCTCTTTCAAACTTTCTCACGCAATGCTCTCACATGTAACGCGCTCTTTATCTAAATGTGTATTTGTTTTGTGTAAAATTCATAATCGATACAACAACCCGCCCATTCATCGATCGATCGTAAAACATATTGAAAACGAAAAAATCAAAACATGCGAACCCTGTCATCCAAAATTCTTGAATTAATTCGAACTAACTGAATGCTGCACAATCCGCGTCTATGCAAAATAAAAAAAAAACGCTATTTTGAAAATCCTTAAAAATCCTAATGCGGCTATATGCTAACAATTTTTAATGGTCATTGAGTAATTATGCAGATCCAGTGCAGGGCAAACGACAACAATACATCCTCCCTCAACGCAACCACAATTAATTAAACGTCATCAAATTATCTATCACCAACAATATAAATTGAAAAAACCTCAATACCATGATGATTGCCGGGACTATCGTAGATTATTGGTACAATTGGAGGAGACCGAAAGGCGTTTCGATGAATTTTGGCGTACCCACAGCAATCGCTTGCAACAATGTCTGGAGCTAAGGAAATTTGAACAGAGTTTTAAGGAGTTACAGGTAGGCTTCCACTAAAAATCATTTAAAATTTCATTGCCTTTCATCGAATTCTTCCCTTACTTTCAGATTTGTTTCGATACCCATATGAGCTCTATCTCAGAAATGACCGAAATCGGTGAAAGCGTTATCCGTGTCGATAGCCTTATTGAAGAAACCAAAGAATTTCAAAGTCAATGCACTCTGGATATAGATAAGGCAGCTGAGGTTATTGCTGCTGGTCAACAACTTATCGGCTCACGTGGTGTTTATCCCTGGGAAATAGTTCAACCCAAATGCGATGAACTGCAACGAGTTTGTGATATCATTACAGAGCGTCTGCAAAAACGTTTGGAAATTTTAAATAAAAATCGTGAACTTATGGAGAGAGTTGAAAAGGTAAGACGAGAGACAATAACTGAAGTTTTCTTTTTTTGTTTACTTTCGATTTCTCTTCCATTTTAGGCTAATGAATGGTGTGCAAATGGTGTAGAATTACTTACCTCACAGCGTATAGAGAAATGCTCATCTTCCCATGAATTGGCCGAACAGAGTCTCCATGAAATTCAGGCTTTTATAGCCTCAGCATCAGAGTTTAAACTATCTAGTCCTAGTGAATTCAAAAAGATCTTCTTAGAAAGCACTACACCAGAAACCAAAGCTTTAGTATCGCAGGTAAGTTGTCATGCAAGGGAATTTTTTTATATACCATATTTAGATATAAAGGAAGAAAAAAGGAAGGAAAAGAAAAGAAAGGAAAGGAGAGGAAAGGAAAGGAAGAACCGGCCTGCCTTGATAACAGGCTAGCATTAAAATAGGAAACAATATATCTTAAACAATCCCTAGAACTCAAAATTTGCGATAAAAGTCCCTTGGAGCTATATGTAAAATTTAACGCAGATGCGGAGCCTGTCCAGCGAAGTCCGAAATTTTTTCTCGCTAGTATCTCGGAATTGTGAACTTCACCTTTGGGAGAATCCTCTTAAAGCCGACAGACTTCTAAACTTATAAAGTCGAAACAAAATAGCTCAATAGGGAATGATCCCTATTTTAATGAACGAACTCTATCGTAAAATATTAAAAAGTTAATATGTCTTACAATAGGTAACAGGTTGGCTGATAAGTCCCCGGTCTAAGAAAGAAAAACACATTTTTTTTGTCAAAATTCATATTTCCCTTCAAGAGCGATACAACGATTATAGCGACCTTCCAATTGTTTGATACCATTTTGGTAGTACTCCTTCGATTGTGCCTCAAAATAGGCCTCAGTTTCGGCGATCACCTCTTCATTGCAGCCAAATTTTTTCCCTGCGAGCATCCTTTTGAGGTCTGAGAACTAGAAAAAGTCACTGAGGGCCAGACCTGGAGAATACGGTTAGTGGGCTCTGTTTTTTAGGATGCGCATGGAATAATTTTTATCGATTATCTTGAGAAAGGAAAAACCATCAACAGTGACTATTATATGGCGTTATTGGAGCGTTTGAAGGTCGAAATCGCGGCAAAACGGCCCCATATGAAGAAGAACAAGTATATACGGCCGTAAGTTCGGCCAGGCCGAAGCTTATGTACCCTCCATCATGGATTGCGTAGAAACTTCTTCTAAACACTGCCATCCACAATCGAATTACTTAAGTTGCGGTAACGCTTGCCGATGGCAAGGTATCTTAAAACCTCCTAACACCATCTTCTAAATTGTATGTAAGTCCATACGTGGTATATATTAAATCAAAAAAGATCGATCCAATACGTATATAAGTTTGACAAAGTAGACATAAAATTTTGACAAAATTTTCTACAGAAATAAAATTTTAACAAAATTTTCTATAGAAATAAAATTTTCACAAAATTTTCTATAGAAATAAACTTTTGACAAAATTTTCTATAGAAATAAAATCTTGGTAGATTATTTTTGGCTCGAGTGGCAACCATGATTATGAACCGAATAAAATTTAAACAAAATTTTCTATAGAAATAAAATTTTGACAATGATGAACATTTTATTATGAACCGAGTAAAATTTTAACAAAATTTTCTCTAGAAATCAAATTTTTACAAAATTTTCTATAGAAATAAAATTTTGGTAGACTATTTTTGTCTCTAGTGGCAACCATGATTATGAACCGATATGGACAAATTTTTGTGTGATTGGACCAATTTTGGTATGGTTGTTAGCGACCGTATACTAACACCACGTTCCTAATTTGAACCGGATCGGATGAATTTTGCTCCTCCAAGAGGCTCCGGAGGTCAAATCTGGAGAACGTTTTATATGGGGGCTATATATAATTATGGACCGATATGGACCAATTCTGGCACGCTTGTTAAAGATCATATACTAACACCATGTTCCAAATTACAACCGGATTGGATGAAATTTGCTTCTCTTGGAGACTTCGCAAGCCAAATCTGGGGATCGGTTCATATGGGGGCTATATATAATTATGAACCGATGTGGACCAATTCTTGCATGGTTGTTAGAGACCATATACCAATATCATGTACCAAATTTCAGGCGGATCGGATGAAATTTGCTTCTCTTTGAGGCTCCGGAACCCAAATCTGGGGATCGGTTTATATGGGCGCTTTATATAATTATGGACCGATGTGGACCAATTTTTGCATGGTTGTTAGAGACCATATACCAACATCATGTACCGAATTTCAGTCGGATCGGATGAAATTTGCTTCTCTTTGAGGCTCCGCAAGCCAAATCTGGGGATCGCTTTATATGGGGGCTATATATAATTATGGACCGATGTGGACCAATTTTTGCATGATTGTTAGAGACCATATACCAACACCATGTGCCAAATTTCAGCCGGATCGGATGAAATTTGCTTCTCTTTTAGGCTCCGCAAGCCAAATCTGGGGATCGGTTTATATGGGGGCTATATATAATTATGGACCGATGTGGACCAATTTTTGCATGATTGTTAGAGACCATATACCAACACCATGTACCAAATTTCAGCCGGATCGGATGAAATATGCTTCTGTTAGAGGCTCCACAAGCCAAATCTGAGGGTCCCTTTATATGGGGGCTATACGTAAAAGTGGACCGATATGGCCCATTTTCAATACCATCCGACCCACATCGATAACAACTACTTGTGCCAAGTTTCAAGTCGATAGCTTGTTTCGTTCGGAAGTTAGCGTGATTTCAACAGACGGACGGACGGACGGACATGCTTAGATCGACTCAGAATTTCACCACGACCCAGAATATATATACTTTATGGGGTCTTAGAGCAATATTTCGATGTGTTACAAACGGAATGACAAAGTTAATATCCTATCCTATGATGGAGGGTATAAAAAAGTGTTGTTCCACCAAGACAACGCACCGTGCCACAAGTCATTGAGAACGGTGGCAAAAATTCATGAATTGGGCTTCGAATTGCTTCCCCACCCACCGTATTCTCCAGATCTGGCCCCCAGCGACTTTTTCTTGTTCTCAGACCTCAAAAGGATGCTCACAGGGAAAAAATTTGGCTGCAATGAAGAGGTGGTCGCCGAAACTGAGGCCTATTTTGAGGCAAAACCGAAGGAGTACTACCAAAATGGTATCAAAAAATTGGAAGGTCGTTATAATCGTTGTATCGCTCTTGAAGGGAATGTTGAATAATAAAAAAAAAAAAAATTTGACAACCTGTTATTTGATCCCTATATCACTCTGGCTTCATCCAAATGATATAGCTCTCTTCCTCGAACTTTATGTAGATGCTTCACAATAACAACTAAAGTGACAGCTAATAATGATGGCTCTTGTATCAGCCGAACTTAATCAACGTTCGAAATCCTCAATCGAATTTTTGCCATTATGGTTAGGTTAGGTTAGGTGGCAGCCCGATGTAGCAGGCTCACTTAGACTATTCAGTCCATTATGATACCACAGTGGTGAACTTCTCTCTTATCACTGAGTGCTGTCCGATTCCATGTTAAGCTCAATGACAAGGGACCTCCTTTTTATAGCCGAGTCCGAACGGCGTTCCACATTGCAGTGAAACCACTTAGAGAAGCTTTGAAACCCTCAGAAATGTCACCAGCATTACTGAAATGGGATAATCCACCGTTGAAAAACTTTTTGGTGTTCGGTCGAAGCAGGAATTATCAGCCATTATCAAAAGTCGATTTTAAAGAGCACCAATAAACGATTTGACTATCAAAAATATCGACTTCAAATTTTCAAAGTTTTTTAGCACAAAAAGTCTTTGACTTTTGTATTCCGTACTTTACTTCAGAACGAGAACAAAATGGTACTCTTAACCTTTTCAGGGTTAAGGTACGATATTTCTACACTGATTGATAAGCTCAGCTCGTCAGTCCATTTCAGACGACTTATCTCACCCTACATAACAGCTTCAAGCATCAACACATCATCATTCGTATGTAGATTAGCACATACAATCTCACGTACCGGCTGCCTGACCTATACGATTTTCTAGACATCCCTCAGATGATGCTAAAAACAAAACCAACAATCGCACTACTAGCAACTACTGAGACTCAAACTCATATTGAATTTAGTTTTGTTTGGAAAACTGGCATGGCTGTAATTACAAATTTATTTTAAATTCGTCGTGAGCTGTTGGAATATCATTTTGTTTTTGGATTTATGGGCGAAATTTCATTTCTCTTGGTTTTTTTACGATTTTACCCCTACCTCCTCGAATGTGTTATGATTAAAAAAAAAATTATATAGTTTTGTGCTCATAAGTGTGATGATGCCGCTTTTATAATTCCGAGGTTTCCTTGTCGTATAATAAAGTGAAAAATAAAACAAACAAAACAAAAAAATTGGTTTTTAATCTCTGTTTTGCCTTCTCTCATGAATTGGATGCTGGAAATATTCTGATGATTTGTGACTCATTAGCCCGACGGGATTCGCTTTTGTCCACCATCCATTATCCGCTCATTTAGTTTAGAATCAACCTTTGCTTGAATTGTTTTGGTTTAAGATTACAGCGATTCTAATAAGCGCGCGCGCGTGAAAATAGAAAATTCTTAGAATAGCTTCTGGTGTAGATTACAAAAAGAAAAATAAAAAAAAATAAATATGTAAATTGAGAAAAACAAAAAAAAAAATCAGATGAACGAATATAATTAACCCGGAACATGGGAAGTGATTAATCCATGTGTAGTGAATGATAACGAGTGTTCGTGGTTCATTGTTACAAATTTGAATCCATGTTAATGTCATCTAATTTCTCCAAGCAATCATGTTTATATCCTACATAAATCAAGATGCTGAAAGGCGTCGTTGGTCTTGTCCCATACAAATTTGCAAGGATGTTACTCATAGCAGTGCTGATTTTCAAGTGAGTTTAAGTGTTTCATATTGTGTTTAATTAACTCAATAGGAAGGGGAAATGAATCAGCAAAATATTTTGTTTATTTCAAAATATTTTGTTATATATTCAGATGGTGCTATAAAGGATAATGTACTTATTAACCGGGATAATTGCTTTTTCTTGGAGCATTAGTTTTTTAATACTAGCAATAATCGCGCATCGATGGAACCTCATTAGTTACGATATCGCCTCTGCGCAAAACTTCGCAGAACATGTTGGAACGCGTGGCCCCATGCACAAGAATTAATTTCTTAATACTTCAAGTATGGACATAACGATTTAGCGGTAAAGATTTTATCGTGATTTTCCGCAGTAGTATTTCGAGAAAGTCGCCAAGCAATCATGTTTCAGTGCAAACATTCTAAAGCTTAGAGAAAAACAAGCTAAACGCCCAAAGAAATTGGTGCGAAAGTAAGTTACAGTGAAACCTTTCAACTTTGAACACTCTGAAAATCGGACAACTCCCAAATGTGGACAAAATTTCGGAAGTTTCACTGTATATACAAAAGGAATCCAATACAGAAGCAGGCACTATGTCGAAGCCACCAGTATGTAGGCAAGTGCAGAAGCACTAGCTTCCAAGCTTACCATTATCTTGGTTTTCCGTAATGGTATTTCAGTGAAGTCCCTGCTCGGGCGCCAATCAATTATATTAACCCTAGAATGCTAAACATAGCCCGTGAAGCGAAGCCATTTTTTGTTTTTGTGATATCTCCCGATCGCTCAGTCGTTTCAAAGCATACACTATTATATCTAATCTATTTAAAAAAATAATTGTTTTTAGTTTTTTTTTTTTTGTTACTTAATAAGTAATAAACTTGTTTTTTTTTAATATATTTGTTTCGTTTCTAAGTGAAATGTGTTTTTTTTTATAAAAGTCGCCTCCCAGGAAAACAAGATAGATTGCAAAGCAACTGTTATGGAAGAAAGCTAGATGCTGAAGAAATTTTCTGGAATCAAACTCCTGCACTAGTTGCGGATGGACAAGTGGATATCTGTTTGATTGAATGGATAACCGATAATTTACACGTTTTGTTCATACCGTTGGCTTTTGGGCCTCTTCCGACTAATAAAGAGAGCTTTACTTACCACTACGGCAAAAAAATATTATGTCTTGTTAATTAAAATTTCGTGGTTTTCCACATAATATTTCGATTAAGTCCCTGCTCGGGCGCCAAACAATTATGTTAAAGTGACAACAAGATAGATTCCAAAGAAACCATTGCCGAAGAAACCCAGTTGCTAAAGAAATTTTCTGGGATCAAACTTCCGTACTTGTTGCGAATGGACAAGTGGATATCTGTTTGATTGAATGGATAACCGATAATTTATACGTTTTGTTCATACCGTTGACTTTTGGAACTCTTCCGACTAATGAAGAGAGCTTTACTTACCACTACGGCAAAAAAATAGTATGTATGTCTTGTTAATTAAAATTTCGTGGTTTTCCACATAGTATTTCGATTAAGTCCCTGCTCGGGCGCCAAACAATTATGTTAAAGTGACAACAAGATAGATTCCAAAGCAACCATTGCCGAAGAAACCCAGTTGCTAAAGAAATTTTCTGGAATCAAACTTCTGTACTTGTTGCGAATGGACAAGTGGATATCTGTTCCATTGAAAGGACAACCGATAATTTACCCATTTTGTTCATACCATTTGACTTTTGTGACTCTTCCAATTTTGACAAAATTTTCTATAGAAATGAAATTTTGCAAAAATTTTCTATTAAAATAAAATATTGACAAAATTTTCATTAAAAATAAAATTTTGACGAAATTTCTACAAAAAAATTTTGACACAATTTTCTATAGAAATAAAATTTGGCAAAATTTTCTATAGTAATAAAGTTTTGACAAAATCAAATATAATTTTGACAAAATTTTCTGTAAAAATAACATTTTGACGAAATTTTCTAAAGAAAAAAATTTCGACGAAATTTTCTAAAGAAAAAAATTTCGACGAAATTTTTCTATAGAAATAAAATGTTGACAAAATTTTCTATAGAAATACAATTTTGACAAAATTTTCTATAGAAATAAAATGTTCAAAAATTTTAGAAATAAAATTTTGCAAAATTTTTCTTTGGAATAAAATTTTACAATAATTTTTTTGCCAAAATTTTCTATAGAACTAACATTTTGACAAAATTTTCTATAGAAATAAAATTTTGCAAAAATTTGCTATAGAAATAAAATTTTGACAAAATTTTCTATAGAAATAAAAATTTGACAAAATTTTCTATAGAAATAAAATTTTGACAAAATTTTCTATAGAAATAAAATTTTGCTAATAATTTACTATAGAAATAAAATGTTGACGAAATTTTTTATAGAAATAAAATTTTGACAAAATTTTCTATAGAAATAAAATTTTGCAAAAATTTTCTATAGAAATAAAATTTTGCACAAATTTTCTATAGAACTAAAATTTTGACAAAATTTTCTATAGAGATAAAATTTTGCAAAAATTTTCTATATAAATAAAATTTTGCAAAAATTTGCTATAGAAATAAAATTTTGCAACAATTTTCTATACAACTAAAATTTTGCAAAAATTTACTATAGAAATAAAATGTTGACAAAATTTTCTATAGAAATAAAATTTTGACAAAATTTTCTATAGAAATAAAATTTTGACAAAATTTTCTATAGAAATAAAATTTTGCTAATAATTTACTATATAAATAAAATGTTGACGAAATTTTCTATAGCAATAATAATTTGACAAAATTTTCTATAGAAATAAAATTTTGACAAAATGTTCTTTTATAGAAAATTTGCTATAGAAATAAAATTTTGACAACATATTCTATAGAAATAAAATTTTGCAAAAATTTTCTATAGAAATAAAATTTTACAAAAATATTCTATAGAACTAAAATTTTGACAAAAAATTTCTATAGAACTAAAATTTTGCAAAAATTTGCTGTAGAAATAAAATTTTGACAAAAATTTTCTATAGTAATAAAATTTTGACAAAATTTTCTATAGAAATAAAATTTTGACAAAATTTTCGTTAGAAATAAAATTTTGACAAAATTTTCTGTAGAAATAAAATTTTGACAAAATTTTCTATAGAAATAAAATTTTGACAAAATTTTTCTATAAAAATAAAATTTTCTATAGAAGTAAAAGTTTGACAAAATTTTCTATAAAAATAAAATTTTCTATAGAAATAAAATTTTGACAAAAAGAAGTAAAATTTTGACAAATTTTTTTATACAAATAAAATTTTCTGAAGAAGAAAATTTTGACAAAATGTTCTACGGAAATAAAATTTTGACAAAATTTTCTATAGAAATAAAATTTTGACAAAAATTTTCTATAGAAATAAAATTTTGACAAAATTTTCTTCAGAACTAAAATTTTAACAAAATTTTCTATATAAATAAAATTTTGACAAAATTTTATATAGAAATAAAATTTTGCCAAATTTTTCTATAGAAATAAAATTTTGACAAAATTTCCTATAGAAATAAAATTTTGACAAAATTTTCTTTAGAAATAAAATTTTAACAAAATTTTCTATAGAAACAAAATTTTGACAAAATTTTCTATAGAAAGAGAATTTTTGATAAAATTTTCTATAGAAATAAAATTTTGACAAAATTTTCTATAGAAATAAAATTTTGACAAAAATTTTCTATAGAACTAAAGTTTTAACAAACTGTTCTATAGAAATAAAAATTTGACAAAATTTTCTATAGAAATAAAAATTTGACAAAATTTTCTATAGAAATAAAAATTTGACAAAATTTTCTTCAGAAATAAAATGTTAACAAAATTTTCTATAGAAATAAAATTTTGACAAAATTTTCTATAGAAATAACATTTTGACAAAAATTTTCTATAGAAATAAAATTTTGACAAAAATTTCTATAGAAATAAAAATTTTACAAAAATATTCTATAGAACTAAAATTTTGACAAAAAATTTCTATAGAACTAAAATTTTGCAAAAATTTGCTGTAGAAATAAAATTTTGACTAAAATTTTCTATAGAAATAAAATTTTGACAAAATTTTCTATAGAAATAAAATTTTGACAAAATTTTCGTTAGAAATAAAATTTTGACAAAATTTTCTGTAGATTTTTTTTTATATTTTGACAAAATTTTCTATAGAAATAAAATTTTGACAAAATTTTCTATAAAAATAAAATTTTCTATAGAAGTAAAAGTTTGACAAAATTTTCTATAAAAATAAAATTTTCTATAGAAATAAAATTTTGACAAAAAGAAGTAAAATTTTGACAAATACAAATAAATTTTTCTGAAGAAGAAAATTTTGACAAAATGTTCTACGGAAATAAAATTTTGACAAAATTTTCTATAGAAATAAAATTTTGACAAAAATTTTCTATAGAAATAAAATTTTGACAAAATTTTCTTTAGAACTAAAATTTTAACAAAATTTTCTATATAAATAAAATTTTGACAAAATTTTATATAGAAATAAAATTTTGCCAAATTTTTCTATAGAAATAAAATTTTGACAAAATTTCCTATAGAAATAAAATTTTGACAAAATTTTCTTTAGAAATAAAATTTTAACAAAATTTTCTATAGAAACAAAATTTTGACAAAAATTTCTATAGAAAGAGAATTTTTGATAAAATTTTCTATAGAAATAAAATTTTGACAAAATTTTCTATAGAAATAAAATTTTGACAAAAATTTTCTATAGAACTAAAGTTTTAACAAACTGTTCTATAGAACTAAAATTTTGACAAAATTTTCTTTAGAAATAAAATTTTAACAAAATTTTCTATAGAAAGAGAATTTTTGATAAAATTTTCTATAGAAATAAAATTTTGACAAAATTTTCTATAGAAATAAAATTTTGACAAAAAATTTCTATAGAACTAAAGTTTTAACAAACTGTTCTATAGAAATAAAAATTTGACAAAATTTTCTATAGAAATAAAAATTTGACAAAATTTTCTATAGAAATAAAAATTTGACAAAATTTTCTATAGAAATAAAAATTTGACAAAATTTTCTTCAGAAATAAAATGTTAACAAAATTTTCTATAGAAATAAAATTTTGACAAAAATTTTCTATAGTAATAAAATTTTGGCGAAATTTTCTATAGCAATAATATTTTAAAAAAATTTTTCTTTAGAAATAAAATGCTGACAAAATTTTCTGTAGAAATAAAATTTTGACAAAATTTTCTATAAAAATAAAATTTTCTATAGCAATAAAATTTTGACAATATTTTTATATATTTTTATATATATATTTATATAAAAGACTTTTTTATGTAGGAAAACAATTTCGCTAAAATGTTTCTATATAAAACATTTTTTTCTACGAATTTTTAAATTGGAAAACTTCACTGAAATTTTTTAAATAGAAAATTTCTTTAGAGATTTTTTCTATTGAACTAAAATTTTAACAAAATTTTCTGTAGAAATAAAATTTTGACAAAAATTTCTTTAGAAATAAAATTTTGACAAAATTTTCTTTAGAAATAAAATTTTAACAAAATTTTCTATAGAAATAAAATGTTGACAAAATTTTCTATAGAAATAGAATTTTGCAAAAATTTTCTATAGAAATAAAATTTTAGAAAAATATTCTATAGAAATAATATTTGGACAAAATTTTCTATAGAACTAAAGTTTTAACAAACTGTTCTATAGAACTAAAGTTTTAACAAACTGTTCTATAGAAATAAAAATTTGACAAAATTTTCTATAGAAATAAAATTTTGACAACATTGTTTTTAGAAATAAAATTTTGATAAAAATGTTCTATAGAAATAAAATTTTGACAAAAATTTTCTATAGGAATAAAATTTTGACAAAATTTTCTATAGAAATAAAATTTTGAGGAAATATTGTATAGAAATAAAATTTTGACAACATTTTCTATAGAAATAAAATTTTAACAAAATTTACTATATGTCTTACACTACCCCCCTTTCATTTTGGGGTTTTGTGGTAGCATTTTCACATAGAGGCCTGGTTTCTATAAAATTGATTCATTGGTTATATTTACCAAATACATCCAGCATTGGTAACAAGTTTGCATATTGCTAATCCCAATTCTTGAACAAAATATCCAGTTAATTGCTCCATATTCATAGTAGTTTTTAACAATCAACTGGTTTCGGCTCGCAATGTTGCCATGCTAAGGGGGGCTTCAGTAAACTAATAATCTCCGCCACCCGAAAAAAAACATGAAAATTTTTTTATGGATATTTTAAGAATGCATTTCCGTTGTTTCACACCATAAAATTGTTCCCGTGGACCACAATGAAAACAATGTGGAAATCCATATTGAAATGCTGTTTATGGAAATCCACATTGGCACAGCTTAATATACCGGCTTATTACAGATAAATATGAGACATAAACTGGTGACAGCAGCAAATGTTGTTGTTATACGTACCTCAGGTTGTTGTTTTTTTTTTTTTTGTTCATTATTTTTATGAGGCACTGTGACTAGTGTAGCAATTGTCCACGTTGTTGATGATTGTCGTTGGCGTCATCTAGGAGCGGTTATTGTTATTACGGCTGATACTGTTGTTTAGTTTGTTGTTGTTTTTTTTTTTTTCGTTTATCGTGTTTCTGTTGTTGTTACATATTATCATCATTCAACATTGACGCTGTTATAGCTTAACCCATATTTGTCACAATGGTCAATCAAATCCAAAAAAAAGTATGGCAATGTAACATGCAACACTCAGCAGTGTAATTTATATTAGGGTGGAAACAAATTAAATTCTATACAATAAAAAATACTGAATTTCAATTATATTAATTTCTCTTAAATTATTTAAATTAATTATTTAAATTAAATTAATAAAATATATTTAATCAAGTGAATTGTTACTAAATAAATTAATTTTTTAATAATTAATTTGTTTATTAATTTATAAATTAATATTTAATCAAGTGAATTGTTACCAAATACAAATTTTTTTTTAATAATTTATATTTAATATTTATATAATGGGATTTAATTTTCTAAATACATTTTCTCAAAAACAACATTTAATTAAATTTAATGTGAATCCAACGAAAATTTAATTCAATCTATCGCATCTGAGGTACGGAAAACCCAATCAAAAAATTTGCTTAAAATTTTAAAATATAGATTTTTTTTTATATAGAAAACGTTTTGTATATAGAAAAAAAATCCTCTACGAGTTTTTAGCCATTTTTTGAAAAAATTGCTACAAATGTTTGGTATAGACACAACTTTGCTTCAAATTTTTTATGTAGAACAACTTTTACTTAAATTGTTTATATAAAAAAATTTCGTATACATTTTTATATAGAAAAAAATTTGGTAACATTTTTTTATAGAAAATATTTCGGTACAATTTTTTGAAATCGGTTTAAATTTTTTATACATAACCACATTCCGCTAAAAAATTTATATACACCAAATTTTATATAGCAAAATTTCTTACATAGAAAAATTTCGCTACAAATTTTTAATGGCGAAAAAATGTGACCAGAGAATTTTTTATAAAAAAAGCGTTTGTTACATATTTTTATATAGACAAATTTTGATACAAATTTTTCTTATAGAAAAAGTTTAATATACATTTTTTTATATAGAAAACTATTAATAAAAATTGTATATATAGAAAAATTTTAATAAATTTTGTTTTTTTTTTGGAAATTTTGCTAGAAGTTGTTTATAAAGAAAAAATTTCGCTAAACATTTTTATATACATATAACCAAATCTCGCTACAAATTTTTATTTAAAAGATTTTCCCTACGAATTTTTAAGTACCAAAGTTTATATAGCAAAATTTTTTATACAGGACAAATTTTCGTTACAAATTAAAAAAAAATGTGACAAGAAATTTTTTTTATATAAAAAACTTTCACTACAAATATTTTTATATAGAAGATTTTTTGATGTAAAAAAAATTATATAACTACTTTTTCTACGATTTTTTAAATAGATACACTACGCTAAAATTTTTTAAATAAAAAATTTCGTTAGAATTTTTTTTAAAGTTTTTAGAAAAAAATTGTAATGAATTTGGTTAACATTTATTTTATATTATAAAAATTTTATATCAAGAAAATTTTCCCTAAAAAAAAATTTATATAGGGAAAATTTTGCTCAATTGTTTTATATAGAAAAAACTGCTAGAAAAACTTGAACTAAAATTTTTTTATATAAAAAAGATTTGGTATACATTTTTATACAGAAAAAATTTAATAAAATTGTTTATACAGAAAAAATTTGGGTGCAAATTTTTGAAATAGAAAAAATTGCGGTTCAATTTTTTTTTTTATACATAACCGAATTCCGCTAAAAAAAATTTTATATACACCAAATTTTATATAGCAAAATTTTTTACATAGAAAAATTTCGCTACAAATTTTTAATGGCGACAAAAATGTGACCAGAAAATTTCTTATATAAAAAACTTTTGCTACATATTTTATATAGACAAATTTAAATATAAATTTTTCATATAGAAAAAGTTTAATAAACATTTTTTATATAGAAAACTATTAATAAAAATCTTTAATATAGAAAACTATTAATAAAAATTTTGTTTTTATAGAGAAATTTTGCTAGAAGTTTTTTTATAGAAAAAATTTCGTAAAAAATTTTTATATACATATAACCAAATCTCGTTACAAATTTTTATGTAAAAGATTTTCCCTAAAAAATTTTATGTAGAAACAAACATTTTGCTAAAAAATTTCGCTTGAACAAATCTTTCTACGAATTTTTAAGTACCAAAGTTTATATAGCAAACATTTTTATACAGAAAAATTTTCGTTACAAATTAAAAAAAAAATGTGACAAGAAAATTTTTTATATGAAAAAACTTTCACTACAAATATTTTTATATAGAAGAATTTTTTATGTAAAAAAAATGTATAACTACTTTTTCTGCGAATTTTTAAATAGATACACTACGCTAAAATTTTTTAAATAGAAAATTTCGTTAGAGATTTTTTATATAGAAACATTTTGTAATGAATTTGGCTAACATTTATTTTATATTATAAAAATTTTATATCAAGAAAATGTTCCCCAAAAAAATTTTATATAGGAAATATTTTTACTCAATTTTTTTATATAGAAAAAACTGCTAGAAAAACGAACTAAAATTTTTTATATAAAAAAAATTTGGTATACATTTTTATACAGAAAAAAAATTTGGTAAAATTTTTTATACAGAAAAAATTTGGGTACAATTTTTTGAAATAGAAAAAATTTGGGTACAATTTTTTGAAATAGAAAAAATTTCTGTTCACATTTTTTTATACATAACCGAATTCCGCTAAAAACAATTTATATACACCAAATTTTATATAGCAAAATTTTTTACATAGAAAAATTTCGCTACAAATTTTTAATGGCGAAAAAATGTGAGCAGAAAAATGTATATATAAATAACTTTTGCTACGTATTTTATATAGACAAATTTTAATAAACATTTTTATATAGAAAACTATTAATAAAAATTTTAATATAGAAAAATTTTTTAAATTTTGTTTTTATAGAGAAATTTTGCTAGAAGTTTTTATATAGAAAAATTGTCGCTAAAAAAATTTTATATACATATAACCAAATCTCGTTACAAATTTTTATGTAAAAGATTTCCCCTAAAAAGTTTTATGTAGAAACAAACATTTTGCTAAAAAAAATTCGCTAGAACAAATCTTTCTACGAATTTTTAAATACCAAAGTTTATATAGCAAAATTTTTTATACAGAAAATTTTCGTTACAAATTTAAAAAAAAAAATGTGACAACAAAATTTTTTATATAAAAAACTTTCACTACAAATATTTTTATATAGAAGAACTTTTGTGTAAAAAAAATTATATAACTACTTTTTCTACGAATTTTTAAATGGATACACTACGCTAAAATTTTTTAAATAGAAAATTTCTTTAGAGATTTTTTTATATTTTTTAGAAAAATGTTGTAGTGAATTTGGTTAACATTTTTTATATTATATATAAATTTTTTTATCAAGAAAAAGTTCCCTAAAAAAAACTTTTTATATAGGAAAAAATTTTGCTAAAATTTTTTTATATTGAAATTTTCTGGGATTTGTACATAGAAACACATCGGTACAATTTTTTTTATATAGAAAATTTCGTTACAAAATTTTTATATAGAAAAAAAATTGGCCAAAAACTTTTTTATATAGAAAAAATTTGCTACTAATTTTTGTATGGAAAAATCGCTACAAATTAAGTCAATGATATAAAATGTGACAAGAAAATTTGTTATATAAAAAACGTTCACTACAAATATTTTTATATAGAAAAATTTTAAGTAGAAAAAATTTTTTCGCTAAAACAAATAAAACAAACTTTTGTACGAATTTTTAAATTGAAACACTTCGCTGAAATTTTCTAAATAGAAAATTTCTTTAGAGATTTTTTATATAGAAAAAATTGACATGAATTTGGCTAAAATTTTTTTATATTATAAAAAATTTTTATCATGAAAATGTTTCCTAAAAACTTTTTATATAGGAAAAATTTTTGCAATTTTTTTTTTATATTGCAATTTTCTTGGATTTGTACATAGAAACACATCGGTACAATTTTTTTATATAGAAAATTTCGTTACAAAATTTTTATATAGAAAAAAATTTGGCCAAAACCTTTTTTATATAGAAAACAACTTTGTTACAAATTTTTATATGGAAAATATCGCTACAAATTCAGTCAATGATATAGAATGTGAGAGGAAAATTTGTTATATAAAAAACTTTCACTACAAATATTTTTATATAGAAGACTTTTTTATGTAGAAAAAATTTTTCGCTAAAGTGTTTCTATATAAAAAATTTTTTCTACGAATTTTTAAATTTAAAAACTTCACTGAAATTTTTTAAATAGAAAAATTTTTTAGAGATTTTTTATATGGAAAAAATTAGTAATGAATTTGGTTAACATTCTTTTATATTATAAAAATTTTTTATCATGAAAATTTTCCCAGAAAAATGTTATA
Organism: Haematobia irritans; assembly: GCF_050003625.1. NCBI lineage: Eukaryota > Metazoa > Arthropoda > Insecta > Diptera > Muscidae > Haematobia > Haematobia irritans. The sequence continues at coordinate 155,002,666 of NC_134401.1, read as the reverse complement.
TATAAAAAATTTTTGCAAAATTTCTTTTATATTGAAATTTTCTCGGATTTTTACATAGAAACACATCGGTACAATTATTTTTATATAGAAAATTTCGTTACAAAATTTGTATATAGAAAAAAATTTGGCTATAACTTTTTTTATATAGAAAAAACTTTGCTACAAATTTTTAAATGGAAAATATCGCTACAAATTCAGTCAATGATATAGAATGTGATAGGAAAATTTATGATATAAAAAACTTTCACTACAAATATTTTTATATAGAAGACTTTTTATGTAGAAAAAAAAATTTTTCGCTAAAAAGTTTCTATATAAAACATTTTTCTACGAATTTTTTTCAATTTAATTTAATTTCACTGAAATTTTTAAAATACAAAATTTCTTTAGAGATTTTTTATTATAGAAAAAAATTGTAATGAATTTGTCTACAATTCTTTTATATTATAAAAAAATTTTATCATGAAAATGTTCCATAAAAAACTTTTTATATAGAATTTATATAGAAATTTTCTACGATTTTTTCCATAAAAACAGAACGGTACAATTTTTCTAAAAATTTCGTTCCAAAAATTTTATATAGAAAAAATTTGGCTATAACCTTTTTTAAATAGAAAAAACTTTGGTACAAATTTTTATATAGAAAATATCGCTACAAATTCAGTCAATGATGTAGAAAAAATTTCCCTACAATAATTTTATGTAGAAAAAAATTAACTTTAAATAATAAATAATAAGCAATAATTTTTTTTACAAACATTTCGATATAAGTTTTTTTTTTGTTTGCAAAAATACTGCAACAATTGTTTTATTTAGAAAAAAAAATTAGGTACAATTTTTTTATATAGAAAAACCTTTGCCACAATTTTTTCATATGAAAAAATCGCTAGAAATTCAGTCCATGGTATAGAAAGAATTTTACAAAAAATTTTATGTACACAATACATTGCTAAAAATTTTAAAAACAATTTTTTACAAATTTTAATTTAATTTTTAATTTTAATTTAATTGAAATAAATCGCAACAAATATCGCAACAAATTATTTAGAATACTTCGATACAATTTTTTCTCGGAAATTTCCCTAATTTTTGTTTTATAAAAAAATGTGACTACAACCGGTAGAACCTGTGTGTGCAAAGCCTCAAAACCCGGTGTTTGTGATTTCAAGGACAAATTACACTTCGAAGTAAATACAGCTTAAATATGAATTAAAAAACATTGGGACCTTCTCTTAAAAAATTATTAAATTATGTTTTACGTTGATTTTTATGACAATAAAATTTGATTTGTTCCAAATTACTCGTTTTATGGTTTTTGGGAATAATAGGTTGAAGTGGGCATACCGGTTTAAAAATAGAAAAACCGGGTTTGTATAACTCTATTTTGCATCCTCAGCGTGTGGCTGTTTGGTGCGGCTTGCTCAGTGTAAGAAAAGGCTTAGCAATATGAAAATTACGCCAACGCCAACGTTGATCCAATGAATTTTTTCCTTATTCTAATGAATCATTTTTTTAAGAACGAAATGTAACATTCTATTAATGAACATTTGCATTGTATTAATTACAAATGTTCTTTTCGTCAACGAAAAACTTTCCTTAATTCAAGGTTAATGAAATTTTCTTGGTGTGTATGTATGGTCCGGCGGCATCATTGGACAGACGCTACGGGATTTTGTCAAGTAAAATTTGAGTCATATAGCTGATGTTGCCTTTCATTATTAGCGGCATAACTTCTCCTTTATTTTGAAATAGTCATACGATCATTTAGTTCAAAGAAAGGTCGTTTTCTTTGAGTACTTAATCCGCATAAAAATTTTCTCCCATCAACCCTAATAAACAGCGGCAACTACAAAATTTATTTTTGTTACCATATATCAGCATGTGTTGCATGATGATCGCAAAAGAGGAAAGCCAACATATTTGAAATGATGTTATATGTACTTCTAATATGGCTATAAGTTTACAAGGAATTCAAAAAAATACTTTCCAACTACCAGACCAAGTAAGACCTAATTTGATACCAAATTGAAATATATTGACAACAAGTTTGAAGAGCTATCATAACGCGTAGGTTGATGTAATATGTGTATTTTTTTGTAATTTCTGAAAATGGAAATATGATTTATCCAAATGCTTAGAGTTTTTTTTTTTTTTTTTTGAAGTCCTAATTGTTATAGTTTTTCTCCAGCGAAATTAAATCACTGGAAATTACGCATTTCTCATATTTAAGGTAATGATTATGAGGCGTGGATATTTCGCAATTACTTTCATGTTAACTTAATCATTAATTAAAAATGTATGTTAACAGTTAAATATGGAGAGGACTAAATAAATTTTTATCGATATGAGTCACAAAAGAAAACTGGCATTTTGTAACATAATGCAGCTCATTTATTTTCTAAAAAGAGATTTCAATACGTATTCTTTATATGTAAAAGATCAGTAGAAAAATTCTATTGAAGTAAATTAGGTGAATTTTTTAAGGCAGAGAAAAATTAGATAATTTTGTTTATGTTTTTTTTTTTTGCAGAAAGAAATGCGGTAAAATTTTGTTTTAACATAGTAAGAAAAATAATTCGATAGAAAAAATTATTTATATAGAGAAAATTCGGTAATTTATATAGAAAAATATCGGTAACAAAAATTTTATACAAAAAACAAAAATTTAAAGAATTGTTAATTTTTTGTATACAGACAAAAGATGATAAAAACAAGTATACACAGCAGCAAGTTCGGCCGGGCCGAATCTTAAATAACCACCACCATGAACCAAATATTAGGGTTTCCTTTGAAATTTCAGGAGGGCTTGAGGACTCGAGGACACTTCCCGAAGATAAATTTAAAGATTTCACCTGTGAGGACTATCTGATATAGTCCTCATAAGATTTATAAGAACCATTTTAGTTTGAGTTTTAGAGGAATCATTGACATCTCTTGTAAGTGTGCAAGAAAATTATAAAATAACGTCTTGATTTGAAATCATAAATCTGTAGATTTTCACCCGAGAAGTAAAATCTGGAAATTTTACATTGAGTTTTAAGCAATTTTCATGATCAGTGCGCCTTCTACACCCTCAAGAAGTCCAAATGGACCGATAAAAACTTAATCCGAAACACGTTTTTTTGAGCCTAAAATACCAGAATATTTACAATTTCAGGCAAATCAGATAAAAACTACGGTTTCTAGAAACCCAAGGAGTTACATCGGGAGATCGTTCTTATGGGGGCTATACTAAAATATGGACCGATATTCACCGTTTTCGGCACACCTCTTTATGGCCCGAAAATACCTCTAGATTTCCAATTTCAGACAAATTGGATAAAAACTTCGGATTCTAGAAGCCCCAGAAGTAAAATCGGGATGTCGGTCTATATGGGGGCTATATCAAAACATAGACCGATACTCGCCATTTGTGGCAAACCTCATTATGGTCCTAAAATACCTATAAATTTCCAATTTCAGGCAAATTGTATATAAACTACGGATTCTATAAACCCAAGATGTAAAATCGGGAGATCGGTCTATATGGGGGCTATACCAAAACATGGAACGATACGAACCATTTTCGGCACACCTTTTGATGGTCCTCAAGTACCTCTAGATTTTCAATTTCAGGCAAATTGGATAAAAACTACGGTTTCTATAAGCCCAAGACCCCAAATCGGGAGATCGGTCTATATGGGGGCAATACCAAAACATGGACCGATACTCACAATTTTTGGCACACGTATTTGTGGTCCTACAATACCTCTAGATTTCCAGTTTCAGGTAAATTGAAAAAAAAACTGCGGTTTCTATAAGCCCAAGAAGTAAAATCGGAAGATCGGTCTATATGGGGGCTATACCAAAACATGAACCTATACTCAACATTTTTGGCACACCTCTTTATGGTCATAAAATACCTCTAGATTTAAAATTTCAGGCAAATTGGATAAAAACTAAGATTTCTATAAGCCCAATACCCCAAATCGGGAGGTCGGTTTATATGGGGACTATATCAAAACCTGGACCGATATAGCCCATCTTCGAACTTGACCTGCCTGCAGACAAAAGACGTGTTTGTGCAAAATTTCTGCACGATTGCTTCATTATTGAAGGCAGTAGCGTGATTACAACAGACAGACGGACATCGTTATATCGTCTTAGAATTTCTCCCTGATCAAGAATATATATACTTTATATAGTCGGAAATCGATATTTCGATGTGCTACAAACGGAATGACAAACTTATTATACCCCCGTCACCATTCTATGGTGGTGGGTATAAAAAGCATTGGAGGTATCCTACTTCATAGCTTAACAATGAAACTGGCTACGAAGAAATTAAAGAGTTCATAAAAAGGCACAACGCAGATTATTTATGCAAGATGGAAACTTACCCCTACGACCTAATAAGATCCTGTGTGGAACGACCACACTAACTTACTCTATGTATACAGCACAATTATCAAATAGAAAATATATGTTTGTATTAGGTTATTAAGCTTCTACATTCGTATAACTTTTCAACAATATTAGAAAAATATTTTTATACCCTCCACCATAGGATGGGGGTATATTAACTTTGTCATTCCGTTTGTAACACATCGAAATATTGCTCTAAGACCCCATAAAGTATATATATTCTGGGTCGTGGTGAAATTCTGAGTCGATCTGAGCATGTCCGTCCGTCCGTCTGTTGAAATCACGCTAACTTCCGAACGAAACAAGCTATCGACTTGAAACTTGGCACAAGTAGTTGTTATTGATGTAGGTCGGATGGTATTGCAAATTAGTCCATATCGGTCCACTTTTACGTATAGCCCCCATATAAACGGACCCCCAAATTTGGCTTGCGATTGCTCTAAGAGAAGCAAATTTCATCCGATCCGGCTGAAATTTGGTACATGGTGTTAGTATATGGTCTCTAACAACCATGCAAAAATTGGTCCATATCGGTCCATAATTAAATATAGCCCCCATATAAACCGATCCCCCGATTTGGCTTGCGATGCTTCTAAGAGAACTAAATTTCATCCGATCCGGCTGAAATTTGGTACATGGTGTTAGTATATGGTCTCTAATAACCATGCAATAATTGGTCCATATCGGGTTATAATTACATATAGCCCCCATATAAACCGATCCCCCGATTTGGCTTGCGGAGCCTCTAAGAGAACCAAATTTCATCCGATCCGGCTGAAATTTGGTGCATGGTGTTAGTATATGGTCTCTAACAACCATGCCAAAATTGGTCCACATCGGCCCATAATAATATGTAGCCCCCATATAAACCGATCCCCAGATTTGACCTCCGGAGCCTCTTAGAGGAGCAAAAGTCATCCGATCCGATTGAAATTTGGTACGTGGTGTTAGTATATTGTCTCTAACAACCATGCCAAAAGTGGTCCATATCGGTCCATAATTATATATAGCCCCCATATAAGCCGAACCACAGATTTGACCTCCGGAGCCTCTTAGAGGAGCAAAACTCATCCGATCCGTTTGAAATTTGGTACGTGGTGTTAGTATATGGTCTCTAACAACCATGCAATAATTGGTCCATATCGGTCCATAATTACATATAGCCCCCATATAAATCGATCCCCAGATTTGTCATCCGGAGCCTCTTGGAGGAGCAAAATTCATCCGATCCGGTTGAAATTTGCAACGTGGTGTTAGTATAAGGCCGCTTATAACCATGCCATAATTGGTCCATATCGGTCTATAATTATATATAGCCGATCCCCAATCACACAAAAATTGGTCCATATCGGTTCATAATCATGGTTGTTACTCGAGCCAAAAATAATCTACCAAAATTTTATTTTTATAGAAAACATTGTCAAAATTTTATTTCTATAGAAAATTTTTTCCAAATTTTATTCCTATAGAAAATTTTTTCCAAATTTTATTTCTATAGAAAAATTTTTTCCAAATTTTACTTCTATTGAAAATGTTGTCAAAATTTTATTTTGTCAAAATTTTATTTCTATAGAAATTTTAAACTTAATTATATACGTATTTAATCGGCCTTCTTTAGTTTAATATATACCACGTATGGACTATGTGGTATATGTTACGGTGTTAGGAAGTTTTAAGATACCTTGCATTGGCAAGTGGTACCGCAACCCAAGTAATTCGATTGTGGATGACAGTCTTCAGTAGAAGTTTCTACGCATTCCATGGTGGAGGGTACATAAGCTTCGGCCTGGCCGAACTTACGGCCGTACATACTTGTTTTATATTGAAAAATATAGCTAAATATTTTTTATACAGAAAATTTTTGAAAAATTTTATCACAAAGTTTTTATATGGCTTTTCGCTTCAATTTTTTAAAGGCAAAATGCGATACAGTTTTTTATAAAAACAAAAATTTGTTACAATTTTTGTATGTAGAAAATATTGCTCCATACTTTGTCACTATGAATTTTTTATATAAAAAAAAAAAATCCACTACATATTTTAAATAGAACATTTCGCTTTAAATTTTTTTCATATTTGAATTTATCATAGCATTGAAATGCTTTTGATCAATTGAAATGCAAAACATTTCTATTGACACATATCGTAGCGCAAAGTCATAACACTAAATCCATTGGAGGCGATGATCTTCGTCAATGCTCCTTATTAATTTAGTTTAATGGCCAAATGATGTTCGTGTCTATTTTGGAATCTATTATCCATGGAATCTATTTGCAAATCGTCCGTTACGTAACCAATAATACTATCTTGGCTCCACCATAATGATATCTGGTGGACACAAATCTACACCAGAACCAGCACTCACCAACAATCAAATCTTCTTTGATGTGATGATAGAAAATGGACACAGACATCATGTTGTTATTCCAGATCATTTCATCGCAATTCCTTTTTAATCTTAACTCTAGAAGAACACAAGTGTTTCGTAAGCAGGTTTTGCAAAATAAAAAAAAAAAAAAAAACTAAAATGCCAATCTTCTCATATGATTCCTTTCAAATGTTATCACATTTATTCCATTCAACAACTGTTTTCAGAATATTTGTAGCATTGATTTCTAGGAATTAATAAGAGGGTAGTCTAAGAAGATGATGGAAACTGATATTGATCTTATCAAAATTCTATGGCGAAATTTAAAAAAATCTTTTCGTATTTCTAATCGAACTAGAAGTCATTTTTTTATTTATTTATATAGAATAAATATAAATCATTTCTGTCGCTCACCTTTTGCCAATTTATCGCAAGAGCTATTATTAAATTAGTCCACAACTTTTGTGATTTCTCACCGAAAAAACTAAGAAAAGTAAATTTCACAAGCTTCTCTTGAATCCAACATTACTCGATTGTGAGTATTCTGCATAGACTGAAACATATGGTAGGCCAATGGTATAAGATAACCCAGCAAGAACTTCGTAAGTAGTTGGGGTGAAAAACTGTTTAGCAAGAGCATTTGTGCCATACCCATAGCAATACCGTATGCTTGAGAGTAATGCCTTACGATCCATCCATTTGTCATTCTTCCTTTTATATCACAATACAATATCATCTTTCCAATCACACTATGTGGTATGAACACAATGTGTTTGGTAGCTCTGGAGGTAGACGACTCCAGCGACATCTATTGACAAAATACGAGAAGTCTTTTTGGCATTCTTCCTTATTATAAAAAAAATCAAAATCTAGCAAATTTCTTCATTATTTCAACTAATTTATGAACAGCTATAACCTTTCAACTCCTACGAATTTTTTTCCAACTTCTCCGAATTTATTTATGTTTTTTATACCCTCCACAATAGGATGGGGGTATATTAAGTTTGTCATTCCGTTTGTAGCACATCGAAATATTGCTCTAAGACCCCATAAGGTACATATATTCTAGGTCGTGGTGAAATTCTGAGTCGATCTAAGCATGTACGTCACGATAACTTCCGAACGAAACAAGCTATCGACTTGAAACTTGGCTTGGTTATTGAAACTTGGCTTGGTTATTGATGTAGGTCGGATGGTATTGCAAATGGGCCATATCCGTCCACTTTTACGTATAGCCCCCATATAAACGGACTCCGAAATGTCGCTTGCGATTGCTCTAAGAGAAGCAAATTTCATCCGATCCGGCTGAAATTTGGTACATGGTGTTAGTATATGGTCTCTAGCAACCATGCAAAAATTGGTCCATATCGGTCCACTTTTACGTATAGCCCCCATATAAACGGACCCCCAAATTTGGCTTGCGATTGCTCTAAGAGGAGCAAATTTCATCCGATCCGGCTGAAATTTGGTACATGGTGTAAGTATATAGTCTCTAACAACCATGCAAAAATTGGTTCATATCGGTCTACTTTAACGTATAGCCCCCATATAAACGGACCCCCAAATTTGGTTTACGATTGCTCTAAGAGAAGCAAATTTCATCCGATCCGGCTGAAATTTGGTACATGGTATTAGTATATGGTCTCTAACAACCATGCAAAAATTGGTCCATATCGGTCTACTTTAACGTATAGCCCCCATATAAACGGACCCCCAAATTTGGCTTACGATTGCTCTAAGAGAAGCAAATTTCATCCGATCCGGCTGAAATTTCGTACATGGTGTTAGTATATGGTCTCTAACAACCATGCAAAAATTTGTCTACATCGGCCCATAATTATATATAGCCCCCATATAAGCCGATCCACAGATTTGACCTCCGGAGCCCCTTAGAGGAGAAAAATTCATCTGATCCGGTTGAAATTTGGTACGTGTGTTAGTATATGGTCTCTAACAACCATGCAAGAATTGGTCCATATCGGTCCATAATTATATATAGCCCCCATATAAATCGATCCCCAGATTTGTCCTCCGGAGCCTCTTGGAGGAGCAAAATTCATCCGATCCGGCTGAAATTTGGAACATGGTGTTAGAATGTGGTCTCTAACAAACACGCAAGAATTGGTCCATATCGGTCCATAATTATATATAGCCCCCATATAAACCGTTCCCCAGATTTGATCTCCGGAGCCTCTTGGAGGAACAAAATTCACCCGATCCGGTTGAAATTTGCAACGTGGTGTTTAGTATAAAGCGGCTAATAACCATGCCAAAATTGGTCCATATCGGTCTATAGTTATATATAGCCGATCCCCGATCACACAAAAATTGGTCCATATCGGTTCATAATCATGGTTGCCACTCGAGCCAAAAATAATCTACCAAAATTTTATTTTTATAGAAAATTTTGTCAAAATTTTATTTCTATAGAAAATTTTGTCAAAATTTTATTTCTATAGAAAATTTTGTCAAAAATTTATTTCTATAGAAAATTTTGTCAAAATTTTATTTCTATAGAAAATTTTTTCCAAATTTTATTTCTATAGAAAATGTTGTCAAAATTTTATTTCTATAGAAACTTTAAACTTAATTATATACGTATTTAATCCGCTCTTTTGTAGTTTAATATATACCACGTATGAACTACGTGGTATATATTACGTTGTTAGGAAGTTTTAATATATCTTGCCATCGGCTTCAATAGAAGTTTCTACGCAATCCATGGTGGAGGGTACATAAGCTTCGGCCTGGCCGAACTTACGGCCGTATATACTTGTGTTTTGTTTGGAGTTAAATGAAGTTTAAAATGTCACCACTCCAGCGACATCTATTGACAAGACTTGAAAGGACTTTTTCGTAGTTCTTTCTTTTATATATAATATAAATACAAAATAAAAAAAATCTACACATTAGTTTCACTCATGTTTAAATAGCTGTAACCTGTTTGTCAAATTCCCCGTTGGAGATAGAGGACTCCAACGACATCTTTTGACACAATAAGAAAAGTATTTTTGTCATTCTTCCTTTTTACGAAAACATCAAAATAAAGCAAATTTCTTCATTATTTTCACTCCTTTGTAAATAGCTGTAACCTCTCTTCAAATTGTCCGATTTTTTTGTTCAAAATCGGACATCAAAATTTTATTTATATAGTAAATCCTTAGCATTTTTGCATATCTAAATTTTTAAAATAGCATAAGAAATGTCGCATAGTTCTCTTTGAAACAACATTCATGGTTTTATTGCTTGTTTTTAATTCATTCCATTTTTCCTAGAACTAAAATCTGGTTTATGATTGCGGGAAGCATACCAGATCGAAGATATCTGGGAATGTTTTTTTTTCTTTTATTTTTTTGTTTCCACAGAAGTTCAACTCTGAGCATGTTGCAAGTTCGAAACGTTAAAACTTCATTTCAAACATATTGTATATGATTAAAGTTTGAAGCTAACACCAACCAATTGTTAGCACAACCCTAGGTTTTAGCCGAAGACAAGGCAACATCATACCGAGTGGCCCCGTAGCATATCTTCGAATCTCTTGCCTCTTTCTCAAAAAGCTTACCAACAAATCCAACTGAAATTCATTACCAGATTTTTCATGGTCATAAACGGCATATGTGCTTCAGATTTGGACAACATCTTTGCATAGCATGTTGATGCTAACAACTCGATTATCGATTAGTCTTCTCGGTAATGCCTTGAACTCTAGAGAGAACATTTTTTTTCAATTGTCCATATTGGTTTAATTTCATATTCAGGCTATATTCCATCGATGTTGCAAGACCAGATTACTCTTTGTGTTACACAATGCAATTCTGAAGCAATAAGAGGCTGTAAATCCAACCATCCCAACGTGATCGTGATGATCATGATGATGACAATTACGAATGTGGTTCTTCTATATAAAAATAAAATTGCAACATTTTTAGACATTGGATATCGAAATGTGGTTTTCAAGGGGCATATGTCTAGAATTGCTTAGAAGTATCACAAAACAAAATCAAGTTCTCCTCTTCTTGACTAGATTTTCATCTTCCATATGTATTGGAAAATAAGAAAAAATCCTGTAATTATATTTAGCCTCCAACATAAAGCTAGACTTATCTAATATTGAAGCAGTTTTGTTTGAATTTACTTAGAAGAGAGTTCAATGGTATTCTTGACCCAATTAAATGAAGTGCGAAAAAGTAAGAAAACAAAATTTGGTCTAACATTTGGAAAACGAGAAAAATTTCATTGTTGGACGTTTGTTTTTTTACCAAGCAAGTAAATTAAGCACGTAGTCAAGTTTTATTGATTTTGAAAATCTCCTTATAGTTTGTAGTAATTTTCTACAGAAATAATTTTCTATAGAAACGAGAAAAATTTCTTTGTGGAACTATAGTTTGTTTTGACAATATTTTCTATAGAAATAAAATTTTGACAAAATTTTCTATAGAAATAAAATTTTGACAAGATTTCTATAGAAATAAAATTTTACCATATAATTTTCTATATAAATCAAATGTTGGCAAAATTTTCTACAGAAATAAAATTTGGACAAAATTTTCTATAGAAAAAAAATGTTCACAAAATTTTTAATATAAATAAAATTCTGTAAAAATTTTCTATAGAAATAAAATTTTGACAACATTTGCTATAGAAATAAAATTTTGACAAAATTTTCTATAGAAATAAAATTTTGACAAAATTTTCTATAGAAATAAAATTTTGACAAAATTTTCTATAGAAATAAAATTTTGACAAAATTTTTTATAGAAATAAAATTTTGACAAAATTTTCTATAGAAATAAAATTTTGACAAAATTTTCTATAGAAATAAAATTTTGACAAAATTTTCTATAGAAATAAAATTTTGACAAACTTTTTTATAGAAATAAAATTTTGACAAAATTTTTATAGAAATAAAATTTTGACAAAATTTTCTATAGAAATAAAATTTTCACAAAATTTTCTATAGAAATAAAATTCTGCAAAAATTTTCTGTAACACTTAACTTTGACAAAAGAAAAAAAAATTCTGCAAAAATTTTCTACAGAAATAAAATTTTGTAAAAATTTTCTAGGAAAATAAAATTTTAACAAGATTTTCTATAGATATAAAATTTTGACAAAATTTTCGATAGAAATAAAATTTTCACAAAATTTTCGATAGAAATAAAATTTGCAAAAATTTCTATAGAAATAAAATTTTGCAAAAGTTTTCTATAGAAATAAAATTCTGCAAAAATTTTCTAAAGAAATAAAATTTTGTAAAAATTTTCTAGGAAAATAAAATTTTGACAAAATTTTCGATAGAAATAAAATTTTCACAAAATTTTCGATAGAAGTAAAATTTGCAAAAATTTCTATAGAAATAAAATTTTCACAAAATTTTCAATAGAAATAAAATTCTGCAAAAAATTTCTATAGCACTAAACTTTGACAATATTTTCTATAGAAATAAAATTTTCACAAAATTTTCAATAGAAATAAAATTCTGCAAAAATTTTCTATAGCACTAAACTTTGACAAAATTTTCTATAGAAATAAAATTTTGACAAAATTTTCAATAGAAATAAAATTTGCAAAAATTTCTATAGAAATAAAATGTTGACAAATTTTTCTATAGAAATACAATTTTGACAAAATTTTCTATAGAAATAAAATTTTCACAAAATTTTCAATAGAAAAAAAAATTCTGCAAAAACTAAACTTTGACAAAATTTTCTATAGAAATAAAATTTCGATAAAATTTTCAATAGAAATAAAATTTTGCAAAAATTTTCTATCGAAATAAAATGTTGACAAAATTTTCTATAAAAATAAAATTTTGATAAAATTTTTTATAGAAATAAAATTTTGACAAAATTTTCCATAGAAATAAAATTTTGCACAAATTGTCTATAGATAAATATTGTAAAAATTTACTAATAATAAAAATTTACACAAATTTTCTGTAGATATAAAATTTTGACAAAATTTTCTATAGAAATAAAATTTTGAAAATTTTTCTATAGAAAATTTTTTTTTTCAAAAATGTTCTATAGAATGAAATTATACAAAAATTTTCTATAGAAATAAAATTTTCCAAAAATTGTCCGTAAAAATGGTCCCATATGGCCCATTTTCAATACCATCCGACCTACATCAATAACAACTACTTATGCCAAGTGTCAAGTCTATACCTAGTTTCGTTCGGAAGTTTGCGTGATTTCAACAGACGGACGGACGGACATGCTTAGATCGACTCAGAATTTCACCACGACCCAGAATATAAATATATACTTTATGGGATCTTAGAGCAATATTTCGTTGTGTTACAAACGGAATGACAAAGTTAATATACCCCCCATTCTATGGTGGAGGGTATAAAACTATTACTATACTAAAATTTGTTGTACTGTGCGATAAAATGTTGAACTTTATGAAGACATTAACCAAACTGTAACAAAAGAACAACGTTTGCGATACCAAAATTATTTTATTATTTCTTTGGTTGTACTACATTAATTGGAAAATTGTCTGAAGGGAACTAAAAAAAAGTTGAATTTTCTACAAAAATGATGCAACACATTTCAGAAAATTAATTCCCATCATTTTCTCTTACATCAGAAACAAAAAAAATTGTTTTAAACACAACTTTTAATAAACGGGAAACTTAAAAATAAAAATATCATAAATGACTAATGAGGTTGGGAAAATTTCTTGAATTAATTGAGGAAATAATTTAAACATATTAAACTAACAACATTTGGATTCAGAACAATGCCCTTAAATACAAGCAAAAAATCAGTATGGGAATATACCCAAGCCATTAGATAATATCAAATGATTTATTACTGAAAGCAAAGAGCTCCTCAATTTATGAATAGTGGAATTACTCCAAGGAAAAAAAAATGGATCAATATTTCTTATTTGTTTTGTATTAATGGGAGGCTATTGCATTTTCAGTGATCTATAATAATGCATTAGCCATTAGCCCTTATAGGATTTTTGAAAAGCATATAAGCCATCATGGAATACCTTAATGGCATTAGCATAATTAGTTTTGCAATTCATCAACCAGATATGGAAGATTGGTCAATGTCAACATTGGAATTGTGCCTTTATAGAGCTCTGAAGAAATTTGTGTCAACTCATGACACTTAATTCCTTTGGCGGTATTTTCATCATTGGCTTTCATCATTAAGTTTTCACTAGGCTCTCAAGAAGCAAGAGGTAGACAAACTACGATTTCCATATAGAGAAAAAAATTTAAATGAGAGATTTCGACCTACTAAGTCATAATGCAAAAAAAAGTAATTAAACTACCCGCTTCTTCCTTTGGATACAACTGCATCCACTTTTTTCTTAAGCGCCTACAAAACCGGCTAGAAAAGTTGATCTCCTTCAGAGATCTACCAGAGGTATTGAACTTGTACCAAATGTTATAACCATCAAAAAAACCACTATCATCTAACAGGAATCTGTTCCTATTCCTAACAGAAGCCACACTGAGGTGTGTTTTTCTTTCCCACTCCTTCATTGGCCTCCATCAAAATCAATAACAGAAAATGCTTTTTTTTCACATCCAAACAAGTTTGGTTTTTGGGAGAGAAATTCTTTGGCAATAGACTTGACTAAGAACATGATATGGTGCCAAAGATGATTATGATGACCTATAAAGGAGAGTAGGAATCTCCAAGATTGGTTGAAAAGACGAAGAACGCAGACTTAGGTTGTTCTAACAGCTCATGGTACTCATAAGTTGGTTAGTAGGCAAATTGTCAAATAAAAAAATAAATAAAACAAGACTCAATTGAAGAAGAAAAAAAAACTAAGGAAAATAGCAGAACTGTTCGCCAAGTCTACTGGTTTAACGAAGGCGATACAAATTGGGTCATCATTTCTTCAAGGCGATAGAGGCCAAAGGCATTAATGTGATGAAAAAACGTGGCCACTTATAATTCTATATAAGAAAGCTATTATTGAAGAATTTTCAAGTATTACAGAATTTAAAATATGAAAAATTTAAGACGGGGTATGTTAGATTGGGGTAAGAGGATACAGGTTTCTATAAAAACATGAAATAAAATAGAAATAAAATTTTGACAAATTTCTCTATAGAAATAAAATTTTGACAAAATTTTCTATAGAAATAAAATTTGGAAAAAAATTTCTATAGAAATAAATTTTAAACAAAATTTTCTATAGAAATAAAATGTTGATAAATTTTCTACAGAAGTAAAATTTTGACATAATTTTCTATAGAAATAAAATTTTGACAAAATTTTCTATAGAAATAAAATTTTGACAAAATTTTCTATAGAGAAAAAAATTTTGACAAAATGTTCTATAGAAATGAAATTTTGACAAAATTTTCTATAGAAATAAAATCTTGACAAAATTTTCTATAGAAATAAAATTTTGACAAAGTTTTCTATAGAAATAAAATTTTGACAAAGTTTTCTATAGAAATAAAATTTTTGACAAAATTTTCTATAGAAATAAAATTTTGAAAAAAATTTACTAAAGACATAAATTTTTGACAAAATTTTCTATAGAAATAAAATTTTGACAGAATTTTCTGTAGCAATAAAATTTTGACAAAATTTTCTATAGTAATAAAATTTTGCGAAAATTTTCTATAGTAATAAAATTTTGAGAAAATTTTCTATAGAAATAAAGTTTTGACAAAATTTTCTATAGAAATAAAATGTTGACAAGATTTTCTATAGTAATAAAATTTTGACAAAATTTTGTATAGAAATAAAATTTTGACAAAATTTTTTATAGAAATAAATTTTTGACAAACTTTTCTATAGAAATAAAATTTTGACAAAATTTTTCTATAGAAATAAAATTTTGACAAAAAATTTAAGACGGGGTATGTTAGGTTAGGTTAAGAGGATACAGGTTTCTATAAAAACATGAAATAAAATAGAAATAAAATTTTGACAAATTTCTCTATAGAAATAAAATTTTGACAAAATTTTCTATAGAAATAAAATTTGGAAAAAATTTTCTATAGAAATAAATTTTAAACAAAATTTTCTATAGAAATAAAATGTTGATAAATTTTCTACAGAAGTAAAATTTTGACATAATTTTCTATAGAAATATAATTTTGACAAAATTTTTTATAGAAATAAAATTTTGACAAAATTTTCCATAGAGAAAAAAATTTTGACAAAATGTTCTATAGAAATGAAATTTTGACAAAATTTTCTATAGAAATAAAATCTTGACAAAATTTTCTATAGAAATAAAATTTTGACAAAGTTTTCTATAGAAATAAAATTTTGACAAAATTTTCTATAGAAATAAAATTTTTGACAAAATTTTCTATAGAAATAAAATTTTGAAAAAAATTTACTAAAGACATACATTTTTGACAAAATTTTCTATAGAAATAAAATTTTGACAGAATTTTCTGTAGCAATAAAATTTTTTTCTATAGAAATAAAGTTTTGACAAAATTTTCTACAGAAATAAACTTTTGTCCAAATTTTTTATAGTAATAAAATTTTGAAAAAATTTTCTATAGAAATAAAATGTTGACTCCATTTTCTATAGAAATAAAATTTTGATAAAATTTTACTTTAGAAATAAAATTTTGACAAAATTTTCTATAGAAATACAATTTTGACAAAATTTTCTATGGTAATAAAATGTTGACAAAATTTTCTATAGAAATAAAGTTTTGACAAAATTTTCTATAGAAATAAAATTTTGACAAATTTTCTATAGAAATAAAATTTTGACAAAATTTTCTATAGAAATAAAATTTTGACAAAATCTTCTATAGAAATAAAATTTTGACAAAATCTTCTATAGAAATAAAATTTTGACAAAATCCTTCTATAGAAATAAAACTGTGATCAAATTTACTATAGAAATAAAATGTTAACAAAATTTTCTATAGAAATAAAATTTTGACTAAATTTTCTATAGAAGTAAAATTTTGACAAAATTTTCTATAGAAATAAAATTTTGACAAAATTTTCTATAGAAATAAAATTTTGACAAAATTTTCTATAGAAATAAAATTTTGAAAAATTTTCTATAGAAATAAAATTTTGAAAAATTTTCTATTGAAATCAAATGTTGACAAAATTTTATATAGAAATAAAGTTTTGACAAAATTTTCTATAGAAATAAAATTTTGACAAAATTTTCTATAGAAATAAATTGTTGACAAAATTTTCTATAGAAATAAATTTATGGCAAAATTTTCTATAGAAATGAAATTTTGACAAAATTTTCTATAGACATAAAATTTTGACAAAATTTTTCTATAGAAATAAAATTTTGACAAAATTTGTCTATAGAAATAAAATTTTGACAAAATTTTCTATAGAAATAAAATTTTGACCAAATTTTCTATAGAAATAAAATTTTGTCAAAATTTTCTATAGAAATAAAGTTTTGACAAAATTTTCTATAGAAATAAAATTTTGACAAAATTTTCTATAGCAATAAAATTTTGAGAAAATTTTCTATAGAAATAAAGTTTTGGCAAAATTTTCTATAGAAATAAAATTTTGACAAAATTTTCTATAGTAATAAAATTTTGACAAAATTTTCTATAGAAATAAAATTTTGACAATTTTTTTTATAGAAATAAAATTTTGACAAAATTTTCTATAGAAATAAAATTTTGACAAAATTTTCTATAGAAATAAAATTTTGACAAAATTTTCTATAGAAATAAAATTTTGACAAAATTTTCTATAGAAATAAAATTTTGACAAAATTTTCTATAGAAATAAAATTTTGACAAAATTTTCTATAGAAATAAAATTTTGACAAAATTTTCTATAGAAATAAAATTTTGACAAAATTTTCTATAGAAATAAAATTTTGACAAAATTTTCTATAGAATTTAAATTTTGACAAAATTTTCGATAGAAATAAAATTTTGACAAAATTTTCTATAGAAATAAAATGTTGACAAAATTTTCTATAGACACAAAATTTTCTACAGAAATAAACTTTTGACCAAATTTTTTATAGTAATAAAATTTTGACAAAATTTTCTATAGAAATAAAATATTGACTCCTTTTCTATAGAAATAAAATTTTGACAAAATTTTCGATAGAAATGAAATTTTAACAAAATTTATTGTAGAAATAAAATTTTGACAAAATTTTCTATAGACAAACAATTTTGACTAAATTTGCTATTGACACAAAATTTTCTAGAGAAATAAACTTTTGACCAAATTTTCTATAGTAATACAATTTTGATAAAATTTTCTATGGGAATAAAATTTTGACAAAATTTTCTATTGGAATAAAATTTTGACAAAATTTTCTAAGAAATAAAATTTTGACAAAATTTTCTATAGAAATAAAACTGTGACCAAATTTACTATGGAAATAAAATTTTGACAAAATTTACTATAGAAATAAGATGTTGACAAAATTTTCTAAAGACAAAAAATGTTGGCAAAATTTTCTACAGAAATAAACTTTTGACAAAATTTTGTATAGAAATAAAATTTTGACAAAATTTTGTATAGAAATAAAATTTTGACCAAATAAAATAAAATTTTGACACCAAAGAGTTTCGAAAATGGTTTGAATAAAATATCGATTTTGTTTCTTTTAATAAAACATTATGTTTTATTCAAAAAAATTTAGAAACTCTTTGAAATTTTCGACAAACACAAAAACACTTTCAATAGGTACTCTTACAAATTTACAACAATATTTACATGATCACCTAACAATAATAGCGCAATTTTTCATATTTTCTCTTTGAATAGCAATAAAATTTTTTTCTATAGAAATAAAGTTTTGACAAAATTTTCTACAGAAATAAACTTTTGTCCAAATTTTTTATAGTAATAAAATTTTGAAAAAATTTTCTATAGAAATAAAATTTTGACTCCATTTTCTATAGAAATAAAATTTTGATAAAATTTTACTTTAGAAATAAAATTTTGACAAAATTTTCTATAGAAATACAATTTTGACAAAAATTTCTATGGTAATAAAATTTTGACAAAATTTTCTATAGAAATAAAGTTTTGACAAAATTTTCTATAGAAATAAAATTTTGACAAATTTTCTATAGAAATAAAATTTTGACAAAATTTTCTATAGAAATAAAATTTTGACAAAATTTTCTATAGAAATAAAATTTTGACAAAATCTTCTATAGAAATAAAATTTTGACAAAATCTTCTATAGAAATAAAATTTTGACAAAATCCTTCTATAGAAATAAAACTGTGATCAAATTTACTATAGAAATAAAATGTTAACAAAATTTTCTATAGAAGTAAAATTTTGACAAAATTTTCTATAGAAATAAAATTTTGACAAAATTTTCTATAGAAATAAAATTTTGACAAAATTTTCTATAGAAATAAAATTTTGAAAAATTTTCTATAGAAATAAAATTTTGAAAAATTTTCTATTGAAATCAAATGTTGACAAAATTTTATATAGAAATAAAGTTTTGACAAAAATTTCTATAGAAATAAAATTTTGACAAAATTTTCTATAGAAATAAATTGTTGACAAAATTTTCTATAGAAATAAATTTATGGCAAAATTTTCTATAGAAATGAAATTTTGGCAAAATTTTCTATAGACATAAAATTTTGACAAAATTTTTCTATAGAAATAAAATTTTGACAAAATTTGTCTATAGAAATAAAATTTTGACAAAATTTTCTATAGAAATAAAATTTTGACCAAATTTTCTATAGAAATAAAATTTTGTCAAAATTTTCTATAGAAATAAAGTTTTGACAAAATTTTCTATAGAAATAAAATTTTGACAAAATTTTCTATAGCAATAAAATTTTGAGAAAATTTTCTATAGAAATAAAGTTTTGGCAAAATTTTCTATAGAAATAAAATTTTGACAAAATTTTCTATAGTAATAAAATTTTGACAAAATTTTCTATAGAAATAAAATTTTGACAATTTTTTTTATAGAAATAAAATTTTGACAAAATTTTCTATAGAAATAAAATTTTGACAAAATTTTCTATAGAAATAAAATTTTGACAAAATTTTCTATAGAAATAAAATTTTGACAAAATTTTCTATAGAAATAAAATTTTGACAAAATTTTCTATAGAAATAAAATTTTGACAAAATTTTCTATAGAACTAAAATTTTGACAAAATTTTCTATAGAAATAAAATTTTGACAAAATTTTCTATAGAAATAAAATTTTGACAAAATTTTCTATAGAATTTAAATTTTGACAAAATTTTCGATAGAAATAAAATTTTGACAAAATTTTCTATAGAAATAAAATTTTGACAAAATTTTCTATAGAAATAAAATGTTGACAAAATTTTCTATAGACACAAAATTTTCTACAGAAATAAACTTTTGACCAAATTTTTTATAGTAATAAAATTTTGACAAAATTTTCTATAGAAATAAAATATTGACTCCTTTTCTATAGAAATAAAATTTTGACAAAATTTTCGATAGAAATGAAATTTTAACAAAATTTATTGTAGAAATAAAATTTTGACAAAATTTTCTATAGACAAACAATTTTGACTAAATTTGCTATTGACACAAAATTTTCTAGAGAAATAAACTTTTGACCAAATTTTCTATAGTAATACAATTTTGATAAAATTTTCTATGGGAATAAAATTTTGACAAAATTTTCTATTGGAATAAAATTTTGACAAAATTTTCTATAGAAATAAAACTGTGACCAAATTTACTATGGAAATAAAATTTTGACAAAATTTACTATAGAAATAAGATGTTGACAAAATTTTCTAAAGACAAAAAATGTTGGCAAAATTTTCTACAGAAATAAACTTTTGACAAAATTTTGTATAGAAATAAAATTTTGACAAAATTTTGTATAGAAATAAAATTTTGACCAAATAAAATAAAATTTTGACACCAAAGAGTTTCGAAAATGGTTTGAATAAAATATCGATTTTGTTTTTTTTAATAAAACATTATGTTTTATTCAAAAAAATTTAGAAACTCTTTGAAATTTTCGACAAACACAAAAACACTTTCAATAGGTACTCTTACAAATTTACAACAATATTTACATGATCACCTAACAATAATAGCGCAATTTTTCATATTTTTTCTTTGAATTTCTCCATGTAAATGACAATTTTTCAATATGATCATCAATTTCAAAAATTTCTTTCCCGTTAATATTTTGTGATTCATTTCCCATTATCATACTTATTCTCAAAACAAAACCATAAAAGGAAATCAATCATAATTAGGTGTCTTCAACATCAGCGCTTTCCTCATCTAAATCTGTGCGTATACGCATACACAATAATCACACGCATCACTCAAAAACTCTCTTTTCATTATCAAATCATTTAGTTAGGTGTTTGTTTGTTTAATCGTTTTTCTTAATTTTTCTTATTGTTTTCTCACACCAAACTCAGGGGGGTTTGGTGAACGGGGAAAAGTCAATAGCAATGGTCATGAAATTATATTAGCATAATGTTTTCATCAATTGAAGATGAATCTAATTGAAGTGCTAGTGGTGATTACTGCCGATCATGAACCTCATTGTCATCATCGTCATTGGCAACAATTTTCAAAAGTCATCCATCTCTTTTGTTGCATAGCATAACATAAGGCTTTGCCAAAGATGCAAAGCGTGGAGATGTTGCAAATAGTAGATTTTTCTCCTTGATTTATGACCGAAATGTAAGCGGTGGCTGGTGTTTTATGGCTATTATTGGTATCTCCTTCGACTTGCAATGCAATGTGTCTACTAGATCAAAGTGATGTACTATTTGGGGCGATTATTGTACCAAAGAAAAGTTTTTTTTATTTCTATAGAAAATTTTTGCAAAATTTTATTTCTATAGAAAATGGTGTCAAAATTTTATTTTTATAGAAAATTTTTGGAAAATTTTATTTCTGTATAAAATATTTGCAAAATTTTACTTCTATAGAAATTTTTTGCATAATTGTATTTTTATAGAAAATGTTTGCAAAATTTTATTTCTATAGAAAATTTTGCAAAATTTTATTTTTATAGAAAATGTTTGCAAAATTTTATTTTTACAGAAAATTTTCTCAAAATTTTATTTCTATAGAAAATTTTTGCAAAATTTTATTTTTATAGAAAATTTTTGCAAAATTTTATTTTTACAGAAAATTTTGCAAAATTTTATTTCTATAGAAAATTTTTGCAAAATTTTATTTTTATAGAAAGTTTTTGCAAAATTTTATTTCTATTGAAATTTTTTGCAAATATTTATTGCTATAGAAAATTTTTGCAAAATTTTATTTTTATAGAAAATTTTTGCAAAATTTTATTTTTACAGAAAATTTTGCAAAATTTTATTTCTATAGAAAATTTTTGCAAAATTTAATTTTTATAGAAAATTTTTGCAAAATTTTATTTTTACAGAAATTTTTTCCAAAATGTTATTGCTATAGAAAATTTTTGCAAAATTTTATTTTTATAGAAAACTTTTACAAAATTTTATTTCTATAGAAATTTTTTGCAAAATTTTATTGCTATAGAAAATTTTTGCGAAATTTTATTTTATGTTGTAAAAATTTTATTTCTATAGAAAATTTTGTAAAAAATTTATTTCTAAAAAAATGTCAAAATTTCATTTGTACAGAAAATTTTTTAAAAATTTGTTTTTTAAGATTTTTTTTTTTTAATTTTAGTTCTATACAAATAAAATTTTCACAAAATTTTCGATAGGAATAAAATTTTGACAAAATGTTCTATAGAAATAAAATTTTGATAAAATTTTCGATAGAAATAAAATTTTGACAAAATTTTCTATAGAAATAAAATTTTGTTGTTGTTTTTGATTTGAGCTTAAAACGACAAGTGTAGCTTAACCAAACGAAGAAAAGAATGTTTGTCAAATTTATTTGGGCAAAGCCCTATAGACTGCAAGATGGTTGGATGGACGCACGTTTCGGAATTACCACATTCCTCATCAGCATCCTCTACTTGCAGCAAAACTATCAACCAATTATCAGAATAAATTCAGGCAGTTCACTAAACCCAAAAGTAAACCACACTTGAACCTTCCGAAAAAAGGTTTTACATGATAGCCGGCTTATGCCGAAATAAATTCGTACAAACATATTTATTTTCCTTTTATTTATTATTTTATTTTTATAGAAATTTTTTTCAAAATTTTATTTCTATAGAAAATTTGTGCAAAATTTTATTTCTATAGAAATTTTTTGCAAAATTTTAAGAAAATTTTATCAAAATTTTATTTCATAGAAAATTTTGTCAAAATTTTACTTCTATAGAAAATTTTGTCAAAATTTTACTTCAATAGAAAATGTTTCTTTACTAAGTGTTGACAAAATTTTATTTCTATAGAAAATTTTGTCAAAATTTTATTTCTATAGAAAATTTTTTTGCAAAAGTTTATTGCTATAGAAAATTTTGTCACAATTTCATATCGATCGAAAATTTTGTCACAATTTCATATTACCACATTCCTCATTAGCATCCTCTACTTGCAGCAAAACTTTCAACCAGTTATCAGAATAAATTCAGGCAGTTCGCTAAACCCAAAAGTAAACCACACTTGAACCTTCCGAAAAAAGGTTTTACATGATAGCCGGCTTATGCCGAAATAAATTCGTACAAACATATCTCTTTTCCTTTTATTTATTATTATTTTATTTTTATAGAAAATTTTTGCAAAATTTTATTTTTGTAGAAAATCGTAGCAAAAATTTATTTCTATATAAAATTTTTGCAAAATTTTAAGAAAATTTTATCAAAATTTTATTTCATAGAAAATTTTTAAATTTTGAAAAAAATTTTCTATAGAAATTTTTGTCAAAATTTTACTTCAATAGAA
This sequence comes from Haematobia irritans, assembly GCF_050003625.1. Taxonomy (NCBI): domain Eukaryota; kingdom Metazoa; phylum Arthropoda; class Insecta; order Diptera; family Muscidae; genus Haematobia; species Haematobia irritans. The sequence continues at coordinate 154,979,106 of NC_134401.1, read as the reverse complement.
AATGTTTCTTTACTAAGTGTTGACAAAACTTTATTTCTATAGAAAATTTTGTAAAAATTGTATTTCTATAGAAAATTTTTTAAAAAGTTTATTTCTATAGAAAATTTTCTAAAACACTGTCAAAATTTCATTTCTACAGAAAATTATATACAAATTTCCTTTTTAAGAAATTTTTTTAAAAATTTGATTTCTATAGAAAATTTTGTCAAAATTTTATTTCTATAGAAAATTTTGTCAAAATTTTATTCTATAGAAAATTTTGTCAAAATTTTATTTCTATAGAAAATTATGTCAAAATGTTATTTCTATAGAAAATTTGGTCAAAATTTTATTTCTATAGAAAATTTTGTAAAAAATTATTTCTATAGAAATTTTTGTCAAAATTTTATTTCTATAGAAAATTTTTGCAAAATTTTATTTCTATAGAAAATTTGTGAAGTGAAAATTTGCAAAATCTACCAAACCATCAAGAATTCTACCAATCTACCAACCGCTATTAAACCCCGCCCAAGGCCGGTCACGCAAAAACCTCATCTGATACGACACAATGCTATTAAGAACAGCAAAAGTGTGTATTGTTGCCACAATTGTAAAATTCCAGAATGCGAAAATAGGCCCCATTTAAAACTGAATCACAATCCCAAAATGAAGAATGGGGTTTACTTTCAATTAAAGTATTGGGGTTTATTTTCATAACGCAAACGGGCCCCAAAAATAGAATGAAGTTACTCCTCAAAAAAAAAAACATATAAATTTGGTGGTGAATTGTACCGTTTAGTACATTTTTACATCAATTTACTATTCTCAAATAAATTTTAACATGAGGTCATGTGCGTATTTCAGACTCAGTAAATGGTACCACTTAAAATATTTTTGTACTTTTTTAGTACCAAATTTTACGAATTTCGAAAATTTCCACATTATCGAACCATGTATCCATGATCCGAAATTCATATATCCCTATAGGCAAAAAATATTAAGCATATATTTTCTACTAAAATTTTAATGGAATTTTAAAAAATATTCCATCAAAAGTTTAATCAAAACAAAATTCGATCACAAAAATTATTTGAACCAGTTAAATTTTTTTAATTGGTGTCGGTGATCAACTAGATGATTGAAGCCAATTTTAATTACTGATTGGGTGCATTAATTTCGGGGTTGAAACCAAAAAATATTTGATTCTGAGCCTTTGTTTGGAGTGGTACTATTTAGTACGTTTTTTGTACTAAATATTACTAAAATGGTTCAAATAGTACTAAATATTAAATCTTCATGTTTTAAATTATTTTTATTATTCTATTTTTGGTCAAGTTTTTAGAAGATACAAATAAATCTTCATATTGCTGAAATTTCTTAGAATACTCGCATGTTTGTATCTTAATTTCAATCGAATGGTCGTCATGTCTTATCCGATAATCAATTTCTTTAAGCCACTGTACATTTGTATTTGCACAGGCGCATATTCAGTGAGCATCACGTTTAACTCAACTTCATCTGGTATTGAGAGAAAAGGCCAAGTGCTTTACAGTTGATTGTTTAGTGGATGGTTAATGGTATCCAGACAGCAGGAGGCTATCAGTCATTTATAGGAAAAGGTCATCAAGTTTGTTTTCACAACATCTGCGGAAGTATTGGGTGGCAAAGAAGATGTGCTCCTTTGTCTGATCATGCGAATTGTAGTGATGCTGTTAATGGTAAACGAGTTTACCCGCAATAGTAAATAGTGTTAGTGACATTGCTGGATGAAAGGAATGGTTGGTTGGTTATATGAATATGAGACAATTCAAAGAGGGAAATTTTTGAATCAAGTCTGCCTGGTATTTTATGTAAGGCCAACCACGATAAATTGACATTAAATACTGAATACAAAGGAGTTTCATTTCAGTCTTTCTTTGGGTTTTGGTTAAATTTTCATTTGTTTGCCTAAATATTTCCGGCTAATCCTGAACACGAACATCTTCAAATTTTTCATAACCCACACTGGCTAATGTAGTCATAGACAAAATATAAACTTTTCCAAATTAAATTTGTGAAAAATGGTATAAATAATGTCATGTCTTTTTTAAGTTTCCTTAGTCACATTAGCATTACCCCAACCGGTAGTGCACTAGACCAGAGGGGGACCAATTGATTTTGGCGGAATGCAAGGCGTGTCATTTGCAATGAATAAGTTATGGTTTCCAAATCTAAATGACCTGAAGGTTATTTGAACACATGGTCTCATGCATTAGCCAAGTTGCATAAGAAATATGCTTGGGTGATGATAATTTGGTGTCGTCTATAAAATGGTCAGTAGAAGCTTGACGATATTTTGGGGAAATTTTTATTGTTTGATGTTTGTGGAGGTTTTACACTGGGGTTGTTCAAATGTCCTCTTAGTAGGAAGACAAACTCTTTTTTTTTGCAGATGAGTGAAAGTTGTTAGTGTTTCCTTGCTAAAGATGTTCACGAAATAGATGCTGCAAACACGAAACATCATTTCTGGTTACCTGTTTTCTGTGATTTTTTTGATAGATACTTACTTGTCGAATCATCAGAAAAGGTTAGTTTGCTATTTAGGATGTTACATAAATGTCATATTGCCAAAAAAAATATTATGTCTGCAATTGAGTATAAGGAGTTCTGGTGAAGTTTTTGTGTTTTTGTTTTAAAAGGTTCAGGAGATATGACTCTTTACAATATGATGGTGGTAGATTCCAATTCCAGACCTTGAGTATTAGCCCTAAAAATCATTATAGATTTTGTTAACTCAGCTCTATTATAAAAGAAAATTTAATTAGTCGCAGTACTATCAATTGTTATCCGAAATATAAGTGAACTTGTCACTATCAACAATATTTTCCAAAGAATTTAATGATATTAACATTTTCTATTAATAATGTTATCCGCATTATTTTCCATTGATAATATTGTTATCCGAGACAATGTCTATTGAAAATTCTTTGTTATGCAGACTATATATTATTTTCTATTAAGAATGTAGTTATCCGCTACATTTTCTAAATGGAATATGATACTCGGCAACATTTTATAAATATAAAAGATATCTTATCCATACGTGTTTTTATTGGGAACGTTATTAACCACAACATTTTTAGTGCACTATTAGTATATTCTTTTAATAATATTTGTTGTTGAACAATATTTAATATTAAGAATGTTTTTATCCGCTACGTTTTCCTATCGATAATATTTTCCAAAGAATTTAATGTTATCATCAACATTTTTTATTTATAATGTTATCCGTATTATTTATCTATTGCAAATCCTTCGTTATACGGACTATATATTATTTTCTAGAATATTTTCTATTAAGAATGTTATTATCCGCTACATTTTCTGTATGAAGAATTGTTATCGGCAATATTCTATATAAAAAATTTCTTATCCATATGTGTTTTGACTGGGAACCGTATTATCCGCAACATTTTTTAATGATAACATTATAATCTTCAACAATTTCTTACAATAATGTTATTATCCGGTACGCTTATTATTATATTCTATTTACAATGTTTGTTATTGAACAATATTTTATATTAAGAATGTTTTTATCCGTTATGTTTTCCATATGGAACACAAAGAAATGATCTTATCCATAAGTGTTGTGATTGCGAATGTTGTTACCCACAACATTTTTCAAAGAGAGTATTATAACCCACAAAATTTTCTATTAAGAGAGTTGGTGTCCTCTTAACTTTTCTAGAAAGAAAAATTAGTTGTCCCCAATAATTTCTATTGAGATTGTTCTTGTCTGTAACACTTAATCCGAAAAATGTTCTGTAGAAAATGAAGTTATCCGAGCCAGCGTGGTGCAATGGTTATCATGCCCACCTTGCACATATAAGGCCGTGGGTTCAATTCTTGCTTCGACTGAACACCAAAAAGTTTTACAGCGGTGGATTATTCCACCTCAGTAATGCTGGTGACATTTCTGAGTGTTTCAAAGCTTCTCTAAGTGGTTTCACTGCAATGTGGAACGCCGTTCGGACTGAGGTCCCTTGTCATTGAGCTTAACATGGAATCGGGCAGCACTCAGTGTCAAGAGAGAAGTTCACCACAATGGTACCACAATGGACTGAATAGTCTAAGTGAGCCTGATACATCGGGCTGCCACCTAACCTAACCGAATTATAACTATTGAAAGTATGATTTCCTACAATAGTTTTTGGGGACTATTTTCTCCCCAAATTTTTTACGTATTAAATTTTCTAAGGATAAAATAATTACTTGCAAACATTTTCAATGTTATTCATCTTTTGCATTTTCTATATCCGCAAAATTTCCTATTGAGAATGTTCTTAACCGCAAAACTTTATGTTGCGAAAATTTATCCGGATGCTTTTCTATTACAAAAGTGATTATCCGAAACATTTTCTACAGAAAATGTTGATATCCGAATTAAAATCTATTGAGAATATTATTTTGTACACCATATTTTTCGGAAGAATTATTCTCCTAAAATTTTTATTGATAGTCTTTTTTATCCTATGCATATTCTATATATGATATTGTTATCCACAACATTTTTATAGAGAATGTTCCCGTACGCTAAATTTTTCTAAGGGAATTTTGTTATCCCCAACGTTTTATATTGTAAGAAGCTCTTATCCTTAAGTGTTTCTATTGCAAAAGTTGTTATCCGCACCATTTTCTATGCTGAGTGTTATTGTCTTCTATCTCTTCTATAGAAAACGTAGTTATCCTCAACATTTTCTATTGATAATGTAATACTTACACCGCTAAATGTTCTGTGGAATAGAGTTTAGGCAAACATTTTCATCTGATTGTGGTTTATCGGTTCCATTTTCTATAGAGAATATTTTTATTTTATATTAAGAATGTTCTTATCCGCAATGATTTTCTTTTACAAACGATTTTCTTTTACAAATGTTATTATCCGAAACAATTTCTATAGAGAATCCCAGCAAAAAAAGCGTTGCCAAAACATTAGTGAAAATGTTCTTTTTGGATCCGGATGAGTGATGAGTTTAACATGGGCTTGTCATAGGACGGATGTCCACCAATTCAACAGCCACTGCACTGAATTTGCATCACTTCTTAAGGCGTGACCTGAATTCAGTGTTTTGGATGTGAATTAAGAAATTTTGTGATATTTTGACAAATAAATAATTTTTAAAATTTCTTATGATTTTTAATGCATTATAACGCATGTCTGGAACGTTTGTCATCAAATATTTTCAAAAATTAGCAACTTTTCTAGAAAGGATTTAACATATTTTTCGGCTAAATTTAAATAATTTGTATCATTTTATTAATTATTAATCTGTTTTTAGCCTATTTGAAACAAAACAAAAATAATTTCCTATTAAAAATATGAAAAAAGTGAGTTATTAAAAAAATTTACTCAAATGAACTTCCTGTGCAGTTGAAATAAAGAACATCTTTGGAAAGGCATTTGTGGAAGTTCTTTTAAAGTTGTGCCTTGAGAAGAATTTCCACATTTTTTTTTGCTGGGGGTTAAAAATGGTGTGTTACACGAACTAAATATATATTCTTTTCCGAAATATTTTCTATTAAAAATGTTGTTATCCTCAACATAGTTTTGCTGCAAGTAGAGGATGCTGATGAGGAATGTGGTAATTCCGAAACGTGCGTCCATCCAACCATCTTGCAGTCTATAGGGCTTTGCCCAAATAAATTTGACAGACATTCTTTTCCTTTGTTGGTTAAGCTACACTTGTAGTTTAGTCAATGCATGGTTTTAAGCTGAAATCAAAAAACAACAACAATACGTAACGAACAAAACCAACAATAACAAAACAAAACGAATGAAAAAATAAAATTTTGACAAAAGTTTCTATGGAAATAAAACTTCGCCAAAATTTTCTATAGAAATAAAATGTTGCCAAAATTTTCGATAGAAATAAAATTTTGACAAATTTTTCTATAGAAAAAATTTTAACAAAATTTTCTATAGAAATAAAATTTTGACCAAATTTTCTATAGAAATAAAATTTTGACAAAATTTTCTCTAGAAATAAAATTTTGACAAAATTTTATATAGAAATAAAATTTTGACAAAATTTTCTATAGAAATAAAATTTTGAGAAAAATTTCTATACAAATAAAATTTTGAGAAAAATTTCTATTGAAATAAAATTTTGAAAAAAAAAATCCATAAAAATAAAATTTTGACAAAATTTTCTATAGAAATAAAATTTTGAAAAAAATTTCTATAGAAATAAAATGTTGACGAAATTTCCTATAGAAATAAAATTTTGACAAAATTTTTTACAGAAATAAAATTTTGACAAAATTTTCTATAGAAATAAAATTTTGACAAAATTTGCTACAGAAATAAAATATTGACAAAATTTTCTATAGAAATAAAATTGTGACAACATTTTCTATACAAATAAAATTTTGACAAAATTTTCTATAGAAATAAAATTTTGACAAAATTTTCTGTAGAAATAAAATTTTGACAAAATTTTCTATAGAAATAAAATTTTGACAAAACATTCTATAGAAATAAAGTTTTGACAAAATATTCTATAGAAATAAAATTTTGACAAAATTTTCTATAGAAATAAAATTTTGAGAAAAATTTCTATTGAAATAAAATTTTGAAAAAAAATCTATAAAAATAAAATATTGACAAAATTTTCTATAGAAATAAAATGTTGACAAAATTTTCTATAGAAATAAAATTTTGACGAAATTTTCTATAGAAATAAAATTTTGACAAAATTTTCTATAGAAATAAAACTTTGATAAAATTTTCTATAGAAATAAAATTTTGACAAAATTTTCTGTAGAAATAAAACTTTGCCAAAATTTTCTATAGAAATAAAATTTTGAAAAAATTTTCTGTAGAAATAAAATTTTGAAAAAAAAACATTTCTATAGAAATAAAATTTTGACAAAATTTTCTATATAAATAAAATTTTTACAAAATTTTCTATAGAAATAAAACTTTTACAAAATTTTCTATAGAAATAAAATTTTGACAAAATTTTCTATAGAAATAAAATTTTAACAAAATTTTCTATAGAAATAAAATTTTTACAAAATTTTCTATAGAAATAAAACTTTTACAAATTTTTCTATAGAAATAAAATTTTGACAAAATTTTCTATAAAAATAAAATTTTAACAAAATTTTCTGTAGAAATATTTTGAAAAATGTTTCTATAGAAATAAAATTTTGCAAATTCTTTATAGAAAATTGTTTGTTTTACTTTTCTTACCGCATAAACTTGTTTGTTTTGACAAATTTGTAAAAAACCATTAGTAAATAAGTTTGTTAAAGACTTTCTCAATATATTGAAATATTTTGTCAAAACCATCCCTGGTATGGACAAACTTACAATTTAGAAGACGAAATTAAGAAGTTTTAAGATATCCTGCCATCGGTAAGTATTTCTGTAGAAAATATCGTCAAAATTTTATTTCTATAGAAAATTTTGTCCAAATTGTATTTCTATAGACAATTTTGTCAAACTGAATTATTTACGTTTTTAATATATACCCAGTATGGACTAACTTCCAAATTAGGAGACGGTGTTAAGAAGTTTTAAGATACCTTGCCATCGGCAAGGGTTACCGCAAGCCAAGTAATTCGATTGTGGATGACAGTCTTTAGTAGAAGTTTCTACGCAATCCATGGTGGAGGGTACATAACATTCGAACTGGCCGAACTTACGGCCGTATATACTTGTTATCCGTTACATTTTCTATAAGGAATATTGTTATCCGTTTTGAGTATAACCCTTCGCCTCGTTGTAATTATTTAATTTACGTAGTTTTGTTGTCTAAAAGAAAAAGTAAAACTAACCACGACCATATTCATTGCGAATAACGTTATCCGCATTATAATATATTGCTAATATTACTTGCCCCAACATATTCCATTGAAACTATTCTCTTCGCAAATTCATCAAAAACCGCTAGAATTGTTTCATCAAAAACCGCTAGATTTGTCCAAAAAACTAGCCAAAAAAAGCTAAAAAATTTAAAAAAAAATAGATAGAAAAAAAGCTAATTTTTTTTGTATCAAAAGTCACATTTTTGATTGAAATTTAACAAACTGGAAGGCTTTATTTCACTTACGGCCATTTTCATGTAGCTCCGTTAGGCTTTAACTGCCAGTTAACAGAAAGTAAATTGCAAATATCTTCTCTCCAGTTAACTTTAACTGAAAATTTTTCGTCAGTTCCTAACTGGCATATGGAATATATATGCAAGATGACAGCTTCGTCCATAATACGGTTCAAAAGTTGGTTAGTTAACAGAACACTAACGGAGCTTTATGAAAATGGGGGTTAAAATGTATATTATTTTAATTGTATTCATTTTATTTCCATTTCTGTGAGACTGTAAGAAAATCTAAGTCATATAAGCTCTGTTTGCGTACTCGATACATTTTGATTACTATCACAAATTTTTACTGGAAATCCTTCATTTACAGCCTGTTTCTGTATGTCGAAGCTGCTGTTTCTGTTTCTATGCATTTTAGTCGATCGATAGAGCTCGTTCGACATACAGAAACAGGCTATTATATTTCCTAGTAAAAACTTTTTTCCCGGTAAACTTGCAATTATCAGCTGGTTAATCATCAACAAGTCGAATGTCACATAGAACTGCATTAGAAAATATCAATATATTTCGTTTTAACTGAATTAATGATAAATTCGTGAACGTGTCCACTTCTCCTAATATTACCCAAGAGAATAAAACCCATTCTGTCTTGCAAGTTTATACTGAATAACTTTTATTCGAAAATTCCCATACAAACCTATTGTTGTCCAATTTTCGTAAATGTAAATCCATTCCATTAATAAATAGCAGATTTGTTTTGATCCTATCACTACGAATTTTTTTATTGCATTTTTTTGATGTTAAAAAAATAATACCACATTCAAAACTTTATTTCCTTAATTATTTCTATGTTCGGTTCCAAAGATTTTGTACACTAATGGTTTTGGTATTGATTCAGAGTCAAATTTAAATTTATTCTTTTTTTCAGCTTTTTCTTCATGAGCTTTCACAGTGCTTTAAAAACGTGCTAACGGCAACTTAAATTTCCAAGTTCAGACTCGACTTTAAGTAGAAATTATTCTGTGTATACGTTTTTAAAATAAAATGTTGAAAAACCTCTACTATTTTTGAACGCTATTTTGTTTTGTGGTCAAGATACAAAAACTCCACAAATTTAAAGACTATTTAATTCATTTTAAGAATTTTTTAGAATTGACCCTAGCCCTCTTTCATGAAAAGATACCCATTTTTAAGTTGAATCACTTAACTATAAGGACAAAACGATTTTATCGGCTTTTGGACAAGGAAAACAGTTGATATAAGAAAAATTCACAAATGCTATTATAACCAAAATTCGCGTTCGTATTTTAAAGACATGAAATCTTTGGCCTCACGACAATATTTTTTCAGTGTACAAAGCAAATCACATCTACTATTTTAATTTAGTAATATTATAATAACTTTAGAATACGTATTATAATAACATAAAGGACAATAAAAAAAGCCAAAAATAGCTAAAAGGGTCATGAAAAAAAGCCAGAAAAAAGCTAAAAGCTAAATGCATTTTTTCCCGCTAAACGTCTTCAAAAAAAAGCTAAATCTAGCGGGAAAAAAGCTAAATTGGCAACGCTGGTGACCATTAAGATTTTATGATTATTACAAACACATTCTTATGAATAACAATGGTAAAATTTTTGGACCCAAGCCAATTTGTTTACAGTGTATACTCGGGTTTATAATACCCAGTTCCATGATATGGAAAACACCCAATCAATCTTTGGAGTACAAATCATGGACATTGTTTTCTTTGCAAAAATTTTTAAACTACAATGGGCTTTTAACTTTTCCATACAGATTGCTATAGAAAGTGAATAGAAAATTTGTAACTGTCAGTTGTCGGCTTTGATTTTAGTGTAGGCTTGAAGTTTTGCATGGTCAACTATATTCGAAACTCCTATGTAATGGAAATGTTTTGTGGTTCAAAAAAAAAAAATCAAAGGAGGAAAAAAAGAAAATTATTTTGAATGCATTTCTTTGTTTGTGCAATGGTGGTGGCGTTGATGATGATGATGTTGGAAGGCTGATCTGTCGCATTTTAACCATAAATACGCACCACAAATAATTAATCACCACAAATAATTGTCCATGAATGAGGCAATAAAACAACAATTTGATTTTTGTTTGCTTCTTCTTCAGCTATAAAACCACAAATGCAGTATTGCAATGGCCATAATGTGCTAGTAATGCGTGTTTGCAAGCCATTCTCATAAACCATTAAAAATAACGAAGAAGATTTTCAGAAACTTTTGATTTCAAAATCAACATTTGCTAGAGCATCACTGTGTACGAAGATGACGCTTATGTGATTGAAGAGGATGATGATTTTTTTGTTTAATATTTACACAAAGTTGCCACATAAAAATAAAGATTAAAATTTTCGATAGAGAAATTGAAGATGAGAAAATTGCCACTGGATGATGGTGATGTCGCTGATATAAATTTAATTTAAAACTTTTTTTTGTTTAGGGTATTCGTTAATTGTATGATATTTCAATTGTTCGGGGATGGAAAAAATTATGGATTTTTTAATGGCTTAACTACACTTTACTGGCACCTCGCCAAATCGCTTGAATTTCAAGTATGTTAAGTAGTTTGGTGTTCTGACTCTAACAAAGTAAAATTTTGGCCCGGAAGAACCAGGGCTGAGGAGTCGAGTCAATTTTGCTCTACTCCGGCTCCGACTCCTACATTTCTTATTAGCCTCGACTCCGACTCCGGAGTCGACTCCAGATGGTGTACCTAAATCTCATTTTAACAGTATTCCAATTGTAATTTTAAGGTGTAGTGTTCCAAAAATAGTATTCTATTTTGCCATATGTGTTTATTATATGTCCAAAAGAACTCTACATTTTAATTTCAGGCCAATAAATTAAAATACGACACAAGGCTATATACACTGAAAAAAATATTTACGTTATATTAAAGATTACGCAACTTAAATTTTAGGATGCGAAATTTATAAAATATTAAAGACAAATTTCTTTAAAATAATGAAATTTTAATTAAAATAAAGTTTATAATCTTTGCTTCCAAAAATTTTTTTCATTAAATTTAGGACACTAATTTTGTAAATTTGCGTCCCTCCGTTAAAGTCGCATGTCTTTGAACTAAGGCTAATTTTCCTTAAAGTTAAGAAACACATTTTTGATTTAAAGAAATTGTCCTTAATGAAAATTTGAGAATGAATGAACATTTGATAATTGAGATCTGTATCCTAATTTTAATGTGATTGGTCCTAGATTTAAAGCCAGATAGGTCGGTCAGATAGGTAATATGTTATGTTAAAAATGTACTATACAATTGATCAATTCCGCCCATATTCTAGTAAAACCTACTCTTTATATCTCCTTGAAATTTCACCCATATAAATACACTTTGAATGGTCTGAAATCCAGTGCTTGATTTTTCGTCATATGTTATCTCCTTAAATATGCGTCCTAGAGCCAAAAGGAGATTAATTCATGACCACCGCCCACAAATCAAAATTTTGATGAAAATCCTCAAAAAATCAAATTTTTTATATGAAAAACTTAAATTGGCCATATTTTCTTAAATATGCGTCCTAGAGCCAAAAGGAGGTTAATTCGTGACGACACCTAAAAAATCAAAAATTTTGATGAAAATCCTCAAAAAATCAAAATTTGTATATGAAAAATTTAAATTGGCCATATCTCCTTAAATATGCGTCCTAGAGTCAAAAGGAGGTTAATTCGGGACCACCCCCCAAATTCAAAATTTTGATGAAAATCCTCAAAAAATCAAATTTTTATATGAAAAACTTAAAAAGGAGGTTAATTCGTGATCACCCCCAAAAAATCAAAATTTTGATGAAAATCCTCAAAAAATCAAATATTTTATATGAAAAACTTAAATTGTCCATATCTCCTTAAATATGCGACCTAGAGCCAAAAGGACCTTAATTCATGACTACCCCTCCACAAATCAAAATTTTGATGAAAATCCTCAAAAAATCAAATTTTTTATATGAAAAACTTAAATTGTCCATATCTCCTTAAATATGCGACCTAGAGCCAAAAGGAGATTAATTCGTGACCACCCCCAAAAATCACAATTTTGATGAAAATCCTCAAAAAAATTATTTTTATATGAAAAACTTAAATTGGCCATATCTCCTTAAATATGCGTCATACAGACAAAAGGAGGTTAATTCGTGAAAACCCCCCAAAAATTGTGATGAAAATCCTCCAAAAATCAAAATTTTTTGTATGAAAAACTTAAATTGGCCATAAAAAATCATTCATAATTTTGCTATATCTCAGTCATTAAGTATTCAATTTGAACAAACTTAGTCTCATTGTAAAGCTAATCGCAACTGCTATTAACCACAAAAAATATAATAATTAAGAAAAATTAGCAAAGTTATCAAGGTTTTATTCCAAATATATACAAAAAAAATATAGAGATTTTTGGCCCGCTAAGAAAATTATATACTATGTTGTGGACACTTATTTGTGTTGTTTACTAACTTTAATGCAACCATATATATCAATTCTACATATAGACTGTCCCCCCACTCCAACTTGGGTTCGTGTTAGTCCATTTCAAACTCTGTCCATAGGATAATTTTCCGACCCCCGGCCGATGGCAGTCCATGTCTCTACTTTCGCGTTAGTCCACTTTGGATTCTGTCCATAGGAGAGTCTCAAACCCCGGCCAAAGGTCGTCCACCCATGTCCCATACTTTCGCGTTAGCCCACTTTGGATTCTGTCCATAAGAGAAAGTCTCAAGCCCCGGCCGAATGCCGACCACCCAAGTCTCTACTTTCGCGTTAGCCCACTTTGGATTTGGTCCATAGGAGAAAGTCTCAAACCCCGGCCGAAGGCCTGCCACCCATGTCTCTACTTTCGCGTTAGCCCACTTTGGATTCTGTCCATAGGAGAAAGTCTCAAACCCCGGCCGAAGATCGGCCACCCATGTCACTACTTTCGCGTCAGTCCACTTTGGACTCTGTCCATAGGAGAAAGTTTCAAACCCCGGCCGAAGGCCTCCCACCCCTGTCATTACTTTCACGCTAGCCCACTTTGGATTCTTTCCATAGAAGAAAGTCTCAAGTCCCGGCCGAAGGCCTACCACCCAAGTCTCTACTTTCGCGTTAGCTCACTTTGGATTCTGTCTATAGGAGAAAGTCTCAAACCCCGGCCGAAGGCGCGTTAGCCCACTTTTAACTCTGTCCATAGGAGAAAGTCTCAAACCCCGGCCAAAGGCCGTCCACCCATGTCACTACTTTCGCGTCAGCCCACTTTCGACTCTGACCATAGGAGAAAGTTTCAAACCCCGAAGCCCTGCCCCCATGTCACTACTTTCGCGTTAGTCCACTTTGGACTCTGTCCATAGGAGAAAGTTTCAAACCCCGGCCAAAGGCCACCCACCCATATCTCTACTTTCGCGTTAGCCCACTTTGGATTCTGTCCATAGGAGAGTCTCAAACCCCGGCCAAAGGTCGTCCGCCCATGTCCCATACTTTCGCGTTAGCCCACTTTGGATTCTGTCCATAGGAGAAAGTCTCAAACCCGCCGCAAGCCGGTCACCCATGTCACTACTTTCGCGTTAGCCCACTTTGGACGCTGTCCATAGGAGAAAGTTTCAAACCCCGGCCGAAGGCCGTCCATCCTTGTCACTACTTTCGCGTCAGCCCACTTTGGACTCTGACCATAGGAGAAAGTCTCAAACCCCGGCCGCAAGCCGGACACCCATGTCACTATTTTCGCGTTAGCCCACTTTGGACTCGGTCCATAGCAGAAAGTTTCAAACCCTGGCCGGAATGAGTTTATTTCTCAAGACCCGGGTACTACCGGGCCAAAATGTTTACTTTGTTAGAATCAGAACACCAAACTAAAGGGTGGTTAAATTGTAAGGGCCGATGTTGAATGTGAACCACACCTAAACGCCAAGTTTTTTTCGAATTTTATTTAACATTTCTCTATTTCAGACTTACTCAATTTGAACCATGGAGAGATACACAATCCAACAACGTGTTAAATGGTTCCAAGAAATGGCAACAATGGATGATCAATTTTGGAAGAAAATCATCTTCAGTGATGAGGCACATTTTCACCTCAGTGGATTCGTCAATAAACAGAATTGCCGCATTTGGGCGAATGAGAATCCAAGAGTGATTGTCGAAAAACCAATGCACCCACAAAGAGTGACTATTTGGTGCGGTTTATGGGCTGGCGGCATCATCGGGCCGGTCAGGCAGTTACTGTGAATGGTGTTCGCTATCGTGAGATGATAACGAACTTTTTATGGCCCGAATTGGAAGATATGGCTGTGGACGATATGTGGTTTCAGCAGGACGGTGCCACTTGCCACACAATGGCTCTTTTGCGCAACAAATTCAATGGCCGTGTTATCCCACGTAATGGCGATGTCAATTGGCCGCCAAGATCATGTGATTTGACACCGTTGGACTTTTTTCTTTGGGGTTATTTGAAAGAAAAGGTGTACGTCGATAAGCCAGCAACAATTCAAGAGCTAAAGGATGAGATAATTCGGCACATTAACGGCATAGAACCTCCATTATGCCTCAGCGTCATCGAAAATTTGTATCATCGGATGAAGGTGTGCCACCGAGGTCGCGGCGCCCATTTGGCCGATATTTTGTTCCATACATAATTGAGTAATACCAATATATCATAATAAAATAAAATTACAATAATTTCCTAAATAGTTTGTGTTTTATTCAAAAACAACATCGGCCCTTGAAATTTTAACCACCATTTACTTAACATACTTGAAATTCAAGCGATTTGGCGAGGTGCCAGTAAAGTGCAGTTGCTCCTTTTTCTTAAACAAAATTTCGGTGTAGTTCATAATTTTTTTTTTAAATTTATCTCATGCTGAAAATATAAAAAAAATTATCGCATGATAGAAGTAAGTATTTACTAAATGAAAATTTATTGCATGCTAGATATTTACTAAATGAAAATATACCGGGATAAATATTTGTTTTGAAAAATTTTAGCATTTAGAATATTTCGAGGCGTTAAAATATCGAGCAAGCCATACATTTTATCTCTTTAGATTTGTGGCTGTTCACATTTTTTTGTTGATCCCGCCCAACTTTAGAATTTCTATACCGTTTGTTTGTTTAGTAATCAGATACATTTACTGACCATTTTCTATTTAAAATGTAGCAATAATAGACCAACAGTTTCTTATTTTCTTCAGAGTCAGATAAATCCACTGTAGTTCGTCAACGATGCATTTTCGTTTCCTGGACAAACTCATAGGATATTAGAAACTAGCTATGCATTTATCTTCAAATCTTTTCCATGGAAAACAACCACAAATTAATTTAATAATGAGGAATAAAAAAAAAACATCTTGGTTAATACTATAAGACTTCTCCACAAATTATCGCCTCCATTTTCCCTTTTTAAACAATTTTCTTGATATAATCTCGCCATCATCACATTCCGATTGTTTTGCTCATTAAATGAAACCCACACTTGTTCTCCATACTACATTCTGAAGTAGCCAACGAAAACACAGAACTTAAAGTCAATTTCTAGGAAAAACATTTCATACGGGTTTGTTTTCTTCGTCTTCGTTTTAAATTTTTTCTGTTCTGATAGCCCACTTCTAGTCATCATGAAAGCATGAAAACAACGAATATCATTGAAAATTTAATCTACTTAACGAATTTGTAACAACACAACTCCGAAAAAAAATGCTAACAATTTTTATTGTCTTCATCAATCCCATGGCCTCAACACTTTCTCCAGATTTTTCAAGAGCTTTTTTGTTGTCATTCTTTAAGTGACAACAATACTTTAATGTTTAGATTTAATTCTTATTGTCAACCCTACTACGTCTTTTCTTTCGTTTTGTTTGTATTAGGAAAAGAGAAATATTTGTGATATTTTTGTAATATGGTTAAAATATTTATTTAAAAAAATCATTTTTATATCTTTTGTTTTTTTTTTCGTATTTCTAGGTTCTGCAAAGAATTGACGATGTCTCATTGATGTGTGATAAACGTATTGCCAGTTTGAAAAAATTGGCCCTGAAACCACCGCGCCCAGTACAGACTGTTACACCAGAACCGGCTGTGCCGCTACAGCCTCCTGGAGGGGCTCCTCATCTTTTAAGACGAAAACATAAGGTAAGTACTAGGGATTATAACTATGATTTTTTTTCTAACAAATATGCGTTTTTGAGAATAATTTTAATGACATAAAAATATTATCCACAAAATATACTATAGGAAATGCTTTTATCCACTTAGTTTTAAAGTGGATAACAGCATTTGTGTTCTGCACAAAATAGTTTTTGAAAAATTTATTTTTATGGAAAATGTTATCCATTCTGGATTTTCTAATAAATATCCTATGAATATTTATTAGAAAATCCAGCAGATGAACTTATCACCCATAGAAAATGTTGCGGATAACAATATTGTCAATAGTAAAGGTTACGGATAAAATCAATTGTTTATATAAATGCTGCAGAGTACATCATTTTATGTATAAAATATGTAAGACTATCTGTAAAGTGTGATACGGTCAAAATTTGGTCAATATAAACTTGACGTACTTCTTTCAATTTTGCATTTAAAAAACCTGAACGCCCCTCATTTTGAAGGTGTGTGTGTGTAGAATGTTGCTCCTATTTTGATTTTGGAATTCACTCTTCAGTTGTCAAAATGCCGTCCAAGCAAGAAGAGCAGCGTATCAAAATTTTGCTCGCGCATCGCGAAAATCCGAGCTACTCGCACGCAAAGCTGGCAAAATCGCTAAAAGTTTCCAAATCAACCATTACAAATGTAATTAAAGTGTTTGGGGAACGTTTGTCGACAGCCAGGAAGTCTGGATCGGGGGGAAATCGAAAACCGGAAGCCGCTGAGACGACAAAGAGAGTTGCCGGTAGTTTCAAGCGAAACCCTAACCTCTCTCTCCGAGATGCCGCAAATAAGCTGGGTGTATCGTCTACAACCGTGCATCGAGCCAAAAAACGAGCCGGATTATCGACTTACAAGAAGGTAGTGACTCCAAATCGCGATGATAAACTAAATACGACGGGCAAAGCACGATCCCGGAGCCTGTACACGACGATGCTGACGAAGTTTGACTGCGTGGTAATGGACGACGAAACCTACGTCAAAGCCGACTACAAGCAGCTTCCGGGACAGGAGTTTTATACGGCAAAAGGAAGGGGAAAGGTAGCAGATATTTTCAAGCACATAAAACTGTCAAAGTTCGCAAAGAAATATCTGGTTTGGCAAGCCATCTGTACCTGTGGCTTGAAAAGCAGCATTTTCGTAGCTTCCGGGACTGTCAACCAAGAAATTTACGTGAAAGAGTGTTTGAATAAACGTCCGCTGCCTTTCCTGAAGAAACACGGTTCTTCCGTACTGTTTTGGCCAACAACGTGCAGGTGGTTCCCAAGGACAAGAACCCTCCCAAAACGCCAGAGCTCCGCCCAATTGAGAAATACTGGGCTATTGTCAAGCGGAACCTAATGAAGACCACAAAAACTGCTAAGGACGAGCAGCAGTTCAAGGCAAACTGGCTTTCTGCGGCGAAGAAGGTGGACAAGGTGGCTGTACAAAATCTGATGGCAGGTGTCAGGCATGAGGCCCGGCAATTCGGATTTGGAAAAGCGAAAGCCTAACTGAATATTTTTCCTGAATTTTATACTAATTGAACTTGAAACAGAAATTTAATTTGATTTTTTAAATAAACGATTTCACCGATTTACACGCGTTTTCCCTTGACCAAATTTTGACCGTATCACCCTTTATGTAAAATGTTACGGATAACATGATTTAGTTAAGAAAATAATTCGGATAACAATATTTTCTATAGAAAATGTTACGTATAAAACCAATTTTTTAGGAAGTTGCAGACTACATCATTTTTATACTCTCCACCATAGGATGGGGGTATATTAACTTTGTCATTCCGTTTGTAACACATCGAAATATTGCTTAAGGCCCCATAAAGTATATATATTCTGGGTCGTGGTGAAATTCTGAGTCGATCTGAGCATATCCGTCCGTCCGTCTGTTGAATTCACGCTAACTTCCGAACGAAACAAGCTATCGACTTGAAACTTGGCACAAGTAGTTGTTATCGCATGGTATTGTTGTAGGTCGGATGGTATTGCAATGGCCCATTTGGTCCACTTTTACGTATAGCCCCCATATAAACGGACTCCCAAATTTGGCTTGCGATTGCTCTAAGAGAAGCAAATTTCATTCGATCCGGCTGAAATTTGGTACATGGTGTTAGTATATGGTCTCTAACAACCATGCAAAAATTGGTCCATATCGGTCCATAATTACATATAGCCCCCATTTAAAACCGATCCCCCGATTTGTCTTGCGAAGCCTCTAAGAGAAGCAAATTTCATCCGATCCGGCTGAAATTTGGTACATGGTATTGGTATATGTTCTCTAATGACCATGCAAAAATTGGTCCACATCGGTCCATAATTATATATAGCCCTCATATAAACCGATCTTCCGATTTGTCCTCCGGAGCCTCTTGGAGGAGCAAAATTCGTCCGATCCGGTTGAAATTTGGAACATGGTGTTAGAATGTGGTCTCTAACAAACACGCAAGAATTGAACCATATCGGTCCATAATTATATATAGCCCCCATATAAACCGTTCCCTAGATTTGATCTCCGGAGCCTCTTGGAGGAACAAAATTCATCCGATCCGGTTGAAATTTGCAACGTAGTGTTAGTATAAGGCCGCTAATAACCATGCAAAAATTGGTCCATATCGGTCTATAGTTATATATAGCCGATCCCCAATCACACAAAAATTGGTCCATATCGGTTCATAATCATGGTTGCCACTCGAGCCAAAAATAATCTACCAAAATTTTATTTTTATAGAAAACATTGTCAAAATGTTATTTCTATAGAAAATTTTGTCAAAATTTTATTGCTATAGAACATTTTTTCCAAATTTTACTTCTATAGAAAATGTTGTCAAAATTTTATTTCTATAGAAACTTTAAACTTAATTATATACGTATTTAATCGGCCTTTTTTAGTTTAATATATACCACGTATGGACTTTGTGGTATATATTACGGTGTTAGGAAGTTTTAAGATACCTTGCCATCGACAAGTTTTACCGCAACCCAAGTAATTCGATTGTGGATGACAGTCTTCAGTAGAAGTTTCTACGCAATCCATGGTGGAAGGTACATACGCTTCGGCCTGGCCGAACTTACGGCCGTATATACTTGTTTTTATAAATAAAATGTGTTGAATAACAATATTTTTTATTTTAAGTGTTACGGATAACAACATTTATAAGGAAAATTATCCGGATAACTATTTTCTATAGTAAAAGTTACGGATAAAATAAATTTCTGTAGAAATGCAGCTGATTACAACAGTTTATATATAAAATGTCTCAGTTAAGATTATGTGTATGTAAAATGTTACGGATAACAAAATTTAGTAAAGAAAATAATGCGGATAAAAATATTTTCTACAGAAAAGTTTACGGATAAAAATAACTTTCTATAGAAATGCTGCAGATTCATATTTTTATAAATAAAATGTGTTGGATAACAATATATTGTATGTCAGAAGATACGGATAACAACATTTAGTTAGGAAAGTGATGCGGATAACAATATTTTCTATAGAAAAGGTTGGGGATAGTATAAATTTCTGTAGAAATGCTATAGATTACATAATTTTAAAAATAAAATTTGTCGGATAAAATTATGTTCTTATTTTTTATAAATAAGATATGCCGGATAACAATACATTATCTTTAAAATATTACTGATAGCATGATTTAGTTATTAATATTACGCGGATAACAATATTTTCTACAAAAGAGGTTACGGATAACATTAATTTCTATAGAAATGCTGCAGATTACATAATTTTATATATAAAATGAGACGGATAATATTATGTTATATGTAAAATGTTGCGGATAAAATGAATTTCTGTAGAAATGCTGCAGATTACATCATTTTTTTACAAATAAAATGTCCCTGATAACATGATTTAGTTTAGAAAGTTATGCGGATAACAATATTTTCTATAGAAAGTGTTACGGATAAAATCCATTTCTATAGAAATGCTTCGTATCACAACATTTTATATATAAAATGTTTGGGCTAACATGATTTAGTTAAGCAAATGATGCAGATAGCAATATTTTGTATAAAAATGTTGCGGATAAAATCAATTCATAAAGGAATGCTACAGATTACATAATTTTATACATAAAATGTATCGGATAAGATTACGTATATATAAAATGTTACGGATAACAAGATTTAGTTAAGAAAATGAGGCGGATAACAAAATATTATTATCCGCCTCATAGAAAAGGTTACGGATAAAATCAAGTTTTGTAGAAATCTTGCAGATTACACAATTTTGTACATAAAATGTATGGGATAAGATAATGTGTATGTAAAATGTTACGGATAACAAAATTTAGTTAAGAAAATCACATTGATAACAATATTTTCTATATACAAAATGTTAAGGATAAAATCAATTTCATTAGATATGCTATGGAGTACAATATTTTATCTATGAAATGTTTGGGCTACTATTATTTTGTACGTAAAATATTACGGATAACATGATTTAGTTTAGAAAATTATGCGGATAACAATATTTTCTATAGAAAGCGTTACGGATAAAATCCATTTCTATAGAAAATGCTGCGGATCACAATATTTTGTATATAAAATTTTTTGGATAACTTTATTTTGTAAGTAAAATGTTACGGATAAACAGATTGAGTTAAGAAAATGATGCGGATAATATTATGTTTCATATAAAACGTTTCGGATAATTACATATTATATAGAAAATGTTATGGATAACAATATTTTACCCAAAACATGTTATAGATAACAATATTTTCCCCAAAACATGTTGTGGATAACAATAATTCCTATGGAAAATATTAACATTTACTTGGAAAATAATGCATTTAACAATATTATTGATTTAAAACATTACGGATAACTAAATTTTCTATAGATAATATTACGGATAACTACATTTTCTCTAATATATATTATAGATAACAATGTCTTTTATCGAAAATGTAGCGAATAACATGATTTTGTTTAGAAAATATTGCAGATAAAAAAATATTCTATATGTAAAAAGTGAATAAAAACAAGAAACCACGCCTAAGTCTATTGAAAGTGAAATTTGACATAATGGAAAAATTTAGTTTATTGTTCAAAATATTTTAACTATTCCCATTGAAGATGAACTTTCAATTTTAGCCTAAAATATCAAATATTTTTATTAACTATAAGAAAATATTTATATGACCATCTTAGAATGTCAACAAAATTAAGAATGCCAACCTGAAATATTTTCCATATGAATAGAAATATCATGTAAATTTTTTGGGGAATTGTTTCTCCAAAATCATAATAACCACCACAGCTCCAATCAATTTTTGAACTGATTTATTGGTGTCACAGCTCATATTTGAATGGTCTCGTATTGTTATAAATTAAATTTCTATGACAATTTTTGTTTTGTTTTTATGGCGATGAAGTAAAAGTGAAATTTCAATATTTTGAGCAAACTAAAAAAAATTCAAAGCAAAAGTCTACAGATCAACACAATCCCCGTTGAGCTAAATTTCGCATAGAAACTGAGAGTCAATTGTTTTGGCAAAATTTACAAGTGAATACCCTTGGGCATATATCGTTTTGTTAAAGATGATACAGTTACAGGTTGAAAAAAAAACACCAATCTGTTTTTCTCAAAATAAAATTTCTTCCAATGGAAAAAAAATCCACTCTTTTTTCTTGCATTTATGGAGCTATGGCCCTATTTCAAACTTAGGCCTTCTCTTCAAAAACAAAATCAAAACTATTGTCAACGCTGCGATTCCATTGAAACTTTAGATGATGACTGTGGCATTGCCAGTTTTACTATATGGAGTTAGTTTTTTTTTTTTTAAAAGACGACTGCCTCCCAGTATGCCGGCAGTTTTCTGAGTATAGTGCAAAAAGTCATTTTCATATCCAGCATTTGTAGGCAAAACAAATGACAAATTATAATTTTACCAGTGTGAAAATTTCACACAATGAACTTGGCACTTTATGCTGGCTGCACTTTTATTGTTTTGTGCCTCAAGCAGGGAAATTTTGGGTGACCAGATTTGAGAAATTTCATATTTGTAGAAATGGTATCGAAAATAAATACCACGATAAAATAAACATAAATTAATTTAGTATACATTTTTATACCCTGCGCCACACTGTGGAACAGGGTATTATAAGTTAGTGCATATGTTTGTAACACCCAGAAGGAGACGAGATAGACACATGGTGTCTTTGGCAACAATGCTCAGGGTGGGTCCCTGAGTCGATATAACCATGTCCGTCTGTCTGTGAACACATTTTTGTGATCAAAGTCTAGGTAGCAATTTAAGTCCAATCGCCTTCAAATTTGGCACATGTTCCTAATTTGGGTCAGAATAGAACCCTATTGATTTTGGAAGAAATCGGTTCAGATTTAGATATTGCTCCCATTTATATCTTTCGCCCGATATGCACTAATATGGACCCAGCAGCCAGAGTTTTATACCGATTTGCTTGAAATTTTGTACAAACATAACACTTAGTCGTATAGTCAAGTGTGCAAAATTTGATTGAAATCGGTTCAGATTTAGATATAGCTCCCATATATATCTTTCGCCCGATATGCACTAATATGGACCCAGCAGCCAGAGTTTTATACCGATTTGCTTGAAATTTTGTACAAACATAACACTTAGTCGTATAGTCAAGTGTGCAAAATTTGATTGAAATCGGTTCAGATTTAGATATTGCTCCCATTTATATCTTTCGCCCGATATGCACTAATATGGACCCAGCAGCCAGAGTTATATACCGATTTGCTTGAAATTTTGTACAAACATAACACTTAGTCGTATAGTCAAGTGTGCAAAATTTGATTTAGATATAGCTCCCATATATATCTTTTGCCCGATATGGACTTATATGGCCCCAGAAGCCAGATTTTTTGCCGAATTTGGTTGAAATTTTGCACTAGGAGTACAATTAGTAGTACAGTTAAGTGTGCAAAATTTGATTGAAATCGATTCAGATTTAGATATAGCTCCCATATATATCTTTCGCCCGATATGGACTAATATGGTCCTAAAAGTCAGAGTTTTGGCCCAATTTGGTTGAAATTTTGCACAGGGAGTAGATTTAGCATTATAGCTATGCGTGCCAAATTTGTTTGAAATCGATTCAGATTTAGATATAGCTCCCATATATATCTTTCGCCCGATATGCACTTATATGGACCCAGAAGCCAGAGTTTTATCCCGATTAGCTTGAAATTTTGCACAAGGAGTACAATTGGTAGTATAGTCATGTGTGCCAAATTTGATTGAAATCGGTTCAGATTTAGATATAGCTTCCATATATATTTTTCGCCCGATATGGACTTATATGGCCCCAGAAGCCAGAGTTTTTACCCAATTTGGTTGAAATTTTGCACTAGGAGTACAATTAGTAATATAGTCATGTGTGCCAAATTTTATTGAAATCGGTTCAGATTTTGATATAGCTCCCATATATATGTTTTTCTGATTTCGACAAAAATGGTCAAAATACCAAAATTTTCCTTGTTAAATCGCCACTGTTTAGTCGATAAGTTGTAAAAATGACTCTAATTTTCCTAAACTTCTAATACATATATATCGAGCGATAAATCATAAATAAACTTTTGCGAAGTTTCCTTAAAATTGCTTCAGATTTAAATGTTTCCCATATTTTTTTTACTAAATTTGTGTTCCACCCTAGTGCATTAGTCAACTTAAATTTTGAGTCTATAGATTTCGTAGAAGTCTATCAAATTCTTTCAGATCGAGTGATATTTAAATGTATGTATTTGGGACAAACCTTTATATATAGCCCCCAACACATTTGGCGGATGTGATATGGTATCGAAAATTTAGATCTACAAAGTGGTGCAGGGTATAATATAGTCGGCCCCGCCCGACTTTAGACTTTCCTTACTTGTTTATTTAATTAAATATAATTGTTTTATTTTCATTCCAATTCCTTCATTATTGTATTCTCCAGATGGTCACCTTTTCCATGATCATATCTAATGTTAGACAAACAGTTCCACAATTATTTAATGTTGCATATAAATAACATTTAAAAACAAACAGAATTAATTTCGTCTATTTAGTTTTCACACACTAGAGTAAGAAAACTAGGGACTATAGAAAATTTTTTTTTATTAATTTCACTCTCTCCAAACGTAGAGGGAGTGCAGTAATACTGCATTTGAAACGTACGTAAGTAATGAGGGTCCAGAGGATCTTTTTAGGCGTAGCTCGTTTAATGACTTTCATGTCAATGTAATGAAATTAAATTTCATTGGATTTCTTTTAATTTCCTTTAATTTAATTTAAGCAATTTAAGTAAAATTAAACTTAAAGTCTTCTGGGAATTACCTGAAATGTTATGGTTTTAGAACCAATCCAAATCGTTGATGATATTTGATTGTGAAAATGTTCGTGAAATTATTTTTTACATCGTTCGACATGAATTTACTCAATAACAGTGCATCGATGAACAAAGTTTTTGGCTATGAAGCTTCGTCAAGGATCCCCCAATGATTTTTTTCTACTTCCGATGCACTCCTTGTGGACAAGTATTGGAAAGAACGCAATCAGGCTATTTTAAGTGCAAATTTTGTACAATTAAATTTTACAAAAAAAAAATAGAAAACTAATAAAAAAAAAAAAAACAAAAAAAAAAATAGAAATTAATAAAAAATAATTTAAAAAAAAATAAATTTTATCCCCGCTGGGATTAAAAATAAAAACGATGCATGACATAAAAAAATAATTTTTTAGAAAAATATTTGCTAAAAAAACTGCCGCTGGTGAGATTTGAACCTGTGTTTCTTATTTTTTCGTTCATACTAATAAAGAATATCTATAATAGGAAAATAATTGTGTAATAAAACATATGGATAAAAAAAGTGAAATTGGTTGAAAAAAAAATCGCTTTTTAAATTTCTTCATTCAAATTAACTTCCAGGGCACAACTTCTAAAGCAATGCAAAGGATCCAAAAAGGGAGTACTTCCGTCCTATGACAAGTCCATGTTAAAGTCATTGGAGATGATCCAAGTTTGCACTACTTCCGGATCACAGATTGGGGATCCAAACTACTTTTTTGGAAGCTCTTTTTTCATGGGCGGTATTATACCCTCCACCATAGGATGGGGGTATATTAACTTTGTCATACCGTTTGTAACACATCGAAATATTGCTCTAAGACCCCATAAAGTATATATATTCTGGGTCGTGTTGAAATTCTGAGTCGATCTGAGCATGTCCGTCCGTCCGTCCGTCTGTTGAAATCACGCTAACTTCCGAACGAAACAAGCTATCGACTTGAAACTTGGCACAAGTAGTTGTTATTGATGTAGGTCGGATGGTATTGCAAATGGGCCATATCGGTCCACTTTTACGTAGAGCCCCTATATAAACGGACCCCCAAATTTGGCTTGCGAGGCCTCTAAGAGAAGCAAATTTCATCCGGCTGAAATTTGGTACATGGTGTATAGTAGTATATGGTCTCTAACAACCATGCAAAAATTGGTCCACATCGGTCCATAATTATATATAGCCCCCATATAAACCGATCACCAGATTTGGCTTGCAGAGCCTCTAAGAGAAACAAATTTCATCCGCTCCGGCTGAAATTTGGTACATGGTGTTAGTATATGGTCTCTAACAACCATGCAAAAATTGGTCCACATCGGTCCATAATTATATATAGCCCCCATATAAACCGATCACCAGATTTGACCTCCGGAGCCTCTTGGAAGACCAAAATTCATCTGATTCAGTTGAAATTTGGTACGTGGTGTAAATATGTGGCCTCAAACTTCCATGCAAAAATTGGTCGAAATCGGTCCATAATTATATGTAGGCCCCATATAAACCGATTCCCAGATTTGACCTCCGGAGCATCTTGGAAGAGCAAAATTCTTCCCATTCGGTTGAAATTTGGTACGTGATGTTAGTATATGGTATCCTACAACCATGCAGGAATTGGTTCCTATCAGTCCATAATTATATATATCTCCCATATAAACCGATCGCCAGATTTGACCTCCGGTGTCTTTTGAGAAGCAAAATTCATCCGATCTGGTTGAAATTTGGTACGTGGTGGTAGTATATGATATTTAACAACCATGCCAAAAGTGGTCCATATCAGTCCATAATCATTTATAGCCCCCATATAAACCGATCCCGAGATTTGGTTTTGGAGCCTCTTGGAGGAGCAAATTTCATCCGAGTGAGTTGAAATTTGTGGATGACAGTCTTTAGTAGAAGTTTCTACGCCATCCATGGTGGAGGGTACATAAGATTCGGCCTGGACGAACTTACGGCCGTATATACTTGTTTTTTCTTTGCGTGTACCTACACATACCTTTTTTGTCTAATATATACCACGTATGGACTAACTCACAATTTAGAAAACGATTTAAGATACCACAACCCAAGTAATTCGATTCTGTATGACAGTCTTTCGTAGAAGTTTCTACGCTATTCATGGTGGAGGGTACATAAGATTCGGCCTGGCCGAACTTACGGCTATATATACTTGTTTTTTTTGGCGTGTAGTATGTGACACTATCGAAAAATCCTATTCCAAGAAATGTGGATTAAATTTATAACATGCGCCGCGATGATCTAAAAAAAAAAAAAAAACATCATTACCTTCAATCATTGACCATCATCAATTATGTTGCAATACAGAACATTGTGTGAACTATGTAAATACCCAAATATAAAAAAATATCTCAAATTAAAATCAAAAATCATCATGTACAAGAAAATTTCATCATTTTGAAGACTTTAAGCTATGACGGTCGTCCGACGGCCATCATCATCATCATCGGTGGCGAGAAATTTAATTGTTTCTTTGTCGTTGCTGTCGTTTTGATTTCAATTTGCACGCTTATCACAGCTAATAAATCTTTGTTCGTTTCATTTACAACTTTCTTTTGACAAAAAAATTTGGCTTTTTTAATATTTTGTCAAAAGCTGGAGAAAGAAATTAACAAAAAAAAAATTAACACATTTTTATGATCTGTTTGTATTGTATGGAAGTAGTTCAAAAATGTGTTGGTTTTGTTTTTAGTTCACATCCATACATAATTGAGAGCAATCCAGACCAAAAATACTTCAATTTCGAATGACATTTGTTTTTGTGTGTAGTAGAAGGGCTGAAGTTTTGCTTAAATATATTTTTTTTTAATATTGGAGTTTATTTTTGTCTTTTCGGTTTTTTTGTTTGTTTTTGTAATAAAAAACCATATCATGCATTCCTGGTTTTATTTAATAAGATTTATTTGATTTATGTTTTACTACTTCCATACGGAAATTGTCAACAAAGAGAAATTCCCATAAAACCAAAGCCATCTCACTACCTAAGGAAGAGGTTACATTATGTTATGTTGAAGCATACTTTGGTATATCATGGTTTAATTTTTCGTTGGTTGCATAAATTATTTAGGTTGAAAGTGAAGATTTATCTTAACGACATGAATATATGTGGTATGGGATTTTTTTTTTTTTGTTATAAAGTGTTACAGATAAACTAAGATTCGAGAAAACTCTGTAGACTTGGAAGAATTGCAGAATTTTCGACACATAAAATTTGATATTCTTATTTTATTGGAAATTTTATTTGAATACATGCACAGAAAACATTATTATATGGATTATGATTATGAATTATCCCAACAAAAAACAAAAAAAAACAAGTATATACAGCAGTAAGTTCGGCCGGGCCAAATCTTAAATACCCACCACCATGAACCAAATATTAGGGTTTCCTTTGAACTCTATCGATCGACTGAAATGGAAAAAACAGCTGAATTTATAACTAAAAATCAGCTGTTTCTATGCATTTCAGCCGATCGATAGAGCTCGTTCGACATACAGAAACAGGCTGTTTACGTTTCGCCAGGACGGAGAATCGAACCACCGACCATGCAACACACTATCCACTGGGCTACGTAGCTGTTATTGTCACCAATAGACAATTATCCATATAAGTTATATTTATATAGCATAGCTTGCGGCGCCCACGAGCCGATTAAACAAACTTTATTTAAAAGAAACATACATTTAGTTGAGCACCGTGTAGCAGTGGTTCCTACGTCCGCCTTGCATACCAAGGGTCCTGGGTTCGAGCCCTGCTTCGAAATATCAAAAATCGAAATCGAATTTGAGGACAGATCAAGCAGAGCAGTTCAACCAGTACACTTCACAAAGATAAATTTAAAGATTTTACCTATGAAGACTATATCAGATTCTGGATTTATAAGAACCAGTTTTGCTTGAGTTTTAGAGGAATCATTAACATCTCTTGTAAGTGTGTAAGAAAATTATAAAATAACGTCTTGATTTGAAATCTAGAATCTGTAGATTTTCACCCCCCATTATTTAAATGATTACGAGAAGTAAAATCTGGAAATTTTACATTCCGTTTCAAGCAATTTTCATGATCAGTGCACCTTGTATACACTCAAAAAAAAAAAAGTTTACTTGGATCCAAAGATTGTTACCTTAGCCACCGTGGTGCAATGGTTAGCATGCCCGCCTTGCATACACAAGGTTCGATTCCTGCTTCGACAGAAAATCAAAAAGTTTTTCAGCGGTGGATTATACCACCTCAGTAATGCTGGTGAAATTTCTGAGGGTTTCAAAGCTTCTCTAAGTGGTTTCACTGCAATGTGGAACGCCGTTCGGACTCGTCTATAAAAAGGAGGTCCCTTGTCATTGAGCTTAACATGGAATCGGGCAGCACTCAGTGATAGGAGAGAAGTTCACCAGTATGGTATCACAATGGACTGAATAGTCTAAGTGAACCTGATACATCGGGCTGCCACTTAACCTAAGCTAACCTACGTTCCCTTAAGGATTTTGGTTTTTATTCCGAGCCAAAGATGCGGCTTCTTTAAAATAAAGAAATTTACAAAATTTGTGTCCTAAATTTAATGAAAAAAACTTTTTTAAAGTAAAGACTATAAACTTTATTTTAATTAAAATTTCATTATTATAAAGAAATTTGGCGTTAATTTGTTGTACATTTCGCATCCTGAAATTCAGGTTGCGTAATCTTTAATATCACGTAAATATTTTTTTCAGCGTACACTCAAGAAGTGAAATCGGTCTTTATGGAGGCCTTACCAAATGGACCGATAAAAACTTAATCCGATAGACGTTTTTGTGAGCCTAAAATACCAGAATATTTATAATTTCAGGCAAATCGGATAAAAACTACGGTTTCTAGAAATCCAAGGAATTAAATCGGGAAATCGTTCTTATGGGGGCTATACTAAAACCGATACTCACCGTTTTCAGCACACCTTTTTATGACACGAAAATACCTGTAGATTTCCAATTTCAGGTAAATTGAATAAAAACTTCGGATTCTAGAAGCCCAAGAAGTAAAATCGGGAAATCGGCCTAAATGGGGGCTATACCAAAACATGGACCGATACTCACCATTTTCGATACACCTCTTTGTGGTTCTAAAATACCTCTAGATTTCCAATTTCAGGTAAATTGAATAAAAACTGCGGATTCTAGAAGCCCAAGAAGTAAAATCGAGATTTCGGTCTATATGGGGACCATACCAAAACATGGACCGATACTCACCATTTTTGGCACACCTCTTTGTGGTTCTAAAATACCTCTAGATTTCCAATTTCAGGTAAATTGAATAAAAACTGCGGTTTCTATAAGCCCAAGGAGTAAAATCGGGAGTTCGGTCGGTTTATATGGCAAATCGGATAAAAACTAGAAACCCAAGGAGTTAAATCGGGAAATTGTTCTTATGGGGGCTATACTAAAACCGATACTCACCGTTTTCGGCACACCTCCTTATGAGCCGAAAATACCTCTAAATTTCCAATTTCAGGTAAATTGAATAAAAACTTCGGATTCTAGAAGCCCAAGAAGCAAAATCGGGAAATCGGTATTTATGGGGGCTATACCAAACCATGGACCGATACTCACCATTTTCAACACACCTCTTTGTGGTTCTAAAATACCTCTAGATTTTCAATTTCAGGTAAATTGAATAAAAACTGCGGATTCTAGAAGCCCAAGAAGTAAAATCGAGAGTTCGGTCTATATGGGGGCTATACCAAAACATGGACCGATACTCACTATTTTCGACACACCTCTTTATGGTCCGAAAATACCTTTAGATTTCCAATTTCAGGCAAATTGGATAAAAACTTCGATTTCTATAAGGTCGGTTTATATGGGGACTATATCAAAACCTTGACCGATATAGCCCATCTTCGAACTTGACCTGTCTGCAGACAAAATACGAGTTTTTGCAAAATTTCAGCACGATTGCTTCTTTATTGAAGACTGTAGCGTGATTACAACAGACAAACAGCCAGACAGACGGACATCGTTATATCGTCTTAGAATTTCTTCCTGATCAAGAATACTTTATATAGTCCGAAATCGATACTTCGATGTGTTACAAACGGAATGACAAACTTATTATACCCCCGTCACCATTCTATGGTGGTGGGTATGAAAAAGTAGGTCTGATAAGCAGCTAATTTTACCCTAATAAAATACAATTTCCTAGCGACCATTTTTCAAATATATTTCGTTATTTGCCATTGAAAATGTTATGTTTCTTTTCTATTTTCTCTAAAAATAAAAACGTTTCCATTACTTTGTTATAATCCAATAGTTAAATCATAGAGAAATAATAAAGGAAACTAAAGAGAAACAAACAAAGCTCACCGTGTTTTGTTGCATGTGTCATGCATATCAATCAATTTTGAGACTCTTGATTATGAATTTTTCAACTGTCTCCTCTGAATGTTGTCATGGTAAACAAAAAAAAAACTGTCAGGCAATGAACAAACGCCATGAGTGCGAAAATGATATTGAAATTGCATTCGTCTTTACAATCCGCTCTAGTCATCAGTGAAAAAAGAAAAACAAAAAACTGCAATATTTTGAAATTATTTGGAATATTTACGACTAAATGCGCTCATATATTATGAGATTTATTTTCATGTTGCCAAATAAATTGAAATTCAATTTTACTTTCAAACATGAACATTGATTGAAAGTCCAAAAAACTATGCGTTTTCATGATGACAAATTAAAACTTTATTAAATATAGAAAAATTTAAAAAATGCCGACATTCAATGATGTTTCTGGTATGCGTTTTCATTTCAAATGCCTATAGTAACTAAAGAGTTGTGCAAGATTGGATATTCGTAAGAGCTTGGGTTTGTAGCCTCTGTACAATAGGTGAGCATTTTAATCATTGGGATGACATTAAATCCCCCTTAATACTGGTATCATTTTTAAGCATTTCACGTTTTATATATTTTTTCATGTGTAGTACCTACGGCTGGCACTCGAACCAAAAATAATCTACCAAAATTTGGAGAAAATTTTACCAAACAACAAAATCTTATTTTGTAAAATGTTATTTCTATAGCAAATTTTATTTCAATAGAGATTTTTCTCAAAATTTTATTTCTATAGAAAATTCTGTCAAAATCTTATTTCTGTAGAAAATTTTGTCAAAATTTTATTTCTATAGAAAATTTTGTCATATTTTTTTTCTATAGAAAATTTATCTAAAATTTTATTTCAATAGAAAATTTTGTCAAAAATGTTTTTCTTAAGAAAATTTTGTAAAAATGTTATTTCTATAGAAATTTTTATTTCTGTAGAAAATTTGGCCAAAATTTTATTTCAATGGAAAATTTTGTCAATATTTTATTTCTATAGAAAATTTTATGTCTATAGAAAATTTTGTCACAATTTTTTTCTATAGAAAATTTTGCTAAAATTGTATCTCTATAGAAAATTTTGCCAAAATTTTATTTCTATAGAAAATTTTGTCAAAATTTTATTTCTATAGAAAATTCTGTCAAAATCTTATTTCTGTAGAAAATTTTGTCAAAATTTTATTTGTATAGGAAATTTTGTCAAAATTGTATTAAAAAAAAAAATTGTCAATATTTTATTTCTATAGAAAATTTTATGTCTATAGAAAATTTTGTCACAATTTTTTTCTATAGAAAATTTTGCTAAAATTGTATTTCTATAGAAAATTTTCCTAAAAATTTTGCCAAAATTTTATTTCTATAGAAAATTTTGTCAAAATTTTATTTCTATAGAAAATTCTGTCAAAATCTTATTTCTGTAGAAAATTTTGTCAAAATTTTATTTGTATAGGAAATTTTGTCAAAATTGTATTAAAAAAAAAAAAATTGTCAATATTTTATTTCTATAGAAAATTTTATGTCTATAGAAAATTTTGTCACAATTTTTTTCTATAGAAAATTTTGCTAAAATTGTATTTCTATAGACAATTTTCCTAAAAATGTATCTATATAGAAAATTTTGCCAAAATTTTATTTCTATAGAAAATTTTGTCCAAATTTTATTTCTATAGCAAATTCTGTCAAAATATTATTTCTGTAGAAATTTTTGTCAAAATTTTATTTGTATAGGAAATCTTATGTCTATAGAAAATTTTGTCACAATTTATTTCTATAGAAAATTTAGCTAAAATTGTATTTCTATAGAAAATTTTCCTAAAATTGTATCTATAGAAAATTTTGTCAAAATTTTATTTCTATAGAAAATTCTGTCAAAATCTTATTTCTGTAGAAAATGTTGTCAAAATTTTATTTCTATAGAAAATTTTGTCAAAATTTTATTTTTAAAAACAATTTTCTTAAAATTTTATTTGTATAAATAATTTTGTCAAAATTTTATTTCTATAGAAAATTTTGTCAAAACTTTATTTCCATAGAAAATTTTGTCAAAATGTTACTTCTACAGAAAATTTTGTCACAATTTTATTTCTATAGAAAAATTTGTCAAAATTTTATTTCTATCGAAAATTTTGTCAAAACCTTATTTCCATAGAAAATTTTGTGAATATTTTATTTCTATAGAAAATTTTGTAAAAATTTTATTTCTGTAGAAATTTTTGTCAAAATTTTATTTCCATAGAAAATTTTGTCAAAATGTTACTTCTACAGAAAATTTTGTCAAAATTTTATTTCTATTTTACTAAAATTTTATTTCTATAGAAAATTTTGCCAAAATTTTATTTATATACAAAATTTTGCCAAAATTTTATTTCTATAGAAAATTTTGCCAAAATGTTATTTCTATAGAAAATTTTGCCAAAATTTTATTTCTATAAAAAATGTTGCCAAAATTTTATTTCTAAAGAAAATGTTATTTCTACAGAAAATTTTGTCAAAATTTTATTTCCATAGAAAATTTTGTCAAAATTTTATTTCTATAGAAATTTTGTAAAAACTTTATTTTTCTTTGTCAAAATTTTATTTCCATAGTAAATTTTGTCAAAATTTTATTTCTATATAAAATTTTGTAAAAATTTTATTTCTGTAGAAAATTTTGTCAAAATTTTATTTCTATAGAAAATTTTGTCAAAACTTTATTTCCATAGAAAATTTTGTCAAAATGTTACTTCTACAGAAAATTTTGTCAATATTTATTTCTATAGAAAATTTTGTCAAAATTTTATTTCAATAGAAAATTTTGTCAAAATTTTATTTCTGTAGAAAATTTTCCAAAATTTTATTTCTATAGAAAATTTTGTCAAAACTTTATTTCAATAGAAAATTTTGTCAAAAATTTTTTTTTATAGACAATTTTTATCAAAACTTTATTTCTGTAGAAAATTTTGTCAAAATTTTATTTCTAGAGACAATTTTGTCAAAATTTTATTTCTATAGAAAATTTGGTCAAAATGTTACTTCTACAGAAAATTTTGTCAAAATTTTATTTCCATAGAAAATTTTGTCAAAATTTTATTTCTATAGAAAATTTTGTAAAAACTTTATTTTTCTTTGTCAAAACTTTATTTCCATAGAAAATTTTGTCAAAATTTTATTTCCATAGTAAATTTTGTCAAAATTTTATTTCTATAGAAAATTTTGTAAAAACTTTATTTTTCTTTGTAAAAACTTTATTTCTATAGAAAATTTTGTCAAAATTTTATTTCTATAGAACATTTTGTCAAAATTTTATTTCTATAGAACATTTTGTCAAAATTTTATTTCTATAGACAATTTTGTCAAAATCTTAATTCTGTAGAAAATTTTGTCAAAATTGTATTTCTATAGAAAATTTTGTCAAAATCTTAATTCGATAGAAAATTTTGTCAAAATTTTATTTGTATAGAAAATTTTGTCAAAATTTTATTTCTATAGAAAATTTTATTTCTGTAGAAAATTTTTTAACAATTTTTTTTCTATAGAAAATTTTACTAAAATTTTATTTCTATAGAAAATTTGGCCAAAATTTTATTTATATAGAAAATGTTGCCAAAATGTTATTTCTAAAGAAAATGTTATTTCTATAGTAAATTTTGTCAAAATTTTAATTCTATAGAAAATTTTGTCAAAATTTTATTTCTATAGAAAAACTTTATTTCTATAGAAAATTTTGTCAATATTTTATTTCTATACAAAATTTTATCAAAATTTTATTGCCTCTGTTGGTTAAGCACGCTTGAAATAAACCCAACCAACTGCACTCAAATCGATGATTTGAAATTGGCAAAGGAAAAGAGAAATGTTTGTACATATTATTTCGGCAAAAGCCGACTATCATAGACCTTTTTTCAGAAGGTTCAAGTGTGGTTCACTCGGGGTTTGGTGAACTACCAGAATTTGTTCTGATTATTGGTTGATAGTTTTGCTGCAGGTAGAGGATGCTGATGAGGAATGTGGTAATTCCGAAACGTGCGTCCTTCCAACCATCTTGGAGTCGATAGGCTTTGCCCAAATAAATTTGACAAATATTCTTTTCCTCTGTTGGTTAAGCTTCTCTTGTAGTTTAGTCAATGCATGGTTTTTAAGCTGAGTCAAAACAAGTAAAATTTTATTTCTATAGAAAATTTTATCAAAATTTCATTTCTATAAAAATTTCATTTCTATAGAAAATTTTGTCAAAATTGTATTTCTTTAGAAATTTTTCTCAAAGCAAATTTATACAAGGAAAAAAGGCCATCGTTAAACTGATGCTAAATTTTTCGAAATTTTCTATAGTCCATTTGTCCACATGTGATGTGGTATAGATACACGGAAAATTACTATTGAATAATTACTTGTTGGTTATATTATTATGGCATAATTTGTGAACAAATAACGGACGTGAGAGTTTTTTTGGTCTCCCACCCACCCATCATAATACTGCCAAGACCAATTTGATTATGCATTTTTCTTGATTTTGCTCATACCAAAAACAATCGATAAACTATAAAGGCTAGTTTCATGACTAAAACAGTTAAGACAAAAATAAATAAATTTCCCCACATAAAAAACTCAACAAAATGCTAACCATATGGAGTAATAATCGCCAGTGAAGGTGGCCAAAATTGATTAGCCCGCAATATTGGCACGCACGACTTCGCAATATAACTAAAAAAAAAACTCCAAAAAAACCGAAACAATTGCAGCCTATGTTCAATAAAGAAAAATAAAATAAATTAATCCACACAGCTCAATTCCATAATAATAAAAATTTCAATGTAAACAATTTTGCTACAATGACTTGGCTAAAGCTACTGAATGCTTCATTAACAATCCATCAGTTTGGAGCTAAGATCCAATGCAGGGGGGGGCATTAAAGTAAAACAAAAACTTTCATTTTTGTTGGTTTTCGAAATAAAGAAATATGGTTTTTGTTAGTTCATTTTTAAGCCATATGATAGCCATGAAAATTGCATTTTCCCATAATTTTATTTTAATTTATTGGTATGGGGAATATAGTGAGGTTACACTCAAAACAAAAATATTCACTAAAGGGCGAATTTTGAAAAAATAATAATAATACTCTTTTTCTATTTTACGTTGTTT
Organism: Haematobia irritans; assembly: GCF_050003625.1. Lineage (NCBI taxonomy): Eukaryota > Metazoa > Arthropoda > Insecta > Diptera > Muscidae > Haematobia > Haematobia irritans. The sequence continues at coordinate 154,943,090 of NC_134401.1, read as the reverse complement.
TCCAACGACAAACATCAATCTCAAGATTGTTTTTCATTAACACTGAATTAAACTAATATTGAATATAGTATAATATAAAATTAAATTATTTGTATCATTTCTATTTATTTCTATAGACAATTTTGTCAACAATTATTTCTTTAGAAAATTTTTTCAACATTTTATTTCTTTAGAAAATTTTTTTCAATATTTTATTTCTATAGAAAATTTTCCTAAAATTTTATATCTATAGAAAATTCAAAAATTGTATTTCTATAGAAATTTTTCTCAAAATATTATTTCTATAGAAAATTGTCTATTTATTTCTATAGAAAATTGTTTATTTATTTCTATAGAAAATTGTATATTTCTATAGAAAATTTTTTTCTAAATTTTATTTCTATAGAAAATTTTGTCAAAAAAAATTTTTTCTACAGAAAACTTTGTCAAAATTTTATTTTTTTAGAAAATTTTGTCAAAATTTTATTTCTATAGAAAATTGTTTCAAAAATTTATTTATATAGAAAGTTTTGTCACTATATTATTAACATAGAAAATTTTGTCAACATTTTATTTCTATAGAAAATTTTGTCAAAATTTTATGTCTATAGAAAATTTTGTCAAAATTGTATGTCTATAGAAAATTTTGTCATAATTTTATTTCTATCAAAAATTTTGTCAATATTTTATTTCTGTCGACAATTTTGTCAAAATTATATTTCTATAGAAAATTTTGTGAAAAATTTATTTTTATAGAAATTTTTGTCAACATTTTATTTATATAGAAACTTTTGTCAAATTTTTATTTATATAGAAAATTTTGTCAAAATTTTATTTCTATAGAAAATGTTGTCAAAATTTTATTTCTATAGAAAATTGTTTCAATAATTTATTTATATAGAGAATTTTGTCAAAATTATATTTCTATAGAAAATTTTGTCAAAATTTTATGTCTATAGAAAATTTTGTCAAATTTTATGTCTATAGAAAATTTTGTCATAATTTTATTTCTATCAAAAATTTTGTCAAAATTTTATTTCTGTCGAAAATTGTATTTTTATAGAAACATTTTCAACATTTTACAACATTTTATTTATATAGAACATTTTATTTATATAGAAACTTTTGTACAAATTTTGTTTATATAGAAAATGTTGTCAACATTTTATTTATATAGAAAATTTTGTACAAATTTTGTTTATATAGAACATTTTGTAAAAAATATTTTCTACAGAAATAAATTCTATAGAAAATTTTGTCCAAATTTTTTTCTATAGAAAATTTTGTCCAAATTTTTTTCTATAGAAAATTTTGTCCAAATTTTATTTATTTCTATAGATTTTTTTTCAAAATTTTATTTCTATAGAAAATTTTGTCAAAATTTTATTTCTATAATAAATTTTAGCAAAATTTTATTTTTATAGAAAATTTTGTCAAAATTTTATTTCTAGAGAAAATTTTGTTATTTCTATAGAAAATGTTGTCAAAATTTTATTTATATAGAAAATTTTGTGAACATTTTATTTCTATAGAAAATTTTGTCAAAATTTTATTTATATAAAAAATTTTGTCAAAATTTTATTTATATAAAAAATTTTGTGAAAATGGTATTTCTATAGAAATTTTTGTCAAAATTTTATTTCTATAGAAAAATTTTTCAAAATTTGTTTATATAGAAAATTTTGTCAAAATTTTATTTATATAGAAAATTTTGTCAAAATTTTATTTATATAGAAAATTTTGTCAAAATTTTATTTATATAGAATATTTTGTCAAAATTTTATTTATATAGAAATTTTTGTCAAAATTTTATTTCTATAGAAAATTTTGTCAAAATTTTATTTATATAGAAAATTTTGTAAAAATTTTATTTCTATAGAAAATTTGTGAGAATTTTATTTCTATAGAAAATTTTGTCAAAATTTTATTTATATAAAACATTTTGTAAATTTTATTTATATAGAAAATTTTGTGAAAATTTTATTTTTATAGAAATTTTTGTAAAAATTTTATTTCTATAGAAAATTTTGTCAAAATTTTATTTATATAGAAAATTTTGTCAAAATTTTATTTATATAGAAAATTTTTTCAAAATTTTATTTCTATAGAAATTTTTGTCAGAATTTTATTTCTATAGAAAATTTTGTGAAAATTTTATTTCTATCGAAAATTTTGTCAAAATTTTATTTCTATAGAAAATTTTGTCAAAATTTTATTTATATTGAAAACTTTGTGAAAATTTTATTTCTATAGAAATTTTTGTCAAAATTTTATTTCTATAGAAAATTTTGTCAAAATTTTATTTATATAGAAAAATTTGTCAAAATTTTATTTATATAGAAAATTTTGTGAAAATTTTATTTCTATAGAAATTTTTGTCAAAATTTTATTTATAGAGAAAATTTTGTGAAAATTTTATTTCTATAGAAATTTTTGTCAAAATTTTATTTCTATAGAAAATTTTGTCAAATTTTTATTTATATAGAAAATTTTATTTCTATAGAAATTTTTGTTCAAAATTTTATTTCTATCGAAATTTTTGTCAAAATTTTATTTCTATAGAAATTTTTGTCAAAATTTTATTTATATAGGAAATTTTGTCAAAATTTTATTTATATAGAAAATTTTGTCAAAATTTTACTTCTATAGAAATTTTTGTAAAAATTTTATATCTATAGAAAATTTTGTCAAAATTTGATTTATATAGAGAAATTTGTCAAAATTTTATTTATATAGAAGATTTTGTGAAAATTTTATTTCTATAGGAAATTTTGTCAAATTTTTATTTATATAGAAAATTTTATTTCTATAGAAATTTTTGTTCAAAATTTTATTTCTATAGAAATTTTTGTCAAAATTTTATTTCTATAGAAATTTTTGTCAAAATTTTATTTATATAGAAAATTTTGTCAAAATTTTATTTATATAGAAAATTTTGTCAAAATTTTATTTATATAGAAAATTTTGTGAAAATTTTACTTCTATAGAAATTTTTGTAAAAATTTTATATCTATTGAAAATTTTGTCAAAATTTGATTTATATATGAAATTGTGTCAAAATTTAGTTATATAGAAAATTTTGTTAAAAATTTATTTATTTAGAAAATTTTGTCAAAATTTTGTTTATTAGAAAATTTTGTCAAAATGTTGTTTATTAGAAAATTTTGTCAAAATTTTGTTTATTATAAAATTTCGTCAAAAATATTTTCTATAGAAATGAATTCTATAGAAAATTTTATAAAATTTTTTTTTTCTATAGAAAATTTTGTCAAAATTTTATTTCTATAGAAAATTTTGTCAAAATGATATTTCTATAGCAATTTTTTTTCAAAAATTTATTTCTGTAGTAGATTTTGTCGAAATTTTATTTTCATAGGAAAAAATTTATTTTCATAGAAATTCCGCGATGGCGTTTTCTGACACTATTGTGAATGGTCTGTTTGAGGATGTGTCAGAGATGGACTCTAGCAAATAGAAATATTATCTGCTAAATTTTAACAATTTTGCCCACATTTATTTTTAGTGTATTACCTTTCAGTTTAGCAATTTACCAATGGAAAACTCAATATTGTGGCACTTGTACTCTGACCCTTATTTGCCTTAAAAAATGGCCTAAAGTTTATTTACTTATTTTCCCTCTTAATCATTTTTTTGTTTAATTTCTATTGACAGTAGCTGAGCAGAAATGTTTGCCAGCATCAGTGTGATAGACTCTTAGTTCGTTCAATTGTGATGAACCTCTTCAAGTCATTGATCTTTGACAATTGTGATTTTCATTTTTTGTTTCCCAAATGAAATATGGGCCTGCAGTTAATTTGCATAAATAATTTCACCTGTAATATATTTACTTTGTTTATTTACAGGTATTATGATATTTTTCATACTTAATTTCCCACGAATGTTAGTAAGTTACTAAGGAATTTTTAACAACTATTCAAAATATGATTGTAATGGATTTAGTGACCTTTACTAGTGAAGAATGGTTTAAAATATAATTAAAAAAAACTGTTTTGATTATTATTTTTTAATAGATAATTTGATCGAATTTAGATAAAGTCTAAAATGGTATTCATAGAAAATTTCGTAAAAATGTTATTTTCAAAGAAATTTGTGTGAAAATTTTATTTTCATTTATTGCTACACCCTAAAAAAAATCGCTTCTCTAACATATGTTCCAAACATATTTTGCAGGAAGCACATATATTATTGGATACTGCCGAAACATTAATATGTTTGATTTATGTGAACATATTATATGTTAGGAAGCATTTTGAGCCCAAAAATATTATATGCTTGGAAGAATTTTCCCCAAAGAAGATTGTGCTCATTCCCTAACATAATTTTCACTTCCACGAAATTTTTAGTTCTTGGTACCTTTTTCTGTAATACAAATAATGTTGAAGAAGTTATTCAATTTTATAATTTTTTTAAAATTTACCTTTCGTCTGGACGGAGAATCGAACCGAGGACCATACAGTTTGTAAGCCAACACACTATCCCCTGGGCTACGTAGCAGTTATAGTCACCAGTAGACAATTATCGTTATAAGTTACATTTATATAGCATAGTTTGCAGCGCCCACGAACCCATGCAAACATAACATTATTTAAAAGAAACATACATTTGTTGGCCACGTGGAGCAGTGGTTAGCATGTCTGCCTTGCATGCAAAGGGTCGTGGGTTCAATTCCTGCTCCGACCGAACCAATTTTTTTTTGTAATTTAGACATTTATACTATATTAAATTTTTAAATGAAACTTCGAAATGTGGGTTATTAGAAATTTACATTCAGAAACAGTGCTTGATATAAACGAAATGGCTTTTGAATAAAATATTAATATTTTTTTTTGCAAAAATAACAATTTTATAACAAAAAACTGTTTTTGGTATAAAAGTTTGAAATTTTGGAAGAAAATCAAAAACTCTAACAAAAGAAGAGTATAAACATACATAAATAATTTTATAATGTACACATAAATTTATTTAGGCGTGAACCGTTTTTTACTAGCATTTAACAACATTTTAAATGCCTTTAAAACTTATCGTGTTTTGTACTTAATTTCATTTTTACCTTTAAGGCCGTTAAAAAATGTGTGTCCATAATGTCAAAATGATAAACAAAACACTTGTCCACACATACATAAAATTCTCCTCTCAAGGCGAAAACACATGCTGTTTTTTTTTCAAATCTCTATGCTCTTTACTCCGAATACTCAAATTAAATAATATTTAGACTTAAGCATATCACATTTTTGGCCTTATCATAAAGCAGTTTTCCGAAACAACATACAACCGTTTCACAGAAATTTTAAACATATATATGTTTACTCGAAATTTGTAAATTTGTATATGTTTACATTCACACATATTATTTTTATGAAACATTCATGCCCCAAACATAATATATTTTAACATATTAACATATGTGTCCCAAACATTTAGTGTTAGCTTAGGAACATTACATGTTGGCACTTAAATATATTGTGTTTAAAAATTGTGCCCGAAACACATTTTGTTTATATCGGAACATATGAAAAACATATTTTTCTAACAGTGTAAATAATATTTAATTAAAATTAGTTCTTATTAGAAAAGGTTTTCAAAATTTTATATTTAATTTTTTTTTAAACCACGGTAAAAACTTATTAAAGACCAAAATAAGATGTTCAATGAAAATAAAACAGAAATTGAAAAAAAAAATTGGTGAAATTTCATCCAAATAATTATACAAAAATATTTTCAAAACTTTTATTTTATCGAACATTTTTTTCGAAGTTACGTTCAGTCAATATATTATTTTCATAAAAAAAATATTTTATAAAAAAATGTTTTGAAATTTATAGACAATATTTTCGAATCACGATCAGAACTCAGATGTTCAGTGGAAAGGTATTTTCATAAAAAAATAATTTTCATAAAAAATGTCCAAGAGATTTTTATTGAAATTTTATTGTCATAGAAAATTTCATCAAAATAAAAAATGTTTTCAACATTGTTTTTTCTTTTATAGATTTTCCCGATTAGAAATTCTTTGAACAGAGCAAAATTACATGTTTAGTAGAATTAAAGTCGAAATTTTGTTTTATAGAAAATTTGATTTATATAGAACATTTTGTGAAAATGTTATTCCTATAGAAATTTTTGTCAAAATTTTATTTCTATAGAAATTTTTGTCAAACTTTTATTTATTTAGAAAATTTTATTTCTATAGAAATTATTGTCAAAATTTTATTTCTATAGAAAATTTTGTCAAAATTTTATTTCTATAGAAAATGCTGTCAAAATTTTATTTATATAGAAAATTTTGTCAAAATTTTATTTATATAGAAAATTTTGTGAAAATTTTATTTCTATAGAAATTTTTGTCAAAATTTTATATCTATAGAAATTTTTGTCAAAATTTTAGTTATATAGAAAATTTTGTGAAAATTTTATTTCTATAGAAATTTTTGTCAAAATTTTATTTATATAGAAAATTTTGTCAAAATTTTATTTATATAGAAAATTTTGTCAAAATTTTATTTATATAGAAAATTTTGTCAAAATTTTATTTCTATAAAAATTTTTGTCAAAATTTTATTTATATAGAAAATTATGTGAAAATTTTATTTATATAGAAAATTTTGTGAAAATTTTATTTATATAGAAAATTTTGTGAAAATTTTATTTTCCCGATCAGAAATTCTTTGAACAGAGCAAAATTACATGTTTAGTGGAAGTAAAGTCGAAATTTTGTTTTATAGAAAATTGCGTAAATAGAGTTCAGCAGAACTAAAGTCAAATCTTTGTTTTCATAGAAAATTTCATAAAAAAAATTTCATAGAAAATTACAGTTTTAATTTCATCTTGAACCCCTATATCGCTACAAGAGTTGCTTAACCAACAGTGTAAAAGTATATTTTTTCTCAAATTGTTTAGGGCAAACTGCTTTAGTTTTTATACAAATAAATATTTTCAAAATTTTCATTGAAGGCAACGAAATACACCATTGGGCCTATGGTTCACTGCCATATTTTTGCAAAATTATATTTTTTTCTTTCACCATTTTGTTGTAGTCCAACAAAATTTCTTTCCATTATCATAGTATTTTTCACCAAATAAAGTTCCGTTTTTTTTTGTTTAATATTAGAAAATACCATCAGTTTCTTGCTTGACAGCCGTCATAAATTGGCTCTAATAGGTTTGGTTGACTGCGGCTAAGTGTGAAAGTTAAATTAGCCAAATTAAGACATTAAACCAATGTCACAGACACTGTATGGGACTGGTGTTGTGTGACATTTCTTCGGTAGCTGTGACCTTTTCCTTAGCTTTATTGAACAAAAACCAACCAACACCAGAAATTATTTCCACTTTTATTTTCATTTTCGTTATTATTGAAATATCATCATGACGATTTCCCTTAATAAGAAAAATTATTTAATTAGAAAACAGCTCAAGTCAATTGTTATTGAGTAAGGCTTGTTGTGACGACAAGTTGGGAATAACCAAATTTTATGGTCATAATAAATAATAATAAATAAACATTGCCTAAAACGATTTAAATTTATTTAGTATTGAACTTTCTTTGTCATTAAATTTTTATGAAAATTGATTAGAATATCCATTATTTATGCATAGTAGACAAGAATAAATAAATGGACGGACGGGTGGACAGATGGACGGGAGAACTGATCTTCTTAAACACAGTCTAGAAGGCTTACCGGGAAAAGTTCTCTAAGACCCTAGGAGACTATATCGGTAATAACACATTAAAGATATTAAAAAAACACCTCAACTTTTTTAAATTGCCGAAAAGTGGATTTTTTTTAAATTTTTGAAAAAAGTCTAAAATTCGAAAAGTCGATTTTTTCAGATTTTGAAAAATTGAAAATTCAAAAAGTCGAATTTTCGATTTTCTATTTTAAAGTCGAAAGATCGAAATGTCGATTTCTATGAATCCGACATTTTCGAAAATACACTCAATTTGAATTCGACTATTGGTGTATGCCAAAACCGACTAATCAGCTTTTGGCGGTATTTAACAAGTAAATTTTTCAAACGTCTAAAATTCGAAAAGTCAAATTTTCCAAATTTTATATTTTAATATCAAAAATTCGACTTTTCTAATTTTTAAAATATTCTAAAACTTGAAATGTAAATTTTTTGAATCTATTTAAAACAGAGCTTCCCAAACGGGGGGCACCACGAGGTTCCAATGGGGGCGCAGCGTTATTTTTGGTTGAGCAGGTTTTGTTTCATTAAATTTGTTAAAACAACACTAATTGTTAAGTTTAACAAAACATCAATAATATACTACAAAAATACATACCATTCGTACATTTCGAAATGTTCATTTATAACCACAGTGAGAGAACAATAAAAGTTACATGCAATTCTATAATTTGTTGTAGGTTTTCCATTATTAGACGTTCACTTTATTTGCAACAGCTAAATTTCTTGCTAAAAAAGGGGGGGGCAACGAAATTGATACATTTTTGGGGGGCGCGAAGCAAATTGGGTTGGGAAGCTCTGATTTAAAATCTTTAGCCCTGAGTGCCTTAATGTGATTTTATTTGAAAAAGTCGAAAAGTTGACCTTTCCAAATCTTTAAACTGATATTTTTACAAATGCACTCAAGTCGATTGTCAAGACTATTAGTGTTGGCCAGGGAGCCACCGTGGTGCAATGGTACACAAAAAAAATCAATCACGAAATTAATTGATCCAATTAATTTTTTAATTGAAATGTCTTCAATCACGAAAATGATAGTATCAATCACAGTTTTAATTGGGCATAGAAAAAATTCTTGATAAAAAAAATTATTTGATTTCATTTAATAATTTCAATAAATTTTTTAATTGATTCAATTAAAAATTTAATTGATGTTGATTGCATAACTCAATTAATTTATTAATTAAAAAAGGTAACTATTTTCAATTACTTTCTGAATTGGTTTGGAGATTCTATTTGGATTCACAATTGATTGTTTGAAATACATTTTTAATTAAAAATTACAAAAAAATGTTCATCACTTTTTTTAACTGACTTACGGCCATTTTCATGTAGCTCCGTTAGGCTTTAACTGCCAGTTAACAGAAAGTAAATTGCAAATATCTTCTCACCAGTTAGGTTAGGTTAGGTTATGTGGCAGCCCGATGTATCAGGCTCACTTAGACTATTCAGTCCATTGTGATACCACAGTGGTGAACTTCTCTCTTATCACTGAGTGCTGCCCGATTCCATGTTAAGCTCAATGACAAGGGACCTCCTTTTTATAGCCGAGTCCGAACGGCGTTCCACATTCCAGTGAAACCACTTAGAGAAGCTTTGAAACCCTCAGAAATGTCACCAGCATTACTGAGGTGGGATAATCCACCGCTGAAAAACTTTTTGGTGTTCGGTCGTAGCAGGAATCGAACCCACGACCTTGTGTATGCAAGGCGGGCATGCTAACCATTGCACCACGGTGGCTCTCACCAGTTAACTTTAACTGAAAAATTTTCGTCAGTTAAGTTCCTAACTGGCATATGGAATATATATGCAAGATGACAGCTTCGTCCATAATACGGTTCAAAAGTTGGTTAGTTAACAGAACACTAACGGAGCTTTATGAAAATGGGGGTTAGTCTTCCAAATTCGATTAAAAAGTTAATTGTATCAATTAATTTTTTAATTAAAAATTTTAAAATTTTTATCATTGAAAACCCTTGTCATTGAGCTTAACCCTTTCACTACCGATGTCCACCTAGAAGGACATTCGAAAACGACACCAAACTTTATTTCCCCACTTAGTTTCGATATATTTTTCAATGTTATTTTAAAGTAAAGACTTTAATCTAAATAAGCTATAAATATTTTCCATATTGGCGAGCACTCAAATGCATTTTTGTAAACTTCTTTAACAATAAATAAAAAATACGAAATTTTGAGTCCATTTTTCTACTGTATGTCTCTAGTAAATTGACATTCATGCAAAAACTAGAGTTGATATTTTTTCGGGCTCGTTTTTTATTTTTTCTCACACTTCAAAAGATATTATAGACCAAACAGCGCTTATTTTCGTCAGGCCATTTAGTTACAATTCAAGAATCAAGTTTTCAGAACAAACTCATATAGCTCTTGAAGTAATTGAGGTAGGTTCTCAAAATGACAATCTTTGTTCTACATGATGTCAGTACAAGTAAACCCAGAAGAAAAATTAAAGTTTCTAACAGTAGGTTTATTTCGGTAGTGAAAGGGTTAACATGGAATCGGGCAGTACTCAGGGATAAGAGAGAAGTTCACCACTGTGGTATCACAATGGACTGAATAGTCTAAGTGAGCCTGATACATCTCGCTGCCACCTAACCTAACCTAGTGTTGGCCAAAATCTACCAATTGGCTTTTAATGAAATTTTTAATATGCCGGAAAGTTGATTTTTCCAAATTTTTTAAGAAAATTTTGACAAAAAAAAAATTTATAGAAATAAAAATGTGATGTAATTTTCTATACAAATGAACTTTTCTATAGAAATAAAAGTTCGTCAAAGTTTACACCACAATAAAATTTCGTCGCAATTTTCTATGAAAAAAAATGTCGATTAAATTTTCTGTAGAAATAAAATTTCATCGAAATTTTTTATAGAAATAAAATTACGAATAAATTTTCCGTAGAAATAAAATTTCGTCGAAATGTTCTACTTTAATAATCTATAAAATATTCTACAGAAATAAAATTTTTACGAAATTCCATAAGATTTTCTACAAAAATAAAATTTTATTTATATTTTCTACAAAAATTAAATTTTATTGACATTTTCTATGGAAATAAAATTTCTATAAAATTTTCTATTTAAATAAAAAATTTTACCGAAATTTTCTATTGAAATATAATTTTGACGAAATTTTCTATAGAAATAAAATTTTGATGAAATTTTCTATCGAAAAAAAATTCTATAAAGAATTTTCTACAAAAATAAAATTTTATTGACATTTTCTATGGAAATAAAATTTCTATAAAATTTTCTATTCAAATACAATTTCTATAAAATTTTCTATTTAAATAAAATGTTTATAAAATTTTCTACAGAAATAAAATTTTGCCGAAATTTTCTATTAAATTAAAATTTAGATAAAATTGTCTATAGAAATAAAATTTCGATAAAATCTTCTATAGAAATAAAATTTTATCGAAATTTTTCTATAGAAAAACACTTTCGTCGACATTTTCGATGAAATTTTCTATAGAAATAAAATTTCGATGAAATTTGTTATAGAAATAAATTTTCGACGAAATTTTCAATAGAAATAAAATTTCATTGAAATTTTCTTTAGAAATAAAATTTCAATCAAATCTTCTATGGAAATAAAATTTTTTCTAAAAAAAAAAGAATATCGTCGACAATTTCTTTAGAAATAAAACTTAGACGAAATTTTCTATAGAAGTCAAATTTCGACGAAAGTTTCTAAAAAAAATAAAATTTCAATAAATTTTTCTGTAGAAATAAAATTTTGACGAAATTTTCTATAGCAATAAAATTTTGTCGCAATATTCTATAGAAGTAAAATTTTGTTGAAATTTTCAATAAAAATAAAATTACGTCTAAATTTTCTATAGAAATAATATTTTCGAAGACAGTTGTCTCAATAGTGGGGATATTTGCTAACGGAATATTTCATCCACCATCCATTCATTTAAATAGAATGTATCAGTGGCAGGTGTAGAAGTCAGACCTCCTTCAATAGATGCAGCCAAATTATCACATAAAATAACTTTTCTATAGAAATAAAAGATCCTCGAAGTTTTCTAAAGGGTGATTCTTTTGAGGTTAGGATTTTCATGCATTAGTATTTGACAGATCACGTGGGATTTCAGACATGGTGTCAAAGAGAAAGATGCTCAGTATGCTTTGACATTTCATCATGAATAGACTTACTAACGAGCAACGCTTGCAAATCATTGAATTTTATTACCAAAATCAGTGGCAGAAAATCCGCTTTTTTATCGACAAATTTTGTTCAGCGATGAGGCTCATTTCTGGTTGAATGGCTACGTAAATAAGCAAAATTGCCGCATTTGGAGTGAAGAGCAACCAGAAGCCGTTCAAGAACTGCCCATGCATCCCGAAAAATGCACTGTTTGGTGTGGTTTGTACGCTGGTGGAATCATTGGACCGTATTTTTTCAAAGATGCTGTTGGACGCAACGTTACGGTGAATGGCGATCGCTATCGTTCGATGCTAACAAACTTTTTGTTGCCAAAAATGGAAGAACTGAACTTGGTTGACATGTGGTTTCAACAAGATGGCGCTACATGCCACACAGCTCGCGATTCTATGGCCATTTTGAGGGAAAACTTCGGAGAACAATTCATCTCAAGAAATGGACCGGTAAGTTGGCCACCAAGATCATGCGATTTGACGCCTTTAGACTATTTTTTGTGGGGCTACGTCAAGTCTAAAGTCTACAGAAATAAGCCAGCAACTATTCCAGCTTTGGAAGACAACATTTCCGAAGAAATTCGGGCTATTCCGGCCGAAATGCTCGAAAAAGTTGCCCAAAATTGGACTTTCCGAATGGACCACCTAAGACGCAGCCGCGGTCAACATTTAAATGAAATTATCTTCAAAAAGTAAATGTCATGGACCAATCTAACGTTTCAAATAAAGAACCGATGAGATTTTGCAAATTTTATGCGTTTTTTTTAAAAAAAAAGTTATCAAGCTCTTAACAAATCACCCTTTACAAAAATAAAATTTTGTCGCAATTTTCTATGAAAATAAAATGTCGATGAAATGTTCTATAGAAATAAAATTACAAAGAAATTTTCTATAGAAAATTAAAATTTCGGCGAAATTTTTCTACTTACATAAAATTTCTATAAAATTGTCTATGGAAATATAATTTTGACAAAATTGCTATAGAAAAACAATTTTCTATAAAATTTTCTACAAAAATAAAATTTTAGTGACATTTTCTATGGAAATAAAATTTATATAAAATTTCCTATTTAAATAAAATTTCTATAAAATTATCTACAGAAATAAAATGTTACCGAAATTTTCTATTGAAATATAATTTTGTCGATATTTTCTTTAGAAATAAAATTTCGATGAAATTTTCTATAGAAAAATAATTTTGTCGACATTTTCTTTAGAAACAAATTAAATTCTTTATAGAAATACATTATCGACGAAATTTTCAATAGAAATAACATTTCATTGAAATTTTCGTTAGAAATAAAATTTCGATCAAATCTTCTATGGAAATATTTTTTTTTTTCAAAATTTTCTATGTGAAAACAATATCGTCGACAATTTCCTTAGAAATAAAACTTAGACGAAATTTTCTATAGAAGCCAAATTTCGACGAAAGTTTCTAAAGAAATAAAATTTTAATGCATTTTTCTGTAGAAATAAAATTTTGACGAAATTTTCTATAGAAATAAAATTTTGACGAAATTTTCTATAGCAATAACATTTTGTCGCAATATTCTATAGAAGTAAAATTTTATCGAAATTTTCAATAGAAATAAAATTACGTCTAAATTTTCTATAGAAATAATATTTTCGAAGACAGTTGTCTCAATAGTGGGAATATTTGCGAACGGAATATTTCATCCATCATCCATTCATTTAAATAGATTGTATCAGTGGCAGGTGTAGAAGGCAGACCTCCTTCAATAGATGCAGTCAAATTATCTCATCACAAAAATGAACTTTTCTATAGAAATAAAAGTTCCTCGAAGTTTTCTACAAAAATAAAATTTCGTCGCAATTTTCTATGAAAATAAAATGTCGATGACATTTTCTATAGAAATAAAATTTCACGGAATTTTTTTATAGAAATAAAATTACGAAGAAATTTTCTATAGAAATAAAATTTCGTCGAAATTTTCTACTTAAATAAAATTTCTATAAAATTGTCTATGGAAATATAATTTAGACAAAATTTTCTATAGAAAAACAATTTTCTATAAATTTTTCTACAACAATAAAATTTTATTGACATTTTCTATGAAAATAAAATTTTTATTAAATTTTCTATTTAAATAAAATTTCTATAAAATTATCTACAGAAATAAAATTTTACCGAAATTTTCTATTGAAATATAATTTTGTCGATATTTTCTTTAGAAATAAAATTTCGATGAAAATTTTTATAGAAATAAAATGTCGACGTAATTTTCAATAGGAATAAAATTTCGTTGAAATTTTCTTTAGAAATAAAACTTCGATCAAATCTTCTATGGAAATAAAATTTTATCGAAATTTTCTATAAACAAACAATATCGTCGACAATTTCTTTAGAAATAAAATTTCGACGAAATTTTCTATAAAAGTCCAATTACGACGAAACTTTCTAAAGAAATAAAATTTCAACGAATTTTTCTGTAGAAATAAAATTTTGGCGAAATTTTCTATAAAAAAAAAACATTCAGAAAATCGTAAAAATCGAAAAATAAATAAAATTTCTATAAAATTATCTACAGAAATAAAATTTTACCGAAATTTTCTATTGAAATATAATTTTGTCGATATTTTCTTTAGAAATAAAGTTTCGATGAAATTTTTTATAGAAATAAAATTTCATTCGTTTCGTTTTATTGTTGGTTTCTCTTCAATCATTATTGTTGTGTTTGATCTCAGCTTAAAACCAAGCATTGACTACACTACAAGTGTAGCTTAACCGACAGAAATAAAATTTCGTATAAATTTTCTTTAGAAATAAAATTTCGATCAAATCTTCTATGGAAATAAAATTTTATTGAAATTTTCTACAAAAACAAAAACAATATCGTCGACAATTTCTTTAGAAATAAAATTTCGACGAAATTTTCTGTAGAAGTCAAATTACGACAAAAGTTTCTAAAGAAATAAAATTTCAAAAAATTTTTCTGTAAAAATAAAGTATTGACTAAATTTTCTATAGAAAAAAAAAAAACATCCAGAAAATCGTAAAAATCGAAGAATAAATAAAATTTCTATAAAATTATCTACAGAAATAAAATTTTACCGAAATTTTCTATTGAAATATAATTTTGTAGATATTTTCGTTAGAAATAAAATTTCGATGAAATTTTTTATAGAAATAAAATGTCGACGAAGATTTCAATAGGAATAAAATTTCGCTGAAATTTTCTTTAGAAATAAAATTTCGATCAAATCTTCTATGGAAATAAAATTTTATCGAAATTTTCTATAAAAAAACAATATCGTCGACAATTTCTTTAGAAATAAAATTTCGACGAAATTTTCTATAGAAGTCAAATTACGACAAAAGTTTCTAACGAAATAAAATTTCAACGAATTTTTCTCTAGAAATAAAGTATTGACGAAATTTTCTATAGAAAAAAAAACATTCAGAAAATCGTAAAAATCGAAAAATAAATAAAATGTCTATAAAATTATCTACAGAAATAAAATTTTACCGAAATTTTCTATTGAAATATAATTTTGTCGATATTTTCTTTAGAAATAAAATTTCGATGAAATTTTTTATAGAAATAAAATTTCATTCGTTTCGTTTTATTGTTGGTTTCTCTTCAATCATTATTGTTGTGTTTGATCTCAGCTTAAAACCATGCATTGACTACACTACAAGTGTAGCTTAACCGACAGAAATAAAATTTCGTATACATTTTCTTTAGAAATAAAATTTTGATCAAATCTTCTATGAAAATAAAATTTTATTGAAATTTTCTATAAAAAAACAATATCGTCGACAATTTCTTTAGAAATAAAATTTCGACGAAATTTCCTATAGAAGTCAAATTACGACAAAAGTTTCTAAAGAAATAAAATGTCAACTGTAGAAATAAATTATTGACTAAATTTTCTATAGAAAAAAACATCCAGAAAATCGTAAAAATCGAAAAATAAATAAAATTTCTGTAAAATTATCTACAGAAATAAAATTTTACCGAAATTTTCTATTGAAATATAATTTTGTCGATATTTTCTTTAGAAATAAAATGTCGACGAAATTTTCAATAGGAATAAAATTTCGTTGAAATTTTCTTTAGAAATAAAATTTCGATCAAATCTTCTATGGAAATAAAATTTTATTGAAATTTTCTATAAAAAACAATATCGTCGACAATTTCTTTGGAAATAAAATTTCTACGAAATTTTCTATAGAAGTCAAATTACGACGAAAGTTTCTAAAGAAATAAAATTTCAACGAATTTTTCTGTAGAAATAAACTTTTGACGGAATTTTCTATAGAAATAAAATTTTGACGAAATTTTCTATAGAAAAAAAAAATTGAGAAAACGTTTAGAAAATTGTAGAAACAAAATTTCGACGAAATTTTCGATAGAAATAGAATTTATCATGAAATTTTCTATAGAAATAAAATTATCGATGAAATTTTAACGGAAATAATGACATTTTCTTAAGATATAAAATTTCGACGAAATTTTCCATTTATGGAAAAAGTTTGAATCTCGAAAACTCAACTTTTTCAAATCTTAAAAAAGTTGAACGATCGGAGGACGACTTTTCCAAATTTTAAAAAAGTCGTAAACATAAAATGCATTTTTTTAATTCTATCCCTAGCTGTTAGTTTCTCAATACATTGAGACACTAACATTAAGAAAAAATAAATTTCAAATTTTCTAAATTTCATATTATTTTGTGGACACTATTATAGAAAAAAGTTGCACATTTTGTAAATCCTCTTAAATAATCTGTTTTTTTTTTTTTAATTTATATTTTTTAGGTAAGTACCAGATTAACAAAATAATACGCATGGTAAGTCTTGTCAAATGTTACCCAACTGAAATATTAAAATTGACCAACTGTTACTCTGTGTGATGATATTCAATGAGAGGGCCCTGTTGCAAAGTTGCTATGTTGTAAGATGCAAAACTATCAATCAAATTGAGACAACTTATAAAGACACAGAGAAAAAATTATGCAAAATATTCCGGAAAATTTGTCATTTGTTTTGTAAATGAATGACATTTAAGATGGCTTGCGAAAATATCCCATTTCAAATTAGAAAAACAATTCGTACAACTGCAAATGGAAAATAATACTGCGACAGATGATCATCTATTAGCCATTGCTACTTTGGCCAAATATGCAAATTTCCATTACAATAAACGTTAGACAAAAACAAAAAAACAATGCAAAGAAAAATACAGCATTTTAAAGATGACAAATATTTTAGCAAACAAGATTGACTTGACAATTGTGCCACACTTTCAGCACGTCCGTCCATCCGTCACTCATTCATTCACGCATTCAGCGGCGCCTATTCAAATTTGCCAATTCCATGAAACAATAGTGGTGGAGATGATGGTGATTATTATCAACAATCTTCCTCCCATCAATGGCCTAGCGATATGAATATCTCGGTTTAAATGTAGCAATCCAGTCAGTGTCAGTCATCTATGCGAATATTTGTCTGATATGTGATGAGATAATTTGACTGCATCTATTGAAGGAGGTCTGCCTACTACACCTGGCACTGATACGATGTATTTAAATGAATGGATGATGGATGAACTATTCCGTTATCAAATATTCTCAATATTCTCAATTGCGACAACTGTCTTCGAAAATATTATTTCTATGGAAAATTTCGACAAAATTTTACTTCTATAGAAAATTGCGTCAAAATTTTATAGCTATAGAAAATTTTGTTACTATAGAAATTTCTATTGAAATTTTATTTCTATAGAAAATATCGAAATTTTACTTGTTTAGAAAATTTTGACAAAATATTATTTCTGTAGAAAATTTCACAGAACTTTTATTTCTATAGAAAAATTCATCAAAATTGTATTTTTATAAAAAAATCAGATTTATAGATAATTTTGTTAGTATTTTGTTTTAGTAGCAATTTTTACAGCAATGAAATTTCGACGAAATTTTATTTGCTATAGAGATTTTCATCAAAATTATATTTCTAAAGAAAATTTCACTTAAGTTTTATTTCTATTGAAAATTTCGACAACATTTTATTTCTAATGAAAATTTTATCAAAAATTTATTTCTATAGAAAATTTTATCAAAAATTTATTTCTATAGAAAATCTCGTCAAAATTTTACTTCTATAGAAAATTTTGTCAAAATTTTATTTCTATAGAAAATTTTGGCAAAATTTTATTTCTATAGAAAATTTTGTCAAAATTTTACTACTATAGAAAATTTTGTCAAAATTGTATTTCTATAGAAATTTTTGGCAAAATTTTACTTCTATAGAAAATTTTGTCAAAATTGTATTTCTAAAGAAATTTTTGTCAAAATTGTATTTCTATAGAAATTTTTGTGAAAATTTTATTGCTATAGAAAATTTCGTCGAAATTTTATTTCAATAGAAAATTTTGTTACTATAGACATTTTTATTGAAATTTTATTTCTATAGAAAATTTCATCGAAATTTTACTTCTATAGAAAATGTTGACAAAATATTATTTATGTAGAAAATTTCACGGAAATTTTTTTCCTATAGAAAAATTCATCAAAATTGTATTCTTATAAAAAAAAAAATTCATCGAAATTTTAGATTTATAGATAATTTCGTCACAATTTTGTTTCTGTAGCAATTTTTATAGAAATTTTATTTAAATAGAAAATTTCGTCACAATTTTGTTTCTGTAGCAATATTTATAGAAATTTTATTTAAATTAAATTAAATTTAAATTATATTTCTAAAGAAAATTTCACTTAAGTTTTATTTCTATTGAACATTTCGTGAAAATTTTATTTCTAATGAAAATTTCGACAAAATTTTACTTTAATAGAATATTGCGACAAAATGTTATTACTATAGAAAATTTCGTTGAAATTTTATTTCAATAGAAAATTTTTTCGAATTTTTTTTCAGAAGAGAAATTTCATCGAAATTTTAGTTTTACAGATAATTTCCTCAAAATTTTGTTTCTGTAGAAAATTTTATAGAAATTTTATTTATCAAAATTTTATTTAAATAGAACTTTTTGATGAAATTTTATTTCTATAGAAAATTTCATCAGAATTATATTTCTAAAGAAAATTTCACCGAAATTTTGTTTCTATAGAAAATTTCTACAAAATTTTATTTCTATAGAAAATTTTACCGAAATTTTATGCCTATACAAAATTTTGTCGAAATTTTATGCCTACAGAGAATTTTCTCGAAATTTCATGCCTATAGAAAATTTTGTAGAAATGTCATTTCTATTCAAAATTTTGACGAAATTTAGTTCCGCAATTTCAGTATTTCATTGGCAAATGTCCCCACTATTGTAGCGTTCATGTTCAAAATTTATTTATAATTTTTATTGAAATTTATGAAAATTTTATTTCTATAGAAATATTCATCAAAATTGTATTTTTATAAAAAATTTCATCGAAATTTTAGATTTATAGATAAATTCGTCACAATTTTGTTTCTGTAGCAATTTTTATAGAAATTGTATTTAATTAGGAAGTTTCGACGAAATTTTTTTTCTATAGAGAAATTCATCAGAATTATATTTCTAAAGAAAATTTACCGAAATTTTGTTTCTATAGAAAATTTCGACGAAATTTTATTTCTATCGAAAATTTCGACAAAATTTTATTGCTATAGAAAATTTCGTCGAAATTTTATTTCAATAGAAAATTTTGTCGAAATGTTGTTACTATAGAAATTTTTATTGAAAATTTATTTCTATAGAAAATTTCATCGAAATTTTACTTCTATAGAAAATTTTGCTAAAATATTATTTCCATAGAAGATTTCACAGAAATTTTATTTCTATAGAAAACTTCATCAAAATTGTATTTTTATAAAAAATGTCATCGACATTTTAGATTTATAGATAAATTCATAACAATTTGGTTTCTGTAGCAATTTTTATAGAAATTTTATTTAAATAGGAAATTTCGACGGAATTTTATTTTTAAAGAAAATTTCACCTAAATATGTTTTATTTTATATTGAAAATTTCGACAAAATTTTATTTCTAATGAAAATTTCGATAACATTTTACTTATATAGAATATTGCGACAAAATTTTATTACTATAGAAAATTTTATTTCAATAGAAAATTTTGTCGAAGATTTATCGAAATTTTATTTCATCTAATTATATAATTATTTTTCGAGCTTTATGGACAGATATAGATTAAGGAACATGGTTAATAGAGCCATTGAAAAGAAAACGCCAGATACAAATCTATACACGCCTGGACTGTACATGTTTCGGTTCGGGCGAATGAACCTTTCCACAGCCTTTAGTATAGATCTGGCTGGGAGAGATAACTCAATTTTGGGCCCTTTATGCTAACTCCTTATGGAGAAAACATTTGGGAAATTTCCTCTTACAAATTGAATCATCTTTTCTCCCACTGTACATCATCTTTTCATATAACTTATATAGAAATTTTACTTCTATAGAAATTTTATTTCTATAGAAAATTTTATTGGTAAAGAAAATTTCATAGAAATTTTATTTCTATAAAAAATTTCATCAAAATATATTTTTAAAATTGCATTAGTATAGATAATTTCAAAACATTTTGTTTCTGTACCAATTTTTATATAAATTTTAAATAGAAAATTTTGATGAAATTTTATTTCTATAGAAAATTTCATCAGAATTAAATTTCTAAAGAAAATTTACGGAAATTTTGTTTCTATAGAAAATTTCGACGAAATTTTATTTCTATTGAAAATTTCGACAAAATTTTACTTCTATAGAAAATTGCGTCAAAATTTTATTGCTATAGAAAATTTCGTCGAAATTTTATTTCAATAGAAAATTTTGTCGAAATGTTGTTACTATAGAAGTTTTTATTGAAAATTTATTTCTATAGAAAATTTTGGCAAAATATCACTGTAGAAAATTTCACAGAAATTTTATTTCTACAGAAAAATTCATCAAAATTTTATTTTTATAAAAAATTTCATCGAAATTTTTGATTTATAGATAATTTCCTCAAAATTTTATTTCTGTAGAAAATTTTATAGAAATTTTATTACTATAAAAAATTTCATCATAATATATTTTGAAGATTGCATTTTTATACAAAATTTCATCGAAATTTTAGATTTATAGATAATTTCCTCCAAATTTTGTGTCTGTAGAAAATTTTATAGAAATTTTATTTATCGAAATTTTATTTAAATAAAAAATTTCATCAGAATTTTATTTCTATTGAAAATTTCGACGAAATTTTATTTCTATTGAAAATTTCGACGAAAATTTATTTCTATTGAAAATTTCGACGAAATTTTATTTCTATTGAAAATTTCGACGAAATTTTATTTCTATAAAAAATTGCATCATAATATATTTTGAAGATTGCATTTTTATACAAAATTTCATCGAAATTTTTGATTTATAGATAAGTTCCTCCAAATTTTGTTTTTGTAGAAAATTTTATAGAAATTTTGTTTATCGAAATTTTATTTAAATAGAAAATTTCATCAGAATTTTATTTCTATTGAAAATATCGACGAAATTTTATTTCTATCGAAAATTTCGACGAAAATTTATTTCTATTGAAAATTTCGACGAAATTTTATTTCTATTGAAAATTTCATCGATATTTAATGCCTATAGAAAATTTTGTCGAAATGTCATTTCCATAGATAATTTTGACGAAATTTTATTTCCGCAATCAGTATTTCATTAGCAAATGACCCCACTATTGTAGCGTTCATGTTCAAAATTTATTTATAATTATTATCGAAATTTTATTTCCATAGAAAATTTTGACAAAATTTTATTTCTATCTCAAATTGCGACAAAGAGAAACGAAATAAATGTCCATAGAAATTTCTTCGAAATTTTATTTCTATAGAAAATTTCGTCTAAATTTTATTTCTAAAGAAAATTTCTTCCATTTTTTATTTCTTAGAATATTTCGACAAAATTGTATATCAATGGAAAATTTAGTGGAAATTCTATTCCTGAAGAAAATTTCGTAGATATTCTATTTCTATAGAAAATTTCGTCGAAATTTTATTTCGATAGAAAATTTCATCGACATTTTATTTCTATAGAGAATTTCGATATTGTACTTCTATAAAAAATTTCGTCGAAATTTTATTTCTATAGAAATTTCCTTCAAAATTTTAATTCTATACAATATTTTGGCGAAATTTTATATCTATAGAAAATTTCATCGAAAACCTATTTCTTTTAAAAATTTCATCGAAATCTTATTTCTATAGACAATTTTCTCAATTTATTTTATAGAAATTTTAGTCAACGCTTTATTTCCATAGAAAAATTCGTCGAAATTATATTTCTAAATTTTTTATCGAATTTTTATTTTTCAACAAGCTACATCGAAATTTTATTTCTTTATTTCTTTTAGATTACACTAAAATGTATTTTTGAAAATTCATACAAAATTCCATGTATTTAACAATTTTACTATACGAAAAAAATACATTTAATTATAATTAATTATTTAAAACAATTATGAGACAAAAGTGCCACTTTATACAGCAATCGTCCAACCAGTTAGTCAGGCAGGTGGTCATGCACCAGACACCATTAGAGAAGAGGAGCCATTTGGAATTTTTGTTTATGGTAAACACTGCTTTTTATTAATAAACAAACCAAAAAATTGCAACTACTGATGCTACATGACACAATAAAATTTCATTTGATTCATTATGTAAATGAAGAAAGTCAAAGCCAAGGGGATGGAGAGACCATACAACTATTCAACCTTTTCACAGCTGGATAGGAAGGAAAAAATCTGGTCTTAGTTTTGACATAAATTTAATTTGATGAGGATGACAAAGAAAGGTTGCAATAAATGGCAACAACAAGTCACTCCATAGACTTTGTCTTATAATTTGTAATGACCATTTTAATGACCACAAATATTAATCGCTTTTTTCACTAGTTGCCATGAATTGCCACCATTGACCATCAAAGCTTGGAGTGCGCATGCGCGCAGTCAGTAGTATTACGCAAGAGAAGAAATTCTTCTAGCCATCGTCATTACTCCAGTTGCTGAGCCAATATTACGGCAGCTGCAGCCGCAGTAGCACACTAACCGTTTTCCCCATCTTCTTTCTAAGAAAACGGAATTGAAAAAAAAATGGAGAATAAACAACAAAGACATTAAAGACTCATTATATAATGATGCCAAAAGAAAAGAGCAGTACCCAGAGCACCATAGGCATTCTGTTAGTTGGCTGGTGCTGGTGTATTGAGGCTGGCCCAACGGTAATATTAATTGTTGAGGTATCCCCATGGGAGTACACTGGCTGCAGGGTTACTAACGGTATACATGCGCCTGAGATGGATGCAATTGGAGGGCAACAATGCAAAACATCATTATCATCGATTTTGACCCGGTCTATGAAGACCATAGTGGAGTTTTGAAAAACATGCAGCTCTTTGTTGGAATGATCGATTGATTGCGGTTAATGATCATTTTTTTTTTGTTATTCTCCTCAATCTATCAACCTACTATTCTATTCAAGTTAGTGATCTAATAAAATACTTCAGTTTGAAAAGCAATTTGGAAAATAAGACGTTCCATATTTGGTTGGACAAAAGAACATTTACTGTGCATCAAAAATAAAATATGGACTTTATAAAACTTATGATGTGACCTCCATTCAGAGAAAAATATTTACATCCGCTAAGAAGAATCAAGGAACAAAGATAACATTCATGGAAAGAACATTTTCATTGAAAATAAAAGTTTGACAACATTTTATAAAATATAATTTTTCCATCAATTTTTTTGTTGAAAAAAAAAAAATGAAAATTTCTATAGAAATAAAATTTTGACAAAATTTTCTATAGAAATAAAATTTTAACAAAATTGACAACATTTTCGAAAGAAATAACATTTTGACAAAATTTTCTATAAAAATACAATTTGAACAAAATTTTCTATAGAAATAAAATTTTATTTCTATATTTATTTCTATTTTGTCAACAAAAATGTTGACAAAATTTCTTATAGAAATAAAATGTTGACAAAATTTATTATAGCAATAAATTTTTGATAAAATTTTCTATAGAAATAAAGTTTTGGCAAATTTTTTTATTGAAATAAAATTTTGACACAATTTTCTATGGAGATAAAATTTTGACAAAATTTTCTATAGAAATAAAATTTTGACAAAATTTTCTATAGAAATAAAATTTTGAAAAAATTTTCTATGGAAATAAAATTTTAACAAAATTTTCTATAGAAATAAAAATTTTGACAAAATTGTCTATAGAAATAAAATTCTGACAAATTTTCTATAGAAATAAAATTTTGACAAATTTTTCTATAGAAATAAAATTTTGACAAAATTTTCTATAGAAATAAAATTTTGACAAACTTGTCTATAGAAATAAAATTCTAACAAATTTTCTATAGAAATAAAATTTTGACAAATTTTTGTATAGAAACAAAATTTTGACAAAATTTTCTAAAGAAATAAAATTTTGACAAAATTTTCTATAGAAATAACATTTTGACAAAATTTTCTATAAAAATACAATTTTAACAAAATTTTCTATAGAGATAAAATGTTGACAAAATTTTCTATAGAAATAAAATTTTTAATAGAAATAAAATTTTGACAAAACATTTTACTTATATAGAATATTGGACAAAATTTTATTACTATAGAAAATTTTATTTCTATAGAAAATTTTGTCGATTTTTTTTTTCAGTAGAGAAATTTATGGAAATTTTATTTCTATAGAAAATTTTATTAGTAAAGAAAATTTCATCGAACTTTTACTTCTATAGAATATTTCAACCAAATTTTATTTCTGTAGAAAATTTCATAGAAATTTTATTTCTATAAAAAATTTCATCAAAATATATTTTTAAAATTGCATTTTTATAGATAATTTAATAAAAATTTCATTTCAGTAGATTTATAGATAATTTCAAAAAATTTTGTTTCTGTACCAATTTTTATATAAATTTTAAATAGAAAATTTTGATGAAATTTTATTTCTATAGAAAATTTCATCAGAATTATATTACTGAAGAAAATTTACGGAATTTTTTTTCCATAGAAAATTTCGACAAAATTTTACTTTATAGAAAATTGCGTCAAAATTTTATTGGTATGGAAAATTTCGTCGAAATTTTATTTATTTTATTTTCTATAAAAATACAATTTTAACAAAATTTTCTATAGAAATAAAATTTTGACAAAATTTTCTATAGAAATAAAATTTTTAATAGAAATAAAATTTTGACAAAATTTTCTATAGAAATAAAATTTTGACAAAATTTTCTATAGAAATAAATATTTGACAAAATTTTCTATAGAAATGAAATTTTGACAAAATTTTCTATAGAAATAAAATTTTGACAAAATTTGCTATAGAAATAAAATCTTGACAAAATTTTCTATAGAAATAAAATTTTGACAAAATTTTCTATAGAAATACAATTTTGACAAAATTTTCTATAGAAATAAAATTTTGACAAAATTTTTTTATAGAAATAAAATTCTGACAAAATTTTCTATAGAAATAAAATATTGACAAAATTTTTTTATAGAAATAAAATTCTGACAAAATTTTCTATAGAAATAAAATTTTGACAAATTTGCTATAGAAATACAGTTTAGACAAAATTTTCTATAGTAATAAAATTTTGACAAAATACAATTTTGACAAAATTTTCTATAGAAATACAGCTTAGACAAAATTTTCTACAGAAATAAAATTTTGACAAAATTTTCTATAGAAATAAAATTTTTAATAGAAATAAAATTTTGACAAAATTTGCTATAGAAATAAAATCTTGACAAAATTTTCTATAGAAATAAAATTTTGACAAAATTTTCTATAGAAATAAAATTTTGACAAAATTGTTTACAGAAATACAATTTTGACAAAATTTTCTACAGAAATAAAATTTTGACAAAATTTTCTATAGAAATAAAATATTGACAAAATTTTTTTATAGAAATAAAATTCTGACAAAATTTTCTATAAAAATAAAATTTTGACAAATTTGCTATAGAAATACAGTTTAGACAAAATTTTCTATAGTAATACAATTTTGACAAAATACAATTTTGACAAAATTTTCTATAGAAATACAGCTTAGACAAAATTTTCTATAGAAATACAATTTTAACAAAATTGTCTATAGAAATAAAATTGTGACAAAATTTTCGATAAAAATAAAATTTTGACTCAAATTTCGATTGAATAAAATTTTTTAAAAATTTTCTATTAAATAAAATTTTGACAAAATTTTGTATAGAAATACAGTTTAGACAAAATTTTCTATAGAAATAAAATTTTGACAAAATTTTCTATAGAAATAATTTTTTTTATAAAATTTTCTAGAGATATACAATTTTGACAAAATTTTCTATAGAAATATAATTTCAAGGAAATGTTCTAAAGAAATAAAATTTCGACGAAATTTTCTATAAAAGTGAAATTTAAAAAAAATAAAATTTTGATAAAATGTTATATCCATAAAATTTTCTATAAAAATGTCTTTACTATTTTTAAGTAGGATATTACGTATTTAGTATGTTTATTTTTTTTTACTTTCTTGTAATTCAAATTTATTTATGACGGATGGATGGTTGGATTGGATTATCAATTGCAAACAAACTAATTAGAAATATCAACAAAACTATGATGTGTTTTTCCAAAACACTTAAAATTTAATTAAAATTGATGCAATGTGACAATACGATACAATATGTGGTCAATTTCTGAGCTACAAATAAATAAAAATTTAAATATTGTTTTTCTCAGAGTATGCTCTTCTCTCCACAACCCCTTAGCAATTCGTAAATAAATACAAAACAGGATATTGAAATACCTAAAAGCCATATCAATAACATTCCAGCAAAATTTGACATTCCCAATTTAACGGGGCCAATATCTTCCATATTGGAATACATAGTGGCTTCCACCTGTTTTTGTTTTTGAACATTCATATTATTGGCCACAACACGCCATTCCCAAAATTTATCTAGACCAGCTGAATGCCACCAATAAATCAAATCATCAAATTTTCCCAATAGAGCCCAACATCGAGTGACAAAGGCTACAGAGTATTGATAGTAGAGATCTTCTTGCATGATTTTCAATTTGTGAATACTTTCGGGTGTCAAATAGTCTCCAATGGCAAAGTGACCTAGAATATTAAAAGAAAAAAAAAACCTGAGATAAAATAGTGTTTTTATAGAGTTGCTATGTATAACAACCAAATGGTAATCTCTCCAATGTAAATCCATAATCCGAACGTGTAATACCCAAATTCTCCAATTTCTCATCAGAATATAAAAAGAAATTCTTCAAGATACCATTGATATTGGGCTAAAAAAGAAATTTAATTTTTTTTAAGAATAATTATAAAATACGAAATGAGACACAAAAAAATGAAAAATTTTCTTCAGGTTTATAGAATTGTTTCGAACTCTGATCGAAAAAACTTCGTTTTATTAAATTTGTCATTGATATTAAGCCAACGAAACACTTTCATTAACACAATGAAAATGTTCCGTATTGTTATGATTTTTCCATTAAATAACGAAATAGTCCATAATAGTAATAAAGACTTTCATTGTTGCAACACAAAAAAATTATTGTTTGTCTTCAATCAATTGAAATTAATTGATCCAATTAATTTTTTAATTGAAATATCTTCAATCACACAAATTATAGTATCAATTAAAAAATTAATTGAAAGTCAATTAAAAAATTAATTGATTCAATTTAAAAATTAATTGATACTATTAGTTTTTGTGATTGATTTTTGTTTCAATAAAAAAAATTTGTTGAATCAATTAAATTTTGAGTTGATATTTTTTAAAACTCAATTAAGATTTTAATTAGAAAATTTTCGTAATTTTTTTTTCTGTGAATGGAACACTTCTGTTATGTCAATGAAAACGTGTCGTTGGCTCAATCTTAATGAAAATTTCACAGAAAGAAATTTTAATAACAAATTCCCTTAATATTGCAAAGCTTTTTTTATCAATGTAAATTTTTTCTATATTTTTTTGGTATGACCTAGTACCTACTTTTTATACCCTGCGCCACATTGTGGAACAGGATATTATAAGTTAGTGCATATGTTTGCAACACCCAGAAGGAGACAAGATAGACACATGGTGTCTTTGACAAAAATGCTCAGGGTGGGCTCCTGAGTCGATATACTCGTAGCCATGTCCGTCTGTCTGTGAACACATTCTAGGTCGCAATTTTAGTCCAATCGACTTCAAATTTGGCACAAGTATGTGTTTTGGCTCAGAATAGAACCCTATTGATTTTAGAAAAAAATCGGTTCAGATTTAGATATAACTCACACTCACATATATATATTTCGCCCGATATGGACTTATATGCCCCAGAAGCCAGAGTTTTACCCTAATTTGCTTAAAATTTTGCACAAGAAGAACAATTAGTACTATAGTCAAGTGTGCTCAATTTTATTTAAATCGGTTCAGATTTAGATATAACTCCCATATATATCATTCGCCCGATTTACACTCATATGGCCGACCACAGAGGCCAATTTTTTACTCTGATTTAGTTTAAATTGTCACAGGGAGTAGAATTAGCATTGTAGCTATGCGTGCCAAATTTGATTGGAATAGGTTCAGATTTAGATATATCTGCCATATATAGCTTTCGCCCGATTTACACTCATATGACCACAGAGGCCAATTTTTAACTCCGATCTAGTTGAAATTTTGCACAGGGAGTAGAATTAGCATTGTAGCCATGCGTGCCAAATTCGATTGAAATCGGTTCAGATTTAGATATAGCTCCCATATATAGCTTTCGCCCGATTTACACTCATATGACCGACCACAGAGGCCAATTTTTTACTCCGATTTAGTTGAAATTTTACACAGGGAGTAGAATTAGCATTGTAGCTATGCGTGCCAAATTTGGTTGAAACCGGTTCAGATTTAGACATATATCTCCCATATATAGCTTTCGCCCGATTTACACTCATATGACCACAGAGGCCAATTTTTTGCTCCGATTTAGTTGAAATTTTGCACAAGGAGTAGAATTAGCATTGTAGCTATGCGTGCCAAATTTGGTTGAAATCGGTTCAGATTTAGATATATCTCCCATATATAGTTTTTGCCCGATTTACACTCATATGACCACAGAGGCCAATTTTTAACTCCGATTTAATTGAAATTTTGCACAGGGAGTAGAATTGGCATTGTAGCTATGCGTGCCAAATTTGGTTGAAATCGGTTCAGATTTAGATATAGCTCCCATATATACCCCAACATTTTCCTTGTAAAATCACCAGTTGTAAAAATGACTCTAGTTTTCCGAAACTTCTGATACATATATATATATCGAGCGATAAATCATAAATAAACTTTTGCGAAGTTTCCTTAAAATTGCTTCAGATTTAAATGTTTCCCATATTTATTTTTACTAACATTGTGTTCTTCCACCCTAGTGCATTAGCCGACTTAAATTTTGAGTCTATAGATTTTGTAGAAATCTATCAAATTCTGTCCAGTTCGGGTAATATTTAAATGTATGTATTTGGGACAAACCTTTATATGTAGCCCCCAACACATTTGACGGATGGGATATGGTATCGAAAATTTAGATCTACAAAGTGGTGCAGGGTATAATATAGTCGACCCCGCCCGACTTTAGACTTTCCTTACTTGTTTTTTTTTCTAAAATCTTACATCATCCGATTTCCGTATGGTCGTAACCCAAGCTTCTGAATTGGCAGCCCATTTTAGTTGATGCTTTAACATTCTTTGTATGGTGTCCGGGGACTCGCTATAACTGAAAGAAAAAAATTAAAATTAACTTTACGTTCATATGTCTACATTGAAAAAAAAACGTTGGCTAATGAGAAATCGATTTATTCATAAATATGATGGATTTCTGAAAGTTTTTCTCGTATTTAAAGAAATATTTTTAAAATGTATGTAAGCCACGAAAACATGTTACATCTGAAATCCATCTACGTCCTGACTTATGTTCATGATTTATAAAAGAAATTCCTCGATCTTTAAAAGCCATGAAACTTTCAGTTTCATGAATGCTATCTTTATATTAATGAACATTTTCATAGTATTAATGAATTGTTACATTTTTTTAAATTAAATTACCTCGGTACTGTCAAAATACTAGCCAATCCTCCACCATATATACTCGTTATAATAATGTCATTCAGAAAACATGTGAAAAGTAGAACCCTTACAGTTTGTGAGGCCACATTCCCAGAACCCGTTTGTGAGACAAATAATTTCAGTGTAATTACAAAAGCATTCGTTATACTCTCTTTCCATGAATGATTTTCATTGGCCAAAAACCAGGTTTCAAAACGATAGGTTAACGAAACACTTATAACTTCCAAGAGTAGATATGCCAAAACTGCCAACCACAAATTCCATTGAAATGGTTCCAAGGGTAAAAGCCAAGATGCCAAACGTCTTGAAAATAAAGAAAAATATATATTTTGAAAATTTTTCGCATAGCATATCAAAATTACTCACCTTGGAGCCGGCACTAAACAGGTCACACCAGTACGAACCAAATACATAGACATATCCAAATGAATATAATCGGTATCCCTTAAAAATGGATAAAATAGGAAAAAATATAGAGAGTTGGAAAAAGGATAACAAATGTTCATATAGCAAATGTTTTGGTAAAAAATAAATCCTATAGATAAATCTGACCCCATCTGAACGAAATTTATTAGAGTTCTACAAAATGTACAGACCTTAAATTTAAGTCGGCTAATGCCCTGGGATGCAACACAATGTTAGAAAAAAACAAGTAAGGAAAGTCTAAAGTCGGACGGGGCCGACTATATTATACCCTGCACCACTTTGTAGATCTAAATTTTCGATACCATATCACATCCGTCAAATGTGTTGGGTGTTATATATAAAGGTTTGTCCCAAATACATACATTTAAATATCATTCGATTTGGACAGAATTTGATAGACTTTTACGAAATCTATAGACTCAAAATTTAAATGCACTAGGGTGGAACACAATGTTAGTAAAAAACAAGTAAGGAAAGTCTAAAGTCGGGCGGGGCCGACTATATTATACCCTGCACCACTTTGTAGATCTAAATTTTCGATACCATATCACATCCGTCAAATGTGTTGGGGGCTATATATAAAGGTTTGTTCCAAATACATACATTTAAATATCACTCGATTTGGACAGAATTTGATAGACTTCTACAAAATCTATAGACTCAAAATTTAAGTTGGCTAATGCACTAGGGCGGAACACAATTTTAGTAAAAAAATATGGGAAACATTTAAATCTTAAGCAATTTTAAGGAAACTTCGCAAAAGTTTATTTATGATTTATTGCTCTATATATATGTATTAGAAGTTAAGGAAAATTAGAGTAATTTTTACAACTTTTCGACTAAGCAGTGGCGATTTAACAAGGAAAATGTTGGTATTTTGACCATTTTTGTCGAAATCAGAAAAACATATATATGGGAACTATATCTAAATCTGAACCGATTTCAATCAAATTTGGCACACATGACTATATTACTAATTGTACTTCTAGTGCAAAATTTTAAATTAAAACCCATGTTCAACCAAATTGGGCCAAAACTCTGGCTTCTGGGGCCACATAAGTCCATATCGAGCGAAAAATATATATGGAAGCTATATCTAAATCTGAACCGATTTCAATCAAATTTGGCACACATGACTATACTACTAACTGTACTCCTAGTGCAAAATTTCAACCAAATTCGGCCAAAAATCTGGCTTCTGGGGCCATATAAGTCCATATCGGGCGAAAGATATATATGGGAGCTATATCTAAATCTGAACCGATTACAATCAAATTTTACACACTTGACTATACGACTAAGTGTTATGTTTGTACAAAATTTCAAGCAAATCGGTATAAAACTCTGGCTGCTGGGTCCATATTAGTGCATATCGGGCGTAAGATATGTATGGGAGCTATATCTAAATCTGAATCGATTTCAACCAAATTTGGCACGCATAGCTACAATGCTAAATATACTCCCTGTGCAAAATTTCAACCAAATTGGGCCAAAACTCTGGCTTTTAGGACCATATTAGTCCATATCGAGCGAAAAATATATATGGAAGCTATATCTAAATCTGAACCGATTTCAATCAAATTTGGCACACATGACTATACTACTAATTGTACTCCTAGTGCAAAATTTCAACCAAATTCGGCCAAAAATCTGGCTTCTGGGGCCATATAAGTCCATATCGGGCGAAAGATATATATGGGAGCTATATCTAAATCTGAACCGATTTCAATCAAATTTTACACACTTGACTATACGACTAAGTGTTATGTTTGTACAAAATTTCTAGCAAATCGGTATAAAACTCTGGCTGCTGGGTCCATATTAGTGTATATCGGGCGTAAGATATATATGGGAGCTATATCTAAATCTGAACCGATTACTTCCAAAATCAATAGGGTTCTATTCTGAGCCAAAACACATACTTGTGCCCAATTTGAAGTCGATTGGACTGACTGCGACCTAGACTTTGATTTCAAAAATGTGTTCACGGACACACGGACATGGCTATATCGACTCAGGGACCCACCCTGAGAATTATTCCCAAAGACACCATGTGTCTATCTCTTCTCATTCAGGGTGTTGCAAACATACACTCAAAAAAATGTTTACTTTGATCCAAAGATTATGACCTTCCTTTAAGGATTTTGGTATTGATTCCGAGCCAATGATGCGGGTTCATTAAAATAAAATTTTTTTGCGACCTATCTGGCTTTAAATCTAGGATCTATGAAATTTAAATTGGGATACAGATCTCATTTATCGAATTTTCATTCTATTTTTCCGGTATATTAATAAAGCTATTCCCATATAAACATACGCCACTTTAAAAATCCAAAAAAATATTTTCTTAATTCCAAAACAAGTAAGGAAAGTCTAAAGTCGGGCGGGGCTGACTATATTATACCCTGCACCACTTTGTAGATCTAAATTTTCGATACAATATCACATCCGTCAAATGTGTTGGGGGCTATATATAAAGATTTGTCCCAAATACATACATTTAAATATCACTCGATCTGGACAGAATTCGATAGACTTCTACAAAATCTATAGACTCAAAATTTAAGTCGGCTAATGCACTAGGGTGGAACACAATGTTAGTAAAAAAATGAAGCAATTTTAAGGAAACTTCGCAAAAGTTTATTTATGATTTATCTCTCGATATATATGTATTAGTAGTTTAGGAAAATTAGAGTCATTTTTACAACTTTTCGACTAAGCAGTGGCGATTTTACAAGGAAAATGTTGGTATTTTGACCATTTTTGTCGAAATCAGAAAAACATATATATGGGAGCTATATCTAAATCTGAACCGATTTCAACCAAATTTGGCACGCATAGCAACAATGCTAATTCTACTCCCTGTGCAAAATTTCAACTAAATCGGAGTTAAAAATTGGCCTCTGTGGTCATATGAGTGTAAATCGGGCGAAAGCTATATGTTGGAGATATATCTAAATCTGAACCGATTTCAACCAAATTTGGCACGCATAGCTACAATGCTAATTCTACTCCCTGTGCAAAATTTCAACCAAATTGGGGTAAAACTCTGGCTTCTGGGACCGCCTCAATTCATACTTTTCAATGATTGATAGCAGCGTAGCTGACGTGTGACCCATATGTAATCAAGGGCCACATGACACTCGTCACCTTTTTGCTTGCCCAGCTAAGCCTACCCGTCTCACTACCAGATCGCTCTGGACGCACCCCATCCTTGTCGCAGAGTTCCTTGATCTGGCTACCAGCTGAACTACACATTAAAAACTACATTAAAAACTGTTACAACAACAACAACAACTTTAAACCAAAGATGCTAAATCCTCAAAATGAGTCTTAGCCTATATTTGAAGCGTTTTTATCTTAAATCGAAAGATTCATTATTTCAGTTAATTTAAGGACGATTTCTTTAAATCAAAAATGTGTTTCATTACTATAAGGAAAATTTGCCTTAGTTTAAAGACGTGCAACTTTAACGAAGGGACGCATATTTTCAAAATGTGTGTCCTTTCTTTTAATAAAAGTATCATTATTTTAAGGAAAATTTGTCCTTAATAGTGTGTAAATTGTGCAGCCTAAAATTGAGTTTGCGTAATCTTTAATATTAAGTAATTATTTTTTTTCAGTGTATGCACTTACTCCACAGTGTGGCGCAGGGTATAAAAATATAAAATTGTTCGTTTTTAAACTTTTTTTAAGCAAATAATAATAACTAATTTTCGTATGAAAAACTTATTTAATTTGTTTATAAACCTTTTTTTCGAGTGTATAAAATTTTTGCAAAATTTTACCTTACCACGAATACATGGCTCCCACTGAAACCTCTGCAGTACCTTTGGCTATCATACCCAAACTACCATCACCAGAAAAATTTGCATAAGCTTCACCCCAATCATCGGCTTCAGCTGAAAAAATAGCAAATCGATTAAAGTGCAAAAAAGAAAACATTTCACAAAAAATGTTTTTTTTTTTCAGTACTTACAGCTATCTATTAGAATTGTACAATTAATTAATTCACATAAAATTAATACAACTCTAGTTTCGGTACCATCAATCTGGACAGCTCCTTCCTTAGTTCCACCATAGGCTAAATCATAAGAATTATTTGGTTCCAAACCATATTTAATGACAAAATATGGATGATAATCAAAACCCGCAACAATTACTTCTCTGCCTTCTAAATTGCTTAGTTTATCGGGATAGAGATTTGCATTTGATTGGAAAGTTCCATTATTTCCATAAAATCTATCCAATAGAATTAATTTGCTGGCATCCCGTTTTGGACCTTTAAATTTATTGGTTTTCAATTCGAAAAAATTGGTCGATGATCGTTGAGCAAAAATAACCAAAATATGAGGTTGATCTAGGAGTAGATTTAAATGTAAAGTTAAAATATATTTTATGGTTTCAATCACGACATTAATTGATCCAATTAATTTTTAATTGAAACTTCTCCAAACAAGGCCAATTAAGATTTAATTTCCAAATAGAAATTACCCAGCAAAAAATAATTATAAAATTGGAAGCACTTAAATATCAGTGCTTATACTGTATGCATTACTATTCTGCGCAAAATTGTAAGTACAGAATTCAGCGCTACTTCTTCTAAAGGTGTAACTAAGTTCTTCGTTTACAGCGGGCGACTTTAAAATTTTTTTATTAACCGCCCGAAAAAAATATGGAAGTGCTGAAATTAGCACAAGTTCGTTGCACTAGAGTAAGCGGGTGCTTCCTCCTTCGCTTACCGAATTTCACTTCTGTAAGC
Source organism: Haematobia irritans (assembly GCF_050003625.1). NCBI lineage: Eukaryota > Metazoa > Arthropoda > Insecta > Diptera > Muscidae > Haematobia > Haematobia irritans. Next base: position 154,907,896 of record NC_134401.1, on the reverse strand, counting down.
AAGAGCATTTTGTGTCTTTTTTTATCACGACTTCTAACGAACGAAAGATTTGTGCGAAGAGATATTAGTAAAAATAATTCAGTAGATGTATTGTGCTTGAAGGAGAAAGAGTGAATAAATCTTTTCTCGTACCATAGCTCGGTATCGTGATACTGGTAGTGTTGCATCGCTTTCAAAACGAAATAAAAACTGTAACAAAAGAAATTACCGCAAAAGTGAAAGCCTGATTTGGGCGAAATCCACACCAACGTGGTTGAAATCGTGCTCGTGAGCCGAACTTATCTCGTTAATGGATGCAACACGTATTGAGAAATGAGTTTAGTTTAAGTTGGGTATTATGGCAGCCCGATATTTCATTCTTACTTAGATTATTTAGTTCATTGCGGTACCACAGTGTTGAATTTTTCTCTTATCATTAAGTGCTGCCCCCGATTCTATGTTTAGCTCTCCGACATGGGACATCCTTTTTATAGCCGAGTCCTAACGATATTCCTCATTGCCGTGAAACCACATAGAGAAGCTTTAAAAAACCCAGAAATGTCAGCAGCATTACTGAGAGGGGAAAATCTACCGCTGAAAAATGTTTAGGTGTTTCGTCGAAACTGGTATTGAACCCATGACCTTTTGTATGCAAGGCGGACATGCTAACCATTACACCACGGTGACTTGGAGTAATTGAAGCCACTGAAGTTCCTAAAAGTGCAAGAGCTCGCACTCAGTATGCGTCAGCCAAGAAAAGCATAGAAGGAACTTCCTCGCTGACCACCAAAATCCCCGTATCTCAATCATGGTTGCCACAGTGGGTGCAAATCTACCAAAAATGGTAGATTTTCTACAGAAATAAAATTTTGACAAAATTTTCTATAGAAATAAAATTTTGCCAAATTTTTTATAGAAATAACATTTTGACAAAATTTTCTATAGAAATAAAATTTTGACAAAATTTTCTATAGAAATAAAATTTTGACAAAATTTTCTATAAAAATAAAATTTTGACAAAATTTTCTATACAAATAAAATTTTGACAAAATTGTCTATAGAAATAAAATTTTGACAAAATTTTCTATAGAAATAAAATTTTGACAAAATTTTCTATAAAAATAAAATTTTCTATAAAAATACAATTTTGACAAAATTTGTTATAGAAATAAAATTTGACAAAATTTTCTATAAAAATAAAATTTTGACAAAATTTTCTGTAGAAATAAAATTTTGACAAAATTTTCTATAGAAATAAAATTTTGACAAAATTTTCTATAGAAATAAAATTTTGACAAAATTTTCTATAAAAATAAAATTTTCTATAAAAATACAATTTTGACAAAATTTGTTATAGAAATAAAATTTGACAAAATTTTCTATAAAAATAAAATTTTGACAAAATTTTCTGTAGAAATAAAATTTTGACAAAGTTTTCTATAAAAATAAAATTGTCTATAAACATAAAATTTTGACAAAATTTTCTATAGAAATAAAATTTTGACAAAATTTTCTATAGAACTAAAATTTTGACAAAATTTTCTATAGAAATAAAATTTTGATAAAATTTTCTATACAAATAAAATTTTGACAAAATTTTCTATAGAAATAAAATTTTGACAAAATTTTCTACAGAAATAAAATTTTGACAAAATTTTCTATAGAAATAAAATTTTGACAAAATTTTCTATAAAAATACAATTTTGACAAAATTTGTTATAGAAATAAAATTTGACAAAATTTTCTATAAAAATAAAATTTTGACAAAATTTTCTACAGAAATAAAATTTTGACAAAATTTTCTATAGAAATAAAATTTTGACAAAATTTTCTATAGAAATAAAATTTTGACAAAATTTTCTATAGAAATAAAATTTTGACAAAATTTTCTATAAAAATAAAATTTTCTATAAAAATACAATTTTGACAAAATTTGTTATAGAAATAAAATTTGACAAAATTTTCTATAAAAATAAAATTTTGACAAAATTTTCTGTAGAAATAAAATTTTGACAAATTTTTCTATAAAAATAAAATTGTCTATAAACATAAAATTTTGACAAAATTTTCTATAGAAATAAAATTTTGACAAAATTTTCTATAGAACTAAAATTTTAACAAAATTTTCTATAGAAATAAAAGTTTGATAAAATTTTCTATACAAATAAAATTTTGACAAAATTTTCTATAGAAATAAAATTTTGACAAAACTTTCTATAGAAATAAAATTTTGATAAAATTTTCTATAGAAATAAAATTTTGAAAAATTTTCTATAGAAATAAAATTTTGACAAAATTTGCTATAGAAATAAAATTTTGACAAAATTTTCTATAGAAACAAAATTTTTTATACAAATAAGATTTTGACAAAATTTTCTATAGAAATAATATTTTGACAAAACTTTCTATAGAAATATAATTTTGACAAAATTTCTTATAGAAATAAAATTTTCTATAGAAATAAAATTTTGACAAAATTTGTTATAGAAATAAAATTTTGACAAAATTTTCTATAGAAATACAATATTGACAATAAACTTTTGACAACATTTTCTATACAAATACAATTTTGACAAAATTTTCTATAAAAATAAAATTTTGACAAAATTTTCTTTACAAATAAAATTTTGACAAAATTTTCTATAGAAATAAAATTTTGACAAAATTTTCTATAAAAATAAAATTTTGACAAAATTTTCTATTGAAATAAAATTTTGACAAAATTTTCTATAGAAGTAAAATTTTGACAAAATTTTCTATAGAAATAAAATTTTGACAAAATTTTCTATAAAAATAAAACTTTGACAAAATTTTCTATAAAAATAAAATTTTGACGAAATTTTCCATAGACATAAACTTGGGACAACATTTTCTATACAAATAAAATTTTGACAAAATTTTCTATAAAAATAAAATATTGACAAAATTTTCTATAGAAATAAAATTTTGACAAATTTTCGATAGAAATAAAATTTTGATAAAATTTTCTATAGAAATAAAATGTTGACAAAATTTTCTATAAATATAAAATGTTGACAAAATTTTCTACAAAAATAAAATTTTGACAAAATTTTCAATAAAAATAAAAATTTGACAAAATTTTCTACAAAAATAAAAATTTGACAAAATTTTCTACAAAAATAAAATGTTTAGAAATTTTTCTATGATGGATTCATTTTCAAATGTAAGATTTGCAACCCAAAAATACCAAAGTGTCGATCATCTCAAGAAGACACATTAGCCGAGAATCGGCCAAAATACTTCAGAACCACTTCCGCCACGCACAAAATTTAGACAGGAAAGGGTCAAGGAGAAGAGCACGGAAGTGGTTAGTTACCGAATTAGGTTTTCCCCTTTGAGAAGCCATTCCAAATTGATCAGTTTGTGAACCAACAAAATGATCTGACTTTCGATTGACCACAGAAACTCAAGCGGCGACGATGCTAATAGCGTGGATCGCCTTAACGTGCGATTATCGCTCCCGCCTGAACAGTATTGAAATCCTGGACAGACAAATATTTCGGACCCAGATCAAGGACATTCCAACAAGATTCAGCACCATCGCACTCAGCATGCACCAAACAAGAATGACTTAAAAATTGGGGTTTCCGCTTCTTTCTATCGCACAATGGCCACCAACATCTTCGGATCTCAACTCTTTGAACTTTTGGGCTTGGGGCATTTTGGGGAGTTGTGTGAAAATAAATTCCGAATATTATCGGCACAGACTATTACGGCCGCAGTCCAAGGACAGTCCAACAGGATTCATCACCATCGAACGCACACAAAGAATCGGTTAAAAGGGGGGTTCCTCGTTTAATTTCTACCGCACAATGACCGGATCTCAATCCTTTGGATTTTTGCTCTTGGGCCATTTTGGAAAGTAAGGTTTGCACTAAGAAATACCAAAGTGTCGATCATCTCAAACCGATTCTAAATTTTGATGTCAGGTATAGTGTCAACCTGATATTTCTGGTTCACTTAGACTATTCAGTCCATTATGATACCACTGTGGTGAACCTCTTATCACTGAGTGCTGGCCGATTCTATGACAATGTACTACCTTTTTAAAGCCACTACTGGTGTTTGGCCGAAACTAGGAATGATTATGTTACATGACCGTCAGTATGCAAGGCATGCTAAGCATTGCTCCATGGCGGCTCCAAAAATTTGATGTTATTTGAGACATTTTTTTTTCTTTTTTTCTTTCCTTTCCTTTTCTATTCTTTTGTTTTTTTGTTTTTAACAATAAAATAAAAAAATAAAGCGCTTTACTTCATTACATTAAATATCAGCCACCCTGTTATTCTATTTTAATTAAAAAATATTTATTACCTTGAAAAAACATATGCTCCTGGAATTGTTTTTCCTGCTTCTGATCTGAAGTGGCAAATAGAAAATGATTTCTCTTTGATCGCCATACGGAATATCGACTTGCATTCTCGAAACTTTCAATAAAGGGTAAAATTTCTTTTTCGAAAACCACAAAACTCTGAAATAATCATAAATAAAAAAACAATTTTTTTAATATAATTTTTCAAAAGGCAAAAATTCACTTACCTCACAATGTGATTTTTCTATGGATAAAGTCAATTTTAAAGTTAAATCATTATACTCAACTTTATTTGATTTAAATTTTTCTTCAAGTTCCTGATATTCGGCGATATTATTATCAAAAGCTTGAAATAATTTTGTTGTGTCAATGTTAACAATACCATAAAGACTTTCTTTGATGGTCAAAGTAAAATGATCCTTCTGTGGCCATAATAAACAAACAGTGGTATTTTCAAAATATATTTGAACTTAAGAAGAAAACAAATTTAAATTCGATTTTTTTTTATTTTTTAAGTTTCTACATCCGCGACTTACTTATGAAATTAATAATTGGTGACCAATTGATATCAACAATTGGTATCATATTTTTTTTTTGTTTGTTTCGACTCTTGCAATATCTAATGCCAATGTCACTTTGGATTGGTGGTAGTACATCGGTTTTATAGTTGCCCTAAAATTCCTTTGTCTGGTTTCGTTATTTGCTCTACAATTATGACCAAATTAAATTTTGTTTACTGTTTGCCAAGACAATAAAGTCATTTTAGTTTTTCGTGAATAATTTGTTTGGTATAATCAAATTTACATAAACCCATTACAATTGTAATAATTTTTGAATTTCAAATGCAAAACGACCTATGAAAATTATGCAAATATTTGGGTGAAGGATTTGTTCGTTTGAAATATTTAAATTATTTGGGAAAAACTAAGAATTGTCCGCAAAAAATTTAAGCCAAAAAAGCAATTAAATGTTCTGATAAGAAGCAATTAATTAAGGTCGGTTTTGTTAAATGTTTTTGCTTAAAAGCAAAAAATGTTGGAAATGTCAAATTTTAGAATCAGTTTACATTTGTTTGAATTGGCCACCTTTGGCATGAATTATGGCCGTCAAAAGCTGCATGGAAGTGGCAAAATTCCCACGGAATCACCATCTTGAGATGACGTCAGATCTATACTTAAGGCCAGGGCCGTGGAGTCGAGCCAATTTTGCTCGACTCCGACTCCAGCATTTTTCATCAGCTCGACTCCAATTCCGGAGTCGACTCCGGGTAATATAACTAAATCTCATTTTAATACGACTAATTTGTAGTTCTATTGTGGGGGTACCGTAAGTGGATCGATATAAAGTATGGTATTTATTAATGTGTGCAAAAAAAGGTCTTAATTTCACATTAGATGCCAATCGAACTCTATATTTCAAATTTAGGGCAATGTTTAACAAATAAAATAATGCTATAAATACCCATCATAATATGAGAAGATACCAACAGTATATGTATTTGTGCACCAAAATTATTGATACTATCTCAAATCCTTTAAATTTGTTGCGAGCTATATAAAGGTTTATATTTTCATATGCATGAATTTGAATCTGAATCGATTTAGACAAAATTGCATATATTTCTACAAAATCTATGTACTTAAAATTTAAATCTAACGTTATGGGACGTTACACAATTTTAACGAAAAATAAAAATGCAATGAAAGTCTAAAGTCGGGCGGGCCGATTATAATATACTCTGCACAACTTTGTATTTAGATCTACATTTTGATAAAATCTCAAATCAGACTTCTACAAAACTCGGGCAATATTTGGGAAATATTTATAATTGTTTAGACAATTTCGCAAAAATGCATTTATGATTCATTCATTGAAAAAATTTAAAATTTGAGTCATTTCTACCCGTTTTCGACTTAGCAGCAATTTTTCCAAAATTGTATGCTCACTGAATACAATTTTGGAAAACATTTTGTCTAGTAAATAAAATTTTGCAAAATTTTATATAGAAATGAAATTTTGCAAAATTTTCTACAGAAACAAAATTTTGACTAAATTTTCTATAGAAATAAAATTTTGGCAAAATTTTCTATAGAAATCAAATTTTGACCAAATATATAGAAATAAAATTTTGAATAAAATTTTTATAGAAATAAAATTTGGCAAAATTTTTTATAGAAATAAAAGTTTGAAAAAATTATCAATAAAAATACACTTTTAGAAAAATTTTTGTGTAGCAAACAAAATTTTGCAAAATTTTCTATAGAAATCAAGTTTCGCTAAATATTCTATAGAAATAAAATTTTGCAAAACATTCTATAGAAACAAAATTTTGACTAAATTTTATATAGAAAAAAATATTTCTATACCCAGCAAAAAAAGAGCTTCCAAAAAAGTAGTTTGGATCCCCAATCTGTGATCCGGAAGTAGTGCAAACTTGGATCATCTCCAATGAATTTTACATGGGCTTGTCATAGGACGGAAGTACTCCCTTTTTGGATCCTTTGCATTGCTTTAGAAGTTGTGCCCTGGAAGTTAATTGAATGAAGAAATTTAAAAAGCGAAAAAAAATTTTTTTCAACCAATTTCTTTTTTTTTTTTCAACCGTATTTTTTATAACACTACTATTTTCCTATTATCTAATTTTTTACAATTTGAAAAACTTTTTCCCTCCGACCAGGGGTTGAACCTGGGTTTGCTGGCACCATAACAGAACGCCTTAGCACACTCAGCCACAAACGCCATTGAACATAAAGCGTCGAAAGGTCAATTCAAATGTTTGTGATATGATCGTAATACGACACCAAGGAATAACATTCTAATTGCTTCTCGAGATGTTCTTTATTAGTATGAACGAAATAATAAGAAACGCAGGTTCAAATCTCACCAGCGGCAATTTTTTTATCAAATATTTTTCTAAAAAATTATTTTTTTTATGTCATGCTTCGTTTTTGTTTTTTATTTTCGGCATATATTTTCATATAAATATATTTTTTCCATTAAAAATCAACAAAAAAATTAAAAATTCTCGTAATTTGCAAAACCTTCTCAAAGAACTTCCATGGAAGCGAAAAAGTCAAACGGCACAGGTTCAAATCCCACCGGGGATGAAATTTATTTTTTTTATTATTTTTTTTACTTTTTTTATTAATTTCTATTTTTTTAGTTTTTTATTAGTTTTCTATTTTTTTGTAAAATTTAATTATACAAAATTTGCACTTAAAATAGCCTGATTGCGTTCTTTCTAATACTTGTCCACAAGGAAGTAGAAAAAAATCATTGGGGGATCCCAAGATGCGCTTTAGAAGAAATGTTTGTGCACTTGTCCAAAAGGACTGCATCGGAAGTGGAAAAAAATTATTGGGGGATCCCACGATGGACTTGTCCAAAAGGACTGCATCGGAAGTTGCAAAAATTCGATGGGGGATTCTGGGATGGGCTTTAAAAGAAATGTTTGTGGAACAACTTCCAATTTTTTTTGCTGGGTAGTAATAAAATTTTGAATACATTTTTTATAGCAGTGAGTATCAGTGAGCATCAGTAAGAAAGAAAAATGAGAAATATTGCTATAGAAATAAAATTTGACAATTTTTTCTTATAGAAATAAAATTTTGAAAAAATTATCAATAAAAATGCATTTTTAGAAAAATTTTTGTGTAGTAAATAAAATTCTGCAAAATGTTCTACAGAAACAAAATTTTGACTAAATATTCTATAGAAATAAAATTTTTACCAAATTTTCTATAGAAATAAAATTTTTACCAAATTTTCTAATAAAAAATCTATTACTATAAAATTTTGGCAAAATTTTCTATAGAAATAAAATTTTGACTTAATTTTTTATAGAAATAAAATTTTGAAAAAAATTTTGTGTAAAAAACAAAATTTTGCAAAATTTTCTATAGAAATAAAATCGAATAAAAATTGATTTGGACGAAAACCCAGACTGCATTGATATCAGCTTAACATAAAAAATTAAATACTTATGTTTATCATATCGGCGTTTGAAATATAAAGCCTAGTTAAAATTTCGAAAATTAACCTACATTTTCTTTCTTGAGATGAATTCATTTTTTTTTTCTTGTATAGCCCCGTTTATTCCTAACAATTTTTTCTTTCCATATGTTCTAAAATCCCTTCACATTCCAACTACTAATTAATCTAGAAATCGTATCTTTCCCTTATTATCTTTATATATAAAGATAAGATACACTCTATTCTATTCATGGACCATATGATAGATACTCGATTTTATCTCATCTTTATCTTAATTGGGTTTAGATTTTCGCATTGCTACTTGTTGGAATGCTTCAGTGTTTTGTGACTCTGCATAATTCCAGTAAATAAGAACGCGTAAAATATTTTAAAAATTTTATTTAATTTAGAAATGCAGTTGTATCAAATAATATTATTTGTTGCATATATACAAAAAACAAAACACAAAAGAAAATTCATAAGGGTAAAAGAAATATAAATAATAACATCCTGTCCATGATTCATAGTGAATATATACAGAAAAATAATCAAAATAAATAAAATAAAAATGCACACCAAAAAAATTTAAATAGACAAGAAGAAAATTAAACTTTATTGCAATAAAAAGAAGATATTGAAATAATTCAATAAAACTTGCTAACACTGCGCAGAAAAAAAAACTAAAAAATATTTCATTGAAAGCTTGATCAATTAAAAAATTTATTGACACAATTAAAAAAAAAATATTTTAGAAAATAATAAAATTTAAATTATCCAAATAATATATCAATTAAATTAAAAAACTATTTCCAATAAAAAAAATTTAATTGAAAATTTTATTCGGTCCATTTTATCAGTCCATTGTGATTTCTGTATATTAATAGGTTCATTAAATGTTGACTCAAATCCAAAGAAAAATCTGACTATAATATAAATAAATAAATACATAGATAATAAATAATATAGTTATTAATAATTTATATTAAATAAATAGCAATGAATTATTGCCTTAATTAAAATTTTAATTGAAATTACCGAAGAATACAATTAATTATTAATTTTTGTCCAGCAAAAAATAGCTTCCAAATAAGTAGTTTGGATCCCCAATTTTTGTTCCGGAAGTAGTGCAAATTTCTCCAATGAAAGAAATAAATTTTTGACAAAATTTTCTATAGAAATAAAATTTTGACAAAATTTTCTATAGAAATAAAGTTTTGACAAAATTTTCTATATTTAGAAATACAATTTTGACAAAATTTTCTATAGAAATAAAATTTCGACAAAATTTTCTATAGAAATAAAATTTTGACAAAATTTTCTATAGAAATAAAATTTTGATAAAATTTTCTATAGAAATAAAATTTTGATAAAATTTTCTACAGAAATAAAATGTTTCGACATTTTTCTAGATAGGGCATTTTCAAATGTAAGGTTTGCAACCCAAAAATACCAAAGTGTCGATCATCTCAAGAAGACACATTAGCCGAGAATCGGCCAATGAAAGAAATAAATTTTTGACAAAATTTCCTATAGAAATAAAATTTTCTATAGAAATAAAGTTTTGACAAAATGTTCTATAGAAATACAATTTTGACAAAATTTTCTATAGAAATAAAATTTCGACAAAATTTTCTATAGAAATAAAATTTTGACAAAATTTTCTATGGAAATAAAATTTTTACAAAATTTTCTACAGAAATAAAATGTTTAGAAATTTTTCTAGATAGGGCATTTTCAAATGTAAGGTTTGCAACCCAAAAACACATTAGCCGAGAATCGGCCAAAATACCTCAGAAGCACTTCCGCCACGCACAAAATTTAGACAGGAAAGGGTCAAGGAGAAGAGCACGGAAGTGGTTAGTTACCAAATTTGGTTTTCCCCATTGAGAAGCCATTCCAAATTGATCAGTTTGTGAACCAACAAAATGATCTGACTTTCGATTGACCACAGAAACTCAAGCGGCGACGACAATAGCGTGGATCGCCTTAACATGCGATGATCGCTCCCGCCTGAACAGTATTGAAGTCCTGGACAGACAAATATTTCGGCCCCAGATCAAGGACATTCCAACAAGATTCAACACCATCGCATACAGACATAAAATCTACAGACATAAAATTTTTGAAAAAATTGTCTATAAAATAAAAATTTTTACAAATTTTCGTATAGAAATAAACTTTTGACAAAATTTCCTATAGAAATAAAATTTTGAAAAAATTATCTATAAAAACAAAATTTTAACAAAATCTTCAATAAAAATAAAATTTTGAAAAAATTATCTATAGAAATAAAATATTTGACAAAATTATCTTTAAAAAAAAAATGTGGACAAAATTTTCTGTAGAAATAAAACTTTTACAAAATGATCTAAAGAAACAAAATTTTGACAAAATTTTCTATATAACGAAAATTTTGACAAAATTGTCTATAGAAATAAAATGTTGACAAAATTTTTTATATAAATAAAATTTTGACAAATTTTTCTTAGGAAAAATTTTGACAAAATTTTCTTAGAAATAAAATTTTGCAAACATTTCTATAGCAATACAATTTTGACAAAATTTTCTATAGAAATAAAAGGTTGACAAAATATTCTATAGAAATACATTTTTTATATAAAGAAAATGTTTACAAAATTTTCCATAAAAAAAATTGACAACATTTACTACAAAAATAAAATTTTGACTCTTTCGGAAAGAAATTTTGCAAAATTTATCTATGGAAATAAAATTTTTACAAAATGTTCTATATAAATAAAGTTTTGAGAAAATTTTCCATAAAAATAAAGTTTTGACAAAATTGTCTATATAAACAAAATTTTGACAACATTTTCTATAGAAACGAAAGGTTTAATTTTCTACAGACAAAAAATTTATATATAAAGAAAATTTTTACAAAATTTTCTATAAAAATAAAATTTCGACAACCTTTGCTACAGAAATAAAATTTGGACTCTTTCGAAAAGAAATTTTGACAATTTTTTTTATATAAATAAACTTTTGGCAAAATTTTCTTTAGAAATAAACTTTTTGATAAAATTATCTTAAGAAATAAAATTTTGACAAAATTTTTTACAGAAATATAATTTTGACAAAATTTTCTTTATAAGTAAACTTTTGACAAAATTTTCTATAGAAACACAATTTTGAAAATTTTTCTATGACAAAATTTTCTATATAAATAAAAGGTTGACAAAATTTTCTATAGAAATAAAAGGTTGACAAACTTTTCTATAGAAATAAATTTTTTCATATAAAGAAAATGTTGACAAAATTTTCTATAAAAAAAATTGACAACATTTGCTACAAAAATAAAATTTTGACTCTTTCGGAAAGAAATTTTGCAAAATTTTTCTATACAAATAAAATGTTTACAAAATTTTCTATATAAATAAAGTTTTGACAAAATTTTCCATAAAAATAAAGTTTTGAAAAAATTTTATATATAAACAAAATTTTGACAACATTTTCTATAGAAAAGAAAGGTTGAATTTTCTATAGAAAAAAAATGTTCTATATATAAATAAAGTTTTGACAAAATTCTCCATAAAAATAAAGTTTTGACAAAATTTTCAATATAAACAAAATTTTGATAACATTTTCTATAGAAACGAAAGGTTGAATTTTCTATAGAAAAAAAATTTCTATATAAAGAAAATTTTTAGAAAATTTTCTATAAAAATAAAATTTCGACAACATTTTCTACAGAAATAAAATGTTGACTCTTTCGGAAAGAAATTTTGAAAAATTTTTCTATATAAATAAAATTTTGGCAAAATTTTCTATGGAAATAAAATTTTGGCAAAATTTTCTATAGAAACAAAAGTTTGATAAAATTTTCTATAGAAATAACATTTTTACAAATTTTTCTATATAAAATTTTCACAAAGTTTTCTATATAAAATTTTGACAAAATTTTCTTTATAAATAAAATGTTGACAATTTTTTTCTATAGAAAAAAATTTTGACAAGATTTTCTATAGAAACACAATTTTGAAAATTTCTCTATGGAAAAAAATTTGGCAAAATTTTTTACAGAAATAAAATGTTGACAAAATTTTCTATATAAATAAAATTTTAACAAATTTTCTATATAAATAAAATATTGATAAAATTTTCTATAGAAATGAAATTTAAAAAAAAAAATCTTATAGAAATGAAATTTTGACAAAATTTTCTTTAGAAATAAACTTTTTGACAAAAATATCTTAAGAAATAAAATTTTGACAAAATTTTTTATAGAAATAAAATTTTGACAAATTTTTTTATAGATATACAATTTTGACAAAATTTTCTTTAGATATAAAATTTTGACAAAATTTTCTTTAGATATTTGGGCAAACCCCATAGACTGCAAGATGGTTGGTCAATGCATGGTTTTAAGCTGAAATAAAAAACACCAACAATGATTAAAGAAAAAAAACATCAATAACAAAATGAATGAAAAAAGAGGAAGCACGCTCAAAATAAACCCAGCCAACTGCATTCAAATCGATGATTTGACGGTGGCAAAGGAAAAGAGATATGTTTATACGAATTTATTTCGGCATAATCCGGCTATCATGTACAACCTTTTGTCGGAATGTTCAAGTGTGGTTCACTTTTGGGTTTAGTGAACTGCCTCAATTTATTCTGATAATTGGTTGATAGTTTTGCTGCAAGTAGAGGATGCTGATGAGGAATGTGGTAATTCCGAAACGTGCGTCCAGCCAACCATCTTGCAATCTATAGGGCTTTGCACAAATAAATTTGACAAACATTCTTTTCCTCTGTTGGTTAAGCTACACTTGTAGTTTAGCCATTGCATGGTCTTAAGCTGAAATCAAAAACAACAACAATGAAATAAAATTTTGACAACATTTTTTATAGAAATAAAATTTTGACAAAATTTTCTATATAAATAAAATTTTAACAAATTTTCTATATAAATAAAATTTTGACAAAATTTTCTATAGAAATGCAATTTAAAAAGAATTCTTATAGAAATGAAATTTTGACAAACGTTTTTTCTATAGAAATAAAATGTTGACAAAATTTTCTTTAGAAATAAACTTTTTGACAAAATTATCTTATGAAATAAAATTTTGACAAAATTTTTTATGGAAAAAAAAATCTTGACAAAATTTTTTATAGAAATAAAATTTTGACAAAATTTTTTATAGAAATAAAATTTTCACAAAATTTTTTATAGAAATAAAATTTTCACAAAATTAGCTATAGAAATAAAATTGTGTCGAAATTTTCTATAGATATAAAATTTTTACAAAATTTTCTGCAGAAATAAAATTTTGACAAAATTTCCTATAGGAAAAAAACAGTTGACAAAATTTCCTATAGAAATTAAATTTTAACAAAATTTTCAATAGAAATAAACTTGTGAACAAATTTCCTATAGACATAGAATTATGTCCAAATTTTCTATAGAAATGAAATATAGATTCTATATAAATAAAATGTCCCAAAAAAAAATAAAATGTTGACAGCCTTACAAAGACTTATCTTTTGGAAAGTGCCGACAATTGATCTGTTAATCATTTTGTTTAGGTATATCTAGTCTTTAAGCTAAATTTTGTGTTATTGTTTTGTACCTTGTTTCTGTTATTCACAAAAAAAATAGTGAAACTATAATTATAGCTGTTTTTTTTTTTTTTGAAGAGTGAAGAATACTAACATCGCATAAACCAAATCTCAAAGCAATGCGCGTGCGTACATTGTCTAAAATCAATTAAAACCGATTTCATTTTCTCTAGCCATTGGTAGCCAATGTTTTCTTTTATCCACACGGTAAGCCGTTGCGGAGGGGTAAAGTGATATTAGCCAGAAGAGAAATGGCTTTGCCTTAACAAAATAAAAGTTTTAATGTTAATTTAAATATAATTGGCCACAATTAAATTTTATCGATCGTTAAAGGGATTTTGACCTCCACGATCATAACAAGTTACCTTGCTTTTTTTACTCAAATATCTTTGCAGAAAAAACGTTTTGTTACTTTTTTTTTCTCTTTTCTTCAAAAAAAATTTCCCATATAACAAACATTGAATATTTGTCGTGTAAGTTGAAAGTGACGAGTTTATAAGGTAATAGACATCATTTAAACAAATTCCATATATTATGTAAATAATCATAGTTTTTCAACAAAACAATTTTAATTGTATTAAATAGAAAGAGAGAAATTAAAAGGAGACATTTTTAAAATTTTTTTAAACTATTACGGCACTGGTAGAAAAAGCAACGACAAAAGTGTCATAGTAGTTGAGCCAACGATATCAGTTCGTATATACGAAAATATTTCCAATTAAAATCCAATTTCCAATTTTCCAATTAAAAATTTAATTGAAGCTCAAACTGAAATTGAAATTGAACTTTTTCAATTAAAAAACTAAACTTTTTAATCAAACTGGAAAAATTAAGGCAATTAGGTCAATAAATTTTTAATTAAATCATTAACATTAATCATTAATTAATCATTACTATCATGTTCTTGATTCATTTCAATTAAAATTGGATCAATAAATTTCGTCATTGAATCACAAAAAAAAATTGTGAAATTTTTCATTATTGTTATGAAATGGTGAAAAGTTTCACAATATTAATGAACATGTTCATTGAAAATGTTTCATTAAATCAATGAATAGTAATATATGGCTCAATTTCAATTAAATTTGCCTTGTGTTTGATATAAAATGAAAATTAAGGTATAGAATTCCCATATATTTTTATGATAAAAAAATTTTTACACCTTCATATTAAAATTATTCTCTACTTTCAGCCGCTCTCCCTCTCTCTTGTCCTTCTCAAACATGTTGTAGAAATAAATTATTTTCTCTACTGTGCTATGATTTCAAAATTTAATAGAGCAAACAATTTTTACTTCGAAGCATATCGAAAGAATTCCTCCTTCTTGTTTTCACAGACAAATATGTGGTAATAATCATAGGTGGCTGGCTTTGGCTTTCTTCTTTCGTTCTTTTCTATATCAGGCTAAGTGTAATTAGCCAATGATTAATTATCCTCAGTGGCAACCAAGCAAACGTATGCTTTCATTCATAAAATGCAAAGTGCTAATTAAGATTCTTCTAATGATCACTACACGTATATATTACTGGAGGGTTCTCGAAAATTGATTGCCCAAAACAAAAGCAAAATCACAACTGTAAAAGGAAAAGTGAAATAGAAGTAGAAAAAAGTGAAATTTTTGTCTACGTAATTTTCTAAAACCGAAAAAATTAACCTATCTCAATAAAAGTGAATTAAGAAAATTCTAAATAAGCACAATAGCGCTACAGTATGTGACCCTTAATCAATATTGGTGAGAGGTAATATTATTTTTGCGACAAAGACGTTACATATTCCCTGTCGAAAAATAACATAATACTCTTAAAACATGTTTGAGGTGATCATACACCTTCTCTGGGTGAGAACAACACCAGGCCAAACACATCGATAGCCTGAAGTTCTGGGTGATTCGTACCAAGTGAACCTGGTACCACTTAGGTTAGGTTAGGTGGCGACTCGATGTATCAGGTTCACTTAGACGATTCAGTCCATTATGATAGCACATTGGTGAACTTCTCTCTTATCACTGAGTGCTGGCCGATTCGATGTTAAACTCAATGACAAGGGACCTCCTTTTTATAGCCGAGTCAGGACGGCACAATGCAGTGAAACCACTTAGAGAAGCTTTGAAACCCTCAGAAATGTCACCAGCATTACTGAGGTGGGATAATCCACCGCTGAAAAACTTTTTTGGTGTTCGGTCGAAGCAGGAATCGAACCCACGACCTTGTGTAAGCAACGCTGGCATGCTAACCATGGTGGCTCGCAAAGTGGTACAACTTGATTACCATATTTTCCTGTCTCTAGCGAACAATTTGGTTGTTCAAAAATTTACTTCCAGAGACACTTCTAAAAATTGACTTCTAAATTTTTTCTATGAGAGATTTTATTTATATCGAAATAAAATTTTTATAAAATTTTCTATTGAAATAACATTTTTATAAAATTTTCTTTGGAAATAAAATTTTGCAAAAATTATCGATAGAAATAAAAAGTTCCGCAAATTTGCTACAGAAATAACAAATAAAATTTCGATAAAAATTTTCTACAAAAATAAAATTTTGACAAAATGTTGTACAGAACTAAAATGTTTGACAAATTTTTTTATAGAAATATATATTTTTTCTATAGAAATAACATTTTCTATAAAAATTACGGTTTGACAAAATTTTCTTTAATAAAATTTTGACCAAATTTTCTATAGAAATAACGGTTTGACAAAATTTTCTTTAATAAAATTTTGACCAAATTTTCTATAAAAATAACATTTTCACAAAATTTTCTGTAAAAAATAAAAATTTTACAAAATTTCTATAGAAATAAATTTTGGGCAAAAATTTTCTATAGAAAGAAAATCTTGACAAAATTTTCTATAGAAATAAAACTTTGATAAAATTTTTTATAGAAAGAAAATCTTGACAAAATTTTCTATAGAAATAAAATTTTAACAAAATTTTCTATAGACATAAAATGTTATATAGAAATAAAGTTTTGACAAAATTTTCTATAGAAATGAAATTTTCGCAAAATTTTCTATAGAAATAAAATTTTGACATAATATTCTATAAAAAAAATTTGGACAAAATTTTCTATAGAAAGAAAATCTTGACAAAATTTTCTATAGAAATAAAATTTTCACAAAATTTCCTATAGAAATAAAATTTTGAGACAATTTTCTATAGAAATAAAAATAATATTTTTACAAAATTTTCTGCACAAAATAAAAATTTTACAAAATTTTCTATAGAAATAAAATCAAATAAAGTCAAAATTTTCTATATAAATAGCATTTGATAAAAATTGTCTATAGCAATAAAATTTTGACAAAATTTTCTAATGAATCTTGGCAAACTTTTCAATAATAATAAAATTTTGACCAACTTTCTATAAAAATAAAATTTTCACAAAATTTTCTGCAAAAAATAAAAATTTTCCAAAATTTTCTATAGAAATAAAATTTTGAGAAAATTTTCTATAGAAATAAATTTTTGAGAAAATTTTCTATAGAAATAAAGTTTTGATAAAATTTTTTATAGAAATAAAATTTTGACAAACATTTTTTTTTTTTTGAGAAATAAAATTTTGGCAAAATTTTCTATAGAAATAACATTTTGGAAAATTTTTCTATAGAAATAAAATGTTGACAAAATTTTCTATAGAAATAAAATTTTGATAAAATTTTCTATAGAAATAAAATTTTGATAAAATTTCTTATAGAAATAAAATTGTGGGAAAATTTTCTATAGAAATAAAATTTGGAAAAATTTTCTATAGAAATAAAATTTTGGAAAAATTGTCTATAGAAATAAAATTTTGACAAAATTCTCTATAGAAATAAAATTTTGAGAAAATTTTCTATAGAAATAAAATTTTCCAAAAATTTTCTATAGAAAAAAAATTGACAAAATTTTCTATAAAATTGTTTAAGCAGTAGCCGACTATCAAACCTTTTTGTCGGAAGGTTCAAGTGTAGTTCACTTTGGGTTGACTGAATTACCCGAATTTATTCTGATGATTGGTTGATGGTTAGGTTAAGGTAGAGGATGCTGATGAGGAATGTGGTAATTCCGAAACAGCTGTACATCCAACCATCTTGCAGTCTATACGGCTTTGCCCAAAAAAAATTGACAAGCATACTTTTCCTCTGTTGGTTAAGCTACACTTGTAGTTTAGTCAATGCATGGCTTTAAGCTGAGATCAAAAACAACAATAACGATTGAAGAGAAACCAACAATAACAAACAAAACAAAGAAATAAAAATTTGACAAAATTTTCTATAGAAATAAAATTTTGGAAAATTTTTCTATAGAAGTAAAATTTTGACAAAATTTTCTATAGAAATAAAATTTGGACAACATTTTCTATAGAAATAAAATTTTGCCATAATTTCTTGACAAAATATTCTATAATATAAAATTTTGAGAAAAATTTCTATAGAAATAACATTTTGAGAAAATTTTCTATAGATATAAAATGTTGACAAAATTTTTTATAGAAATAAACTTTTGACAAAATTTTCTATAGAAATGAACTTTTGACAAAATTTGCTATAGAAATAAAATGTTGACAAAATTTTCTATAGAAATAAAATTTCGATAAAAATTTTCTACAAAAATAAAATTTTGACAAAATGTTGTACAGAACTAAAATGTTTGACAAATTTTTTTATAGAAATATATATTTTTTCTATAGAAATAACATTTTCTATAAAAATTACGGTTTGACAAAATTTTCTTTAATAAAATTTTGACCAAATTTTCTATAGAAATAACGGTTTGACAAAATTTTCTTTAATAAAATTTTGACCAAATTTTCTATAAAAATAACATTTTCACAAAATTTTCTGTAAAAAATAAAAATTTTACAAAATTTCTATAGAAATAAATTTTGGGCAAAAATTTTCTATAGAAAGAAAATCTTGACAAAATTTTCTATAGAAATAAAACTTTGATAAAATTTTTTATAGAAAGAAAATCTTGACAAAATTTTCTATAGAAATAAAATTTTAACAAAATTTTCTATAGACATAAAATGTTATATAGAAATAAAGTTTTGACAAAATTTTCTATAGAAATGAAATTTTCGCAAAATTTTCTATAGAAATAAAATTTTGACATAATATTCTATAAAAAAAATTTGGACAAAATTTTCTATAGAAAGAAAATCTTGACAAAATTTTCTATAGAAATAAAATTTTCACAAAATTTCCTATAGAAATAAAATTTTGAGACAATTTTCTATAGAAATAAAAATAATATTTTTACAAAATTTTCTGCACAAAATAAAAATTTTACAAAATTTTCTATAGAAATAAAATCAAATAAAGTCAAAATTTTCTATATAAATAGCATTTGATAAAAATTGTCTATAGAAATAAAATGTTGACAACGTTTTCTATAGCAATAAAATTTTGACAAAATTTTCTAATGAATCTTGGCAAACTTTTCAATAATAATAAAATTTTGACCAACTTTCTATAAAAATAAAATTTTCACAAAATTTTCTGCAAAAAATAAAAATTTTCCAAAATTTTCTATAGAAATAAAATTTTGAGAAAATTTTCTATAGAAATAAATTTTTGAGAAAATTTTCTATAGAAATAAAGTTTTGATAAAATTTTTTATAGAAATAAAATTTTGACAAACATTTTTTTTTTTTGAGAAATAAAATTTTGGCAAAATTTTCTATAGAAATAACATTTTGGAAAATTTTTCTATAGAAATAAAATGTTGACAAAATTTTCTATAGAAATAAAATTTTGATAAAATTTTCTATAGAAATAAAATTTTGATAAAATTTCTTATAGAAATAAAATTGTGGGAAAATTTTCTATAGAAATAAAATTTGGAAAAATTTTCTATAGAAATAAAATTTTGGAAAAATTGTCTATAGAAATAAAATTTTGACAAAATTCTCTATAGAAATAAAATTTTGAGAAAATTTTCTATAGAAATAAAATTGACAAAAATTTTCTATAGAAAAAAAATTGACAAAATTTTCTATAAAATTGTTTAAGCAGTAGCCGACTATCAAACCTTTTTGTCGGAAGGTTCAAGTGTAGTTCACTTTGGGTTGACTGAATTACCCGAATTTATTCTGATGATTGGTTGATGGTTAGGTTAAGGTAGAGGATGCTGATGAGGAATGTGGTAATTCCGAAACAGCTGTACATCCAACCATCTTGCAGTCTATACGGCTTTGCCCAAAAAAAATTGACAAGCATACTTTTCCTCTGTTGGTTAAGCTACACTTGTAGTTTAGTCAATGCATGGCTTTAAGCTGAGATCAAAAACAACAATAACGATTGAAGAGAAACCAACAATAACAAACAAAACAAAGAAATAAAAATTTGACAAAATTTTCTATAGAAATAAAATTTTGGAAAATTTTTCTATAGAAGTAAAATTTTGACAAAATTTTCTATAGAAATAAAATTTGGACAACATTTTCTATAGAAATAAAATTTTGCCATAATTTCTTGACAAAATATTCTATAATATAAAATTTTGAGAAAAATTTCTATAGAAATAACATTTTGAGAAAATTTTCTATAGATATAAAATGTTGACAAAATTTTTTATAGAAATAAACTTTTGACAAAATTTTCTATAGAAATGAACTTTTGACAAAATTTGCTATAGAAATAAAATGTTGACAAAATTTTCTATAGAAATAAAATTTTCTATACACATAAAATTTTGACAAAATTTTCTATAGAAATAAAATCTTGACAAAATGTTCTATAGAAATAAAATTTTGATAAAATTCTTTATAGAAATAAAATTTTGAGAACATTTTTATAGAAATAAAATTTTAATAAGATTTTTATAGAAATAAAATTTTGATAAGATTTGATATGATTTTTTATAGAAATAAAATTGTGATAAAATTTTTTATAGAAATAAAATTGTGATAAAATTTGTTATAGAAATAAAATTTTGACAAAAATTTTCTTTAGAAACAAAAAATTTGACAAAAATTTTCTATAGAATTAAAAATTTTGACAAAACGTTCTATAGAAGTAAAATTTTGACATAATTTTCTATAAAAATAAAATTTTGACAAAATGTTCTATAGAAAGAGAATCTTGACAAAATTTTCTATAGAAATAAAATTTTCTACAGAAATAAAATTTTGACAAAATTTTCTATAGAAATAAAATTTTAACAAAATTTTCTATAGAAATAAAATTTTGAGAAAATTTTCTATAGAAATAAAATTCTGACAAAATTTTCTATTGAAATAAAATTTTGATAAGATTTTTTATAGAAATAAAATTTTGACAAAATTTTTTATAGAAATAAAATTTTGAGAAAATCTTTTATAGAAAGAACATTTTGATATAAGTTTTTATAGAAATAAAATTTTGATAAGATTTTTTATAGAAATAAAATTTTGACAAAATTTTTTATAGAAATAAAATTTTGATAAAATTTTTTATAGACATAAAATGTTTTATAGAAATAAAATTTTCAAAATGTTCGCAAAATTTTCTATAGAAATAAAATTTTCGCAAAATTTTCTATAGAAATAAAATTTTGAGAAAATTTTCTAATGAAATAAAATTTTGACAAAATTTTCTATAGAAATAAAATCTTGACAAAATTTTCTATAGAAATAAAATTTCGCAAAATGAGTAAAAAAATGTCTTCAAATAATTTAAAAAATATTTAAAACAATTTTACCCCATATATTTTGCCCATCATTTGTCCATAGGGTTTTATCTGCTTTGAGTGTTTCTTACGGAAGTCTTTATAGTCATTATAGTGACCATGATTTTTGGAGCATTTGGTCTAGGTTTCATACAACATAACACCCACCCTAAAGAGTAACAATGTACTGTATCTAGTTTTTATTCTTGTCACAAATTGAATTGTTTAATTATAACAATTATTATTATTTTGTTTGTTTGTTTTTTTTTTATTAACCATAAGGTAAAGTAAACTGACCACAAAATGTTTGACAATGAGGTAATATTTTTATAGGGTAGTTGCCAAAATACAATTGATGATCTCTTTTTGTTTTTGTTTAATGGCCTATTATACTGGTATTCCATTGGGGGCTACGAGTAAGACATCTAGGGCATTTATTTTATTATTTTCAGAGTATTGAATAGCTTGGAAAATCTATACCACCCATCCTATTGTGGGAAAAATGTCAACAAACCATATAATTAAATAATTGTTAATGACAATTTATTATCAAGAAAAAAAAAATACAAGGAAAAAATACAATAGGAAGTATTTATTCATAGAGGCAATTATTATAGAATTCCGTGGTACAAGGGGGGTAGGTAAACAAATCCACAAGTCCCAGCAGTGGCGACATTGAATTGCCAATAAATAAAGATTCATTATCGTGAATCTTAATACGTGATTGAATAATGGAGATTACAGTTTGAGTCGATGCCTGATAACCTCGTCATTGACTAGCCCAGGTCAATATAAACTTTAGCCAAGTTTATTGCTCTATTCAAGATTACATTGGAATACCACAAATCTCTTTTTGCATATTTCTCACATCTCTACATACTTTGTATACACTTTCATTTTCTTTACAAAAACATTTTTTCTATGATTTCAATCTTAAGTCTTGGAAATTATAATAATACAAATGCAAAACCACTTCGGAGTAACCATATAAACTGCAGCCAAGTTTTCAATACGTATAATATGGGCTAAAATAAAATTTAAGCCTATGAATGTTTTGGCATCAACTCTTCACCTTTTTCACTTTTTTTTTTTTTTTTTGGAGTTTTTTCTTTCCAGACTCTATGTCTGGTCTATGTTTCTATACGAAATGTCATGACATGGAAAATGAATCTTAATTTGAATTCAAATTTAAATGTGATTAAAACCGTTATAGAATATAATTAACTATGATAGATGGGGGCTAAAAGCCATCTATGACTTCAAACTCATGTGGCTATGAATGAATTTTTTTTGGTATGAATGAAATGGTTGGCTCGATTATATGCTTGTTCAGTCAACAGTTGTATGCAGGGGCATATAAAATCAAATAAAAACCAATAAAAAACACCGATCAGTTAAGATTCGTTTTAAGAAAATAGATAACACTCTTCATAAATAATATCGAAATCGAAACGAGGAGAAACCCAAGCCAAAGAACCTTCTCGACACTCTACACAGAATGACTAATGAATATAATTTGCAGTGCTAGATAAAATTTGGAGGAAATCGAAATTCGTGAAAACTTTATTTCTATAGAAAATGTTGTTAAAATTTTATTTCTATAAAAATTTTGACAAAATTTTATTTCTGTAGAAAAAAAAATTTTTTCTATAGAAAATTCTGTCAAAATTTTATTTCTATAGAAATTTTATTTTTGCAGAAAATTTTGTCAACATTTTCTTTCTATAGAAAATTTTGTCAACATTTTATTTCTACAGAAAATTTTGTCAAAATTTTATTGATATAGAAAATTTTATCAAAATTTTATTTCCATAGAAAATTCGGTGAAAACTTTATTTCTAGGTAAATTTTGTCAACATTTTCTTTCTATAAAAAATTTTGTCAAAATTTTATTTATGCAGAAAATATTGTCAATATTTCATTTCTATAGAAAATTTTGTAAAAATTTTATTTCTACAAAAAAAATTATCGAAATTTTACTTCAACAGAAAATGTTGTCAAAATTTATTTCTATAGAAAATTTCATCGAAATTTTACTTCTACAGAAAATTTTGTCTACATTTTATTTCTACAGAAAATTTTATTTCTATATTGAACATTTTGTCAAGATTTTATTTATATAGAAAAAAAAAATATTTCTAGAGAAAATTTTGACAAAATTTTATTTCTAGAGAAAATTTTGTCAAAATTTTATTTCTATAGAAAATTTTGTCACAATTTTATTCCTGGAGAAAATTTAGTCAAAACTTTATTTCTAGAGAAAATTTTGTCAAAATTTTATTTCTAGAGAAAATTTTGTCAAAATATTATTTCCATAGAACATTTTGTGAAAATTTTATTTCTATAGAAAATTTTGTCAAAATTTTATTTGTTGTTTCGATCTCAGCTTTAAAACCATTGCGTTGACTAAACTACAAGAGTAGAAATTTGTGATTTTTTTTTATTTTTCTAGAAAATTTTGTCAAAATTTTATTTTTAGAGAAAATTTTTTTCTAGAGAAAATGTTGTCAAAATATTATTTCTGGGGAAAATTTTACTTCTATAGAAAATTTTGTCAAAATTTTATTTCTATAGAAAATTTTGTCAAAATTTTATTTCTATAGAAAATTTTGTCAAAATTTTATTTTTAGAGAAAATGTTGTCAAAATATTATTTCTAGAGAAAATTTTATTTCTATAGAAAATTTTGTCAAAAATTCATTTCTATAGAAAATTTTCTTTCTATAGAAAATTTTGTCAAAATTTTATTTCTATAGAAAATTTTATAAAAATTTTTGTTCTATAGAAAATTTTTTAAATATTTTATTTCTACAAAAAATTTCATCGAAATTTTACTTATACTGAAAATGTTATCAAAATTTATTTCTATAGAAAATTTCATCGAAATTTTATTTCTAGAGAAAATTTTGTCAAAATTTTAGTTCTATAAAAGATTTCATCGAAATTTTATTTCTAGAAAAAATTTTGTCAAAATTTTATTTCTGGAGAAAATTTTGTCAAAATTGTATTTGTATAGAAAATTTTATCAAAATTTTATTTGTATAGAAAATTTTGTCAAAATATTATTTCTATAGAACATTTTGTCAAAATTTTATTTCTATAGAAAATGTTGTCAAAATTTTATTTTTTGTTTCGATCTCAGCTTTAAAACCATTGCGTTGACTAAACTACAAGAGTAGAAATTTGTGAATTTTTTTATTTTTATAGAAAATTTTGTCAAAATTTTATTTTTAGAGAAAAATTTTTTCTAGAGAAAATTTTGTCAAAATATTATTTCTAGAGAAAATTTTATTTCTATAGAAAATTTTGTCAAAATTTTATGTCTATAGAAAATTTTGTCAAAATTTTATTTCTATAGAAAATTTTGTCAAAATTTTATTTCTATAGAAAATTTTGTCAAAATTTTATTTCTATAGAAAATTTTGTCAAAACTTCATTTCTATAGAAAATTTTTTAAAAATTTTATTTCTACAAAAAATTTTATCGAAATTTTACTTCTACAGAAAATGTTGTCAAAATTTATTTCTATAGAAAATTTCATCGAAGTTTTATTTCTAGAGAAAATGTTGTCAAAATTTTAGTTCTATAGAAAATTTCATCGAAATTTTATTTCTAGAGAAAATTTTGTCAAAATTTCAGTTCTATAGAAAATGTTGTGAAAATTTTATTTCTATAGAAAATTTTGTCAAAATTTTATTTCTAGAGAAAATTATTTCAAGATTTTATTTCTGGAGAAAATTTTGTCAACATTTTATTTTTACGGAAAATTTTGTCAAAAATTTATTTCTATAGAAAGTTTACAGTGGGAGAAAAGATGATTCAATTTGTAAGAGGAAATTTCCCAAATGTTTTCTCCATAAGGAGTTAGCATAAAGGGCCCAAAATTGAGTTATCTCTCCCAGCCAGATCTATACTAAAGGCTGTGGAAAGGTTCATTCGCCCGAACCGAAACATGTACAGTCCAGGCGTGTATAGATTTGTATCTGGCGTTTTCTTTTCAATGACTCTATTAACCATGTTCCTTAATCTATATCTCTCCATAAAGCTCGAATAATAATTGTATAATTAGATATAATGCATTTGGACGTCAATTGCCTGTTTCGGTATCAGGCTAACATGTAATATAATAAAATTGTATTTCTGTAGAAAATTTTGTCAAAATTTTATTTGTTGTTTTGATCTCAGCTTTAAAACCATTGCGTTGACTAAACTACAAGAGTAGAAATTTGTGAATTTTTTTTATTTTTATAGAAAATTTTGTCAAAATATTATTTCTGTAGAAATGTTTTTTCTAGAGAAAATTTTTTCAAAATTTTATTTCTGGAGAAAATTTTGTCAAAATTGTAGTTGTATAGAAAATTTTGTCAAAATTTTATTTCTATAGAAAATTTTGACAAAATTTTATTTCTATAGAAAATTTTGACAAAATTTTATTTCTATAAAAAATTTCATCCAAATTTTCTTTCTATATAAAAGTTGTGTCAAAATTTTATTTCTATTGAAAATTTTGTCAAAATTTTATTTCTATAAAAAATTTCATCCAAATTTTCTTTCTATAGAAAAATTGTGTCCAAATTTTCTTTCTATAGAAAAATTTGTCAAAATTTTATTTCTATAGAAAATTTTATGAAAATTTTCTTTCTAAAGAAATTTTTGTCAAAATTTAATTTCTATTGAAAACTTCCCCAAATATTTATATCGATATAAAATTTCCTCAATTTTTTTTTACTTACTGCATTAGACGAGACCTACACGTAGATAATTTAATTTAAACAAGAAACCCATAGACACATAAAATTTTACTATAATAAACCCCCACACTTCCACCATATCACTTTAAAATTGATTGTATGCTGATGATTATGATCTTCCAGATCGCAATGAAATTTATGATGATGATCATTATCGTCATCACTACCAATGCCATTCTTCCCATCACTAAACCAGCATGTAACAGAGGAACATTTGATTGACTTCAACAACAAGTGTTAGTAACACTTTCGTTGCCATTTCTCTGTGACTGAAAAATTTCCTTTGCCTCAGGCAGTCTAAGCCATAGCTGCTGCATCATTTTCAATTTAACACTCACGGGTGTTGGATATGGGTATATGAAGATTTCAGTTAGCTGTACAGGTTATGGTAGTAGGTACTTGGCTCTATTTTTTTTTTTTTGCCTTTGTTTGTCTGCTTGCAAATTTTTTTTTCTAACATAGGATTACGCCTGAGAGCATTCGGTAATTGTAATTGCCTAGCTTCTTTTATGGTTGAAAGTATGATGCTGGCTTTGACTATGCTCTATGCTC
The DNA here is from genome assembly GCF_050003625.1 of Haematobia irritans. Taxonomy (NCBI): domain Eukaryota; kingdom Metazoa; phylum Arthropoda; class Insecta; order Diptera; family Muscidae; genus Haematobia; species Haematobia irritans. The sequence goes on along the minus strand of NC_134401.1, from coordinate 154,881,102 downwards.
GACGAACTACAAGACCGAAGTGGAAAATTGACAGATAGGCGAAATTTCAAGATTTTACATAGTTTTCGTTGATTTCTGGTATAAATGTTTGTCAACACTTGGGTGTTGGAACAAAATTTTACGATAATCAATAGAAATTTAGAAAATCAATTACTTTTAATAAATTTTGTCGAAATTTAATTTCTATCGAAAATTTTGTCGAAATTTAATTTCTATAAAAAAAAAATCCGTCGAAATTTAATTTCTATAGATAACTTTGTCAAAATTTTATTTTTCACAGAAAATTTCGTCAAAATTTTAGTTTTATTGGACATTGTTTTGTTCTATAAAATTTTCCTAGAATTTTTATTTCAATGGAAAATTTTGTTTCTGTAGATTCTGTCGAAATTTTGATATCTATAGAAAATTTCTTCGAAATTCCATTTCAATAGAAAATGTCATCGCAAATTTTATTTTCATAGAAAATTTCGTTGAAATTTTATTGATATACAAAATTTCATTAAAATTTTCTATAAAAATTTTCGTTAAAATTTTATTTCCATAGAAAATTTCGTCGAAATTTTAGTTTTATGGGAAATTGTTTTGTTCTATAAAATTTTCCTAGAATTTTTATTTCAATGGAAAATTTTGTCAAATTTTTTTTCTGAAGATTCTGTCGTAATTGTGATATAGAAAATTCCTTCAAAATTTTGTTGCAATGGAAAAGTTCTTAGAAATTTCATTTCAATAGAAAAATTTTATTTTCATAGAAAGTTTCGTTGAAATGTTATAGCTATACAAAATTTTATTGAAATTTTCTATAAAAATTTTCGTCGAAATTTTATTTCTATAGAAAATTTCGTCGAAAATTTGTTTCTATAGAAAATTTGGTAGAAATTTTATTTCTATAGAAAATTTCGTCGAAAATGTATTTCTATAGAAAATTTCGTCGAAAATGTATTTCTATAGAAAATTTCGTCGAAATTTTATTTCTATAGAAAATTTCGTCGAATTTTTATTTCTATAAAAAATTCCGTCGAAATTTTATTTCTATAGAAAATATCGTCGAAATTGTATTTCTATAGAAAATTTCGTCGAAATTTTATTTCAATAGAAAATTTCCTCGAAATTCTATTTCTATAGAAAATTTCCTCGAAATTTTATGTCAAAAATTTCGTCGAAAACTTATTTCTATAAAAAATTTCGTCGAAATTTTATTTCTATAAAAAATTTCGTCGAAATTTTATTTCCGTAGAAAGTTTTGTCCAAATTTTATTTCTATAGAAAATTTCGTCGAAATTTTGTTTCTATAGAAAATTTCGTCGAAATTTTATTTCTATAGAAAATTTCGTTGAAATTTTATTTCTATCGAAAATTTCCTCGAAGTTTTATTTCTATAGAAAATTTCGTCGAAATTTTATTTTATTTCTATAGAAAATTTCGTCGAAATTTTATTTCTATAGAAAATTTCCTCAAAATTTTGTTTCTATAGAAAATTTCGTCGAAATTTTCTTTCTATAGAAAATGTCGTCATAATATTATTTCTATAAGAAATCCCAGAGTTTTTATTTCTATTGAAAATTTTTATTTCTACAGAAAATTTTCTTGAAATTTTATTTCTATAAAAAATTTCGTTGAAATTGCATTTCTATAGAAAATTTCCTCGAAATTTTATTTCTATATACAAGTTCGTCAACATTTTATTTCTATAGAAAATTAATTATAATCGCCTGTTTCAATGTCAGGCTAACATGAAAAATAAGAAATTTTATTTCTATAGAAAAATTCGTCGAAATTTTATTATTTCTATAGGAATTTTCGACGAAATTTTATTTCAACAAAAAATTTCTTCGAAATCTTGTTTCAATAGAAAATTTCGTCGAAATTTTATTTCTATAGAAAATTTCGTCGAAATTTTATTTCTATAAAAATTCGTCGAAATTTTATTATTTCTATACAAATTTTCGACGAAATTTTATTTCAACAGAAAATTTCGTCGAAATTTTATTTCTATAGAAAATTTCGTCGAAATTTTTATTTCTACAGAAAATTTCGTCGAAATTTTATTTTTATAGAAAATTTCGTCGAAATTTTATTTCTATAGAAAATTTCGTCGAAATTTTATTTCTATAAAAAATTTCCTCAAAATCTTATTTCTATAGACAATTTCGTCGAAATTTTATTTCTATAGAAAATATCGTCGAAATTTTATTTCTATAGAAAATTTCGTCGAAATTTTATTTCTACAAAAAATTTCTTTGAAATTTCATTTCTATAAAAATTTTCGTCGAAATTTTACTTCTATAGAAAATTTCGCCGAAATTGTATTTCTATAGAAAATTTCGTCGAAATTTTATTTCTTTAGAAAATTTCGTCGAAATTGTATTTCTATAGAAAATTTCATCGAAATTGTATTTCTATAGAAAATTTCATCGAAATTGTATTTCTATAGAAAATTTCATCGAAATTTTATTTCTATAGAAAATTTCGTCGAAATTTTATTTCTATAGAAAATTCCGCAGAAATTTTATTTCTATAGAAAATTTCGTCAAATTTTATTTCTATAGAAAATTTCGTCAAAATTTTATTTCTATAGAAAATTTCGTTGAAATTTTATTTCTATAGAAAATTTTGTCGGAATTTTCTTTCTATAGAAAATGTCGTCGTAATATTATTTCTATAAGAAATCCCAGAGTTTTTATTTCTATTGAAAATTTTGATTTCTACAGAAATTTTTCTTGTAATTTTATTTCTTCAACATTTTATTTCTTCAACATTTTATTTCTATAGAAAATTTCGTCGAAATTTTATTTCTCCTTAATTTACAATTAATTATAATCGGCTGTTTCAATGTCAGGCTAACATGAAAAATAAGAAATGTTATTTCTATAGAAAAATTCATCAAAATTGTATTTCTATAGAAAACATCGTCGAAATTTTATTATTTCTATAGAAATTTTCGTCGAAATTTTATTTCAACAGAAAATTTCTTCGAAATTTTGTTTCAATAGAAAATTTTGTCAAAATTTCATTTCAATAGAAAATTTCAACGAAACTTTATTTCTAAAGAAAATTTCATCGAAATATTGATTTTAGAGAAAATTTCCTCCATATATTGTTTTTAGGGAAAATTTCCTCAAAATGTTATTTCTATAGAAAATTTGATGGAAATTTTATTTCTATTTAAAATTTGTTCGAAATTTTATTTCTATAGATTTTTTTCAAATTTTATTTCTACAGAAAATTTCGTCGAAATTTTATTTCTATAGAAAATTTTGTCACAATTGTATTTCTATAGAAAATTTTGTCAAAAATTTATTTCTATAGAAAATTTCGTCGAAATTTTATTTCTATAAAAAATTTCGTCGAAATTTTATTTCTTTAGAAAATTTCGTCGAAATTTTATTTATTTGGAAAATTTCGTCAAAATTTTTTTGTTTAATTTTGGCAGACAATTTCATCGAAATTTTACTTCTATAGAAAATTTCCTTCTATAGGAAATTTAACTTTTTCTATCTTCCCATGTAACATACAATATAGCCAGCCATTTCCCAACGACATCGACACAAACCAAGATAAAAACTATCTACGCATTCCAAATGAAAACGAAATTGTTGTAATATTTTGGGGCAACATATAATTTGAGAAGAGGAAAGTCTTTCCTTTCATAGTTTTCCATTTACTGGCAATGTTTAGATATCAAAACCCCATTTTAACAACATGGAAATGAGTTTTGCTTGTAACTGAAATAAACCTGTCTAGAGATTCACAACGGCTGCTGTTTAACGACAAAATCAATCGATTGTTTATAGCCACTGTCATAGTTTATCAGAGGCCATATATTAAAATATTGGTCACGATAGTGGGAATATGACACTAATTCCTTCACCATCTCCAAACGATAAAAACTCCCCACATTTGTTTGCCAGATGCAAATGTGTATTGAAAATAAGCTTTTAATTATTTTTATTACAAACATTTGAATAAATTTTCATATGTTTGTTTGTAGTTTTGAAAAACACCATGACCGACCATTTGATGGAAATGGTCATTGATGATGTCAAAGCATAACCGTTTAACGTTTTGTCCATTTTAGCATCCACGTGATTTCATGGTTTATGGTGTCTCGGTTATATTATTGGATCCAAACACATTCCCAATTCCCGATGAGAATATGTGTCAAATGTTTTTGATTATTTTTTGTTTTTTTTTTTTTTTTTTCAAACTTTCGGTTTTAAAGGCCGTTTTTATAATTACTGTTAGTATCAAGGTTTATTTCAAATTTTTTGCCAGTTTTGCAAAATATTTTTTTACAATCTTTGATAGCTGTTTAACTCCTCCCTTCATTTTTTGCAGGTATGTACGATTATCAAATATGGACTATTATGAAATTATTAATTTGTTTTAGGTAAGTCTTATAATATTTTGCTGTAATACACATTTGAGACTTAGTTTAAATATTTTGTTAAGAAAATTTTTGTTGCAAAATATTTCGACATTTCAAAATGTTCAACCAAATGTTATTCGTATAAAAAGTTTAGAAATACTTCATAAACATTTATAGCAAAAATTACCAAAAATTTGTTCGAGTAAAATATTTCGTCTGAAACTTATTACTATACAACATTTCGCAAGAAAAAATATTTTTATGTTTATAGAAATATTTTTATAGAAACTTTTGTCAAAATTTTATTTTATATAAAATTTTGTCAAAATTTTATTTCTATAGAAAATTTTGTCAACATTTTATTCCTCTAGAAAATGTTGTCAAAATTTTATTTGTATAGAAAATTTTATCTGTATAGAAAATTTTGTCAAAATTTTATTTCTATAGAAAATTTTGTCAAAATTTTATTTTTATAGAAAATTTTGTCAAAATTTTATTTCTATAGAAAATTTTCAACCAAATGTTATTCGTATAAAAAGTTTAGAAATACTTCATAAACATTTATAGCAAAAATTACCAAAAATTTGTTCGAGTAAAATATTTCGTCTGAAACTTATTACTATACAAAATTTCGCAAAAAAAAATTATTTTTATGTTTAAAGAAATATTTTTATAGAAACTTCTGTCAAAATTTTATTTTATATAAAATTTTGTCAAAATTTTATTTCTATAGAAAATTTTGTCAAAATTTTATTCCTATAGAAAATTTTGTCAAAATTTTATTTGTATAGAAAATTCTGTCAAAATTTTATTTGTATAGAAAAATGTATTTGTATAGAAAATTTTGTCAAAATTTTATTTGTATAGAAAATGTTGTCAAAATTTTATTTCTATAGAAAATTTTGTCAAAATTTCATTTCTATAGAAAATTTTGTCAAATTTGATTTCTATAGAAAATTTTGTCAAAATTTTATTTCTATAGAAAATTGTGTCAAAATTTTATTTCTATAGAAAATTTTGTCAAAATTTTATTGCTATAGAAAATTTTGTCAAAATTTTATTTCTATAAAAAATTTTGTCAAATTTTTTTTTTCTATAAAAAATTTTGTCAAAATTTCATTTCTATAGAAAATTTTGTCAAAATTTTATTTCTATAGAAAATTTTGTCAAAATTTTATTTCTAAGAAAATTTTGTCAAAATTTTATTTCTATAAAAAATTTTGTCAAAATTTTAGTTCTATAGACAATTTTGTCAAAATTTTATTTCTATAGACAATTTTGTCAAAATTTTATTTCTATCTACAATTTTGTCAAAATTTTATTTCTATAGACGATTTTGTCAAAATTTTATTTCTATAGACAATTTTGTCAAAATTTTATTTCTATCTACAATTTTGTCAAAATTTTATTTCTATAGACGATTTTGTCAAAATTTTATTTCTATAGACAATTTTGTCAAAATTTTATTTCTATAGAAAATTTTGTCAAAACTATTTCTATAAAAAATTTCAAAATTTTATTCCTTTAAAAAATTTTGTCAAAATTTTATATCTATAGAAAAGTTTGCCATTTTTATACCCTTCACCACTACTGTGGTACAGGGTATAATAAGTTTGTGCATTTGTATGTAACGCCAAGAAGGAAAAGTCTGAGACCCATCGTTTAGTATACCGATCGTCTTAGAATTAAATTCTGAGTCGATTTAGCGATGTCCGTCTGTCTGTCTGTCTGTCTGTCTGTCTGTCTGTCTGTCCGTCTGTCTGTCTGTTGATGTATTTTTGTGTGCAAAGTACAGCTCGCAGTTTTAGTCCGATTGTCCTAAAATTTGGTATAGGGTCCTGTTTCGGCTCAAAGACGATCCCTATTGATTTTGGAAAAAATCGGTTCAGATTTAGATATAGCTGCCATATATATTTTTCACCGATCTGGTCATAATTGGCGTGTATATCAACCGATCTTCCTCAAATTTCGTACATCCGAATATTTTATGAGTCTCGAAAAACTTGCAAAATATCAGCAAAATCGGTTCAGATTTAGATATAGCTCCCATATATAGCTTTCGCCCGATTTACACTCATTTGCCCACAGAGACCAATTTTTTGCTCCGATTTACTTGAAATTTTGCACAGGGAGTAGAATTAGCATTGTAGCTATGCGTGCCAAATTTGGTCGAAATCGGTTCAGATTTAGATATACCTCCCATATATATGTTTTTCTGATTTCGACAAAAATGGTCAAAATACCAACATTTTCCTTGTAAAATCGCCACTGCTTAGTCGAAAAGTTGTAACAATGACTCTAATTTTCCTAAACTTCTAATACATATATATCGAGCGATAAATCATAAATAAACTTTTTCGAAGATTCCTTAAAATTGCTTCAGATTTAAACGTTTCCCATATTTTTTTACTAACATTGTGTTCCACCCTAGTGCACTAGCCGACTTAAATTTTGAGTCTATAGATTTTGTAGAAGTCTATCAAATTCTTCCAGATCGAGTGATATTTAAATGTATGTATTTGGGACAATATATAGCCCCCAACACATTTGACGGATGTGATATGGTATCGAAAATTTAGATCTACAAAGTGGTGCAGGGTATAATATAGTCGGCCCCGCCCGACTTTAGACTTTCCTTACTGGTTTTCTATAGAAAATTTTATCTACTTTGATTCGATAGAAAATTTTGGCAAAATTTTATTTCTATAGAAAATTTTGTCGAAATTTTATTTCTATATAAATTTTTTTCAATTGTTTATTTCTGTAGAAAGTTTTGTCAAATTTTATTTCTATAGAAAATTTTGTCAAAATTTTAGTTCTACCAAAAATTTTGTCAAAATTTTATTTCCATAAAAAATTTTGTCAAATGTTATTTGTATAGATTTTTTTTTCAAATGTTTATTTCTATATAAAATTTTGTCAAAATTTTATTTCTATAGAAAATTTTGTCAAAATTTTATTTCTAAGAAAATTTTGTCAAAATTGTAGTTCTACAAAAATTTTGTCAAAATTGTATTTCATAGAAAATTTTGTCAAAATTTTATTTCCATAAAAAATTTTGTCGAAATTTTATTTCTATAGAATTTTTTTTCAATTGTTTATTTCTGTAGAAAATTTTGTCAAAATTTTATTTGTATAGAAAATTTTGTCAAAATTTTATTCATATAGAAAATTTTGTCAAAATTTTATTTGTATAGAAAATTTTGTCAAAATTTTATTTGTATAGAAAATTTTGTCAAAAGTTTATTTGTATAGAAAATTTTGTCAACATTTTATTTCTATAGACAATTTTGTCAAAATTTTATTTTTATAAACAATTTTGTCAAAAGTTTATTTCTATAGATAATTTTATCAAAATATTATTTCTATAAAAAAATTTGTCAAAATTTTATTTCTATAAAAAATTTTGTCAAAATTTTATTTCTATTGAACATTTTGTTAAAATTTCATTTCTATAGAAGATTTTATCAAAATTTTATTTCTATAGAACATTTTGTTAAAATTTCATTTCTATAGAAGATTTTATCAAAATTTTATTTCTATAGAAAATATTGTCAAAATTTCATTTCTATAGAAAATTTTGTCAAAATTGTATTTCTATAGAAAATTTTGTAAAAATTTTATTTCTATAGAAAATGTTGACAAAATTTTATTTCTATTGAAAATTTTGACAAAATTTTCAATAGAAATAAAAAATTTGTCACAATTTGATTTCTATAGAAAATTTTGTCAAAATTTTATTTTTATAGAAAATTTTGTAAAAATTTTATTTTGTTTATTTCTATATAAAATTGTTTATTTCTATATAAAATTTTGTCAAAATTTTGTTTCTATAGAAAATTTTGTCAAAATTTTATTTCTAAGAAAATTTTGTCAAAATTGTAGTTCTACAAAAATTTTGTCAAAATTGTATTTCATAGAAAATTTTGTCAAAATTTTATTTCCATAAAAAATTTTGTCGAAATTTTATTTCTATAGAATTTTTTTTTCAATTGTTTATTTCTGTAGAAAATTTTGTCAAAATTTTATTTGTATAGAAAATTTTGTCAAAATTTTATTCATATAGAAAATTTTGTCAAAATTTTATTGGTATAGAAAATTTTGTCAAAATTTTATTTGTATAGAAAATTTTGTCAAAAGTTTATTTGTATAGAAAATTTTGTCAACATTTTATTTCTATAGACAATTTTGTCAAAATTTTATTTTTATAAACAATTTTGTCAATAGTTTATTTCTATAGATAATTTTATCAAAATATTATTTCTATAAAAAAATTTGTCAAAATTTTATTTCTATAAAAAATTTTGTCAAAATTTTATTTCTATTGAACATTTTGTTAAAATTTCATTTCTATAGAAGATTTTATCAAAATTTTATTTCTATAGAACATTTTGTTAAAATTTCATTTCTATAGAAGATTTTATCAAAATTTTATTTCTATAGAAAATATTGTCAAAATTTCATTTCTATAGAAAATTTTGTCAAAATTGTATTTCTATAGAAAATTTTGTAAAAATTTTATTTCTATAGAAAATGTTGACAAAATTTTATTTCTATTGAAAATTTTGACAAAATTTTCAATAGAAATAAAAAATTTGTCACAATTTGATTTCTATAGAAAATTTTGTCAAAATTTTATTTTTATAGAAAATTTTGTAAAAATTTTATTTCGATAGAAAATTTGTCACAATTTTATTTCTATAGAAAATTTTGTCACAATTTTATTTCTATAGAAAATTTTGTAAAAATTGTATTTCTACAGTTAAATTAGAAATTCCAGAGCAATACAAACTCTACAACAATTGCGGCTGTTATCAATCAATGTAACATAAGCCCCAAATGTTTATAATAACCCTTACATTACTAAGGGAATGTAGGAATTGATTAATTGTTTCTACAAGTTGAGCTACACAAAAAAACACTACAAAATATATTTATTTAGGATTATATCATATTCAAGCTAAAGTCCACAATGGCTTAACTATTAAAAAATGTGTAATGATATAACAAACTAATTAAAATAAAATAAGACGATAACTCCATAACATTGTTGAAATCGATGATACTGATTTATCAGTTTTATAGAGTATTGATTTTGATGTCCTTAACATTTAGTAGACGAAGTTGATTTTAATAAATATATCATGATTTATAGTTATATATATGATATATATTTAGCCAAAATTAACTATTGAAGAATTCGATTTTTTTATTTACGAAAATCTTGTTTTGTATTTGATTTTAATACCAACATTTATTTAAATTTGTCTTTGATACACAAAGCGGGGTTTTTAACAAGCAAATTGTTAAATATTCCCTAATTATATCCCCGTCGATTAACATCACTTACATCATTTTACACTTTAGCCAACAATATGCATCATAATTTATAAAGATGATTAGTCACCATGGTATTTATGGACTTTTGTTTTTACAATCGATACCATCAGCTCTATTTTTCAAACACTTTTCAATAGCCAGTAAGATCGGAATGCATCAGAAACCAAACAATTTATCTCTACTATCGCCATGACAGTGAAAAAATCTGTAATTATTTGTGAACCCAATGCATCTATTGTATGAGCACAATTTCCATTCCAAAAGAAAATGTTCTTTTAATATAACTAAAAGATCAATCTGTCAGATTACTCGCATTTATGGTTTTGTTTTATTATAAAATATTCTAAGTGAGCCTAAAAAATATCGGGCTGTCTGTCAATATACTTAACCTATATCAAATATTTGATACAGAAGAGCCTTCATCAGTTCTCCTTAAATAAGATTAAATTAAATTAAATTGAATTAAATTAAATTAAATTAAATTAAATTAAATTAAATTAAATTAAATTAAATTAAATTAAATTAAATTAAATTAAATTAAATTAAATTAAATTAAATTAAATTAAATTAAATTAAATTAAATTAAATTAAATTAAATTAAATTAAATTAAATTAAATTAAATTAAATTAAATTAAATTAAATTAAATTAAATTAAATTAAATTAAATTAAATTAAATTAAATTAAATTAAATTAAATTAAATTAAATTAAATTAAATTAAATTAAATTAAATTAAATTAAATTAAATTAAATTAAATTAAATTAAATTAAATTAAATTAAATTAAATTAAATTAAATTAAATTAAATTAAATTAAATTAAATTAAATTAAATTAAATTAAATTAAATTAAATTAAATTAAATTAAATTAAATTAAATTAAATTAAATTAAATTAAATTAAATTAAATTAAATTAAATTAAATTAAATTAAATTAAATTAAATTAAATTAAATTAAATTAAATTAAATTAAATTAAATTAAATTAAATTAAATTAAATTAAATTAAATTAAATTAAATTAAATTAAATTAAATTAAATTAAATTAAATTAAATTAAATTAAATTAAATTAAATTAAATTAAATTAAATTAAATTAAATTAAATTAAATTAAATTAAATTAAATTAAATTAAATTAAATTAAATTAAATTAAATTAAATTAAATTAAATTAAATTAAATTAAATTAAATTAAATTAAATTAAATTAAATTAAATTAAATTAAATTAAATTAAATTAAATTAAATTAAATTAAATTAAATTAAATTAAATTAAATTAAATTAAATTAAATTAAATTAAATTAAATTAAATTAAATTAAATTAAATTAAATTAAATTAAATTAAATTAAATTAAATTAAATTAAATTAAATTAAATTAAATTAAATTAAATTAAATTAAATTAAATTAAATTAAATTAAATTAAATTAAATTAAATTAAATTAAATTAAATTAAATTAAATTAAATTAAATTAAATTAAATTAAATTAAATTAAATTAAATTAAATTAAATTAAATTAAATTAAATTAAATTAAATTAAATTAAATTAAATTAAATTAAATTAAATTAAATTAAATTAAATTAAATTAAATTAAATTAAATTAAATTAAATTAAATTAAATTAAATTAAATTAAATTAAATTAAATTAAATTAAATTAAATTAAATTAAATTAAATTAAATTAAATTAAATTAAATTAAATTAAATTAAATTAAATTAAATTAAATTAAATTAAATTAAATTAAATTAAATTAAATTAAATTAAATTAAATTAAATTAAATTAAATTAAATTAAATTAAATTAAATTAAATTAAATTAAATTAAATTAAATTAAATTAAATTAAATTAAATTAAATTAAATTAAATTAAATTAAATTAAATTAAATTAAATTAAATTAAATTAAATTAAATTAAATTAAATTAAATTAAATTAAATTAAATTAAATTAAATTAAATTAAATTAAATTAAATTAAATTAAATTAAATTAAATTAAATTAAATTAAATTAAATTAAATTAAATTAAATTAAATTAAATTAAATTAAATTAAATTAAATTAAATTAAATTAAATTAAATTAAATTAAATTAAATTAAATTAAATTAAATTAAATTAAATTAAATTAAATTAAATTAAATTAAATTAAATTAAATTAAATTAAATTAAATTAAATTAAATTAAATTAAATTAAATTAAATTAAATTAAATTAAATTAAATTAAATTAAATTAAATTAAATTAAATTAAATTAAATTAAATTAAATTAAATTAAATTAAATTAAATTAAATTAAATTAAATTAAATTAAATTAAATTAAATTAAATTAAATTAAATTAAATTAAATTAAATTAAATTAAATTAAATTAAATTAAATTAAATTAAATTAAATTAAATTAAATTAAATTAAATTAAATTAAATTAAATTAAATTAAATTAAATTAAATTAAATTAAATTAAATTAAATTAAATTAAATTAAATTAAATTAAATTAAATTAAATTAAATTAAATTAAATTAAATTAAATTAAATTAAATTAAATTAAATTAAATTAAATTAAATTAAATTAAATTAAATTAAATTAAATTAAATTAAATTAAATTAAATTAAATTAAATTAAATTAAATTAAATTAAATTAAATTAAATTAAATTAAATTAAATTAAATTAAATTAAATTAAATTAAATTAAATTAAATTAAATTAAATTAAATTAAATTAAATTAAATTAAATTAAATTAAATTAAATTAAATTAAATTAAATTAAATTAAATTAAATTAAATTAAATTAAATTAAATTAAATTAAATTAAATTAAATTAAATTAAATTAAATTAAATTAAATTAAATTAAATTAAATTAAATTAAATTAAATTAAATTAAATTAAATTAAATTAAATTAAATTAAATTAAATTAAATTAAATTAAATTAAATTAAATTAAATTAAATTAAATTAAATTAAATTAAATTAAATTAAATTAAATTAAATTAAATTAAATTAAATTAAATTAAATTAAATTAAATTAAATTAAATTAAATTAAATTAAATTAAATTAAATTAAATTAAATTAAATTAAATTAAATTAAATTAAATTAAATTAAATTAAATTAAATTAAATTAAATTAAATTAAATTAAATTAAATTAAATTAAATTAAATTAAATTAAATTAAATTAAATTAAATTAAATTAAATTAAATTAAATTAAATTAAATTAAATTAAATTAAATTAAATTAAATTAAATTAAATTAAATTAAATTAAATTAAATTAAATTAAATTAAATTAAATTAAATTAAATTAAATTAAATTAAATTAAATTAAATTAAATTAAATTAAATTAAATTAAATTAAATTAAATTAAATTAAATTAAATTAAATTAAATTAAATTAAATTAAATTAAATTAAATTAAATTAAATTAAATTAAATTAAATTAAATTAAATTAAATTAAATTAAATTAAATTAAATTAAATTAAATTAAATTAAATTAAATTAAATTAAATTAAATTAAATTAAATTAAATTAAATTAAATTAAATTAAATTAAATTAAATTAAATTAAATTAAATTAAATTAAATTAAATTAAATTAAATTAAATTAAATTAAATTAAATTAAATTAAATTAAATTAAATTAAATTAAATTAAATTAAATTAAATTAAATTAAATTAAATTAAATTAAATTAAATTAAATTAAATTAAATTAAATTAAATTAAATTAAATTAAATTAAATTAAATTAAATTAAATTAAATTAAATTAAATTAAATTAAATTAAATTAAATTAAATTAAATTAAATTAAATTAAATTAAATTAAATTAAATTAAATTAAATTAAATTAAATTAAATTAAATTAAATTAAATTAAATTAAATTAAATTAAATTAAATTAAATTAAATTAAATTAAATTAAATTAAATTAAATTAAATTAAATTAAATTAAATTAAATTAAATTAAATTAAATTAAATTAAATTAAATTAAATTAAATTAAATTAAATTAAATTAAATTAAATTAAATTAAATTAAATTAAATTAAATTAAATTAAATTAAATTAAATTAAATTAAATTAAATTAAATTAAATTAAATTAAATTAAATTGAAATAAAATGAAATGAAATGAAATGAAATGAAATGAAATGATATGATATGATATGATATGATATGATATGATATGATATGATATGATATGATATGATATGATATGATATGATATGATATGATATGATATGATATGATATGATATGATATGATATGATATGATATGATATGATATGATATGATATGATATGATATGATATGATATGATATGATATGATATGATATGATATGATATGATATGATATGATATGATATGATATGATATGATATGATATGATATGATATGATATGATATGATATGATATGATATGATATGATATGATATGATATGATATGATATGATATGATATGATATGATATGATATGATATGATATGATATGATATGATATGATATGATATGATATGATATGATATGATATGATATGATATGATATGATATGATATGATATGATATGATATGATATGATATGATATGATATGATATGATATGATATGATATGATATGATATGATATGATATGATATGATATGATATGATATGATATGATATGATATGATATGATATGATATGATATGATATGATATGATATGATATGATATGATATGATATGATATGATATGATATGATATGATATGATATGATATGATATGATATGATATGATATGATATGATATGATATGATATGATATGATATGATATGATATGATATGATATGATATAATATGATATGATATGATATGATATGATATGATATGATATGATATGATATGATATGATGTGATATGATATGATATGATATGATATGATATGATATCATATATGATGTGATATGATATGATATATGATATGATATGATAGAAAATTTTATTTCTATAGAAATTTTATTTGTATACAAAGTTTTGTCAAAATTTTATTTCTATAGAAAATATTCTCAAAATTTTATTTCTATAGAAAATTTTCTCAAAATTTTATTTCTATAGAAAATTTTGTCAAAATTTTATTTCTATACAAAATTTTTGTCAAAATTTTATTTCTATAGAAAATTTTCTCACAATTTTATTTCTTTAGAAAATTTTGTCTAATTTTTTTTTTCCATAGAAATTTTAGTAAAAATTTTATTTCCATGGAAATTTTAGTCAAAATATTATTTCCATAGAGATTTTTATCAAAATTTTATTTCTATAGAAAATTTTATTTCCATATGTCAATATTTTATTTCCATAGAAAATTTTGTTAAAAGTTTACTTCTATAGAAAATTTTGTCAAAATTTTATTTCTATAGAAAATTTTGTCAACATTTTATTTCTATACGAAATTTTCTCAAAATTTTATTTCTATAGAAAGCTTCTCAAAATGTTATTCCATAGAAAATTTTCGCAAAATGTTATTACTATAGAAAATTTCTCAAAATATTATTTCTTTAGAAAAATTTCTCAATATTTTATTTCTATAGAAAATTTTCTCAACATTTTATATATACACAAAATTTTGTCAAAATTTTATTTCCATAGAAAATTTGTCAAAATTTTATTCCTATAAAAAATTTTGTCAAAATTTTATGTCTGTAGAAGAATTTCTCAAAATATTATTTCTGTAGAAAATTTTCTCAAAACTTTATTTGCATAGAAAATTTTGTAAAATTTTTATTTCTATAGAAAATTTCTGAAAATATTATTTCTTTAGAAAATTTTCTCAATATTTTATTTCTATAGAAAATTTTCTCAACATTTTATTTATACACAAAATTTTGGCAAAATTTTATTTCCATAGAAAATTTTGTCAAAATTTTATTTCTATAGAAAATTTTGTCAAAATTGTATTTCTATAGAAAATTTTGTCAAAATGTTATTTATATAGAAAATTTTGTCAAAATGTTATTTCTATAGAAGAATTTCTCAAAATATTATTTCTATAGAAAATTTTCTCAAAATTTTATTTCTATAGAAAATTTTGTCACAATTTTATTTCTATGGAAAATTTTGTTAAATTTTTATTTCTATAGAAGAATTTCTCAAAATATTATTTCTATAGAAAATTTTCTTAAAATTTTATTTCTATAGAAAATTTCTCAAAATGTTATTTCTATAGAAAATTTTCTCAAAATTTTATTACTATAGAAAATTTCTCAAAATATTATTTCTTTAGAAAATTTTCGCAATAGAAAATTTTCTCAACATTTTATTTATACACAAAATTTTGCTAAATTTTATTTCTATAGAATTTTGTCAAAATTTTCTTTCCACAGAAGTTTTAGTCAAAATTTTATTTCCACAGAAATGTTAGTCGAAATTTTATTTCCACAGAAATTTTAATCAAAATTTTATTTCCATAGAAAATTTTGTCAATATTTTATTTCCAATTTTGACAAAATTTTATTTCCATAGAAAATTTTGACAAAATTTTATTAAACTGTGTTGATATGATATGAGACCCTTTGGTCCCAAGTCTCCCCCTATCTACGGTCCCTCCTCCCTCCCTTATATATCAAATTTTGACAACATTTTAGTAAACTATGTTGATATGATATGAGACTCTTTGGTCCCAAATCTCCCCCTATCTACGGTCCCTCCTCCCTTCCTAATAAATCAAATTCGAGTGCTGCATAGTCCGCTAAAAAATTCCCAGCTTAGTACCTCAGTCTTCATGAACTCCATTCGGGAAACTATTCAATAAAAACAAATTCCCTAAACAAAACTAAGCTTGACTTAAGTTTGAATACAACCTGTTGACTTCGAACTTCATACCAAATGTAATACAGCATGTGTGATCATAGCAAAGCGATATACTACACTATGTTAGCCAAGTTGGTTACCATAAACAAACAGTTTTAGACGAACTTTTGACGGTAAAACAACGCTTGAACGGATAAACTAAAAATCTTTAACCAGAGAGAGAGCGTTACTCTTTTTTTGTGAGGCAACGGAATGCCCCTATGATCGATGTATAAAAAAACCCATGGACTCAAAACAAACGGGCGTGCGCAAATGAATCTTCTCTGGTAGCGGTAGTGCAACAGTAAAAAAAGTAAATTCAACAAAAAAAAAATAAGAAAATGTGAAAATGACCAAAACACAAAAACAACAACAGCAGCAATAATAATAATAGTAGTTGAAAGTTGCTACCATTAAAGCGTAAAAACTATAAACAATTGCTTGTCCATCCGTCTGTCGATTGTGGAGTAGCTGTATTTCTGGGCAAACCCGAATGGACAACAATCGCCTGTTGATCGATCGATTATGATGTTGGCTCTCCCAGACAGCCGGCTGGTAAAGTGATCATCAAACGGAACTGGAGTTACCCATTATTGTGTTTGTTTGGTAGTTTTTTTTATATAACTATGCAAAAAAATAAATATGTAGTGGATTGAAAATTGTAAACAAAAAAAAAAACAACGAAATTTAAACGAAGCATAACCGAAAGCCATACAAATACAATAACCGAATATTCGAATTTATTGAATCGAAATCATCGAAATATAACTGAAGTCAAAAAATAATAATGTAGTGCAATAAAAAAGTAAACAAAATATGAAAGTAACAACCTTATTATTGTTGTCTGTGCATTGTATTGTTTCCCCTCTTGAAGGTTAAATTTTGTTCGCTTTGAGACTTGAAAAAAAACAAGAAGAAAAAAGGAAAACCTGAAATAACCATCACCCAAGTGATTTACATTTTAATGGCCTATTAACTTAAATGTGTCAAATAAAAGTTGTTTGCTTGATGCACTCTAATAAAGAAGATATCATTTTTGTTATGTATTTAAAATAAGTGTGAACAAAATGCATGCTCAAGGAATTATCACCAAAATGGATTAAATTTTAGCTGTCATTGTTGGTATGGAATATTATGAATGGTTACATTTCAATATCAAAGCTGACAAAGTAATACCATGACATGGTCAATTTGGTACTCAAACTTAGGAAATAAAAAAAATGAAGCTGAAGCAGTCAGTTCGGCAGAGTGAAGTTATCCTCTATCATTGAAGAAGTGGCATACAAAAAGTGTCATTAATAATAAGAGAGACAGTATAATATTCGGCATTATAATTGAAAATTTATTAGAAATATAACAAAAAATGTAGCACAAATTCTAGAAAGTGTGGCTTTTCGTTGCACAAAAATGCCGTTCAACCATATAAGAGGATTATCGAAGCTATGCCGAATACGGCAGGATCCCCATGACAACGGGTCCTAGACACGGTTGCCACAGTTGGTAAAATTCTACCAAAATTGGTAGATTTTATACTGTTTGGTAGATTGATGGAATTCTTGATGTTTTGGTAGATCTTGCAAATTATTCCTCTTCAACTAAGAGCTACTTCATAAAATTTCTATAGAAACAAAATTTTCACAAAATTTTCTATAGAAATAAAATTTTGACAAAATTTTCTATAGAAATAAAATTTTGACAAAATTTTCTATAGAAAAAAATGATGAAATAAAATGTTAGCAAAATTTTCTATAGAAATAAAATTTTGACAAAATATCCTATAGAAATAAAATTTTGACAAAATTTTCTATAGAAATAAAATTTTGACAAAATTTTCTATAGAAATACAATTTTGACAAAATTTTCTATAGAAATAAAATTTTGATAAAATTTTCTATAGAAATAAAATTTTGACAAAAATTATCTATAGAAATAAAATTTTGACAAGATTTTGTATAGAAATAAAATTTTGACAAAATTTTCTATAGAAATAAAATTTTGACAAAATTTTCTATAGAAAAAAAATTGATAAAATTTTGACAAAATTTTCAATAGGAATAAAATTTTGACAAAATTTTCTATAGAAATAAAATTTTGACAAAATTTTCTATGAAAATAAAATTTTGACACAATTTTCTATAGAAATAAAATTTTGACAAAATTTTCTATAGAAATAAAATTTTGACAAAATTTTCAATAGGAATAAAATTTTGACAAAATTTTCTATAGAAATAAAATTAAAGAAAAAAATTCTATAGAAACAAAATTGCGACACAATTTTCTACAGAAATACAATTTTGACAAAATTTTCTATAGGAATAAAAATTTTACAAAATTTTCAATAGGAATAAAATGTTGACAAAATTTTGAATAGAAATAACATTTTGACAAAATTTTCTATAGAAATAAAATTTTGACAAAATTTTCTATAGAAATAAAATTTTGACAAAATTTTCTATAGAAATAAAACTTTGACAAAATTTTCTATAGCAATAAAATTTTGACAAAATTTTCTATAGAAATAAAATTTTGACAAAATTTTCTATTGAAATGAAATTTTGATAAAATTTTCTATTGAAATGAAATTTTGATAAAATTTTCTATAGGAATAAAATTTTGGACAAAATTTTCTATAGAAATAAAATATTGACAAAATTTTCTATAGAAATAAAATTTTGACAAAATTTTCTATAGAAATAAAATTTTGACAAAATTTTCTATAGAAATAAAATTCTAACAAAATTTTCTATAGAAATAAAATTTTAACAAAATTTTCTATAGAAATAAAATTTTGACAAAATTTTCTATAGAAATAAAATTTTGACAAAATTTTTAATAGAAATAAAATGTTGACAAAATTTTTAATAGAAATAAAATTTTGACACAATTTTCTATAAACATAAAATTTTGACAAAATTTTCTATAGAAATAAAGTGCTGACAAAATTTTCTATAGAAACAAAATTGTGACACAATTTTCTATAGAAATACAACTTTGACAACATTTTCTATAGAAATAAAATTTTGTCAAAATTTTCTATAGAAATACAATTTTGACAACATTTTCTATAGAAATAAAGATTTTACAAAATTTTCTATAGGAATAAAAATTTGACAAAATTTTCAATAGGAATAAAATGTTGACAAAATTTTGAATAGAAATAACATTTTGACAAAATTTTTTATAGAAATAAAATTTTGACAACATTTTCTATAGAAATAAAATTTTTACAAAATTTTCTATAGAAATAAAGATTTTACAAAATTTTCTATAGGAATAAAAATTTGACAAAATTTTCAATAGGAATAAAATGTTTTCTATAGAAATAAAATTTTGACAAAATTTTCTATAGAAATACAATTTTGACAAAATTTTCTATAGAAATAAAACTTTGACAAAATTTTCTATAGCAATAAAATTTTGGCAAAATTTTCTATAGAAATAAAATTTTGACAAAATTTTCTATTGAAATGAAATTTTGATAAAATTTTCTATTGAAATGAAATTTTGATAAAATTTTCTATAGGAATAAAATTTTTGACAAAATTTTCTATAGAAATAAAATATTGACAAAATTTTCTATAGAAATAAAATTTTGACAAAATTTTCTATAGAAATAAAATTTTGACAAAATTTTCTATAGAAATAAAATTTTAACAAAATTTTCTATAGAAACAAAATTTTAACAAAATTTTCTATAGAAATACAATTTTGACAAAATTTTCTATAGAAATAAAATTTTGACAAAATTTTTAATAGAAGTAAAATGTTGACAAAATTTTTAATAGAAATAAAATTTTGACACAATTTTCTATAAACATAAAATTTTGACAAAATTTTCTATAGAAATAAAATTTTGACAAAATTTTCTATAGAAATAAAATTTTGACAAAATTTTCTATAGAAATAGAATGTTGACAAAATTTTCTATAGAAATAAAATGTTGACAAAATTTTCTATAGAAATAAAATTTTGACAAAATTTTCTATAGAAATAAAATTTTGACAAAATTTTCTATATAAATAAAATTTTGACAAAATTTTTATAGAAATAAAATTTTGACAAAATTTTCTATAGAAATACAATTTTGACAAAATTTTCTATAGAAATAAAATTTTGACAAAATTTTCTATAGAAATAAAATGTTGACAAAATTTTCTATAGAAATAAAATGTTGACAAAATTTTCTATATAAATAAAATTTTGACAAAATTTTCTATAGAAATAAAATTTTGACAAAATTTTTTATAGAAATAAAATTTTGACAAAATTTTTTATAGAAATAAAATTTTGACAAAATTTGGTATAGAAATAAAATTTTGAAAAAATTTTCTATAGAAATAAAATTTGGACAAAATGTTCAATAGGAATAAAATTTTGACAAAATTTACTATAGAAATAAAATTAAAAAAAAATTACAAAAACAAAAACAAATAAAATTTTGACAAGATTTTCTATACAAATACAATTTTGACAACACTCTCTATAGAAATAAAATTTTGACAAAATTTTCAATAGAAATAAAGATTTTACAAAATTTTCTATAGGAATAAAAATTTGACAAAATTTTCAATAGGAATAAAATGTTGAAAAATTTTGAGTAGAAATAAGATTTTGACAAAATTTTCTATAGAAATAAAATTTTGATACAATTATCTATTGAAATAAAATTTTGATAACATTTTCTATAGAAATAAAGTGCCGTCAAAATTTTCTATAGAAATAAAATTTTGACAAAATTTTTCTATAGAAATTAAATTTTGAGAAAATTTTCTGTAAAATAAAATTTTGAGAAAATTTTCTATAGAAATAAAATTTTGAGAAAATTTTCTATGGAAATAAAATGATGACAAAATTTACTATGGAAATAAAATTTTGACAAAATTTTCTATACAAATAAAATTTTGTTAAAATTTTCTATAGAAACAAAATTTTGACAAAATTTTCTATAGAAATAAAATTTTGCTAAAATTGTCTATAGAAACAAAATTTTGACAAAATTTTCTATAGAAATACAATTTTGACAAAATTTTCTATAGAAATAGAAATTTTACAAAATTTTCTATAGAAATTAAATTTTGACAAAATTTTCTATAGAAATAAAGTGCTGACAAAATTTTCTATAGACATCAAATTTTGATAAAATTTTCTATAGAAATAAAATTTTGCTAAAATTTTCTATAGAAACAAAATTTTGACAAAATTTTCTATAGAAATACAATTTTGACAAAATTTTCTATAGAAATAGAATTTTTACAAAATTTTCTATAGAAATAAAATATTGAAAAAATAAGTTTTTTGTTTGGTAGAATTTTCTCCAAATCTTGGTAGAATAGTTTTGGCTCGAGTGGCAACCGTGGTCCTGGGTCCACAAAATAAGAGAAAACATATGAACTCTGAACCTTGCGATAAGAGTAAATCTACACTGAAAACATATTTTCGTTTTTTTTTTAATTCTTTTATTAGTTTTTGTTCGCTTTGTTCGACTGCGAGAATGATCACTTGTAGTGGCATCTCGTTGAATGTTTTAGGCAATTGTACACTCAAAAAAGAAATTAAGCAATTGTACACTCAAAGAAAAAATAATATTTTGTGAGAAATACGAATTTAGTAAATCTTTATGCTTCATTAGTTTACAAATTTTTCCCGTTTTTTAGTTCATTTATTTAACGTACGCAAAAAATTATTAGAGTAAAGGAAACTTTCTCCAAACATAATAATTTCATGAACTCCAATAAAGTTAAATTGGCTTTAGTGAAACAGAGGGCTATAGATGATTTTGAGGGTTATAGACGATTTCTTCAAATCAAATATCTTTTTCTTTAAAAAATTTCCTTAGTTCCAAGACAAATGACTTTAGCGGAGGGACGCAAATTTCCAAGATTCGTGTCCTAAATTTAATGAAAAAAAAAAACAAAAGTTGAATATCATCTCGCGGTAGCGCTCACCATTCATAGATATGTTACGATACGCATCATCTTTGAAGAAGTACTATGGTCCAATCATGACATCGGCCCATAAACCGGATCTGACTTTTTCTGCATTGGCAGCTTTGCCAATTCTTCTGGCTGATCCTTACTTCAAACTCGATAATTCTGCTTGTTTATCTACCCATTGAGCCAAAAATAAGCTTCGTTGATGAATACAATTTTTCGCGCGATGAAATATAAAGTATAGAGCAAACTGAAAATGTTTGACAGTGAAACAAAATACGAATTACGTGTCAACTGTTTAAACCAGTGTTGCACAAAATATAATAGCTAAAAAGTGACCCTTTAGTTAACAGATTAGGGATCGATTTCCAGATTAAGTTGGGTATGCGGAAAGACTAAGCTGAAAAGCTTAGTTTTTCCACGGTTACATTTTTGAATCAATTAATTTAAAAATGTTATTATAATTGAACGAAATCAATTTTTTACAAATTTTCCATTCAAGTTTTTAGAAAATATATAATATATATTTTAGCACTTTTAATTTTAGACTTTTCGTGGAAATTTTTAACATAGTACTCAGCTTTAGGGATAATAAGGTCGAATATCGACTTTTCGTTTGATCAACTTGTCAAATAGTCGCATAATCGACATTGTAATCTTCAAAATCGAATAATCGACTTTTTGAAAATCTCACATCGGCTAATCGATTTGTAATATTGATCAAATTTGACCAATTAAACGTCAGCCGATATGAAACAGGGAATCCTTGATTCTTTTTACAACCTACCATATAGGGTTTAAATAGATCTGTTTTGTGTATAGGCCGATTTTCTGAGAAAGTAGAAGCCGTAATTTTTAAGAGTTATTTCGATCCATTTTTCCATATAGTCCCTATATAGATCGAGACACACATTTTAATTTAAAAACAAATGTCCTAATTTGAGTATTGAAATGACCATTATGGTATTTTTTTAGTCTATTACTAAAAAAATATTCTATTGTGATAGCTGTTGTTTTTTTAACAAAAATTATTCAGTCATTTATTTGATATTTAAATAAAGTCACATACAAACCAAACAAGAATAATAATCTCTATTTCGAAAATAGCAAAGCACTGAAAATCCAATCGTCAAGAAGCCACACAATCCTAAAGAGAATTGTATTCTACTCAAATTACTGTGTATTATCCCTCTTACTCTCATCTATATATGAAATTATAATTGTGTAGCAAATGAGAATTGTGTGCATTATTTTAATTCTTCAAAGCATTGGAAATCGGATTACAAAGTGAGAACATATTGTCAACCTATACAATAACATTTTAAAGACAAAATCGAAGAAAATAAACGACAATTGAAAAACAGACAAGATTAAACGACCAACATTTCTAACCAAGAGAAAAGAAAGAATAAAATCGATAATATATACTAAACAACAAAATGTGAATATAATTCGAAATTAAATTAAAAACATTCGCGAAAACAAATTAAAAAGAACTACTCGAAAAGTAAAAGAAAACTTTAGCCAATTTGGCTAATACGGGTTTGATATTAATCCCTTCTCCCCATATCCCCAAACCCTTGAATGTGTCGAAAAATGTTAACTCTTCAACCTTGACGCGCCTCAAATCTTCACAGCAACGTTCGATTTTCTATTCAACTGCTTCCCTTACCAGATCCTCTAAAATGCATCACATACAACGTAAACCCTCCAGTGAGACCCTAACCAGTGTGGGTATGGATAGTACCATCGATTCACGTATATCCAGTACAGAAATACCACAAATGGAATTACTCAAAATCAATTATGTCCATCAATGTAAAGAGGCATTTATGACCAAAACTGGATCAAATCCCAATTACAGTTATATGGAATATAAAAGAAGTTTACCTCAAGTCCATTTGGGAATGATGCCAAGTAGTGGTGGTGGCGGAGGAGGGGGACAAATGAGGAAAAATGTGGCCCGTATAACAGTCAACAATAACAATAATAATAGTCGCCAAGAGGCCCCTAATAAGCCATTACCACCACCTCCTTTGCCTACTGTAGAGTCATGGGAATTTCTACAAAATTCCCCCAAACGTACTACAAATTCACCGCCAAAATTGATAAAACCTCCAGTAAGCAATGCGCCGGGAATGATCCATCCCAATGATTCATCTAGCCCAAATTGTTGTCGTTCTCCTTCGCCTTCAACCTGTGATACAGGTTGTGAATCGGATAACACCTTGAATGGAGATGGTGTCAAATCCAATAGCTGGGATTATCGTAATCGCATATCAACTTGTGACATACGAAGGGATATAGCTAGGGCTGGTATCAAATCAAGAGCCGATCGTATAGCTCGTATTGAACAAACCGAATGTGAACATGCACCCAAGAAACTTGGAACACCTGTACCATCCACCTCTAATCCCAAGGAAGCAGTGGCCAAAATCAATCGTATGTTTGAACAACAAAAGGTTAAACAAAATTTACCACCTCAACCAAGTCGACCGGCTCCTATACCTTATAAGGAACCTAATCGCAGATTAAAACCTTCCGTGTCCTCCTCGTCCTCCTCAAATGATAATCAAGTGGGCAGATATAGAATATCCTTAGATGCCAGTAATGAATGTGTGGTTTGTCTCTCCTCCAAAGAGTCTTCCACAAATTCCTGTTGCTCTTCTCCAGCAGCACAAGAAGATGCCAGTAATAATCCGTATCGTCGCCATGAATCAAAAGATCAAAAACCAATATCACGTATACCCAAACCCATTAATGAACCTAGAATGTTGGGAGGATCAAAACGTGTGGAAAACTCCGTAGGACCGTCAAAATCCCAAGAAAATTCCAAACATTCCCTTTCCACAGATCAAGATCAAATACCTTTAAGGAATTCCCGTCTCCCGGGAACAGTGGGTCAATATCAAAAATCCAAAGTTGAAAGAGTCCATATAAGAAAGAAACGACAACCTTTACTTATCATTAATCAATTGAATGAACCTAGCAAACCAGGCTTGGAAGAAGAGAAATCCAAACTGAATCGTATAACTTGTGGCTATAAAAATTGTAACTTTACCAATTGTCCCATGTCCAAATCCCAACATGATTTACATAAAGTTGAAGATGAAGTTGTGGAGAAATCTGAAGTTCAAGACTCAAAATTCAAAAGATTATCTTTGGAAAGTAATTCCGATTCAGGAGTTTCATCATCCAATGATGACCATAGGAAGGGTTCAGCAGCACAAAATCATCTAAAAAACATTGAAAAGTGCTCGGATGTTAAAGTCAGCAAGGCATCTAGGAAATCCGGGCACTTTGATGACGACGACTATGCCTATGAAAAATATAAACTCTCCAAGGATTTGGATGAAGATTATCCCAATGATGGAGCGACAGCTAAGGGAACATCAGGATCACATATTAAAATCCAAGTGGGTAAATCTTCAATTACTTCCTTTTCGGGCCATTATAGTAATACCGGAGATCCCAATGATGTTAGTAACTTTGCCAAAAAGAATCTAACTAAAGCCACTACAAATGAAGCATTAAATAATTCCACCATAGCCAAATCCCAGGGTTCCGCCTCAACAAAGCAATGTAACCTGGAAAATGAGCAACGCTTAAAGATTCAAAATAATTTACAAACCAAGACGGGGAAGAACTTGACCAAAATCCAAATTGATGATGATTGGGTAATGGATGGTTGTGGAGAACATGAGGAAGATTTCATAGAAGCTGATTCTCTAATGATTACAGACACAACATCCGTCATGAAGAAGCCCATTAACTGTAATGAAAATTCGGTGAAAATATTCGTTCGCAGCTCTTCACAGAATAATCATGACCTTACCCGATCCTCTTGTATATCGGCCAACTCTTTTGTATCCCAAACTTCGGTATGTACTGAAAATTCTTCAGCTCATTCCACATGCTCCTCGAGTAGTTGTTGTTCTTCTTCGTCTTCGGGCTCGAGCTCTTCGGGATGTTCAGCCAGTTCCCATGCCGGTGATAATCAATCATTGTGTGATTCCGAAAGAGATTGTTGCTGTCCAACATTCTCCAATACCAATGGTATGTTCTTCCATAGAGCTTCGACCACTTCGACCTTAATTGAAGATCAAAGAGCCTTTGCAGGTTCCCCTCTTAGCAGTACCGATGCCATTAGTGATGTAAGCTGTACCAGTTGTTCCACTTCAAAAGCCACAATCGTAGGGGCACCCATAACATCAGCTCAAAACTCCCGTATGACTTCAAAACGCCCTTGCTGTCAAAGCGATAATGGTATATTCTGGAATAATTCCTATATGTCTATGGAAGGCCATGAATCAAATGATGTGCCCTGCTATTGTAGTATGTCCAGTTGTGATGAGGATAATTGTTCCTATTACGAAGGAGAACCTGGTCCGAATACCCCGAAGGATAGCTCCCGCTGCAAGGATAACATAAAAATTGAAATAACTCACTCTTATCCAGAGGATAGATCAGTAACAAAACCCCAATATCAACAACTTCCCAACCTTCATCATCATCATCCATCAAAGCAATTACTAATACCCAACGCCCAAGCGAAACGTAATAGTCGCTCCAGTACTGGTGAAGAGATTTTAATGCGTAATCAATTGTTGAGAAAGGTAAGTGGATTGATATCTTCCGCCCAATATTTTTTCTTGTTTCCAAAAAAACTAAAGTAATAAGCTAGCCTTAGTCAACAGAACTGACCCTCTGCAATATGAAAAAAAGTCAAACCTCTAAATTACCAAACTAGAGATAACGCAGCTCAACGCCCTCTTACCTTATCCCCCTACCAAACCATTCCATTATTATTATTATCCACTCCATTGAAGCGGAAACACATGTCCAATGTGCAATCTTCATCGGCAATCCATACAAAAAAAATCTTTGAATTTTCATAAGAAGAGCATTTTTGTGAAGTTGTTTCCGTTTCACTTGCTGATGTCTAGAGTTTCTCCATGTTTTTTTAAGTGGTTGGAGGGATTTTTTTTTTACCATTCATAAGTTTTCAATAAATAATAGAGACTCACGACATTGAAACATTATTGTTTTTTTTTTTTTTTTACCAGGTTGCAGTAATCTATAGTTTCTATTAATATACCTGGTGGTTATATAAAATATTTAGAAATTCAAGATAATACAAATGCAATTAGGCTAAGCAATGTGCGATGGTTGCTTCACCTCACTCTGTTTGGCTCTCCTTTTGCACTTCCTTCTTCAGAAAGGAATGTAATAACTTTTATTAGAAAGTAAGCCTCTGCCCTGAATCAATCAATCAAACCTTTTCAAATCAATTAAATCTGATGAAACCTTTTTTAAAAACAAATGCAACCTTTTCCTTGTCAAAGCATTTGTTCTTTCTACATTCACCCTTAAATCCGAATTCATCGATCACAAACAAATTAAAACATACACGAAGTTGTTTAAAATTTTTAAGCATAAAAGTAAAAAAGCTAAATTATATACCTCCATTGACATCTTCTTCAATTTCTTCACAACTATTCAAAGACTAAAACTGATGAAGAAGCTTCCTTTTGAGAGTTAAGATATTGTAACGATAACAAGCCAATTGTCACATTTACGATTGTCAACTCCAAGTATTTGACCAAATTCCAACATTAATAGTAAATGAAAGAATCTAACGGCTCCATATCTTGGATATTCTCTGAAAGATTTATGAACAAACCATCTCAAGCAACCTAATTTCTTCAAGAGCCTGTGGCATAATGGATTATGTGACTAGCTCTGGTCATTGATTCTTTTAACCATCATGCATTCATAATGTCCATAGCATTTAACAAACTTAGTGGTACAAACATTTTCTTCACATTTAACTGTGTGGTTTCTTTCATTTGACCATTGCTTGGAAACGAGAGTTAATAAAGTTGTGTGCTAAGAGATGCTCTATTCACTTCCCATGCAGTGTCTCTGAATAGAAGCTAAGCCAATGACAAGACAATGTAGAGGAGTTAGAGCATATCAAGCTCACCATATGTGTAAATTACCCCCACACCATTAAATTAACGCTGAATAATAAACAATTTAGACTCTTGTCATAGTAGGGGAAAAGTTTTCAATGAAAGTTTGATACTAAGTTTAAAAATACGTTGTCGAGGAAATTTTCTATAGAAATAAAATTTTGACGAAAATGTCTATCAAAATAAAATGTTGGCAAAATTTTCTATTGAAATAAAATTTTGACAAAATTGTCTATCAAAATAAAATTTTGACAAAATTTTCTATTGAAATAAAATTTTACAATTTTTTTTTTTAAATAAAGTTTGGACAAAATTTTCTATAGAAATAAAATTTTGAAAAAATTTTCTATAGAAATAAAATTTTGACAAAATTTTCTATAGAAATAAAATTTTGAGAAAATTTTCTATATAAATAAAATTTTGACAAAATTTTCTATCAAAATAAAATTTTGACAAAATTTTCTATAAAAATAAAATTTTGACAAAATTTTCTATAGAAATAAAATTTTTCCATTTGTTTTGTTTTGTTATTGTTGGTTTTGTTCTTTAAGCATTGTTGTTGTTTTTTTATTTCAGCTTAAAACCATACATTGACTAAACTACAAGAGTAGCTTAACCAACAGAGGAAAAGAATGTTTGTCAAATTTATTTGGGCAAAGCCCTATAGACTGCAAGATGGTTGGATGGACGCACGTTTCGGAATTACCACATTCCTCATCAGCATCCTCTACTTGCAGCAAAACTATCAACCAATTATCAGAATAAATTCAGGCAGTTTATTAAACCCAACAAAAACCACACTTGAACCCTCCGAAAAAAGGTTTTACATTGATAGCCGGCTTATGCCGAAATAAACTCGAAACAAACATATCTCTTTTCCTATGCCACTGTCAAATCATCGATTTGAATTCACATGGCTGGGTTTATTTTGAGCGTGCCTCCTCTTCTTTTTCCATTTGTTTTGTTTTGTTATTGTTGGTTTTGTTCTTTAAGCATTGTTGTTGTTTTTTTATTTCAGCTTAAAACCATACATTGACTAAACTACAAGAGTAGCTTAACCAACAGAGGAAAAGAATGTTTGTCAAATTTATTTGGGCAAAGCCCTATAGACTGCAAGATGGTTGGATGGACGCACGTTTCGGAATTACCACATTCCTCATCAGCATCCTCTACTTGCAGCAAAACTATCAACCAATTATCAGAATAAATTCAGGCAGTTTATTAAACCCAACAAAAACCACACTTGAACCCTCCGAAAAAGAGATATGTTTGTTTCGAGTTTATTTCGGCATAAGCCGGCTATCAATGTAAAACCTTTTTTCGGAGGGTTCAAGTGTGGTTTTTGTTGGGTTTAATAAACTGCCTGAATTTATTCTGATAATTGGTTGATAGTTTTGCTGCAAGTAGAGGATGCTGATGAGGAATGTGGTAATTCCGAAACGTGCGTCCATCCAACCATCTTGCAGTCTATAGGGCTTTGCCCAAATAAATTTGACAAACATTCTTTTCCTCTGTTGGTTAAGCTACTCTTGTAGTTTAGTCAATGTATGGTTTTAAGCTGAAATAAAAAAACAACAACAATGAAATAAAATTTTGACAAAATTTTCTATAGAAATAAAATTTTAACAAAATTTTCTATAAAAATAAAATTTTGACAAAATTTTCTATAGAAATAAAATTTTGACAACATTTTCTATAGAAATAAAATTTTAAGAAAATTTACTATAGAAATAAAATTTTGAGAAAAATGTCAGTAAAAACAAAATTTTGAGAAATAAAATATTGACAAAATTTTGTCAGAATTTTCTATAGAAATAAAATTTTGACAAATTTCTTTATAGAAATAAAATTTTGAGAAAATTTTCTATACAAATAAAATTCGGAAAATTTTTTCTATAGAAAAAAACATTTTGAGAAAATTTTCTATAGAAATAAAATTTTGACAAAATTTCCTATAGAAATAAAATTTTGAGAAAATTTTCAATAGAAATAAAATTTTAACAAAATTTACTATAGAAAGAAAATTTTAAGAAAATTTTCTATAGAAACAAAATTTTGACAAAATTTTCTATAGAAATAAAACTTTGAGAAAAATTTATATAAAAACAAAATTTTGAGAAAATTTTCTATAGAAATAAAATTTTGAGAAAATTTTCTACAGAAACAAAATTTTGACAAAAATTTCTATAGAAAGAAATAAAACTTTGAGAAAAATTTCTATAAAAACAAAATTTTGAGAAAGTTTTATATAGAAACAAAATTTTGACAAAATTTTTTATAGAAATAAAACTTTGGGAAAAATTTCTATAAAAACAAAATTTTGATAAATTTTTCTATAGAAATAAAATTTTAAAAAATTTTCTATAGAAATAAAATTTTGAGAAAATTTTCTATAGAAATAAAATGTTGACACAATTTTGTATAGAAATAAAATTTTGACAACATTTTCTATAAAAATAAAATTTTGACAAAATTTTCTATAGAAATAAAATTTTGACAAAATTTTCTATAGAAATAAAATTTTGACAACATTTTCTATAGAAATACAATTTTAACAAAATTTTCTATAGAAATAAAATTTTAACAAAATTTTCTATAGAAATAAAATTTTGAGAAAATTTTCTATAGAAATAAAATTTTAACAAAATTTTCTATAGAAATAAAATTTTGAGAAAATTTTCTATACAAATAAAATTTTGAGAAAATTTTCTATAGAAAAAAAAAATTTGAGAAAATTTTCTATATAAATAAAATTTTGAGAAAATTTTCTATAGAAATAAAATTTTGAGAAAATTTTCTATAGAAATAAAAATTTGGCAAAATTTTCTATAGAAAAAAAGTTTTGACAAAATTTTCTATAAATATAAAATGTTGACCAAATAAAATTTTAACAAAATTTTCTATAGAAATTAAGTTTTGACAAAATTTTCTATAAAAATAAAATTTTGAGAAAATTTTCTATAGAAATACAATTTTGACAAAATTTTCTATAAAAATAAAATTTTGACAAAATTTTCTATAAAAATAAAATTTTGAGAGAATTTTCTATAGAAATACAATTTTGACAAAATTTTCTATAAAAATAAAATTTTGACAAAATTTTCTATTAAAATAAAATTTTGACAAAATTTTTATAAAAATAAAATTTTGACAAAATTTGCTATAAAAATAAAATTTTGACAAAATTTTCTATAAAAATAAAATTTTGACAAAATTTTCTATAAAAATAAAATTTTGACAAAATTTTCTATAAAAATAAAATTTTGACAATAATTTCTATAAAAATAAAATTTTGACAAAATTTTCTATAAAAACAAAATTTTGAGAAAATATTGTATAGAAATAAAATTTTGAGAAAATTTTCTATAGAAATAAAATTATGACAAAATTTTCTATAGAAAAAAAGTTTTGACAAAATTTTCTATAAATATAAAATGTTGACCAAATAAAATTTTGACAAAATTTTCTATAGAAATAAAATTTTGACAAAATTTTCTATAGAAATAAAATTTTGACAAAATTTTCTATAGAAATAAAATTTTGACAAAATCTACTATTGAAATAAAATTTTGACAAAATTTTCTATAGAAATAAAATTTTGACAAAATTTTCTATAGAAATAAAATTTTAACAAAATTTTCTATAGAAATAAAATTTTGACAAAATTTTCTATAGAAAAACAATTTTAACAAAATTTTCTATAGAAATAAAATTTTGAGAAAATTTTCTATAAAAGTAAAATTTTGAGAAAAATTTTTATAGAAATAAAATTTTGAGAATATTTTCTATAGAAATAAAATTTTGAGAAAATTTTCTATAGAAATAAAATTTTGAGAAAATTTTCTATAGAAATAAAATTTTTAGAAAATTTTCTATAGAAATAGAATTTTGAGAAAATTTTCTGTAGAAATAAAATTTTGACAAAATTTACTATAGAAATAAAATTTTGAGAAAATTTTATATAGAAATAAAGTTTTGAAAATATTTTCTATAGCAATAAAATTTTAACAAAATTTCCTATAGAAAAAAAAATTGACAAAATTTTCTATAAAAATAAAATGTTGACCAAATTTTCTATAGAAATAAAATTTGGAGAAAATTTGCTATAGAAATAAAATTTTGAGAAAACTTTCTACAGAAATAAAATTTTCAGAAAATTTTCTATAGAAATAAAATTTTCAGAAAATTTTCTATAGAAATTAAGTTTTGACAAGACTTTCTATAAAAATAAAATTTTGACAAAATTTTCTATAGAAATAAAATTTTAACAAAATTTTCTATAGAAATAAAATTTTGAGAAATTTTTCTATAGAAATAAAATTTTGAGAAAATTTACTATAGAAATAAAATTTTGACAAAATTTTCTATAGAAATAAACTTTTAACAAACTTTTCAATAGAAACAAAATTTTGATAACATTTTTCTATAGAAATAAAATTTTAACAAAATTTTTAATAGAAATAAAATTTTGACAAAATTTTATATGGCAAATTTTTTTTTGACAAAATTTTAACTAAATTTTTTATAGAAATAAAAGTTTGCTAACATTTGCTATAAAAATAAAATATTGTAAAAATTTAGAAATTAAAGGTTGCAAAAATGTTTATAGAAATGAATTTTTAATAAAACTTTCTATAGGAATGGAAGCCATCGTGGTGCAATGGTTAGCATGCCTGCCTTGCATACACTGGGTCGTGGGTTCAAAACCAGTTTCGACCAAACACCGAAAAGATTTTCAGCGGTGGATTATCCCACCTCAGGAATGCTGGTGACATGGATTTAACATTTTTTTCGGCTAAATTTAATAATTTGTACCATTTTATTAATTGTTAATGTTTTAAACCTATTTGAAACAACAAAAATTCCCTTTAAAAATATGAAAAAAGCGGGTATAAAAAAAATTGACTCAAATGAACTTCCTGTGCAGTTATAATAAAGAACATCTTTGGGAGGGCATTTTGGAAGTTCTTTTAAAGTTGTGCCTTGAGAAGAACTTCCAAATTTTTTTGCTGGAATAGAATCGGGCGGCACTCAGTGATAAGAGAGAAGTTCACCACTGTTGTATCACAATGGACGAAATAGTATAAGTGAGGCTGAAATATCGGGCTGCCACTATACCTAACCTTCTATAGAAATAAAATGTGTATAATTTTGACAAAATCTATTATAAAAATAGAATTTTAACTAAATTTTCTATAGAAATAAATGTGTGACATCATTTTCTTTAAAAATAAAATTTTAACAAAATTTTCTATAGAAGTACAATTTTGACAAAATCGTCTATAATAATAAAATTTTCTAAAAATCTACTATAAAAATAAAATTTGACAAAAATAAAATTTTCCAAATGTTTTCTATAAAAATAAAATTTTGCTAAAACTTTCAAATGAAATAAAATTTTGACAAAATTTTCTATAGATATAAAGGTGGCAAAAAAAGTCTAAAAAAATAAAATTTTGTAATAATTTTCTATAGAAACAAAATTTTGCAAATATTTTCCATAGGACTAAAATTTTGCAAAAATTTTCTGCATAAATAATATTGTGACAAAATATTATGTAAAAATATAAATATATAATACACAACAATGAGAATGAGAATTTTTACGCCGAATAAATAAACTGTTTTATAGGAAGAATAAACTAACTCGTACGAAAATTGAACTAAATTGTACTCTACATTTTGCGATTTCCACAAAACGATGTTAAAACCAGGAAAATTCAATGCCCTGTTGTTGTTCACGAAAATGACACCCACTCATAGAAGAAAAAATTAACTAAAAGTAAAGAAAAAATCATTGGCGTCAAATATCAATTTTAACCATACAGTAGTTCATTCTTACTATTTTTGCACGCTCACAAAAAATCGCTTCTGTAACATATACTCCCAAACATATTTTGCTTCAAGCATATACATTTTTGGCTATTGCCCAAACATTTATATGTTTGATCTCTTCCAATATATAATATGTTTGAAAGCATATTGGTCTAAACAATATATGTTTGGGTAGTCAATTTCCAAACATTTTGTATTTTTGCATCCAAATTCAATAATGTTGTCTTCCAAAAAACAATATGTTATTATGTGAACATATAATATGTTTGGAAGCATTTTGCACCCAAAAATATTATATGCTTAAAAAAATTCTCCCAAACAATATTGTGCTCAAAATTTTATTTATTTATTTATATATTTACAATCATAATGAATTATGAAAATAAACAGGTAATATAGGTGCTAATAACATAGGTTTTCGACCTGAATGCTCAAAATTTTGTTTCTGCCCAATTGTATATTCCCCCACTCTTTCTCACTTCCACGAGATTTTTTAGTTCTTAGCACCTTTTTCTGTAATACAAACATTGTAGAAGAAATTATTCAATTGTATGATTTTTTTTTTTAATTTTACCTTTTGCCGGACGGGGATTCGAACAGCGGACCACACAGTTTGTAAGGATCAAAGAAGTAGCTGATCAATTGCCCAAGGAAAAATAAAATGTTAATTTTGTAATAACAAGCAACAACCACCAACTTAATTCAATATGGCTCCCTGTTAAATAGCGCTCCAAGCTACTAAACACATATATGTTTATAGGCTATTTCTAAATTAATATATGTTTGCATCCAAACATTTTATATTTAAAAACATTTTATGTCCCAAACATAATATGTTCTAACATATTAACATATATGTCCCAAACATGTTATGCTAGTTTATGAACATTATATGCTTGCACTCAAAAATATAGTGTTTAAACATTTGTGTTCCAAACATATAATGTTTATAGCCAAACATATGAAAAACAGTCTTTTTCATCCGTGTGGGAATCGTAGGAAAATGTTCATTTGATTTAGTTCATATTGAACTTATGTGTACGGTCATTGAACTTTATACCTTCGTTTAGTTCATAAAATGTTTGAGGCATACTTAAAAAAAAAACCAAAATTTCATTGGGCTGGGAAAATTTCGCAAATAATAAAATTTAACTACAAACAAATAATTTGTTTGCAATAAAAATAAGTTAAATTTAGCGTTACGTAAACTACGGATTTTTTTCTGTGTAGCAAACCAAATAGTTTTGTCATTATGATTTGCTACTAATTTTCTTTCCCAAGTCCACTGCAGAGAAGATTATGAAATAAATAATCATTGTTTATTGACCCAACTAAATTCTCACAACATATTGGTTTCCGGTGGACAAACAGCAACATTTCTTCTAGAGATTATTTTCCACTTCTAGTGAGAAAACAACGGTTATATATAATATTTACAACTAGGCGGTTATAAGATAAAGTGGAATTTCATAAAAATATATGAGACAACAATAGAAACTAACCCCGTAAGTTTCGCACGATGTTTTTTCCATTTTTTTATTGAGGAAAAAGAAGTGGCAAAAATAATGGAAATATCTCAGGCGAAAAATCTAAACTTCCTTTTTCAGCAATTGGCACAATATGCCAAAACCAGAAAATATAAATATGGAAACATTTTTCAGCAACAATTTTATTATTATTAATTTGCAAATAAAGATTGTTTACATCAACATTAGTATGTTGGCAAATAAAGACTTCACATGATTAACCGAAGTAGTGTTAACATCAACAATGTTCAAACACATGTTTGTTTGTTTCTTTTTGTTTACATAAAATCAGCGACCTAACTAAGTTGGATAACTTACAGACCTAATGAATGAACACCGCCAAATGTCACGACTTGATAATTAGTTCAACATTCACTACAATATCCCACTAACCAGCTAAGAGCCCAAACCGGTAGAGATAATAACTCAATCGGCGAGGAACTGAAGCCAACAAAAAAAATCCCAAATCTCCATCATATACATACCCCCAGAGTGCCATAGATATGGATATGAGTGCCATAGTGTATGGGTTATGTTGAAGATGATGAATCGGATCAAGCTGATCAAGCACAGTTATGAAATCTGTAATATTAATCGGCTTTTCCACATGGTTTTACTGCTTTGAAATGAGATAAATTGGTTTAAACCTTCGTTACATGATTTAATTTTTGGCAAGGATAACTATAATTCTAATAGCAAAACCCAATGTTATCTCAATTCTGACCAAATGCTAATAAAAGATACTCTGTCCCTCAAAAGGTTGAAAAAAATAACGGTAAAATATATAAGAGAAAACAACTAATACTGCATACAGCCAAGCCCTGTAACGAAAGCTTAAATAACTAAATCAAATGTTTGGAGAGTGTGGTATTACCAACGTTGCCACAATGAATTTTTATTTTGGACCAAGATTTTTCCAAAATTGGGCCAAAATTCCTACCAGTGGACCATTTTTCCAAAGTAAATTAATATAATTTAAAAGTTAAAATTGCTCAAAATTTTACTTCGATAGAAAATTTTGTCAAATTTTTATTTCTATTTATTTCTATGGAAAATTTTATCAAAATTTTATTTCTATAGAAAATTTTGTCAATTTTTGTTTCAATAGAAAATTTTGTCAAAATGTTATTTCTATAGAAAATTTTGTCAAAATTTTATTTCTCTAGAAATTTTTGTCAATTTTTGTTTCAATAGAAAATTTTGTCAACATTTTACTTCTATAGAAAATTTTGTCGAAATTTTATTTTTACAGAAAATTTTGTCAAAATTTTATTTCTATAGAAAATGTTTTCAAAATTTTATTCCTATAGAAAGTTATCGCCAGTTCTACAGAAATTTTTTTTTTTCAAAATTTTATTTCAATTGAAAATTTTGTCATCATTTTATTTCTATAAAAAATTTTATTTCTATAGAAAATTTTGTCAAAATTTTATTTCTGTAGAAAACTTTGTTAAAATTTTGGTCAAATTTTATTACGTTAGAAAATTTTGTAAAAATGTCATTTCTATAGAAAATTTAGCCAAAATTTGATTTCTATAGAATGTTATCACAAAATTTTATTTCTATATAAAATTATAACAAAATTTTCTTCCTATACAAATTTTTTGCATAATTTTTTACCTATAAAAAGTTTTTTAAGTCATAATTTTACTTCTATAGAAAATGTCGTCAAAATTTTATTGCTATAGAAAATTTTGTCATATTTTATTTCTTTAGAAAATTTTGTCAGTATTTTATTTCTCTAGATTTTGTTAAATTTTTGTTAAACTTTTATTCGTATAGAAATATATCGCAAGTTCTACAGAAATAAAATTTTGTCAACATTTTATTTCTGTAGAAAACTTTGTTAAAATTTTAGTTCATTAGAAAATTTTGTCAAAATTTCATTTCTATAGAAACTTTTGTCAAAATTTTATTTCTATAGTAAATTTCTCAAACTTTTATTTCTATATAAAATTTTTTAATATTTATTTCTGTACAAAATTTTTGCAAAATATTATTTCTTAAAAAAATGTTGTCAAAATGTTATTTCTATAGAAAATTTTGCCAAAATTTTATTTATATAGAAAATTTTGACAAAATTTTATTTCTATAGAAAGTTATCGCAAGTTCTAGAGAAACTAAATTTTGTCAAAATTTTATTTCTATAGAAATGTTTGTCAAAATTTTTTTTCTATAGAAAATTTGGACAAAATTTTTAATTTCTATAGAAAACTTTATTTCTATAGAAAATTTTGTCAAATTTTTATTTCTATATAAAATTTTGTCAAAATTTTATTTCTACAGAAAATTTTGTCAAAATTTTATTTCTATAGAAAATTTTGTTGAAGTTTTATTTCTATAGAAAATTTTGTCAAAATTTTATTTCTGTAGAAAATTTAGCTAAAATTTTATTTCTATTGAAAATTTTGTCAAAATTTTATTTCTATAGAAAATTTTGTCAACATTTTATTTCTATAGAAAATTTTGTCAAAATTTTATTTCTGTAGAAAATTTAGCTAAAATTTTATTTCTATTGAAAATTTTGTCAAAATTTTATTTCTATAGAAAATTTTGTCAAAATTTTATTTCTCTAGAAATTTTTGTCAATTTTTGTTTCAATAGAAAATTTTGTCAACATTTTATTTCTATAGAAAATTTTGTCCAAATTTTATTTTTACAGAAAATTTTGTCAAAATTTTATTTCTATAGAAAATGTTTTCAAAATTTTATTCCTATAGAAAGTTATCGCCAGTTCTACAGAATTTTTTTTTTTCAAAATTTTATTTCAATTGAAAATTTTGTCAACATTTTATTTCTATAAAAAATTTTATTTCTATAGAAAATTTTGTCAAAATTTTATGTCTGTAGAAAACTTTGTTAAAATTTTGGTCAAATTTTATTACGTTAGAAAATTTTGTAAAAATGTCATTTCTATAGAAAATTTAGCCAAAATTTGATTTCTATAGAATGTTATCACAAAATTTTATTTCTATATAAAATTATAACAAAATTTTCTTCCTATACAAATTTTTTGCATAATTTTTTACCTATAAAAAGTTTTTTAAGTCATAAATTTTGTCATATTTTATTTCTTTAGAAAATTTTGTCAGTATTTTATTTCTCTAGATTTTGTTAAATTTTTGTTTAACTTTTATTCGTATAGAAATATATCGCAAGTTCTACAGAAATAAAATTTTGTCAACATTTTATTTCTGTAGAAAACTTTGTTAAAATTTTAGTCCATTAGAAAATTTTGTCAAAATTTCATTTCTATAGAAACTTTTGTCAAAATTTTATTTCTATAGTAAATTTCTCAAACTTTTATTTCTATATAAAATTTTTTAATGTTTATTTCTGTACAAAATTTTTGCAAAATATTATTTCTATAGAAAATTTTGCCAAAATTTTATTTATATAGAAAATTTTGACAAAATTTTATTTATATAGAAAATTTTGACAAAATTTTATTTCTATAGAAAGTTATCGCAAGTTCTAGAGAAACTAAATTTTGTCAAAATTTTATTTCTATAGAAATTTTTGTCAAAATTTTTTTTCTATAGAAAATTTTGACAAAATTTTATTTCTATAGAAAATTTTGTCAACATTTTATTTCTATTGAAAATTTTGTCAAAATTTTATTTCTATTTTGTCAAAATTTTTAATTTCTATAGAAAATTTTATTTCTATAGAAAATTTTGTCAAATTTTTATTTCTATACAAAATTTTGTCAAGATTTTATTTCTATAGAAAATTTTGTCAAAATTTTATTTCCATAGAAAATTTTGTCAAATTTTATTTCTATAGAAAATTTTGTCAAAATTTTATTTCTATAGAAAATTTTGTCCAAATTTTATTTCTATCGGAGATGTTTTCAAAATTTTATTCCTATAGAAAGTTATCGCAAGTTCTACAGAAAAAAAATTTTGTCAAAATTTTATTTCAATTGAAAATTTTGTCAACATTTTATTTCGTTTTGTTTTGATATTGTTGGTTTTTGTTCTTTAATCATTGTTGTTGTTTTTTTGATTGCAGCTTAAAACCATACATTGACTAAACTACAAGTGTAGCTTAACCAACAGAGGAAAAGAATGTTTGTCAAATTTATTTGGGCAAAGCCCTATAGACTACAAGATGATTGGATGGACGCACGTTTCGGAATTACCACATTCCTCATCAGCATCCTCTACTTGCAGCAAAACTATCAACCAATTATCAGAATAAATTCAGGCAGTTCATTAAATTAACAATAAACCACACTTGAACCCTCCGAAAAAAGGCTTTACATTGATAGCCGGCTTATGCCGAAATAAATTTGTACAAACATCGCTCTTTTGTTGGGTTTAATCAACTGCCTGAATTTATTCTGATAATTGGTTGATAGTTTTGCTGCAAGTAGAGGATGCTGATGAGGAATTTGGTAATTCCGAAACGTGCGTCCATCCAACCATCTTGTAGTTTATAGGGCTTTGTCCAAATAAATTTGAAAACATTCTTTTCCTCTGTTGGTTAAGCTACACTTATAGTTTAGTCAATGTATGGTTTTAAGCTGAAATAAAAAAAAAAAACAAGTATATACGGCCGTAAGTTCGGCCAGGCCGAATCTTATGTATCCTCCACCATGGATTGCGTACACGCAAAGAAAAAAAACGTTTGGAAAACGTGTACCGAAAACGTTTTTCTTTTGTTAGAGTTTTTTGAATTGCTTCGAAAATTTTAAACTTTTATCACCAAAAAAATTCGTTTGTTACAAAATTTTTATTTTTTCAATAAAAAAAGTTATTTTTGAAATAACAACACAGTCCATTTCGTTTATATCAAACACTGTTCTTTTCTGACTTTAGGTCTTTAATAAGACACATTTTACAGTTCAAAATTTAATATAGTACAATGTAATGTTGAACATTTTTTCGGAATCTTCCGAATATATCTGGAATATATGTAAAAAAAAAAACAAAAGCAAAAAAAAAAAACTTTGGCCGAAGCAGGGATCGAACCCACGACCCTTGGCATGAGAGTCGGACGTAGCTACCACTGCTCCACGGTGGCAAACTAAATGTTTTTTCTGGTTAATAAACTTTGTTTATTCGGTTCGTGGGCGCCGCAAGCTATGCTATATAAATATAACTTATATGGATATTTATCTATTGATGACCATAACAGGTACATAGCTCAGTGGTTAGTGTGTTGGCTTACAATGTGCATGGTCCGCGGTTCGATTCTCCGTCCAGGCGAAAGGTAAAAAAAATTTTAAACATTTATAAAATCGTATAATTTCTTCTACATTGTTGGTATTACAGGAAAAGGTGTTAAGAACTAAAAATCTTCGTGGATGTGAGAAAGATGTGAGGGACAATGCAATTAGCAAGAAAATAATGTTTTTTTTTGAGCTAGTCTTTATGAAATTGTTTTTACATCCTGGAAAAGAAGAAACGTTTATCACAAAAAGTATATACTTTTCTTCCAAATACACTTCCTTACAGCGAAAAGCAAATGAGAAACGAACTTTGTTTGTCTAAAATTTCGTTTGGGAGGAAAGAATTATTTTTTTGCGTGTAGAAACTTCTACGAAAGACTGTCATCCACAAACGAAATGATTGGGTTGTGGTATCTTAAAACTTCTTAACATCGTTTTCTAAATTTTGAGTTAGTCCATACGTGGTATATATTAGACAAAAAAGTTATGTATAGTTAAGTCTACAAATACAAATTACGAATCGATCTGGACTTTTTGCACGGTACGTAGAGAGCCAGAATTGAAATATGGGAGTCGCTTTTATGGGGGCTATATACAATTATGAACTTGATATGGACCAATTTTTGTGTGATTTGAAATCGATTTATCTGAGACATATATATTACTAT
The DNA here is from genome assembly GCF_050003625.1 of Haematobia irritans. NCBI lineage: Eukaryota > Metazoa > Arthropoda > Insecta > Diptera > Muscidae > Haematobia > Haematobia irritans. Next base: position 154,839,485 of record NC_134401.1, on the reverse strand, counting down.
AGACCGATATGGACCTAGTTAGGCATGGTTGTCAACGACCACATACTAGCACAATGTACCAAATTTCAACTCACTCGGATGAAATTTGCTCCTCCAAGAGGCTCCAAAACGAAATCTCGGGATCGGTTTATATGGGGCTATATATGATTATGGACTGATATAGACCACTTTTAGCATGGTTGTTAAACATCATATACGATGACCACGTACCAAATGTCAAGCAGATCGGATGAATTTTCCTTCTCCAAAAGGCACCGGAGGTCAAATCTGGGGATCGGTTTATATAGGAGCTATATATAATTATGGGCTGATAGGAACCAATTCACGTACCAAATTTCAACCGAATGGAAAGAATTTTGCTCTTCCAAGGGGCTCTGGAGGTCAAATATGGGGGTCGGTTTATATGGGGCCTATATATAATTATGGACCGATTTCGACCAATCTTTGCATGGGAGTTTGAGGCCATATATTAACACCACGTACCAAATTTCAACTGAAACAGATGAATTTTAGTCTTCCAAGAAGCTCCGGAGGTCAAATCTGGTGATCGGTTTATGTTATATGGGGGTTATATATAATTATGGACCGATGTGGACCAATTTTTGCATAGTTGTTAGAGACCATATACTAACATCACGTACCAAATTTCAACAGAATGGAAAGAATTTTGGTGGTCAAATCTGGTGATCGGTTTATATGGAGGTTATATATAATTATGGACCGAAGTAGACCAATTTTTGCATGGTTGTGAGAGACCATATACTTACACCATGTACCAAATTTCAGCCGGATCGGATGAAATTTGCTTCTCTTAGAGGCCTCGCAAGCCAAATCGGGGGATCGGTTTATATGAGGGCTATATATAATTATGGACCGATGTGGACCAATTTTTGCATGGTTGTTAGTGACCATACACTAACACCATGTACCAAATTTCAGCCGGATCGGATGAAATTTGCTTCTCTTAGAGGCCTCGCAAGCCAAATCGGGTGATCGATTTATATGGGGGCTATATATAATTATGGACCGATGTGGACCAATTTTTGCATGATTGTTAGATACCATATACTAACACCATGTACCATATTTCAGCCGGATCGGATGAAATTTGCTTCTCTTAGAGGCCTCGCCAGCCAAATTTGGGGGTCCGTTTATATGGGGGCTATACGTAAAAGTGGACCGATATGGCCCATTTCCAATACCATCCGACCTACATCAATAACAACTACTTGTGCAAAGTTTCAAGTCGATAGCTTGTTTCGTTCGGAAGTTAGCGTGATTTCAACAGACGGACGGACGGACGGACATGCTCAGATCGACTCAGAATTTCACCACGACCCAGAATATATATACTTTATGAGGTCTTAGAGCAATATTTCGATGTGTTACAAACGGAATGACAAAGTTAATATACCCCCCATCCTATGGTGGAGGGTATAAAAACAACAACATTTTATTTCTATAGAAAATTTTCTCAAAATTTTATTTCTACAGAAAATTTTGTCAAAATGTATTTCTGTAGAAAACTTTGTTAAAATTTTAGTTCAATGGAAAATTTTGTTCAAATTTTATTTCGATAGAAAATTTCGTCAAAATGTCATTTCTATAGGAAATTTAGCCAAAATTTGATTTCTATAGAATATTATCACAAAATTTTATTTCTATATAAAATTATTACAAAATTTTCTTCCTATACAAATTTTTTGCATAATTTTGTTTAATTTTGTCATAATTTTACTTCTATAGAAAATGTTGTCAAATTTTTATTGCTATATAAAATTTTGTCAGTATTTTATTTCTTTAGAAAATTTTGTCAGTATTTTATTTCTCTAGAAAATTTGTTCAACTTTTATTCTTATAGAAATATTTCGCAAGTTCTATAGAAATAAAATTTTGTCAACATTTTATTTCTATAGAAAACTTTGTTAAAATTTTAGTTCATTAGAAAATTTTGTCAAAATTTCATTTCTATAGAAATTTTTGTCAAAATTTTATTTAAAGTTTATTTCCGACCATCGGACCAAATGTAAAAATTAATAATATTTTGGACCAATTTTGGACCAAAATGGCAAACCTGGGTATTACATTAACATTGAATGCAGAGAGCAATCAGTTTGAAAGAGAGGGAGAGAGAGTAGGTGTATACTCTTCTTAAGTAAACATTGTTCGTAAACCAACAGAGTAAATTCATTTTATTTTAATTCAATTCCTTTAAAATTGTCTCAATTGAAAGATATTAATTGAATTAAAAACAAATTATGCTAAATTAAATTGAATAGAAGTGAATGCAATATAAATGTATTTCAATTGAAGAAAAATAAATTAATTTACTTTAAATTAAACTAAACAATCTCAAAATAAATTAAAAATAAAACTGAATGAAGAAATTTTAAATATCGAATTAAATGGAAAATTAATAAATCAAAAATTATTAAAATGAATTTAAATTGAAATAAAATTATATTAAACAAATAAATACCTAAAATGAATTTAATTTTAATTAAAATTATATTTGAACAATTAATAAAACAAATAAACACGTTTAACCACAATGTTTACTTTTGTTTGGCAAATAATCATCCCTTCACTTTTCTATACAACCATGTACAATTAAAATTCGCATACCCGTGAAAGCTGTCTAATATTAAATTATAAACCATACCAAAAAGTGTCATGTTAAAATTCCAAAAATGTTTCCAAGTTTCCATTTCCTCATTTGTTTTTTTTTTTTTGCACTATATATTGTATGAAGTATTTAATTAACAGTAATTTGTATATCAATTTCGAAAAATAATAATGGGTGATGGTAGCCCCCCATCAAGACTACAAAATTAGGAAACCAAAGTAAAGCAAAATCTTCAAATGTTTCATGATAACTGTGCAAAAAACACTATTTTTGTCTATTATCTAAGACTTAAAGGTTGATTACATATTCGGCATGGTGAACATGATGAATTTTAATGTTTAGTTTTGGGGTTTTATATCGGGCAAATTTAAAAAAAAAAAAAAAAAAAAAAAAAAACAATTAAGCTCTCGTGATACTTCAATAAACTCTCACCGATTTCAATTGTAGGAAATAATAGGCTAGAATGAATAATGTGAATTGTATCAAAGTAAATGAAACGGAATTTAAAATATATATAAAAAACAATAGATTAATAACAAAAAAGGTCGAAGAAAATCCTAATAATTAAAAACCCTATTTGATTGGAAAAATTAAAATTCTATTTAATTTGCAATTTTGAAACTGCAGAAATTGCGGGGAGTTTAACTCCATATTCGACATAATTTTATATATGGGCATAAACTTTCGATATATCGTCGAAAGGTCACAATCCCAGACCGAATAATGGCATACCTCTGACCAGGGCTGTGGAGCCGGATTCTGAAGATTTTGCTGGTGCTCGACTCCGACTCCGGCTAAACCAAATTTTTTAAAACACTTCACATTTTTGTAACTAAGCAAGTTTTTACGCAAATTAGTTTCCATTGCTGTTATTCATTCGATCAATGTACAGCATGATTGTAAATGAAAATCAACTTCCAATTACGGCTATCTTTTTATGTTTCCTAGAATGTTAGACTAGCAGATGGGCTGGATCGATCCATTTTAATGCTCATATCAATTTATTTGAAATATTTCGACAACCGATTTTTTTTTAATTTTATTTTAAGGCCATATACATATGTGGAATATTGACAGAAAAATTTTTTAAAGTTGTTTTTTTATAGAAAATTTTGTCAAAATATTATTTCTATAAAAAGTTTTGTTAAATTTTTATTTCTATAGCAAATTTTGTCAAAATTTTATTTCTATAGAAAATTTAGTCAAAATTTTGTTTCTGTAGAATATTTTGCAGGATTTTATTTACTACACAAAAATTTTTCTAAAATTGTATTTTTATTGATATTTTTTTTCAAAATTTTCTTTCTATAAGAAAAAATTGTCAAATTTTATTTCTATAGCAAATTTTCTCAAAATTTTTTTCTTACTGATGCTCACTGATGCTCACTGATACTCACTGCTATAACAAATGTATTCAAAATTTTATTACTATAGTATTTCTATATAATTTTCTATATAAAATTTAGTCAAAATTTTATTTCTATAGAAAATTTAGTCAAAATTTTGTTTCTATAGAATATTTTGCAAAATTTTATTTCTTTAGAAAGTTTTGCAAAATTTTGTTTGCTACACAATTTCTATTGATAATTTTTTTTTAACCTTTTATTTCTATAAAAAATTTTGCCAAATTTTATTCAAAAGTTTATTTCTATAGAAAATTTTGCCAAAATTTTATTTCTATAAAAAATTTAATCAAAATTTTGTTTCTGTAGAAACTTTTGCTAAATTTTATTTCTATATAAAATTTTGAAAAATTTTATTTACTAGACAAAAATGTTTCCAAAATTGTATGCTCACTGATACTCACTGCTAAGTCGAAAACTTGTAGAAATGACTCAAATTTTCAAATTTTTCAATGAATGAATCATAAATGCAGCTCGCAACAAATTTAAAGGATTTGAGATAGTATCAATAATTTTGGTCCACAAATACATATATTGTTGGTATCTTCTCATATTATGATGGGTATTTATATCATTATTTTATTTATTAAACATTGCCCTAAATTTGAAATATAGAGTTCAATTGGCATCTAATGTGAAATTAAGACCTTTTTTTGCACACATAAATAAATACGATACTTTATATCGATCCACTTACGGTACCCCCACAATAGAACTACAAATTAGTCGTATTAAAATGAGATTTAGTTTTATTACCCGGAGTCGACTCCGGAGTCGAGCTGATGAAAAATGCTGGAGTCGGAGTCGAGCAAAATTGGCTCGACTCCACAGCCATGCCTTTGACCCGACTCATCTACATTCCATTTATATCGACTGTATTAAATCAAACTAATCTAATTTAATTCCTCTATATTAATTATATGCGTCAATATTTCTCGCAGATTTTTTCTTTAATTCATGCTCTGTACCTGTTCACACTTTAGACTTCAATAAAAAATTATTTTAACATACTATGTATAACGAAACCATTAGGAGACCAATTTCCTATTATGATCAATTAGAGCAGTTCAAAGGGCGTAGTCCACAGTTCGTCAAATAGTTCATAAGTACAAGCAGAAACATAGCAACTATAAAGTCTCTACATATCATAGAAAAAGCAAGTAACCAGAAAAGAGGTTTTACTTCTTTGATACTTGCAGTAGACATAGTCTAATAATACACTTGCACATGAGTATCGATTATAATATTTTGTAATTTCCTCCTCTGGAAATAGTCCCATTCACAAACGGTTACAACGATGATTACAGTGATTACCTATCGACCGTTCCATTGATTTCCCCCATAAGAAAACAAAAAGAGGCCAATTTCATTATTGAAATATGGAACCGGTAAAATGACGTACAAGTTGGCCCATAACTACTTTGAACCAATAAGACCATTGATTTAATTGGGTAGTTGATCGTTTTTTTGTTTTTGGTATTACCAAATACCTAACATCATAGCATAAGCATCGATGGACGTCATAATCATCATCATCATCAAAGACAAAACAATTGAACAATTGTAAAATATTCATATATCAATCGATTAATGGGAATATGAACAACCAACCACAAAAAAAACCTGTATGGTGACGAAAAATTGATATGTGCGTGCATAAATTAATGCAGACATTAGCATACAACTGATTGCATGATTTTGCAAATGTAGGAATTATGAATAGGTTTTTGGAACTGTGATTACACCCAAAGAAAATTTCATTATGATTGTTCAAACGCACCGAATAAAAATGACAAACTTATACAAAAGCTAAAATTTTGACCAAATCTTCTATAAAATTTTGAAAAAAGTTTATATAGAAATAAAATTTTGACAACTTTGCTATAAAAATAAAATGTTAACAAAATTGTCAATAGAAATAAAATTTTGATAAAAGCTTCTATAGAAATAAAATTTTGACAAAATTTTCTATAGGAATAAAATTTTGACAAAATTTTCTATAGAAATAAAATTTTGCAAAATTTTCTATAGAAATAAAATTTTGACAAAATTATCTATAGAAATAAAATTTTGACAAAATTTCCTATAGAAATAAAATTTGGACAAAATTTCCTATAGAACTAAATTTTTGACAAAAGTTTCTATAGAAAAAAAAAATTACAAAATTTTCTATAGAAATAAAATGTTGACAAAATTTTCTATAGAACTAAAATTTTGACAAAAGTTTCTATAGAAATAAAATTTTGACAAAATTTTCTATAGAAATAAAATGTTGACAAAATTTTTTGTAGAAATAATATTTTGACAAAATTTTCTATAGAAATAAAATTTTGACATAATTTTCTATAGCAATAAAATTTTCACAAGATTTTCTATAGAAATAAAATGTTTACAAAATTTTCTATAGAAATAAAATTTTGACCAAATATTCTATAAAACTAAAATTTTGACAAAAATTTCTATAGAAATAAATTTTTGACATTTTCTATAGAAATAAAATTTTGACAAAATTTTCTATAGAAATAAAATGTTAACAAAATTTTCTATAGAAATATAATTTTGACAAAATTGTCTATAGAAATAAAATTTTGACAAAATTTTCTATAGAAATAAAAAAAAAAATACAATTTTAACGAAATTACCTATAGAAATAAAATTTTTACAAAATTTGACAAAAGTTTCTATAGAAATAAAATTTTGACAAAATTTTCTATAGAAATAAAATTTTGGCAAACTTTTTAATAGAAATAAAATTTTAACAAAATTTTCTATAGAAATAACATGTTGCCAACATTTTCTATAAAACTAAAATTTTGACAAAATATTCTTTAAAACTTAAATTTTAACAACAATTTCTATAGAAATAAAATTTTGACAACATTTTCTATAGAAATAAAATTTTGACAAAATTTTCTGTAGAAATATAATTTTGACAAAATTTTCTATAGAAATAAAATTTTGACAATATTTTCTATAGAAATAAAAATTTGACAAAATTTTCTGTAGAAATAAAATTTTGACAAAATTTTCAATAGAAATAACATTTTGACAAAATTTTTTATAGAAATAACATTTTGACAAAATTTTTTATAGAAATAAAATTTTGACATAATTTTCTATAGAAATAAAATAAAAAAAATAAAATTTTAACAAAGTTATCTATAGAACTAAAATTTTGACAAAAGTTTCTATAGAAAAAAAAAATACAAAATTTTCTATAGAAATAAAATTTTGACAAAATATTCTATAAAACTAAAATTTTGACAAAAATTTCTATAGAAATAAATTTTTGACATTTTCTATAGAAATATAATTTTGACAAAATTTTCTATAGAAATAAAATTTTGACAAAATTTTCTATAGAATAAAAAAAATGCAATTTTAACAAAATTACCTATAGAAATATAATTTTGACAAGATTTTCTATAGAAATAAAATTTTTACAAAATTTGATAAAATTTCCTATAGAAATAAAATTTTGACAAAATTTTCTATAAAAATAAAATGTTGACACAATTTTGTATAGAAATAAAATTTGAACAAAATTTTTCTATAGAAAAAAAATTTACAAAATTTTCTGTAAAACTAAAAATTTGACAAATATTTTTATAAAACTAAAATTTTGAAAAAAAAAATTCAATAAATTTTGAAAAAAAAGATAATTTTGAAAAAATTTTCTATAAAACTAAAATTTTGAAAAAATGTTCTTAATACTAAAATTTTGATAAAAGTAAGTTTCTATAAAAGTAAGTATTGACGAAATTGTCTTCAAAACTAAAATTTTGACAAAATTTTTAATTTTTTACATAATTTTCTATAAAATTAAAATTTTAGAAACAAAATTTTGACAAAATTTTCTATGGTAATGAAATTTTGACCAAATTTTCTATAGAAATAAAATTCTGACAAAATTTTCTTTAGAAATACAATTTTGACAACATTGTCTATAGAAATAAAATATTGATACAATTTTCTATAGAAATAAAATTTTGGCAAACTTTTCTATAGAAATAAAATTTTGGCAAAATTTTCTATAGAAATAAAATGTTGGCAAAATTTTCAATAGAAACAAAATTTTTTCAAAATTTTCTATAGAAATAAAATTTTAACAAAATATTCTATAAATATTGATACAATTTTCTATAGAAATGCTGGTAATGCTGGTGACATTTCTGAGGGTTTCAAAGCTTCTCTAAGTGGTTTCACTGGAATGTGGACTCGACTATAAAAAAAGGAGGTCCCTTGTCATTGAGCTTAACATGGAATCGGGCAGCACTCAGTGATAAGAGAGAAGTTCACCACTGTGGTATCACAATGGACTGAATAGTCCAAGTGAGCCTGATACATCGGGCTGCCACATAACATAACCTAACCTTCTATAGAAATAAAATTTTGACAAATGTTTCTACAGAACTAAAAATTCTTACAAAAATTTTTATATATTTTTATATATATATAGAAATAATTTTCTTTACAAAATTTTCTACATAAATAAAATTTTGACAAAATTTTCTATAGAAATAAAATGTTGACAAAATTTTCTATAGAAATAAAATTTTGTTAAAATTTCGTATAGAACTAAAATTTTGACAAAACTTCCTATAGCAATAAAGTTTTGACAAAATTTTCGATAGCAATAAATTTTTTACAAACTTTTCTATAGAAATAAAATTTTGGCAAAATTTTCTATAGGAATAAAATTTTGGCAAAATTTTCTATAGAAATAAAATTTTGGCAAAATTTTCTATAGAAATAAAATTTTAACAAAATTTTCTATAGACATAAAATTTTAACAAAATTTGCTATAGAAATAAAATTTTGGCAAAATTTTCTATAGAAATAAAATTTTGGCAAAATTTTCTATAGAAATAAACTTTTGTCAAAATTTTCTATAGAAATAAAATTTTAACAAAATTTTCTATAGAAATAAAATTTTAACAAAATTTGCTATAGAAATAAAATTTTGACAAAATTTGTTATAGAAATAAAATTTTGACAACATTTTCTATAGAAATAAAATTTTGACACAATTTTCTATAGAAATAAAATTTTGACAACATTTTCTATAAAAATAAATTTTTAACAAAATTTTCTATGGAAATAAAATTTTGACAAAATTTTCTATAGAAATAAAATTTTGACAAAAATTTCTATAGAAATAAAATTTTGACGCAATTTTCTATAGAAATAAAATTTTGACAAAAATTTTTTTATATATTGACAAAATCTATATTTTGACAAATTTTTCAATAAAACTAAAATTTTGACAAAATGTTCTATAAAACTAAAATTTTGACAAAATCTTCTATAAAACAAAAATTTTGAAAAAATGTTCTTAATACTAAAATTTTGACAAAAGTTTGTATAAAAGTAAATATTGACGAAATTTTCTTCAAAACTAAAATTTTGACAAAATTGTCAACAAAATTTCAAATTTTTTACATAATTTTCTATAAAACTGAAATATTAAGAATATTTTCTATACACTCAGATTTTGAAAAAAAAAATCTATAAAGCTAAAATTTTGACAACATTTTTTATAAAACTACAATTTTGACAAATTTTTCTATAAAACTAAAATTTTGACAAAATATTCAATAAAACTAAAATTTTGACAATATTTTCTATAAAACTTTAGTTTTGATTTTGAAAACATTTTCTAGAAAACTAAAGTTTTTTATCAAATTTTCTATAAAGCTAATTTTTTTGGCAAAATTTTCAATAAAACTAAAATTTTGACAAAATTTTCTATAAAACTAAAAGTTTGACAAATAATTTTATAAAACTTTTCTTTAAATCTAAATCTTTTCTTTAAATCTAAAATTTTGATAAAACGTTCTTTATAACTAAAATGTTGACAAAATTGTCTAAATATCTACAATTTTGATAAAATTTTCTATAAAACTAAAATTTTGACAACATTTTCTATAAAACTAAAACTAAAATTTTGACAACATTTTCGATAAAACTAAAACTTATATTTTGACAAAATTTTCAATGTATTTTCTATACATTCAGATTTTGAAAAAAATTTCTATAAAGCTAAACTTTTGCCAACATTTTTTTATAAAACTACAATTTTGAAAAATTTTTCTATAAAACTATAATTTTGACAAAATTTTCTATAAAACTAAAATTTTGACAATATTTTCTATAAAACTAAAATTTTGAAAACATTTTCTAGAAAACTAAATTTTTTATCAAATTTTCTATAAAGCAAAATTTTTTTGACAAAATTTTCTATAAAACTAAAATTTGACAAAATTTTTCTATAAAATTCAAATTTTGAAAATACTATCTAAAAATCAGAAATTTTGACAGCTCACGAAACTGTCAGCTTTTCAGATTGTTTAAGAAGTTTTTCTTATATAGTTCGAAATCGATATTTCAATGCGTTAGATTTGGATGTACATAACTGGTTTGTCGCAACTATGTTATTTTCTCGGAAATTTTATATCTGATTTCGCCAATCATTTTTTTTTTTTTTTTTGCGAGAAAAAAACATTTTGGGGCAAAAATGTTTGATGTTCCCCATCCAAAAATAACATTTTGCTCTTGAAACAGGCTTGAGGTGATCATATATATTCCTTCTCTATGTGCACAAAACGGAATGTTAAACTTACTATAACCTCATCCTATAGTTAAATTTTTGACATTATACACAAATATTATTTATATAATGTAACTAATCTGTTATTTATCGTTATTGTATCTAAGCTTAGACATTTTGGAATAATGATTTAAACTTGCAACTACTTTATAGTTACGAGAAACATCGTCTCCAGTCCAAGTGAAATCCTGTATAATTATAACGTTATATTGAATTAAGCAAAATACCGAATAAAAAAAAAAACAAGTAAAAGTGGATTGCGTTTTAATTTCGTGGGCCATGGCTAAGCCATCAAACCAAACAAAACAAAAATAGGAAACTTTTTTCGATTTTATTTCAGTTTCATAGCATACTCGTACGGCTATTATTATCCATCTTGATGTGTGGATGATAAAAATAAAACTCTAGAGTGTGAAGCGTATTAATTAGAGTTTTATTGTGGCTACAAGGAATTGTTTTTGTTTTTTTCTCTTTAAGTTACTTTGTATATCATAAGCAATTTTTTTTTTAATATTTGCTTGAGTCAATTTCCGCATGATTTCCTGGATGAACAATGGCGTGGTTTATTTAATTCCAATCGTCAGTACTACTTTCAAAAGGGAATATAAAAAAGTGTAGGAATTTAAGACGATGATATAATTGTCATATAACAGTAACACACATTCCTATGTTAAATAGGGTTTTGAATATATTGAAGACCCCAAAAAGTGTGATAAGATAAAATCAAGGAAGAATGCAAATTTTTCTACTATACATGCAAGAAATTTTCATTAAAATCCATTAATACGTTTTCCCGGTTAGTGGCTTCAAAGCTCATTATCACAATTTTTATACCCTGCGCCACACTGTGGAACAGCCCAGCAAAAAAATTTGGAAGTTCTTCCAAAGGCACAACTTTAATAGCACTTCCAGAAGATGCACTCCCAATGATGTTCTTTATTTTAACTACCCAGGAAGATCTTTTAATTCAATTTTATATAACTTGATTTTTTCATACTTTTAATGGATAATTTAGACTTTTTTTGTTTCAAATAGGATAAAAACAGAGTAAGAATTCATAAAATGATAAAAATCATTTAAATTTTATCGACAAAAATGCTAAATCCAATCTGAAAAAATTGTGAATTTTTGAAAATATTTGAGGTCAAACATTTTCGACAAGCGTTAGAATCTATTAAAAATTATAAAAAGTTTATAAAAATTATTTAGTTGACAAAATATCACAGATTTTTTAATTTACATCCAAAACATTGAATTCGGATCACATCTAAAGAGGTAATGCAAATTCAGTGCAACGGCTTTTGAAATGGAGGACTTCCGTCCTATGACAAGCCCATGTTAAATTCATCGCTTCTGCGTCAATTTTGCACCACTTCCGGATCCAAAAAGAACATTTTCATTACTTTTTTGGCGACGCTTTTTTTGCTGGGAAGGTACTATAAGTTAGTGCATATGTTTGCAACACCCAGAAGGAGACGAGATAGACACATGGTGTCTTTGGCAAAAATGCTCAGGGTGGGCTCCTGAATCGATATAGCCATGTCCGTCTGTCCGTGAACACATTTTTGTTATCAAAGTCTAGGTCGCAGTTTTATATATAGTAATAGTACTATATACTAGTATATATACTATGTAGATATACGGTAACATTTTATTTTTTTTTTTCAGAAAATCAGATATATAAATAATGCCCTCCGAATATTTCTTTTTCAAAATTTTCTAGACCTTAACCTCAATTTTTTTTCTTTGCAATACATTTTGATAATAAAAAAAAAAAATAAATAAAATAACGTCATAGTTCACATATAACAATGGTTGGTAAAATTAAGTGAAACATGCAATTTAAAAATGTCACACTTTCAAAATATCATAAACGCAATTAGTTCCACTTTTCGCCAAGTCATGTTGGGTTAGCCACCATAAGTTAGATGTCACAAGAGAAGTGACCAACTGTGACCACCTGAAGATTAAACTAACAAATCGCACTAGGAGGGAATTTGTATACTAAATAAATATACAGATAATTTTCCTGTATAAATTAATTAATTAAATCTTCTTCGTACAAAATGGTAATATATACCATACATATTGCAACATTTTCCGTAATTTTATTGTATTGTTTTTGGATTTTGTTTTGTGAGAGAAATTAATTGGGAAAATGTTTTCATTAAAACAAAAACAAATATAAAAATTTGTCCGGTACTTGGTACTTGACTTTAAGATAATTTTTATAGAAATACGTAATATTGACCAATGCAATTGTTCGAGATAATTACTCAAGACATTAATCCTCAGTTACCACCAATACCACCATTGCTATCCCAAAGACCCAAAAAAAACCTTAAGTCATTACCTAAACTTACGTGGTGGTGGTAGTAGGGGGCCCTCCATAGTGCAAGTTTAAGTGTTACTGACCAAATAATATCTTGTGGTGCGACATTATAATTTCGGGCTATGGCAAACACTTTGTGGCTTTGGTGTATTACACCTAATTTCGGTGTCTAAATCATGACTTGTCAGTGTGCCACTAAAACATGGTCATGCAACATTAGCTAATTTTATTTTCTGTTAAGGGGGTAAAAGTGCAAAGTGAAATTATTTCTAATTCATACACACAAAAAAATTTCACGAAAATTTTTCCAATTAAAATTTTAATTGAGTTTTAAAAAATATTCAATTAAAAATTTAATTGATTCAACAAATTTTTTAATTGAAACAAAAATCAATCACAAAAATAATAGTATCAATTAATTTTTTAATTGGATCAATTAACTTTTTAATTGATATTCAATTAATTTTTTAATTGATACTATCATTTCTGTGAATGAAGACATTTCAATTAAAAATTAATTGGATCAATTAATTTCGTGATTGAATCAGAAAAAATTTTTTGTGTGTGTAACATACATAGCCCATTTAATTTTTATTTTTATACCCTCCACCATAGGGTAGGGGGTATATAAACTTTGTCATTCCGTTTTTAACACATCGAAATATTGCTCTAAGACGCCATAAAGTATATATATATTCTGGGTCGTGGTGAAATTCTGAGTCGATCTGAGCATGTCCGTCCGTCTGTTGAAATCACGCTAACTTCCGAACGAAACAAGCTATCGACTTGAAACTTGGCACAAGAAGTTGTTATTGATGTAGGTCGGATGGCACTGCAAATGGGCCACATCGGTCCACTTTTACGTATAGCCCCCATATAAACGGACCCCCAAATTTGGCTTGCGAGGCCTCTAAGAGAAGCAAATTTCATCCGATCCGGCTGAAATTTGGTACATGGTGTTAGTATATGGTCTCTAACAACCATTCAAAAATTGGTCCATATCGGTCCATAATTATATATAGCCACCATATAAACCAATCCCCCGATTTGGCTTGCAGACCCTCTAAGAGCAACAATTTTCATCCGATCCGGCTGAAATTTGGTACATAGCGTTAGTATATGGTCTCTAACAACCATGCAAAAATTGGTCCATATCGGTCCATAATTATATATAGCCCCCATATAAACCGATCCCCCGATTTGGCTTGCGGAGCCTCTAAGAGAAGCAAATTTCATCCGATCCGGCTGAAATTTGGTACATGGTGTTAGTATATGGTCTCTAACAACCATACAAAAATTTGTTCACAGCGGTCCATAATTATATATAGCCCCCATATAAACCGATCCCCCGATTTGGCTTGCGGAGCCTCTAAGAGAAGCAAATTTCATCCGATCCGGCTGAAATTTGGTACATGGTGTTAGTATATGGTCTCTAACAACCATGCAAAAATTGGTCCACATCGGTCCATAATTATATATACCCCCATATAAACCGATCACCAGATTTGACCTCCGGAGCCTCTTGGAAGACCAAAATTCATCTGATTCAGTTGAAATTTGGTACGTGATGTTAATATATGGCCTCAAACACTCATGCAAAAATTGGTCGATATCGGTCCATAATTATATATAGGCCCCATATAAACCGATCCCCAGATTTTCCTCCGGAGCACCTTGGAAGAGCAAAATTCTTCCCATTCGGTTGAAATTTGGTACGTAATGTTAGTATAGGGTATCCAACAACCATGCAGGAATTGGTTCCTCTCAGTCCATAATAATATATAGCTCCCATATAAACCGATGCCCAAATTTGACCTCCGGTGCCTTTTGGAGAAGCAAAATTCATCCGATCTGGTTGAAATTTGGTACGTGGTGATAGTATATGATATTTAACAACCATGTGAGTTGAAATTTGTGGATGACAGTCTTTCGTAGAAGTTTCTACGCAATCCATGGTGGAGGGTACATAAGATTGGGCCTGGCCGAACTTACGGCCGTATATACTTGTTTTTTTTTTTCATTTTTGGTTCGGTTTTTGTCTGAGTATTTTAGTAAGGTTCCATTGAATTTTGTTTTCTGCATACTGTAAAATATATTATTTTAAATACAAAATTGATTTTATATACTCACCAAAATTAGAAATTATTTATTGGGTATAGTAAAAAGAAATTAATTAGTTTTGCCTGAAACTGAAGGCTTTTATTTGTCGATTTAGGCGAAAAATTCGGCAAAAAAAAATTACACCAAAATTTTTCCTATTAAAATTTTAATTGATTTTACAAATAATATTAAATTAAAAATTTAATTGGTTCAATAAAATTTCTAATTGAAACAAAAACCAATAAATATTTTATTGGAATAATTAATATTTTAATTGACTATCAATTCTGTGATTGAAGATATTTGAATTAATTAAAAATTAATTTCCTGATAGAAGACAACAAATATTTTTTTCTGTGTATTGTTTTCTAACCTGTTGCCATTTTGAAGGTAATTTCATTATACTTCTTTCATAGAAGCCTGCGTTTCTATTGGCAAAATATAGAGACAGGCAATTTTCACAAACGTCTTTTGAAGCCATTTTTTACCAGAAAAAAATGTTCGTAATAAACAATAATAGATGATAAGTACTTGATCCCAGGTCAGGATTATAAAGCGGATGAATACAAATTTTCTGGTGAGTCGGTATCGATGTGAGTGGTCTGGCGTTGTCCTTAAGGAACTAAAGCGTTCAAAAAACCTTTTTTTAATTAGATTTTTTTTGGTTTTAAACCTAGAACTATTTTCCTAAACCGGTAATCGGTGTTTTTTAAAACCGGCATACCGGTTCATCCGGTTATTTTCCAAAAATCATAAATTCACATAAATTTTAAAGGAAAATCTAATTTTATTACCATAAAAATCAACTGAAAAAAATAATAATTAAAAGATAGGCACAATGGTCCGTTGATCCTTATATACGTTGCATTTATTTGGAAGTGTGCTTTATAGCATTTTATTACAAACTAACTGCCTAAGTTTCGTTTAAATTGGCAAGTTTGTGTTTCAAAACACAAAAACCCAAACCCATATTTAGAGCCTTAAAAATGGCGGTACTACCGGTCCACCCAAAAAGGTATTTTCGAAAAATTCGCCAATCGATGTAAAAAGATAAACCGGCACACCGGTTCCCAGCACTCAACTTTAAACACATGTCCTCTACTATTGGCCAAAACTGGAAGCTTCTGGGCGATTGTTTCCCTTTATCCAATTGTTGGCAGTTAAGTTAGGTTTGTCGTATGGGCGCAACTCATAGTATGTATTTTTGCCAACGGTAGTCTTAAGTTACATACATTTCATCGCCAGACCCCAACAGCTTTAAAAATGTATCTATTTTGTTGCGATTCATGGTATTTATTTGAAAGTGTACGTTTATAGCGGTTTATTACTGTATACGGATCTAATTGCCTACATTTGGCATTAAGATGCATTGATATCACAAAAACCGATACTCACAAAAACCGATACCGGTGCACCGCTTTTCATACACTGGTTTTGAGCCATCTAGATGGAACACTTGGCCAAAGCTGGACGCTTCTGAGAGATCGGTTTCTTCCTTTTAATAGTTTACGTCAGGAGCGTCCAAAACAATTTTTTTTTTCTATAGAAAATTTTGTCATTTTTTTTCTGTAGAAACTTTAGTTCAAATTTTATTTCTATAGAAAACTTTTTCAGAATTTTTTTTTTATAGAAAATTTTGTCAAAATTTTATTTCTATAGAAAATTTTTTCAACATTTGATTTCTATAGAAAATTTTGTCAAAATTTGGTATCTACAGACAATTTTGTCAAAAATTTAGTTCTATAGAAAATTTTGTCAACATTTGATTTCTATAGAATTTTTTTTCCAAATTTTATATTTATAGAAAATTTTTTTCACAATTTTTTCAAATTTTTCTACAGGAAATCTTGTCAAAATTTTATTTTTAAGAAAATTTTGTCAAAATTTTATTTCTATAGAAAATTTTGTCAAAATTTTATTTCTATAGAAAATTTTGTCAAAATTTTATTTCTATAGAAAATTTTGTCAAAATTTTATTTCTATAGAAAATTTTGTCAAAATTTTATTCCTATAGAAAATTTTGTCAAAATTTTATTTCTATAGAAAATTTTTTCAAAA
Organism: Haematobia irritans; assembly: GCF_050003625.1. NCBI lineage: Eukaryota > Metazoa > Arthropoda > Insecta > Diptera > Muscidae > Haematobia > Haematobia irritans. The sequence goes on along the minus strand of NC_134401.1, from coordinate 154,822,356 downwards.
TTTTATTTCTATAGAAAATTTTGTCAAAATCTTATTCCTACAGAAACTTTTGTCAAAATTTTGCAAAAATTTTATTTCTATAGAAAAATTGTCTAAATTTTTATTTCTATAGAAAATTTTGTCAAAATATTATTTCTATCGAAAATTTTGTCAAAATATTATTTCTATCGAAAATTTTGTCAAAATTTTATTTCTATAGAAAATTTTGTCAAAATTTTATTTCTATAGAAAATTTTGTCCAAATGTTATTTCTATAGAAATTATTGTCTAAATTTGATTTCTATAGAAAATTTTGACAAAATTTTATTTCTATAGAAAATGTTGTCAAAATTTTATTTCTATAGAAAAATTTTCCAAATTTTTATTTCTATAGAAAATTTTGTCAAAATATTATTTCTATCGAAAATTTTGTCAAAATTTTATTTCTATAGAAAATTTTGTCAAAATTTTATTTCTATAGAAAATTATGTCAAAATTTTATTTCTATAGAAAATTTTGTCAAAATTTTATTTCTATAGAAAATGTCAAAATTTTATTTCTATAGAAAATTTTGTCAAAATTTGGTATCTATAGAAAATTATGTCAAAATTTTATTGCTATAGAAAATTTTGTCAAAATTTTATTTCTATAGAAAAATTTGTCAAAATTTTATTTCTATAGAAAATTTTGTCACAATTTTATTTGTAGTGAAAATTTTGTCAAAATTTTATTTCTATAGAAAATTTTGTCAAAATTTAGTATCTATAGAAAATGTTGTCAAAAATTTACTTCTTTAGACAATTTTGTCAACATTTTATTTCTATAATAAAATTTTTCAATATTTTATTTCTATAGAGAATTTTGTCAAACTTTTATTTTTATAGCACATTTTGTTAAAATTTCACATTTTGTTAAAATTTCATTTCAATTTCATTTCTATAGAAAATTTTGTCAAAATTTGGTATCTATAGATAATTTTCTCAAAAATTTAATTCTATAGAAAATTTTGTCAACATTTTATTTCTATAGACATTTTTTTCTCAACATTTTGTTTCTATAATAAAATTTTTCAATATTTTATTTCTATAGAGAATTTTGTCAAAATTTTATTTTTATAGCACATTTTGTTAAAATTTCATTTCTCAAACTTTTATTTTGTCCAAAGTTTATTTCTATAGAAAATTTTGTCCAAATTTTATTTCAATAGAAAATTTTGTCAAAATTTTATTTCGATGGAAAATGTCGTCCAAATTTTATTTCAATAGAAAAATTTGTCAAAATTTCATTTTTATAGAAAATTTTGTCAAAATTTTATTTCTATAGAAAATTTTGTCAAAATTTTATTTCTATAGAAAATATGTCAAAATGTTATTTCTATAGAAAATTTTGTCAAAATTTTATTTCTATAGAAAATTTTGTCAAAATTTTATTTCTATAGAATATTTTGTCAAAATTTTATTTCTATAGAAAATTTTGTCAAAATTTTATTTCTATAGAAAAATTTTGTCAAAATTTTATTTCTATAGAAAATTTTGTCCAAATTTTATTTCTATAGAAAATTTTGTCAAAATTTTATTTCTATAGAAAATTTTGTCAAAATTTTATTTCTATAGAAAATTTTGTCAAAATTTTATTTCTATAGAAAATTTTGTCAAAATTTTATTCCTACAGAAAATTTTGTCAAAATTTTATTCCTACAGAAAATTTTGGAAAAATTTTATTTCTATAGAAAAATTTTCTAAATTTTTATTTCTATAGAAAATTTTGACAAATATTATTTCTATCGAAAATTTTGTCAAAATTTTATTTCTATAGAAAATTTTGTCAACATTTTATTTGTATAGAACATGTTGTCGAAATGTTATTTCTATCGAAAATTTTTTCAAAATTATATTTCTATAGAAAATTTTGTCCAATTTTTATTTCTATAGAAAATTTTGTCAAAATTTTATTTCTATAGAAAATTGTTTCTATAGAACATTTTGTCTATAAAAAATGTAAGTACCTCTTAGTTGGAGGAATATATTGCAATTGTGGCAACCGTCCCGGCCACTAATTAATTGTCTCAGACGTTCATTATGAGCCAATCGGTATTTAACATTGGAACCAGGACCAATTTTAACGATAAATACTTTGGAAATGTAAATAACTGATTCGACCTTGCCGTGATCTCATTGGAAACTTTATGGTTCTCTTTGACTAATCAATCATAACATTTTCTTAGGTGAAAATATTATTTTCCATTAATCGAAAATATATATTCTACAATCATTTCAAGTTCTTATTAAGATTTTTATGATGTCCAAAATGTTTTCTTTCATCTTTCACTTAATAGTTTTTTGTTGACAAATTATCTTAAATAAAATAGTTTCTTAACACACCATCACAAAATCTATTTAAAGTTTCTTCTCTTCACCGATGTTTAATGTTCTTGAGAATTTCTCTAGCTATTATTACCACCGCTCCGATTAAATTTGTCTCCACCAGATTTCTACAAATGACTTATAATCGCATTAGTAGTCTAGAGCATTTAAAAAAAAAAACTGGTTGCTAAAAAAGTTGTTGGTTTTTATTCACAAGTAGCCATATTCCAAACTTCAAACAATGACAACGCGAGTATTTTGATCTAGAGTTCAAGTTAAATGGTTCATAACATTGACTTCAATCTAAACTTCAAGTCACTGACTTCTATGTTAGTGCATTTCTTATAAGCGTAGGCTTTCAGCAAGTTTCTACAAAAATTTTCAATTTTTTTATTAACGGGCTACCAAAACAAAAGCCAAAATATCCAACCATGCATAGAGACTCACAGAGCACAAACATTTGAAGCTTACAATTAAGCGAAAGTGTTTCAAACACAGACAGACACTCATAAAAGTTGGTCAAGACATAAAACATACCTCGACACTTCTTCCTCTATAAGCACGCCTAACACCTTTCATAGGTTAAACTGTGCTCATCTGCAAACCATTTGATATCAAAACAAGTATATACGGCCGTATGTTCGGCCAGGTCGAAGCTTATGTACCCTCCACCATGGATTGCGTAGAAACTAGAGGTGTGCACGTGACACGAAATTGTCGTGACTCACGAAAATTTTCGTGATTCGTGCATGAGTCGTGAGTCACGCTCATGACAACAGCGTGAGTGTGCGTGTGCGTGATTAATAAACCAAAATGTCGTGCGTGAGCGTGAGTCACGAAAATAATATCTTCGTGAGTGTGCGTGAGTAACGAATTACACTCACGAAAATATTCCTGCTCACCAACATAAAACGCTTAAGAGTTAAATTCAATTACAAGTTTAGTGACATCTGGGATGTTAAGAATTTAATAACACTCTCGATTTTAATAATGCTCATGTTTTCAGATACTTCAGTAAAGTAAATTAATCATAAAATTATTCGTGAGTCACGATATATTTATTGAGTCACGACATTTTTCGTGAGTCACGACATTTAAAAGATTTTCGTGCGTGAGTACAAATTTTCTTTTCGTGAGCGTGCGTGAACGTGAGTCCTACCAAAAAATATCGTGCGTGAGTGTGCGTGAATAAGATTTCTCTGTCGTGAGTGTGCGTGAGCAAAATATTACTCACGTGCACACCTCTAGTAGAAACTTCTTCTAAACACTGCCATTCACAATCGAATTACTTGGGTTGCGGTAACGCTTGCCGAAAGAAATAAAATTTTGACAAAATTTTCTATAGAAATAAAACTTTGGTAGGTTATTTTTGGCTCGAGTGGCAACCATGATTACGAACCGATATGGACCAATTTTTGTGTGATTGTGGATCGGCTATATATAACTATAGACCTATATGGACCATTTTTTGGTATGGTTGTTAGCAGGGCTGTGGAGTCGGAGCCGAAGTCGGAGTCTTGGAGTCTGAAGATTTTGCTGGAGTCGGAGTCGAAGCTCTTATCACTGAGTGCTGCCCGATTCTATGTTACGCTCAATGACAAGGGACCTCCTTTTTATAGCCGAGTCCGAACGGCGTTCCACATTGCAGTGAAACCACTTAGAGAAGCTTTGTAACCCTCAGAAATGTCACCATCATTACTGAGGTAGGATAATCCACCGCTGAAAAACTTTTGGTGTTCGGCCGAAGCGGGAATCGAACCCACGACCTTGTGTATGCAAGGCGGGCATGCTAACCATTGCACCACGGTTGTATGGTAGTGGTTAATTAAAATTCCGCCCGTCCTAATTTATGGCAGTTTATGTTTGTTTTATATATCCGACACATTACATTTTTTAACATCTAAACTTTCTATCTGATTAGCCCGACATTTTTATTTTTGTGTATTTTTCTTTTTTATATAGATTTATTTTTTATAAAATGCCTATATAGACCAATACCAGGATTTTACATCTTAAATTTTTGGAAGCCTAATTATTTTTTGAAATTTTGTGTTTTATAAATTCATATTCTGGAGATTGTTGTTATCTACCCATATTTTTATGTGGTCTCTATAGTCTTGTGTCGTATTTGTGTTTTTATTCTCTCTGATTGTTACAATCAAGAACAAAATTTGATTCACAGTGGTTAAATTTATTCATTTATCGCATTAGTGAATTTTTATATATGTTTTAGATATAGGTTGGAGAATATGATTAATCGTCCCAAATATGATGCTTGGAATAATATATGTTAGTAGAATAAGGCTTTAGAATTTCCAATCGGGTTCTTATATAAAGGGTGTTGTAAGTTTTTTTTTTTTTGTTTTTTATATGAATATGCCTGTTGTCTGACAGCTGTTTTGACAGTTTAAAGTGACGTCTCTACTCAGTATTGTTTGGTAAATCATCATGAATAGGTTAACTCCAGTACAACGCTTCCTTCAAATCGAAAATAGTTCAATTAAAAATGTTTATAGATATCTTCATGAATTTCTTCTCCTCAGTGATGAGTCGCATTTTTGGTTGAATGGATATGTCAACAAGCGAAATTGCCGTATTTGGAGCAAAGATAATCCACACGCTGTTCAAGAATGCATCCTGATAAATCATCGGTGCTTATTTCTTTAAAAATTAGGAAGGACAACGCGTTACCGTGAATGGAAATCGATACAGAGTCATGATCAATGAATTTTTGTTGCCAAAACTTCAAGATATGCATGTAAACGAAATGTGGTTTCAACAGGATGGTACACCTTGCCATACTGCGGCGAAAAATTGACTTATTGCAAGAACATTTCAGCGACAGCATTATTTCGAGATTATTGACGCCACTCGATTATTTATTGTGGGGATACCTGAAGTCATTGCTTTACGTGGATAAACCAGCAACGATTGATGCCTCGGAAACCAATATTCAACATATGTCATTGCTGAAATACGCTCTCAAATGCTTGAAAATGTATTCGAAAATTGAGCCTCCAGAATGACCTTTGTGCATAATAGTCGTGGTGGCATTTAGGTTAGGTTAGGTTAGGTGGCAGCCCGATGTATCAGGCTCACTTAGACTATTCAGTCCATTGTGATACCACATTGGTGAACTTCTCTCTTATCACTGAGTGCTGCCCGATTCCATGTTAAGCTCAATGACAAGGGACCTCCTTTTTGAGGTCTAGAGTTAATGTTGACATAAGGATAGATAATCAGACGATTGGGATAGTGGAGCGTGCCAGAAATCTTGGGGCGATGTTCAACAGCACTCTGACGTGGTCTGACCATATTACCGCTATGTGGCCGTGTATATTCAATACTTCGGACACTATGGCAGTCACAACGTTGTACTCCGTTAAGAATAAGGGTTATCTTAGCCAAGTCATTCTTGATGTCCATTATGCTTTACGGATGTGAACTTTTTGCTAAGTGCGATGCCCTAAGTATGCAGAGAATGAATAGGACGTTCAATAGCATTACCCGCTACGTATATGGTATACGAAGATATGACAGTGTTTCGGCTTTCTCAGTATGCTTGTATGACATGACATTTCACAATCTACTTAAGTTAAGAGTCCTGTTTTCTTGCATAGGATTATTTATAGTGGTCACCCGGTGCATTTATTTCAACGCCTGCGTTTTTCAAGATTTAATAGAGGAAAAAGATTAATTTTGCTTCGTCATAGCTGTTTGGTCTCTGAGTGGCAATTTTTTATTAACTCCATTCGTCTGTGGAACTCACTTACTTATAATATCCAATGTATAAGTAATGCAGATGCCTTTAAGAAAAATGTTATCTCGTTTTTGAGTAATAATTAAACAAGATTCTTTATCATTTGTTTTATTTTACTCTAAACTGTTTGCTAGCTAGTTTTAATTCTTAAAATTTGTTTTCGTTTTCATGCAATATGTACCCTTATTTTTATGCAATATGTACTTTTATTTATAACCTTTATTTGTTATAAAATTTTCGTTCAATTTTTTGTTTTTGTTTTTCTTTTTCATATTTTCAATTTTAATATTCTTTATCCATTATCTGTAATTATAAATTTTATTAATTTTATTTTAATTGTTGTTATTTTTCTCCTCTTTTTACAATTGTCAAACTTAATTCTAATAGTCTTTTTTTTCAGTCTGCAATCAGTTTTTCAATATAAAATATTAAGGTTATTTGCTTATAGATCTATTTTGATTAATTTTTTAAATTTTAATTTTTTTTTTTCATGAAACCTAATATTGTAATTATATTATATTTATTTAATTGTACATTATGATTTTAAACTTCTCATGCTGAAATATGAGACTCAAGTGGTCTTGTGCATGGGAAAGCAAATAAAGAAAGAAAGAAAGAAGCAGGAGTCGAACCCACGACCTTGTGTATGCAAGGCGGGCATGCTAACCATTGCACCGTGGTGGCATTTGCCTGAAATTATATGTAAATGTTAAATGACAAGAACTTATCTACCAAATAAAAAAATTGTTTGGTAACTTCACAATTTGGCATGTGTTTTATTTAAAATTCGAATTAGCAAACTCTTAGGAAAACACCCTTTACATGTTAGTAGGATAAGTTTTTAGAATTTCCTCACTTTTGATTTTATATTAATCTCTCGATGCGTTACCAACAGAATAACCAAGTTAGCATACCCCTCATCCTATGGTGAAGAGTATAATAGACAACCGAAATAAAGAAAATATAAATGAGAAAGAAAACACTCTTCATTGGCTATTCAAAGCTTTTGGAAAATAAAAAAAAAACACCTAACTGTTTTTTCTCATTTGAATAAAATAACTAAAATTTCGTTGAATGATTGAGTTTAGCTGCTGAAGTTTTATTCAGTTACTGGTCTTTATTGTTATTGTTGTTGATTCTCTCATCTCATTCAGTGAAATATTTTCTTCATTTGATGATGGTAGGGAGAGATTATCAACAAAAATTTCAATGTGATTTTTTTTTTTCTTTTCAAAAAGTTTTATTTTAAACAAACTATTTTTATATAGTGGGACCGATTTTCGTTTATTGTTTATTGTTAATAATTGCCACTGATTGTTTTAAATCATTTTATAACATTTGACCTTAATTCCCTGCGATTTGTCAACGCAGACGCTTGAGTCGCTTTTGCAAACAATACATAAATAATAATAGCTTGAACAAATATTTTTGCGGAATTTTTTATTTAGTTATTGTGATATCAAATTAATTGTTGCATACTTTTCTCCATTTTCTTACAGACTGATGTTATCCATGAACTACGACCCCGATCTATGGATTGTGCCGTGGATTCGGGTGTTTCATTGAACGGTGACAATGGTTGTAATTCCGATGCCGGTGAAAGTCAACAGGTAAGTCCAAATTATTAACAGTTCTTCACTTGACAATAAAATATCCCAATTATTTTACTGCTGAAAAATTGAATATAAGAAATATCCCTTTCGGAAAAAATACAATTTAAAACAAGTATATACGGCCGTAAGTTCGGCCAGGCCGAAGCTTATGTACCCTCCACCATGGATTGCGTAGAAACTTCTACTGAAGACTGTCATCCACAATCGAATTACTTGGGTTGCGGTAACACTTGCCGATGGCAAGGTATCTTAAAACTTCCTAACACCGTCTTCTAAATTACAAGGTAGTCCATACGTAGTATATATTAAACTAAAAAAGGCCGATTAAATACGTATATAATTAAGTTTAAAGTTTCTATAGAAATAAAATTTTAACAACATTTTCTATAGAAATAAAATTTGGAAAAAAATTTCTATAGAAATAAAATTTTGACAAAATTTTCTATAGAAATAAAATTTTGACAAAATTTTCTATAGAAATAAAATTTTGACAAAATTTTCTATAGAAATAAAATTTTGACAAAATTTTCTATAGAAATAAAATTTTGACAAAATTTTCTATAGAAATAAAATTTTGACAAAATTTTCTATAGAAATAAAATTTTCTATATAAATAAAATTTGGAAAAAAATTTCTATAGAAATAAAATTTTTACAAATTTTTCTAAGAAATAAAATTTTTACAAAATTTTCTATAGAAATAAAATTTTTACAAAATTTTCTATAGAAATAAAATTTTTACAAAATTTTCTATAGAAATAAAATTTTGACAAAATTTTCTATAGAAATAAAATTTTTTACAAAATTTTCTATAGAAATAACATTTTGAAAATGTTTTCCATAAAAAAAAATTTTGGTAGATTATTTTTGGCTCGAGTGGCAACCATGAATATGAACCGATATGGACCAATTTTTGTGTGATTGGGGATCGGCTATATATAACTATAGACCGATATGGACCAATTTTGGCATGGATATTAGCGGCCTTATACTAACACCATGATCCAAATTTCAACCGAATCGGATGAATTTTGCTCCTCCAAGAGGCTCCGGAGGACAAATCTGGGAATCGATTTATATGGTGGCTATATATAATTATGGACCGATATGGACCAATTTTTGCATGGTCATTAGAGAACATATACCAACACCATGTACCAAATTTCAGCCGGATCGGATGAAATTTGCTTCTCTTAGAGGCTCCGCAAGCCAAATCGGGGGATCGATTTATATGGTGGCTATATATAATTATGGACCGATATGGACCAATTTTTGCATGGTCATTAGAGAACATATACCAACACCAACACCAAATTTCAGCCGGATCGGATGAAATTTGCTTCTCTTAGAGGCTCCGCAAGCCAAATCGGGGGATCGGTTTATATGGGGGCTATATGTAATTATGGACCGATGTGGACCACTTTTTGAATGGTTGTTAGAGACCGTATACTAACACCATGTAACAAATTTCAGCCGGATCGGATGAAATTTGCTTCTCTTAGAGGCTCCGCAAGCCAAATCGGGGGATCGGTTTATATGAGGGCTATATGTAATTATGGACCGATGTGGACCAATTTTTGCATGGTTGTTAGAGACCATATACTAACACCATGTACCAAATTTCAGCCGGATCGGATGAAATTTGCTTCTCTTAGAGCGATCGCAAGCCAAATCGGGGGATCGGTTTATATGGGGGGCTATATGTGATTATGGTCCGATATGGACCAATTTTTGAATGGTTGTTAGAGACCATACACTAACACCATGTACCAAATTTCAGCCGGATCGGATGAAATTTGCTTCTCTTAGAGCGATCGCAAGCCAAATTTGGGGTCCGTTTATATGGGGGCTATATGTAAAAGTGAACCGATATGACCCATTTGCAATACCATCCGACCTACATCAATAACAACTACTTGTGCCAAGTTTCAAGTCGATAGCTTGTTTCGTTCGGAAGTTAGCGTGATTTCAACAGACGGACGGACGGACATGCTCTGATCGACTCAGAATTTCACCACGACCCAGAATATATATACTTTATGGGGTCTTAGAGCAATATTTCGATGTGTTACAAACGGAATGACAAGGTTAAAATACCCCCATTCTATGGTGGAGGGTATAAAAAAAAAGTTTGCGTGATTTTTCTTAAAATGAAATATTTTTATTTAACATACGAGTATACAAAATGTTATCAAAAATTTATTTCTATAGAAAATTTTGTCCAAATTTTATTCCTATAGAAAATTTTGTTCAAAATTTATTTCTATAGACGATCTTGTCAACATTTTATTTCTAAAGAAAATTTTGTCAAAATTCCATTTCTATAGAAAATATAGCCAAAATTTTTTTTCTATAGAAAATTTTGTTAAAACTTTATTTCTGTAGAAATTTTTTTCAATTTTATTTATACAGAAAATTTTGTCAAAATTTTAAAAATGTTGACAAAATACCGTTTTGACTAAAATGAACAAAAATCAACTAAATTGCATTTGGTCCGACCATCGGACCAAATTTAAAATTTAATAATTTTTTGGACCAATTTTGGTTCGATCGGACAAAAATGGCAACCCTGTTAGAAAATTTTGTCAAAATTTCATTTCTTTAGGAAATTTTGTCAAAATTCCATTTTTATAGATAATTTAGCCAAAAGTTTATATCTATAGAAATTTCTTTTAAAACTTTATTTCTATAGAATTTTTTGTCAATTTTATTTATACAGAAAATTTTGGAAAAATTTTAACAATTTTGGAAAAATACCGATTTGACGAAAATGGACAAAAATTAACTAAATTCCATTTGGTCTGACCATCGGACCAAATTTAAACTTTAATAATTTTTTGGACCAAAATAGCAACCCTGTTACCTTTGTCATTCACCACTTCCGCATCAACATCCTTATGACTCCTCTTAATATTTGTTCGATATGATGTCTGATCACTGGATCTCTTTTACGCTGGACTACCGCACTAAAAAAAATATTGTCGTGAGGCCAAAGATTTCATGTCCTTAAAATACGAATGCAAATATTGCTTAGCGTAGAAGACGCATTTCTCTAATATAAAGTTTTTTTTCCTTGTCCAAAAGTCGATAAACTTTTCAATGAAGTCGTGTTGTCCTTATAATTAAGTGATTGGACTTAAAAATGGGTATCATAATTTTTTTTGGGCTAAGGTCAACTTGACTTTAATAATTCAGAAAAATTCTTTAAAATGAATGAATTTGTCTTTAAAATTGTTGTCTTTTTGCATCTTGACTACAAAGAAAGAAATCGTTCAAAAATAGGACATGTTTTTCAACAATTTATTTTAAGGACGTTTTTTACTTGAAATATAACATAATTTCTACTAGAAGTCGTGTCTGAATTTGGAAAATAAAGTTGTCGTTAACTTGTTTTTAAACGACTTTGATAGCATATGAAAAAAAGCTGAAAAATCGAAAAATTAAAATTTGCTTCCTAGAGTCAAGTACACAAAACCCAAATTTAAAAGAGAATTGTGTCATAAAAGTATCCTTACTTGTATTCTCTGCTTCTTTGGCTCGGAATCAATACCAAAATTGTTAAAGTAAGGACAAAATTTTTGGAACTGGGCATGCTTTTTTTCAGTGCGTCTACACCCTGTGTAGTTAAAATAAAAAAATTTTTGGGAGCACAATTTTGAAAATGCTTTTGAAGTTGTGCCTTTGCAACAACTTCTAAATTTTTTTGCTGGGTAGTTCTGCAGTATTTGTACCAAGTCTATTATCAACACTTCCTCGCCAGTTTTAGTGAACTATAAGCTTTGATATCTTAGAGAGTCTTCGCCTGACTGCTAGAGGACAATCTTCAGTATATCCTTTCTTTTTTTAAGGAGAACAGAAGACTGTTAATAACAACATTCTAAAGTAAGGGTGATGGTATTTCTTTTTGGGATGAGCTTCTGTTCACATAAGATTAAATATCAGTTTGTTCTAGAGTGACTGAGGTACGTCTATTCATTACGAATTCGTCTGTATTCCCTCCGACTGAAAGGAAAGTTGCTTTAGGCGTTTCCCAAGATCGATTTTTTGACTTTAAATTTAAAACGAAATACGATAGATCTTGGTATGTAATATTTTTGGCTATCATAAAGTCAAAGAACAATACCCATAGAGCTATTCGGATCTTATTTTCTTCCATGTCAATACCAATTATCAGCCTACCTATAAACTGTATGATAATCTATGTCGATTTGCTTAGATGCATCTTGTCTACATATTTTTGCAATTATTATTTATTATTTAAATTAATTACCGGAAAAAAATTTTTAAATAAATTTCTTTTCTCTTTTGAATTCTAGGACATGGAAGCAAGACGTTTGAAACGTGGCCATGTACTCAGCGAACTCTTGGAAACTGAACGTATCTATGTCAGTGAAATGAGTTCAATACTAAAGGTAAGTTTAAGCATGAAAAACCATCAAATCAGTTAGTGTTTTTCTTTTAGTGGGTAGTTAGCCCAGCATTATAATATTTCGTACACCTAAAAAAATATATGTATGTTTTTTATGATACACAAAAAGAAGAGTTTTCATAAATATGATGAAAATTCACGTCCATAGTAGGAACAATTTCGTTGTTTAAGGTGGGTATTAAGTTCGAGTTTAGCCGCTAAAATAGCTAAAGTGAAAACTAAATCAGTAAAAAAAAGTCATAAAATTAGACATATTTGTTTCAGATTTCATTATGACTTGATGGGGAATATCCCAAAGCAAATTTTCACAAAGTTTGTATTCCTTAAAATGGATTATTAAAGAAAAGTAATCGTGAAAAAGTGGCGAAGAAAAATTTTAATAATTATTAAAAATTTTATTATGTTTATGAATTCTAAATTCATTACAAAAAATCGTAATAGAAATCGATTTTTACAGTGCATATAACAAAAAACGTACTCAAAACAGAACTTATGAAATTTTTCATGGCCACAATGAAATTTTTTTTATTGATAACATGAAAATTTCGTTAATATTATGAAAATTTTCATTAATTAAAGAAAACTTCATGACATTAATAAAAAATAACATCATATAATATATCGCCTTATGATAAATTAATAAAAAATAACATCATATCATATATCGCCTTATGATAAATTTTCGTTAAAACTGTAAACCGTGAAATTGTAAGAAATTTTTCATTTAAATTGTGTCAACGAAACAATTGCATAAATACTATGAAACTTTTCATAATTGTAGTGATTTCTCTATTAAATAACCAAACTTTTCATACTATTAATAAACATTTTCTTAGTCCTAATGAAAAATATTCCATATATATAATAGAAAGAAAAAATTGTTGGCTAAATTTTAATGAAATTTTCTTTGTATGTGGCTTCAATGAAAAAAAATAATTAAAAACAAATATATACGGCCGTAAGATCGGCCGGGTCGAATCTTATGTACCCTCCACCATGGATTGCGTAGAAACTTCTACTACAGAGTGTCATCCACAATCGAATTACTTGGGGTGTGGTATCTTAAAACTTCTTAACACCGTATTCTAAATTGTAAGTTAGTCCATACGGGGTATTACATATTAAAAGGCCGATTAAATACGTAAATAATTCAGTTTGACAAAATTTTCTATAGAAATAAAATTTTGACAAAATTTTCTATCGAAATAAAATTTTGACAAAATTTTTCTATAGAAATATAATTTTGACAAAATTTTCTATAGAAAAAAAGTTTTTACAAAATTTTCTATAGAAATAAAATTTTGACAAAATTTTTTATCGAAATAAAATTTTGACAACATTTTTCTATAGAAATAAAATTTTTACAAAATTTTCTATAGAAATATAATTTTGACAAAATTTTCTATAGAAATAAAGTTTTTACAAAATGTTCTATAGAAATAAAATTTTGACAACATTTTCTATCGAAATAAAATTTTGACAAAATTTTCTATACAAAAAAAATTTTGAAAAAGTTCTATAGAAATAAAATTTTGACAAAATTTTCTATACAAATAAAATTATGACAAAATTTTCTATCAAAATAAAATTTTGACAAAATTTTTCTATAGAAATAAAATTGTGACAAAATTTTCTATAGAAATAAATTTTTGACAAAATTTTCTATAGAAATATAATTTTGACAAAATTTTCTATACAAATAAAATTTTAACAAAATTTTCCATAGAAATAAAATTTTGACAAAATTTTTCTATAGGAATAAAATTTTGACAAAATTTTCTATAGAAATAAAATTTTGACAAATTTTCTATAGAAATATAATTTTGACAAAATTTTCTATAGAAATAAAGTTTTTACAAAATGTTCTATAGAAATAAAATTTTGACAACATTTTCTATCGAAATAAAATTTTGACAAAATTTTCTATACAAATAAAATTTTGAAAAAGTTCTATAGAAATAAAATTTTGACAAAATTTTCTATACAAATAAAATTATGACAAAATGTTCTATACAAATAAAATTATGACAAAATTTTCTATACAAATAAAATTATGACAAAATTTTCTATAGAAATAAAATCTTGACAAAATTTTGTATCGTAATAAAATTTTGTCAAATTTTTCAATAGAACAAAATGTTGGAAGTTTATTTTTGGCCATATGGACAAATATTTGCGTTATTGGGGATCGGCTATATATAACTATAGACCGATTTGGACCAATTTTGGCATGGTTGTTAGCGGCCATATACTAGCTTAATGTACCAAATTTCAACCGAATCGGATGAATTTTGCTCCTCCAAGAGGTTCGGGAGGTCAAATTTGGGGATCGATTTATATGGGGCCTATATGTAATTATGAACCGATATGGACCAATTTTTGCATGGTTGTTAGGGACCATATACTTACAGCTCGTACCAAATATCAACCGGATCGGATGAATTTTGCTCTTCCAAGAGGCTCCGGAGTTCAAATCTGGGGATCGATTTTTATGGGGGCTATATATAATTATGGACCGATATGAACCAATTTTTTCATGGTTTTTAGATACCTACAGCTCGTACCAAATTTCAACTGGATCGGATAAATTTTGCTCATCCAAGAGGCTCCGGAGATCAAATCTGGGGTTCGGTTTATATGGGGGCTATATATAATTATGGACCGATATGAACCAATTTTTTCATGGTTGTTAGAGACCATATACTAACACCACGTACCAAATTTTAACCGGATCGGATGAAATTTGCTTCTCTAAGAGGCTCCGCAATCCAAATCTGGGGATCAGTTTATATGGGAGCTATATATAATTATGGACCGATATGGACCAATTTTTGCATGATTGTTAGGGACCATATACTAACACCACGTACCAAATTTCAACCAGATCGGATGAAATTTGCTTCTCAAGATGCTTCGCAAGTCAAATCTGGGGATCGGTTTATATGGGGGCTGTATATAATTATGGACCGATATGGACCAATTTTTGCATGGTTGTTAGAGACCATATGCTAACTCCATGTACCAAATTTCAACCGGATCGGATGAATTTTGCTCTTCCAAGAGGCTCCGCAAGCCAAATCTGAGCGTCGGTTTATATGGGGCTATACATAATTATGGACCGATATGGACCAATTTTTGCATGGTTGTTAGGGACCATATACTTACAGCTCGTACCAAATATCAACCGGATCGGATGAATTTTGCTCTTCCAAGAGGCTCCGGAGTTCAAATTTGGGGATCGATTTTTATGGGGGCTATATATAATTATGGACCGATATGAACCAATTTTTTCATGGTTTTTAGATACCTACAGCTCGTACCAAATTTCAACTGGATCGGATGAATTTTGCTCATCCAAGAGGCTCCGGAGATCAAATCTGGGGTTCGGTTTATATGGGGGCTGTATATAATTATGGACCGATATGGACCAATTTTTGCATTTTTGTTAAAGATCATATACTAACACCACGTACCAAATTTCAACCGGATCGGATGAAATTTGCTTCTGTAGGAGGCTCCTCAAGTCGAAATCTGGGGGTCGGTTTATATGGCGGCTATACGTAAATGTGACCCAATATGGCCCATTTGCAATACCATCCAACCTACATCAATAACAACTACTTATGCCAAGTTTCAAGTCGATAGCTTGTTTCGTTCGGAAGTTAGCGTGATTTCAACAGACGGACGGACGGACATGCTAAGATCGACTCAGAATTTCACCACGACCCAGAATATATATAATTTATGAGGAACAATATTTCGATGTATTACAAACGGAATGACAAAGTTAATATACCCCCATCCTATAGTGGAGGGTATAAAAAATTGATCGTGATAAAAAAAACGAAAAATTTAGGTACAAAAGTTAAGAAACGATTTTTTCAGTGTACATAATAAAAAACATAATCAAAACTAAAGTTATGAAGTTTTTCATGGTCATAATGCAAGATTTACACTGATACCATGAATTTTTCGTTAATACTATGAAAAGTTTCATTAATTAAATAAAAATTCATTATATTAAAAAAAATTACATAATATATATGAAATGATCTTGTCGTTCATTCGATCCTAATGAAAAATTCCGTTGATATTGCCAACATTTTTCTATCAGTGTGCATTGGCCTTGCATCGGCTATGTAATATTCTTAGTGAATAAATTAGCACAGTAATTAATTGCAGGCCAGTCCTGTGCAAAGAACCATTAAAATTATAAATTAATAACCATAAACCATGAACAATTTTAACATTTTTTTTGTTCAGCCTATCAAAAGAAGAGGCATCAAAACAACAGTAAAAACTACAACTGCAGCAAACAACAAACAAGTTACATTGCTTTGGTCTAACTCTCCGGACCAGACACACTAAACCTCTCTTCCATTTGGTCAGAATATTAATTTAGCCATAGCAAATACTGTAATATATCGTCCAGCCACCATAATAGTGTTTAATGTCAGGGCTGAGGAAAAGATGTTGGGGAAAAAAGACGATAAATTAAAAATTCTAAAAACGGTAAATATGGCAAGTTTGAGAGAAGAAACTCCCATGCATAGCCATTGCCGATATCAAACAAAATTTTTCGTAAATTCATTTTTATTTATCCATCTTTACTTTTTGCAAAAATCGTTGGTATACAGAGAAAAGTGCAAACCACTATGCACATGAGTGCTTATGATTGTAATTAGTGCATTAAATGTATTTTTATTTATTTATAAAAAAAAATTGTAGCGTATGCTACACTAACTTCATGAGAGGGAGTCTATTTCTAAGACACAAAGTAAAATTTATCAAAACCGATCCAACGGATTAGACGTAATGAAAATCGTTCATTAAAACAAAGGAAAAAATCATTAGGAGTATGTTGAACAGAAAATTAATTACGTATCCACTTTTCCAAATTTCCCAGTAAAAAAAGCGTCTCCAAAAAAGTAGTAAAAATGTTCTCTTTGGATCCGGAAGTGGTGCAAAATTGGCGCAGAAGCTACTCGTATGAATTTAACATGGGCTTGTCATAGGATAGATGTCCCCCAATTCAACAGCCGTTGCACTGAATTTGAATCACTTTTTAGGGTATGATCTGAATTCAGTGTTTTGGATGTGAATTAAAAAATTTTGTGATATTCTCCTAAATAAATAATTTTTACAATTTTTTATGATTTCCAATCCACTCTAACGCTGTTTGAAACGCTTGACCTCAAATATTTTCAATAATTTGGATTTAGCATTTTTATCGACAAAATTTGAATAATTTGTTCCATTTTATTAATTCTTACTCTGGTTTTAATCTATTTGAAACAAAAAAATACCCATTAAAAATATAAAAAAAGGCAAGTTATAACAAGTATATACAGCAGTAAGTTCGGCCGGGCCGAATCTTAAATACCCACCACCATGAACCAAATATTAGGGTTTCCTTTGAAATTCCAGGAGGGCTTGAGGACTTGAGGAAACTTCCCGAAGATAAATTTAATGATTTCACCTATGAGGACTATATCAGATTCTGGATTTATAAGAACCATTTTTGTTTGAGTTTTAGACATTAACATCTCTTGTAAATGTGCAAGAAAATTATAAAATAACGTCTTGATTTGAAATCTTAAATCTGTAGAAGTAAAATCTGGAAATTTTACATTGAGTTTCAAGCAATTTTCATTATCAGTGCGCCTTCTACACCCTCAAGAAGTGAAGTCGGTCTATATGGAGGCATTACTAAATGGACCGATAATAACTTAATCCGATACACGTTTTTGTGAGCCTAAAATACCAGAATATTTGCAATTTCAGGCAAATCAGATAAAAACTACGGTTTCTAGAATCCCAAGGAGTTAAATCGGCAGATCATTCTTATGGGGGCTATACTAAAAT